>NW_026526743.1:7029861-7629861 GCF_024362965.1 Panthera pardus
TCTTCAACCCACAGGCCTCAGGACGGTGCAGGCCACAGGGGTCTGGACATGTGTCCCCGTTCCACCACCTTCCTGGCCCTCGGTGAGTCCTGGAATGTAGGCAAAGGGTTGGAGGGACAGAGGAAGTGGGGGTGGGGGGGGAGCGGAGCCTTGGGGAGGGGGTCCGCTTCCCTTCCCAGTCCTCACTCCTGTCCAGAAGACTGTGGGACTCTGGGGGAGCAAAGTGGATCCCCCCGGGGTCTGCACCCCCTGCTCTTGCCCAGACCTAAGTCAGACCACGCAGGTTCAGTCCTAGAAACGGGTTCCCGGGTGTGGAGACAAATTCAGACTCAAGAGCAGCTGGGGGAGAGGAGAGGGGAACTGGGGCTTGTCTCGAGACTATTTCAGAGCAAGAAGAACGATGGTACCGGCCCCCCCCCCCCTCCGAGGAAACCAGGGGCGGGCATGTCTCTCACCAAACCTGTCTTCCAGCGCTCTGCCTGGGCTGGGTGCACCTCACTCAGGAAGGTGAGTCTGCTCCCCATCTCCTCTGCACCCCAAAAGGCAGCCCTAGACTGAGGGTGCTGACCCTGGTAGGACACGAGCGGAGGCCCTGAGGACTTATCCTGAACTGCAAGCAACCCCAAACGTATGACCCTTGCCAGGTCTCTCTCTATTCTCCACCTGTGCTCCTGACAGACCCCCCCCCCCACCACCACTCCCCACCGCAAACAATTCAAACCCTGCAGGACCAGGCTGAGCCCACAGGCTCCCCCCACACCAGCCCAGACCCCCCTCAGCATCCCCTGGGCAGAGAACAAGACGGTCACCAAGGGCAGAGTCCCAGACCCCATGCTTGATTCCAACTCCTTCACCCTCGATAGACAACACATCACCCAGTGATAGGATTTGACATGGTGATTTTAAAGTTTCACTTACATTTTTGGAATTTGTCTTTCGTATATATGTTTTTTATTTTGGGGTGAAATGTGGACAAGTATTTGATCAGTGTCTCTGTACGTCCTGCCCTGAGAGGGCAGGGATCATGCGTCTCTCATGTTTGTGGACCCAGTGGCACATGGAGGGCATGTGTCCATGGACAGGTATCCTAGAAGGAAGGGAGGGAGGAAGGGAGAGAGAGGGAGAGAGAGAGAGAGAGGAAAGAAAGAAAGAAAGAAAAGAAAGAGAGAGAAAGAAAGTAGGAAAGAAAGAGAGGGAGGGAGGGAGGGAGGGAGGGACGGAGGGAGGGAGAGAGACAAAGAAAGGAAGGAAGGAAGAAAAGAAAGGGAGGGAGGGAGGCAGAGAGAGAAAGAAAGAAAGAAAGGAAGGAAGGAAGGAAGGAAGAAAGAAAGGAGAGAGAGAGAGGAAGAGAAAGAAAGAAAGAAAAGAAGAAAGGAAGGAAGGAAGGAAGAAAGGGAGGGAGGGAGAGAGAGAGAGGGAGAGAGAGAGAGGAAAGAAAGAAAGAAAGAAAAGAGAGAGAGAGAAAGAGAAAGAAAGTAGGAAAGAAAGAGAGGGAGGGAGGGAGGGAGAGAGAGGGAGAGAGAGAGAGAGAGGAAAGAAAGAAAGAAAGAAAGAGAAGAAAGAAAGAAAGAAAAGAGAGAGAGAGAAAGAGAAAGAAAGTAGGAAAGAAAGAGAGGGAGGGAGGGAGGGAGGGAGGGAGAGAGAGAGAGACAAAGAAAGGAAGGAAGGAAGAAAGAAAGGGAGGGAGGGAGGCAGAGAGAGAAAGAAAGAAAGAAAGGAAGGAAGGAAGGAAGGAAGGAAGGAGAGAGAGAGAGGAAGAGAAAGAAAGAAAGAAAAGAAGAAAGGAAGGAAGAAAGGGAGGGAGGGAGAGAGAGAGAGGGAGAGAGAGAGAGAGAGGAAAGAAAGAAAGAAAGAAAGAAAGAAAGAAAAGAGAGAGAGAGAAAGAGAAAGAAAGTAGGAAAGAAAGAGAGGGAGGGAGGGAGGGAGAGACAAAGAAAGGAAGGAAGGAAGAAAGAAAGGGAGGGAGGCAGAGAGAGAGAGAAAGAAAGAAAGAAAGGAAGGAAGGAAGAAAGGAGAGAGAGAGAGGAAGAGAAAGAAAGAAAAGAAGAAAGGAAGGAAGGAAGGAAGAAAGGGAGGGAGGGAGAGAGAGAGAAAAGAAAGAAAAGAAAGGAAGGAAGGAAGAAAAGAAAGAAAGGAAGGAAGGAAAAGAGAGAGGGAGGGAGGGAGAGACAGAGAGAAAGAAAGAGAAAGGGAAAGAAAGGAATGAAAGAAAGAAAAGAAAGAAAGAAAAAAGAGAGAGAAAGAAAAATAAAGAAGGAAAGAAAGAAAGGGAGGGAGGGAGAGAGAGAAAGAAAGGAAGGAAGGAAGGAAGAAAGGGAGGGAGGGAGAGAGAGAGAGAGAAAGAAAGAAAAGAAAGGAAGGAAGGAAGAAAAGAAAGGAAGGAAGGAAGAGAGAGAGGGAGGGAGGGAGAGACAGAGAGAAAGAAAGAGAAAGGAAAGAAAGAAAGAAAAGAAAAGAAAGAAAAAAGAGAGAGAAAGAAAAAGAAAGAAGGAAAGAGAGAAAGGGAGGGGAGAGAGAGAAAGAAAGAAAGAAGGAAGGAAGGAAGGAAGGAAGGAAGGAAGAAGAAAGAAAGAAAGAAAGAAAGAAAGAAAGAAAGAAACAGAGGGAAGGAGGGAGAGAGAGAGAGAAAGAAAAAAAGAAAGGAAAGAAGGAAGAAAAGAAAGGAAGGAAGGAAGAGAGAGAGGGAGGAAGAGAGAGAGAGAGAAAGAAAGAAAGAAGGGAAGGAAGAAAGAGAAAGGAAAGAAAGAAAGGAAGAAAGAAAAAAGGAAGGAAGGAAGGAAGAAAAGAAAGAAAGAAAAGAAAGAAAAGAAAGAAGAACAAAGAAAGAAAGAAAGAAAGGAAGGAAGGAAGGAAGGAAGGAAGGAAGAAAGAAAGAAAGAAAGAAAAGAGAGAGAGAGAAAGAGAAAGAAAGTAGGAAAGAAAGAAAGAGAGGGAGGGAGGGAGGGAGGGAGAGACAAAGAAAGGAAGGAAGGAAGAAAGAAAGGGAGGGAGGGAGGCAGAGAGAGAGAAAGAAAGAAAGAAAGGAAGGAAGGAAGGAAGGAAGGAGAGAGAGAGAAAGAGAAAGAAAGTAGGAAAGAAAGAGAGGGAGGGAGGGAGAGAGAGGGAGGGAGAGAGAGAGGAAAGAAAGAAAGAAAGAAAGAAAGAAAGAAAGAAAGAAAGAAGAAAAGAGAGAGAGAGAAAGAGAAAGAAAGTAGGAAAGAAAGAGAGGGAGGGAGGGAGGGAGAGAGAGACAAAGAAAGGAAGGAAGGAAGAAAGAAAGGGAGGGAGGCAGAGAGAGAGAAAGAAAGAAAGAAAGAAAGAAGAGAGAGAGAGGAAGAGAAAGAAAGAAAGAAAAGAAGAAGGAAGGAAGGAAGAAAGGGAGGGAGGGAGAGAGAGAGAGAAAAGAAAGAAAAGAAAGGAAGGAAGGAAGAAAAGAAAGAAAGGAAGGAAGGAAAAGAGAGAGGGAGGGAGGGAGAGACAGAGAGAAAGAAAGAGAAAGGAAAGAAAGAATGAAAGAAAGAAAAGAAAGAAAGAAAAAGAGGAGAAAAATAAAGAAGGAAAGAAAGAAAGGGAGGGAGGGAGAGAGAGAAAGAAAGGAAGGAAGGAAGGAAGAAAGGGAGGGAGGGAGAGAGAGAGAGAAAGAAAGAAAAGAAAGGAAGGAAGGAAGAAAAGAAAGGAAGGAAGGAAGAGAGAGAGGGAGGGAGGGAGAGACAGAGAGAAAGAAAGAGAAAGGAAAGAAAGAAAGAAAAGAAAAGAAAGAAAAAAGAGAGAGAAAGAAAAAGAAAGAAGGAAAGAAAGAAAGGGAGGGAGAGAGAGAAAGAAAGAAAGAAAGGAAGGAAGGAAGGAAGGAAGGAAGGAAGGAAGGAAGAAAAAAAAGAAACAGAGGGAAGGAGGGAGAGAGAGAGAGAGAAAGAAAAAAAGAAAGGAAAGAAGGAAGAAAAGAAAGAAAGGAAGGAAGGAAGAGAGAGAGGGAGGGAGAGAGAGAGAGAAAGAAAGAAAGAAAGGAAGGAAGGAAGAAAGAGAAAGAAAAGAAAGAAAGGAAGAAAGAAAAAAGGAAGGAAGGAAGGAAGAAAGAAAGAAAGAAAGAAAGAAAGAAAGAAAGAAAGAAAGAAAGAAAGAAAGAAAGGAAGGAAGAAAGTAAAGGCAGTTATATGAGCAAATAAACCTCCCTCAGCTCCTGCCTCTTTGAGGGGTTTTGTAACTTTAATGTCACCTTCCTGTTTCAGGGCTGCAAACTCCCCTTCCCCTGCCTCCAGCCTACTTGAGGCAGATGAGGTTTTTCAAGAACCTTAACAACATGAAAGCAGAAATTAGGCTTAGATGAGGGTAGAAAACACAGAGGAAACCCAGACACAAGCTCCACAGAAGGCTTGCATCGTGTATATATACAGATATATGTATAGACATATATTTTTATGTTTATATATATGAAATATGTAGATATATTCAAGTCTAATGTATTTATATATCTATACATAAATATAAACATACAACTAATGATGCAAAATGTAAAATTTCAGATCTATAAATTTAAATATATTAGGATATATATTTACCTTTATATTAATTTTTTTTTTAATTTTTTTTTTTTTTTAATTTTTGGGACAGAGAGAGACAGAGCATGAACGGGGGAGGGGCAGAGAGAGAGGGAGACACAGAATCGGAAACAGGCTCCAGGCTCCGAGCCATCAGCCCAGAGCCTGACGCGGGGCTCGAACTCACGGACCGCGAGATCGTGACCTGGCTGAAGTCGGACGCTTAACCGACTGCGCCACCCAGGCGCCCCATATTTACCTTTATATTAAATACACAATATAGTTGGTATAATAAAATGCATGAATTATTATTACATATGGATATAGTACACAGCATTACATATTATATAATGTCATACATTGTATTACATGTTATGTATTGCTATAATTTATATATGTAAGTGTCAACATAAATACATTGTGGGGTGCCTGGATGGCTCAGTCAGTTACCTGTCTGACTTCGCTCAGGTCATGATCTCACGGTCCATGGGTTCGAGCCCCGCGTCGGGCTCTGTGCTGACAGCTCGGAGCCTGGAGCCTGCTTCCCATTCTGTGTCTCCCTCTCTCTCTGCCCCTTCCCCGCTCATGCTCTTTCTCTCTCAAAAATAAACATTAAAAATTTTTAAAAATAAACACATGCCATCTAATAGTAAATATGCATAATTGAGATATAAATCATATATATATAGCTTACCTATAATAAGTAATTTTAAATTACAATTACAATTATTTATATCGATTAAATTATACATATATAATACATACATACATATACCTGTATACATGTATAATTGTATGTATACATATGTAAGTTAAAACACAGAATTTAAAATGTGTATTTATATTTATTATATAAATTTTTTATATTTATTATATAAATTTATTATATTTATAGCTTACATACTATGTATCAGAGCAGGCTGGGAGGCCAGATGCGTCTGCCACAAAGTGCGGCTCCCTTCCTGCCCACGGCCACTTTCTGGGGGGACCCAGGGGGCTGGGATGGAAACAGCAGAGAAGGATGACCGTGTCGTGTGTGGGGACAGGGGAACACAGTCAGGACGAGGAGGGTGGTAATGTTCCAAAGGACTGTGATTGACGTTTGCGCAACTCTGTGACTTTGCTTAAGAGTGACCTGAGCGTGTCACAGGGGTGAATGGCGTGTTAGTGTGAGTCCCCCACAAGTAGACCCTGAGAGCCCGCTCTGTTTCCTCGCAAGGGACCCTGCGCAGGCCCTCCATCTGTGCTGAACCGGCCCCCCGTGGTCGCCCTGGGGCAGCTTGTGACCATCGTGTGCCGGAGCCCCGGCGGGTTTGAGGCGTTCCGCCTGGAGAAGGAGGGGAATGCCTTGAAACCAGATGTCGTGGAGGCACTGCCGGGCGAGACGGAGGCCAGATTCCACATCACCGCGCATGAAGGGATTGAGGGGAAGTACCACTGCGTCTATCTTAAAGACCGCACCTGGTCTGAGCGCAGCGCGGAGCTGGTGCTGGTGGTGACAGGTGAGAAGGTCTCCGCTCGGCCCTCGGGTTTCTCTGGGACCGAGTGACGGCCAGATGGGGCCCTCAGATGGATGCTCAGGGTACAGAGGGGCCGGGCTGAGCGGGACAGACCCTGGGGCCTCCACAGAGCTTGGGTCCTTCCCCTGCCTTGCTCACAGAGACCCCTGGAAACGTCAGCTCCCCGCCACCACAGACCTACAGCTCACCTGGTGAGTGACCTTGCAGGACCTCGGGGAGGGCGGGGCGGGGTGGTGAGGGGGCGGGCGGAGCTCTGCGCCGGGCCGCGGCGCCGGGCTTGGGGGAGGGACTGGTAAGACCACAGTGCCCCCTGCAGGGCACCGGGACACTAACTGGTTGAACTTTGTGCCAGGGGCTATGAAAGCGGTGGGTGGGAGGCATCCCCCTGACCTGAGAGCCCCCGACTCGTTTAGTGTACAAAGCAAAGCAGTTTCATGCCCCAAAGCAGAAGGCCCTGAAGGGCTGGAACCAGCCCAAGGCTAGGGGTGGGGGGACCCCCTTTGGGGCAGAGTTCGACCGTTGGCAGCTTTGCAAGGGACAGTGGTCCGGAGGGGCAGAGGGACTGACCGCTCGTCTTCCAAACTCGGTCGCTGCTGGAGAGAATGGGGCTCCGCATTAGGTCACAAGAGTGGCGTTAGGTCACAGAGGAAGAGAGACCCCCAGAATCCTACATCGCACAGGGCATCGCACATCGCCCCTCTCTCCCATCTCTTGCTCTGAAGACTGAAGATCCACCGTGCGGGGATCAGGGCTGAGAGCCCAGTCCCACGCCCGCGGTGAATACCCCAAACCGTGCGCGTCCCGGTTTCCTCGTGTGCAAAAAAGGGCAATAAAGGCAAGGACGCGGGAGCGCGCGCTTTCGGGGATACGGGGCTTTGTGTGCGCAGCGCACGCGCTTAGGTCAAGGCCTGGCGAACCAGACAGGCTGGGGACGTGCTGGCCTTGTTACGTTGAGGAAGTAGTTTCTTCTGGTTAAGTGTGCACCTGACACCCACCTGCTGAGGGCTGGACGCATGCCGGGCGACGAGGAGAAAGGGTCCCTGCGCTCCCAACCTCAGTGGGGAAAGTTAACCAGAATGAGGAATGGAAATGTGTATATGTACATTATATACATTATACTTAATGTATTTAGTATGTGTATATCACATATAACGTATCTATATTTAAGTATAATGTACCATATATAATGTATCTATATTTAAGTATAATGTATCGCTATATATAATGTATTTATATTTATAAAGTATTTATATCTCTCTATATAAATATAAACATACAACTTACAATATAAAATTTCAGACCTATAAATTTAAATATATTGGAATATGTTTCTAACTTATATATTAAACACAAGGAATATAATTAAAATTATAAAATACATGAATTAATCATTACATATTAATATAGTGTACAGTATTATATATTATATAATGTCATATATTATGTGTTATGTATTCTATGATTTATATATGTAAATCTCAACATAAATAGGTCTCATCTAATAATAAATCTGTATAATTGAGATATAAGTCATATATCTCACATGTTCTAAGTAATATGTACAAATGAGAGTATAAGTCATATATGTTACATGTTCTAAGTAATTTTAAACGATATATAATCACAATTATTCATAGCAATTAAATGATACCTATATAAGTTAAAACACAGGCTTTAAAATGTATATTTGTATTTATTATATATTAGAGCAGGTGGGGTCCTAGATCATGGACCCAGGACAGAGTGTTCAGGGAGGGAAGCTCCAGGAGTGGAAGTTTTCTGCCTTCCTTAAAGGACGCTGAGGACTCGGCCTCCGGGGCAGCTGGAGGGAGGGGGCACTGTCCAGAAGAGGGGACACGGGTGCTGCACCCTCAGCCAGGATGAGCCCAGCAGGCAGGACATACAGCTCATGCGCCAAATCCAGGCCTTGCTGGTGCTGGACGGATGGGCCTCAGGGGACATCAGGACGCGGAGTCTCGGTCTCTTCACTCCCAGGAGGGAGGTGCCACCCCCATGGGGGCTGCTGTGAGAAACAGAAGGGTGGGAATCCAGAAGGAGGGGAGCTAGGGGAGCACTGTCCCACAGAGCCCGCGGCGGGAAGGCCATGCCTCGTGTCTGCACCCTCCAGCAAGGTGTCATTAGCCGGGTGTGGCCACTGAGCCCCTGGAACGGTGGCCAGAGCAGCTGGGGATCTGGCTTTTATTTATTTAACTTGGATGTCAGTGCAAATAGTCCTGTGAGGGTATCACACTGGACAGCACGGATGTAGGGCATTCCCATCCCCATGGAAAGTTCCGTGGGTTCGTTCCAGAGGAGCACCCTTGCGGGGGGGGGGGGGGTGGTGGTCAGGAGGACTCAGCCTTCTCTGTCCAGCTTAGGCCTCTGACCGTGTGCTCGATTCCTCCTTCCTAGGGGACACACAGATGCGTGGGGATCACAGTAACAGCCCAGGTGAGTGAGGGGGGCGGAGGAGCAGGACCCGGTGTGTGCTTCTTGGGGAAAGAATGTGCTTCGGTGTTGGCCGTATTCCACGCCTGGCAGTGCCCTGTGGACAGAGGACCTGAACACTCAGGACCCTGGTTTTGTAATAATGCTTCCTATGTCACAGGACTGTTATGAATCGGAGACGTTTTATACATAGGTGTGCACGTGACAAGCCCCCAGCAAACATGGGGTATGCAGTAGGTGCTCCATAAATGCACGCTGCTGATAATCTGGTTCCACCTTCCCTGTTCCCCAGACCTGTCGACAGAGCATGTGTATATTTTCGTTGGGGTCTCTGTGGCCTTGTTCCTTTGTCTCCTCCTCCTGGTTCTCGCCTTCCTCCGTTGTCAGCGTCGGAAAAAACACAGTAGGTCTCCGGGAGAGGTGGGGTGGCCTGGGGAGGCTTTTTGGGGTGTTGGGGAAGAAGTCCTCTGTTCTTAATTCACACCCCTGACTGTCCACAGGGCTCCCCGGCAGCCAAGGTGAGGAGCAGAGGCCCCAGGAAAGGTGAGGCCCCTGAGACTAACCCCGGCCCCCCTCCCAGGCCCCTGCCTCCAGGGGGCCCCCCAGTGCTCACTGTACTTTTCCCCACAGGGTCAGCCCAGCTGTCGACCTTCCCCAGAGGACACCAGGTAAAAGGACAAGGAGGAGGGACCGGCCAGGGAGAGGGAACGTTTGAGAACATTCCAGGATGTTCTAGATGGAGTGCATGGTGAAATCCGAAGCTGTGGGTTTTCAGGCAAATTTGCCTTCTGAGACCCACCCCAGAGACCTGACCCCTTGTCCTCTCCCCTCCAGATCTGGCAACAGTCGGCAGACTTCCTGAGAAGGACAGGGAAGCGCCCAGCTCGGCAAGTCCTTGTATCCAATACCTACCTACAACCCTAATTTTAGCAGCTCGGTCGGCAGTTTGGTCACAGTACCTTTTTTTTTAACTTTTATTTATTTACTTATTTTCACATTTATTTATTATAGAGAGACAGAGAGACACAGAGCATGAGCAGGGGAGGGGCAGAGAGAGGGGGGAGGGTCACAGAGAGAGGGAGACACAGAATCCGAAGCAGGCTCCAGGCTCTGAGCTGTCAGCACAGAGCCCGACGCGGGGCTCGAACCCACCAACTGTGAGATCATGACCCGAGCCGAAGTCAGAAGCTCAACCGACTGAGCCCCCCAGGCGCCCCTGGTCACAGTATCTTTTGAGGCCTCCCCTTGGAGGTGGCATGGTCTCACTCTGTCATATTCTACCGCTCACACAGGCCAGCCCTGATTCTAAGTGGGAGGGCACTGCACAGTGGTGACCCCAGAAGGTGGGGTCACGGGGGTCACCTGGAGGCTGGCCACTAGGCTCCCCTTCCCACCGGCCCGGCCGCCCTAACTCACCCCGGGTCTCGCTGTCTCAGGCCCCGCCTGCAGGAAGCCCCCAGGACGTGACGTACGCTCAGTTAGACCACCAGATCCTCGCACAGAGGACAGCCCGAGCCACGTTCCCACGGTCCACGGAGCCCACGGCCGAGTCCAGCACTTATGCCTCACTGGCCAGACCCTGACTCCGGACCCACCTGGCCTCTGCTCCTAGAGACACGGGAAGTCACTCCTGCAGAAGCGTGAGGCGGCCATTTGGAGGGCTTCCCTACAGAATCATCCCTTTCTGGAAAGCCATGCGGTCAGCTCTCCTGGAGGCCAGAGGTGCACTCAGGAGACTCCTAATCAGCGTCTAGGAGGTTCGTTAACCACGTGGTCCCTCCGAAAACCAACTAGATGCTTGCAGAGAATGTGGAGCACTTCATTTACAAACACCCAGAGCTACAGACCCCTGGCAGTTGCCAGACACTCAGCTATGGTCCCACGGTCACCCACAGGTGATTCCAGATGTGTGCTGTGTGTCCCCAGCTGCCCCCAGAGGCTCTGATTTACTCGTCTTCCAGAGTTCAGTAGTTGGTCCAGAACCCGGGCTATACTTGGGCAGCTGATCTGCATCTGTTTCACGTGACCTAGTCTCCAAATTCCACACCTGGGAGCTGCCCCCACACCTCTCTCCCTGAACCCCAGGATCTAATCTTGTGGGCGGGCCTCATGGATCCGTGATTTATTTTATTTTTATTTTGAGAGAGAGGGAGCGAGTATGCACGTGTGAGTGGGGGAGAAGCAGAGAGAGATTGAGAGATTGAGAGAGAGAGAGAGAGAGAGAGAGAATCCCAAGCAGGCTCTCCACTGTCAGCATGGAGCCCGAGGCAGGGCTTGACCCCATGACCTATGAGATCTTGACCTGAGCCAAAATCAAGAGTTGGACACTCAACCGACTGAGCCCCCCGGGCACCCCTCCCCCTGTTGTTTCTTAACCCACAGATCAGGCTTCCGTTCACAATTGCCCACTTGCTTACTTACCACTGTTGCTGGTTGCTACAGGGTTTGTAAACAAGGCAGCCCCATGCTGCCTCTACAGCAAACGTTTGGGGTCTGCACGACCACGTCCCCGAGTGGGACCAGCTGTGCCACCAGAGGATATGGGGTGTCCAAGGCACCCTGCCAGGAGAGCCCTGAACCTACTGTGGGCCGGACGTGTTGTGTCTCTACCAGACTCATGGGGTCAGCCTCGAGGACCCCACTGGGATTTAAATGGGGACCCCATTTAAATGGGGACCCCACTGGGATTTAAATTTACCCTGACAACTGCTAGGGAGCATTAGTGAAACTTTCTGGTTGATTTTTGTGTCTTTCATTTCTTTGGCCTGAGCGGGGGGAGTGGGGGGGGCGGTAAGAAACCTGCCTGCCGCCTGCTATAGGTCTTGTACTGAAAGTTTTATTATATATTAAAAGAATGTTTTTTATTTTAAAGTTTTTAATTTATGTTGAGAGAGAGCATGAGTAGGGGAGGGGCAGAGAGGGAGAGAGAGAATCCCAAGCAGGCTCCATACTGACAGCAGTGACTGTGGGGCTCAGTCCCACAAACCATGAGATCATGACCTGAGCCAAACCCAAGAGTTGACCGAGCCACCCAGGTGCCACTAAAAGAATATTTCTTTAAACATTCGACCTAAACTGGGGCACCTGGGTGGCTCTGTCAGTTAAGCATCGGACTTTGGCTCAGTTCATGATCTCATGGTCTGTGAGTTCAAGCCCTGCATCAGGCTCTGTGCTGACAGCTCAGAGCCTGGAGCCTGCTTCAGGTTCTGTATCTCCCTCTCTCTCTGCCCCTCCCTTGATCGCCCTCTCTCTCTGTCTCTCAAAAATAAATTACCATTTTTTAAAGCCCCACAGTGATCCTTAAAAAAAAATAAAAATTCGACCTAAACTCATCTAGCCCATTCTGGTGCAATTTCTTTTTTATTTAAAAAAAAAATTTTTTTTAACGTTTATTTATTTTTGAGACAGAGAGAAACAGAGCATGAACGGGGGAGGGTCAGAGAGAGAGGGAGACACAGAATCCGAAACAGGCTCCAGGCTCTGAGCAGTCAGCACAGAGCCCGATGCGGGGCTCGAACTCACAGAGCGCGAGATCGTGACCTGAGCGGAAGTCGGAGCTTAACCGACTGAGCCACCCAGGTGCCCCGCATTCTGGTGCAATTTCTATTTTACTTCTTTGCAAACATTAACACGTTTTAAGGACTTTATTCTTAAGTAATCTCCACATCTACTATGGGGCTCGAAGACACAACCCTGAGATCAAGAGTTGCACGGTCTACCGACTGAGCCAGCCAGGTGCCCCAACATTAATACATTTTAATCTTCATATAAACCCTCCAGAACATGTCCTATCCTTTTCTCCATTTTTCTTGAAGAAACTGGGGACCGATCATTAATTAGCTTGCCCTCACTCAGCCAGCTCTAAGTGGTGGGGACTGCAGACTGCATATGGCAGCTCCTCTCGGTGACCTCAGGACAGCCTGCATCTCGCCAGCTGGGAGGTGTCTGTCCTGTTTCAGAGAGGGTGGGGTTCTGGTTTTCCAACACAATTTTAACTTGCACTGAGCTTTGATTTTCTATTTGTGCTCAAGGTTAATTTCTATTCGTACTCAACGTTTTTCCTCTGCTTCCTAGCCCTGTACTCTCTATCTTTGTTTTCTTCATTGCGTTGTGTACTGAATTTCTCTTTTTCATGTGGGACAGAGTCTCTCTTTACCAACTATTAGTGTATTAGTCAGGGTTCTCCAGATAAGCAGAACCAATAGATTCTATTGTAAAGAGTGAATATACATGTGTATATATATTTGTGTAAAATATGTGTGTATATATACATGTGTAAAAAAATTTTCGTGTTTATTTTTAATTTAAATTCAAGTTAGTTAACATACAGTGTAGTCTTGCTTTCAGAAGTAGAGCCCAGTGATTGGTCTCTTACATAGGACACCCAGAGCTCATCCCCAAAAGCGCTCTCCTTAATGCCCATCACCCGTTTAACACCCCCACCCAGCAAACTTTTGTTCTCTGTATTTAAGAATCACTTATAGTTTGTCTCCCTCTCTGTTTTTATCTTATTTTTCCTTCCCTTCCCCTATGTTCATCTGTTGAGTTTCAAAAATTCCACATACGAGTGAAATCATACGATGTCTGTCTTTCTGTGACTGACTTATTTCGCTTACCATAATACCCTCTAGTTCCATCCATGTTGTAGCAAAAGGCAAAGGCTTCATTCTTTTTGATCGCAGAGCAATACTCCATTGTATAAATATACCACATCTTCTTTATCCATTCATCCATCGATGGACATTTGGGCTCTTTCCATATTTTGGCTATTGTCGATAGCGCTGCTATAAACATCAGGGTGCATGTGCCCCTTTGAGTCAGCATTTTTGTATCCTTTGGTTACATACCTAGTAGTGCAATTGCTGGGTCGTAGGGTAGTTCTATTTTCGGTTTTTTGAGGAACCTCCACACTGTTTTCCAGAGCTACCGCACCAGATTGCATTCCCACCAACAGTGCAAGAGGGTTCCTCTTTCTCCCCATCCTCACCAACATCTGTTGTTTCCTGAGTTGTTAATTTTAGCAATTCTGACTGGTGTGAGGTGGTATCTCATTGTGGTTTTGATTCGTATTTCCCAGATGATGAGTGATGTTGAGCATTTTTTCATGTGTCGGTTGGCCATCTGGATGTCTTCTTTGGAGAAGTGTCTATTCATGTCTTTTGCCCGTTGATAAGTTCCTTATAGATTTTGGATACTAACCCTTTATCTGATATGTCCTTTGCAAATATCTTCTCCCGTTCCATCGGTTTTATTGATTGTTTCCATTGCTGTGCAGAAGCTTTTTATCTTGATGAGGTCCCAATAGTTCATTTTTGCTTTGGTTTCCCTTGCCTCTGGAGACATATCAAGTAAGAAGTTATATAAATTATATTTAGATATATAATATTTTAAATGTAAATTATATATTTAAGTACAACTTATAGAGATAAATTTTAAATGCATATATATATATATATATATTTAAATATATACTTACCATAAGAATCAGCTCATGGGTTATAGAACCAGAAGTCCCACCATCTACTACCTGCCAGCTGGAGACCCAGGAGAACCTGTGGGATAAATCAGCCCCAGTCCGCAGGCCCAAGAACCAGGTGCTATGATGTCCTGGACAGGAGAAGATGGTTGTCTCAGCTCAAGAAGAGAGAGCTGGAATTGGACCTCCTTCCCCTTTCTGTTCCATCCGGCCCCGAGGGGGTTGGAACATGTTGGTCCACCTCGTCACTCAGTCCATGGAATCAAATGCGAATCTTTCAGAAACCCGCCCGCACACTGGCCCAGAAGTCCTGTTTTCCCAGCTCTCTGCCCGCCCTCCCCCCCCCCCCCCCCCCCGTCAGGTTGTACCTACAAACAACCATCACAGTCAGATGGTGAGTCTCCCCTCAAAATCCGGCTCGTTTGACCCTGACCAGAGCCAGGCTCTTAGCAAGGGAAGGGCGGACAGCATGGCATTGGGAGACAGACGACTCCAGAATATTCTGCCCCTTCCAGAGGAGGAACGGCCGACCAGGTGGGGCATCTGCTCTAGTGAAAAGGAGACCTATGAGTCCCGGCAGTGAGGCTGCAGGGGCAGCAGAAGCGGTTTAGGGGAATTTTGGAAGGAGAGGAAGATAAAGCCCACACGCCTTCTATCTCGGGGGCTTGGTGGGAAGAGGAGAGGACAGAAAAGCAGACGTTGTGGACCAGTCTTTCCTCCTTGACCCTCCAGCCACAGACCCCAGGGTCAGGACTCTGCCCCTGGATGTCCCTACTTTCCTGCATGAGGGATGCGGCCCCTGAGCGCCACCTGGAGGCCAAGGCTGGTATAGCACCCCTGGTGGCTCCAGTGTGGCCAGGCAGAGAGGGAGGGCTACCTTGCCCTGGGACTCCCCCAGTTCCGGAGGTGTGCCCTGGGGGCGAACGCCAGGGGGGCCGTCGCCGTGGGAGGAGAGATCCCACCTGGGCCGGATGGGGCAGGAGCGGGCGCCCAGACACATACACTGAACCCCTGGGACAAAGGGGACACGGAGATCACCAGAATGGTCCCCAAGCCCCAAGGGAGCAGAGAAAGGCTGGACCCTGTGACCACTGAGCATGGACATCAGCTGGGCCTGCAGCAAGCTGGTGAGCAAACCCCGCAGTCCCCAGTCAGCTCGGACCCAGGGACCAGCAGGAGGACACAGAGCCACCTGCTCCTTGCACCTGGGACACCATCCTGGGAAGGAGCATGGAGACCGGCCAAGATACAAGAGCGTTTGCAATGATTGGGTGGGTGCGTGTGCTCCCTGCCTAAGTGGGGGCAGCTCCTGAGTGACATCCGATCACTGATAGACAAAGTCATTTTATTTCTTTGGCTGACCTGCAATGCATCCCGTTCTGCTACACACACACACACACACACACACACACACACGCACACATATGCACACATTCGCATGCACACATGTACACACGTACATGCAGGGCAACATCACCTGAACACGGGTCACTATGTGGGAGGCAGGACATGGCAGGAGCTGGGGTCTTTCCGTAGGTGAGTTTGCACAGAGAGCGTCTCCACATTTTCCTCCTGCTTCTCTGGGAATCCAGGCTGGTTGCTCTCACAGAGAAAGAGAAGTGCTCTTCTGGGGAGGGTGGCTCTGACCCCAGACCCCAGATTCCCCGCAGTGGGTGGGGGATGCCCTCCGCTGGGGCCGCACCGACCCTGAATCCGCACGGCTGCTTCCTGGCTTGTGTCTCACGGCACAGCCTGTGGGTCTGGACCTTCTGTTCCATCGAGGCTGTGGAACATGGAGGTCTGGGGGGTCAGTCGTGTGGTTTCAGGCCAAGAATCATAAAGCACGTGGGCCTTGATGCCCGCAGGGATGGTGGACATAGAGAACTATGATATGATATTGATATATTGAGATATATATTAATATATATTGATTCTCTTGTCCTTGAGAAACAGTGGCTACAGCAGCTGGGTCTCCCCTGGGCTTGTGCACCAGGTCTGGGAAGAGCCGCAGGTCTGTGCCCTTGAGAGGCTGGGCCACCCCAGTCCAGGAGGGCACCACAGACCCCTCCTCCATCCCTGTCAGACCTCCTCTCCCTTCCCCCAGACTCCAGCTCGGCCTTTGAGCCCACCTTGTCAGTGGCTCGGCCAGACACTCCCTTGGGCCCTGATCCTAAAAAGCCCCAGGCCTTTCCCTTGTCTGTCTCCTCTCACAGCTCCCCTCCCTCCACTGGGAGGTCAGTGTGGGTCTTAGAAGCCCCAGGACACATGGGGATCTTCAGCCTTCCTCCCCAGTGTGAGCAGGTGACACGGAATGTGAATGAGGCCACTGAACATATCAGAATCCCATGGAGGCATTAAGTCCCTAGAAGAACCAGGCCCTGGTAGAAGGTGCGAGAGAAACACAGGGCTCACTGAAACGTAAAGCCAGTAGACTGTGAGAGAAGCTTTTAAGAATGGAGGAAACGCAAAAGACCTAAGTCACCATGGCCTGGGAGGGCAGCGAATGACAGGGCGGAGGTGATGCTAGGACTCTGCGTTGTCCACAGGGGCAGGGGCTCCAGCCCACCTTCCCTACTGACGGTCCTGTGTTCTGTGCCACAAATGGACCCAGAGAGGCCCCTGGGGGTCCAGACAGGAATCCAGCCCCCATCCCAGCCCCAGCGGCACAGGAAGCCCTGCCCACCCACGTTTGGACGGTCGTCAGGGTCTCTTTACCGCATCCAGGACTTGAGGGCTTTCGGTTACAACTGGGATGTTTGAGCAGGAAACTCCTCCTGTCCGGCCTCCCTCCTCCATCCCCGCATCCCCGTCAGCGTCAGCGCCCCCTAACTAGAGAGCCTAACCCAGCCAGCTGGGGGGGCAGGGGTGAGTGCAGAGCACAGCCCAGAGTCACAGGACCCGGAGACAGGACGTCCTACCTGCACAGTGTGCCGCCTGCCTCCTGCCTCTCTGGGCACTCCCCCTGCCCCAACATGACGTCGTCAGGAGAATTTCTAGAGCCCCTCTTGCCTGTGGGAAATGTGTAGTTTGAGAAGAGTCAGCCTGTTAGGACCAGAAGGGGAGCCAGAAACCCCTTTCTGTGTTGCACCCCCTCTGTGTCTATCCACTTACCTATGCATCTTTGCACCTGTGTCTGTATCTCTCCGTGTGTGTATGTATGTGAATATCTGTCATCTCCTCTCATGTCCGATGTACCTAGTCGGGGAGCTACTCATCCCCCTATGGATACGTTCATCATTTACCCGTCGTCCTATCGTCTGTGTGTCTCTGCCGTATCAACATCCCGAATGCACCGTGTCCATATTTGCAGCCATATCCACGCGTCTACGTATGTTCTATCCACCCACTTACCATCCACCATCTCCTGATCTCTACCTTCCCATCATCTCTGTCTCTGTCTCTGTCAGTCACCGGTTAACACCAGGTGGGCCTCCTCCTGGCAGGCGTTCAGCCTGGCGATGGGGTATCTCACTAGAAACGGCTTCCAGAAGTCAAGGCCTCTCTGTGATCCAAAAGAGGAAGGTAGGGCTTACCCCCCGCCCCCGCTTCCTTTCCGTGAGACCACAGACACCAGGCCCTCACAGCCCTTCCTGCTCGCGTCCTGACCCACAGGCCCGTGTCCAGCCACCCCAGGGCTAGGACAGCGCAGAGATGCCGGCCATGTCCCACAGCCCCATCCACTTCCCTGGATGCGGTAAAGTGAGTGGGGAGGGCAGGGGCAGGGGGCCAGGCCTCACCTCAGTTGGCCCCCAGGGAGGACGGTCTCTGCAGGCCCTGCTGCTCTGTCCCCTGGGCCTGAGCCAGCAGCGTGGGGCCCAGGGCCTCTGACAGGTGTACTAGAGGTTGGGACAGAGGGGGGCGAGGGGGGCCAGACACAGGCAAGGCGAGGGGGGCGTCTGGTTGGGAGTCCCAGAGACTTGTCTGCAGCCAGAGACAGGGGAGGCAGCTATGTTGGGGGAGGGGGCGTCCTGCTGACTTAGGGAGGTGTGAAGGTCACATGGCTACATCCTTGTCGGCAGCACGCTGACCCCCAGGGAGGGAACCGGTGGCTGATGTGTCCCTCACCAGGCTTCTCTTGCAGCGCTCCACCTCGCCAGGCGATCCACGCGCAGGAGGGCGAGTCCCGTCCACACGCTCTCTGGGGCAGCCCTGGATGGGAGTCCTGCTCCTTCCGGGAGGGACCCAGGCCCCGAGGTGCAGAGACCACAGCTGTCCTCAGCTGCATGAGGACAGCCCATGGCTGCAGATCCCTGAGGACGCCTCAGGTCCAGCCCAGCCCGCCAGACTGAGATTCTCGCCCACAACTGTCGCCAGCTCCCTCTTCCCCTTTCTCTGAGGGCCATCAGCCCCGGGTCAGAGAACACATGGGTCCTTGAGTCCCCCTGAGCCCACGTCCATCCCTCAGAGTCCTGTGGGTCCCACCGGCACCTCCCGCTGGGCTCTGCCATCCTCATAGCCCTCCATCCCCACTGTCCCCACTGTCCCCACTGTCCCCCGCCTCTCCCAAGTCAGTCAGGCTCTGTCCCAGCTTTGCCTCCGGGGCTGATGCACATAACGGTGCCTCTCCTCCCGCCCCACTGCTTCCTCAGTCCCCGGCGGTTCTCAGACAGGGTCCCGTGTCACCCCACACCTGCCCCCCTTTTTCTATTCCTCCCCCTCACCCCCAGTTCAGCGGCTCCAAGCGCTCCGCTCAGGCCATTAAGCGGTACTCGCGCTTCTCCCTTTGGTGATCTCAGCATCTGGGGGCTTCGATTTGACATTTCAGTGGAGGGCTCCAGGGTGTAATTTTCCGCCTCCCCCATCCTGCGGCCCGCATTCCCAGCTGCCCTCTGGGAACGGGGCCCCCCAGCTCTCACTGACACCTGTCACCCGCCTTACTCAGGGAGGCCCCCATGTGCACCCGCCATGGGTCTCCACACGTCCTGGTTCTTCTCTTCCCGGGCGCTCTGTGCCTTCCTCCGTCCGCCGGCTGCTCCTGGGCCCTGTTGTGCGGGATCAGGAGTCCAGGGAAGGAAATGGAAACCAAAACCCCGCTGAGGTAGCCCCGCAAGCTCACTGAGATGGCTTGTATAGATTTAGAACATTGTTTAGGGAAAGCAACAGGTGCCGGGCCGAAGTGGAGAAACTGGAACCCTAATTAATGCAGGGGCGGGGCGAGCGTAAATCGGGTGGCAGTTCCCCAGAAAGTGAGCCCAGAATCGCTCACTGAGCCGGCCGTCCCAGCGCCCCGCGCGCAAGAAGAAGGACCCGGCGACGCCAGCGCGGTGCGCGCAGGCCGAAGCAACGGAAGCTGGGCCTTGGAAGGTGTGCGCCCTGGCGTCCACGCCGGCGCTATCCACACTCGCCAGTACAGCCGCAGGCTCCTGAGGTGTGGACGAGGGAAGCCAATAATTAGCATCAGCTCAGGCGCTGAGTAAGGACCCTAGTGGCAGGTGTGGGCTCCACAGACGGAGGAAGGAGCCACGTGTCCAGGAGGGCGGGCGCCTCCAGGAGCTGGAAAAGGCAGCGAATCGGGTTGGGTCTCCAGGAAGGAGCGCGGGGCCCCCGCAGACCCATGTCAGAGTTCTGACCCCCCAGGATTTAGCGATCCCAATGAACCAGCTGCCGGAAGTGTCCCCCTCTGCGCTCCTGTGTTCCGGCAGACGAGGAGTCCCAGACGCCTGGTCTCCCAAGCTTCTGGAAACGGATTCCGGTGCCAACCTCTCCTGACCAGCGTTCCGACCTCAGTCCCTGACTCTCATCCCACACCTCTGACCACCAGTGCCTGGAGCCCAGCCTGGCCACCTTCTGGAGGCCTGGGCCCCATCTCTGCGGCTCTGCAGGGGCCGGGGGCTTGTGCGCAGCGCTGGTCCCAGTGTGGCAGGGATACAGGATGAAGGACGACCTTCCCCGGCGGCGTCGCTGCATCTCTGCAGGAGGCAGGGCTCCGCGCGGTGGTTCTCCGGTGTCCTTTCAGCACAGACAGATGGAGGGGCCACTCGGCTCTCACGCAGACTTCTCTTCAGCAGTTGTGCCACCCCACCCCCCACTGTGTCTGTCTCCCAGAGCACTGTCCTCAGCACGAAGGACAGGAAGGCTGCCTGCCAGGGCCCCTGCCTCCTGCCCAGAGTACAGAGCGTTCTCGTTGCACTTTTTGGCACTCAGCTTGCCAGACTCGGCCGTGGAAGGCGCTTCTGAGCCTGGCTCTGTGCTTCCCGAGGGGACCCGGCACATCATCAGCTCTGTCTTGCTCTCCGGATTCAGTGGAGTCCCAGACTCATCTCGTGTCCCTCCTGCCCTGGACCAGGAACCCACCTTTTCTGCAAGAGTTCTCGGGCTCCTTTTACTGGGGAACCGTATTTACAGAACAAGATGTGGGGGGTTATGTGAACTCAGGCTACTGGGCTTTTTTGTTCCTTAGGGAGCAAGTTAACACTCAGGGAGGATGGGTAGTGTGCTTTCACGGGGATATTCCCAGCCTCGATGTGATGTCCTGTCCTGTCCTCTCCTCTCCTCTCTCCTCCCCTCCCATCCCCTCGCATCCCCTCCCATCCTTCTTCTAGTAAGCTTCATGTCTAGCATGGAGCCCAGCGCAGGGCTTGAACTCACAACCTTGAGATCAAGACCTGAGCTGAGATCAAGAGTCCGATGCTTAACCAACGGAGCCATTCAGGTGCCTCAATGGACTTTTTAGGTTACGCTTGTATTTCTCATACTTCAAATCCCTGCTCCTAAAAAATTAATGTAATTACATTTTCGCTTTGCCTTGTGGCTTTGTTGTTAATCGGGTGTAAACGTATCTTTACCTTGACGTGTTCATATTCGTGTCAGAGTGTGCTCTCCCCGTCTTGTATGATTTAACTGTGTTTTGGAAAGTGCAGGACGTTCGTAGGTTTCAAAAGCAAAAACTCCCCAACATGGGACATTCGAGATGACTCTCCTCACCCCCTCCCCTTTGCCCCGCGCCCCCACATAGTGCAGGTGGCTATTTTTGTTACTTCTGGGTTCTCAGATGGCACGCATGATCCGTGGAAAGGGAAGTTCGCAGACACATCCTGCTACTTAACTCCTTTCTTGGATGGAAGTCAGCCCGTTCCAGCTATAGCTTTGTACCCCACTTTCCACTCTTCCAGCTTCCTGTGAAATAAACCGCCACAAACTCAGTGTTGACAACAGTGTTCGTTTATGCCCCGGGCGGTTCTGTGCGGAGAAGGCTGACACGGTCCCACTGGGCCACGTGAAGGTGTCAGCAGGGCTGTGTCCCGTCCAGAGGCTGCAGGTGCTCGAGAGAACACTGGTGAACAACACGTGACCCAAGAAAAAATTTGTAACAGGAGCAAAAAACATCCCTAAACGAAAATGGAAACACAACATGGCAAAACCTATGGGCTGTGGTAAGAGCACTTCTAAGAGGGAAGTTTATAGTCATGGATGCATATATTAAGAAATTGGAAAGATGTCAAATAAACAACCCAACCTCAAACCTAGAAGGACAAAAATAAATAAATAAATAAATGAATCCCAAAGTTAGCAGAAGGAAGGAAATAGAGATGAGTGTAGAAATAAATGTAATAGAGAAAGAAAAAAAGAAAGAAAAAAGAAAAGATCAAGGAAACTGAGTTTGTTACTTGAAAAGAGAAAACCAAATTGACAAACTTTTAGTTAGACCACCTAAAGGGGGAAAAAAAAAGAGAAAATTCAATTTATCGCAATGAGAGGCAAGGCAAACAGATCGATCGGGACCGACACTCTTGACCAGAGTGAGGTCTTGAACAGCCGGGGTACAGAGTTTTTATAGCCGACCACATCATCTTATTATCACCTGGGAACAGAACAAAGGGATAGTTCCCAGGTGGAAACAGTTCAAACAGGCCCTTGCCCCAATCTGAGCAAACACTAATCTCATCCCTTGATTGATAGGATAAGGCTGTTATCTCTTAACCTATAGTGTGAAAACTAAGCTGTTATTTCTTAAGGCTACAGGTTAGCACTACACTACAATTTAACCCTTACAGAATCTATCATCGAAAACCTTTCGTTCTCGGTTATTTCTTTACATAAGTTTTCTGCCCACTTCTCTCCCTCTCTCTTCTTTTTCTGTAGCCTTAATTATTCCATTCTGCCACAGAGGGTTTCCAGAGCATTAAAAATTTTTTTTTAATGTTTATTTATTTTTGACAGAGAGAGAGAGAGAGAGAGAGACAGAGCATGAGCGGGGGAGGGGCAGAGAGAGAGTGAGACACAGAATCCGAAGCAGGCTCCAGGCTCTGAGCCATCAGCACAGAGCCCGATGCGGGGCTCGAACCCACAAATCGCGATTGTGACCTGAGCTGAAGTCGGACGCTCAACCGACTGAGCCACCCAGGAGCCCCAGTTTTTTGTTTTTTTTTTTTTTAATTTCATTAACTGAATTCCTCAAGTCTAGAATTTGTGTTTGGTTCTTTTCTACTACCGCTATCTCTTTGTTAAATTTCTCTTTTTGTTCACATATCGCTCTCTTTATTTCTTCATTTTTCTGTGTGTTCCCATAGCCCAATGAGTTTCCTTAATGCGGCTGTTTTGAAACCGTCGTCAGCTGTGTTGCAAAAGTCCAAGCGTGAGCTCGGTTACTGGGAGGCTGTCCTTATCTTTTGGTGGTGATGCGTGTCCTTGACTCCCACGGTCCTCGGAGTTTTGCGTGGCCGTTTTAGCATCTGAGGTGGTGCTCACCTCCGTAAATCTTTAGTTGTTGTCTTCAGGCAGGAGATAGTTTTCATCTGTCCTTCCTTCTTACGAAATTCGTGAGCTTGTATTTCCTTTCTGGTTCTTGCAACCCACCAGGCTGGCTGCTGGAACCGCTCTTCTGCTTTGCTACATATTTGTGGCTTCTCTCTTGCCCACAGACCCCGGTTTGTTTTCTGAGTCTGCACAAAATATCTGGCCGCGGTGTGCAGGGAGGTGTGGGTTTTCGCACGTGGGGAGTGGAGAGCGCCCTTGGGCTGCGGCTGGCTGGCATTGAGTGGGCCCCCACTCACCACTCTCCCTTTCCACGTTGGCTGCTTCAGACCCTGACCGTGCCACCTGGAGAGGGACGACGTTGGCAAAGTTCTTACCCCCTCAAACGCATCTCCATTTTCTTCATTTACAACGAAGGGTCCAGTGCACGTCATTTAAAAATATATGCATCCTCCTGTTCATGCTCTGTCTCTCTCTGTCTCAAAAATAAATAAACGTTAAAAAAAAAATTAGGGGCGTCTGGGTGGCTCAGTTGGTTGAGCCTCCAACTTTGGCTCAGGTCATGATCTCATGATCTGTGAGTTCAAGCCCCGCGTCGGGCTCTGTGCTGACAGCTCAGAGCCTGGAGCCTGCTTCAGATTCTGTGTCTCCCTCTCTCTCTCTCTCTGACCCTCCCCTATTCATGCTATCTCTCTGTATCAAAAATAAATAAACATAAAAAAATTTTTAAAAAAAATTTAAAAAAAAGGGGGGGCTCCTGGGTGGCTCAGTCGGTTAAGCGTCCGACTTCGGCTCAGGTCATGATCTCATGGTCCGTGAGTTTGAGCCCCATGTCGGGTTCTATGTTGACAGCTCAGAGCCTGGAGCCTGCTTCGGATTCTGTGTCTCCCTCTCTCTCTGCCCCTCCCCTGTTCATGCTCTGTCTCTCTCTCTGTCTCAAAAATAAATAAACGTTAAAAAAAATTTAAAAATATATGCATCCTAACACTCAGTGGGGTGTTGTCTCCTGGTCTCTGTAAATGTTCAATCGTCTCTCTTCAGCTGTTGCTAGGTTGCCCTCTGACACCTTTCCTTCCGACACAACACATAGGACATTGGCCCTACTCGTTCTATTCCCTAAGTATCTTGAATTTCCCTTTGTGGTCTCTGTATGCTGCATTCTGGAACATTTCTTCAATATTGTATTCCAGTTTTATAAATGGCTCTTCAGCTCTGCCTCGTCCCTAATGGAATGGATTTTTTGAATGTATTGATTTTATTGGATTTTCATCTCTGAAACTTCTTAATTGTTTCAAGAATTGCCTATATTTCTGTAACATGAGCCATATTCTTGCATCAAAAATTAAATATCTCCTTTAATTTTTTGAAAATATTTTTAATGTTCATTTATTTTTGAGAGAGAGAGAGACACAGAGTGCTAATGGGGGAGGGTCAGAGAGAGGGGGAGACACGGAATCCGAAGCAGGTTCCAGGCTCTGAGCTGTCAGCACAGAGCCCAAACCAGGGCTCGAAGTCACAAACTGTGAGCTCATGACCTGAGCTGAAGTCAGACGCTTAACTGACTGAGCCACCCAGACACCCCGGGTAATAGATGAATATTTAGATGAAGGTTACCACGTCCTCCAACATCAGAGCTCTAACCCAAATAAATAAACATCTTCATGCAGGGCCCCAGAATGGGAAGGAGTACTCTTCCCCAGACACAAGGGGCACTGAGAGACAGGAGGGACTCATGGGCATGTTCCCAGGAAGTGGAGGTGGATGATGACACAGGAAAATAGAGAAGTCCATGAATGCTGACATAGAAAGAAAACCCAAATATGGGGCCAAGAGTGAAATCTTACTTCCTTCTCTATTTCGCTATATTTCTCCTCTGTGTGCATCACCACGGTGACCTTGACCTGAGCCATGCAGAAATGTCACAGCTGTGTTTGCACTGACATGAGGCTGCAGAGGAGCCGGACCCACACCCCCTGCAGCATCTCTGGGGCCTGGGGACCCCGTGGGAGGTGAGGACCCTCAGGGATGTGCTGAGAATGAAGGAGAACCTGTAGGGGAGGCTCTGGGAGGGAAGGATGTGCCCTGATCTCCTCACCTGGATGGGACATCTCAAGAAGCCTTGGGTCCACTTGCTGCACCATCATGGACATCAGAATTGGTCCCCTGGAAACAGGTTGTTCCCCTTCCTGTGGGGCTGCTGACGTGACAACCCCATGACCAGGCAGACCAGCCCCCAAGTGGCCACACCCTGTGCTTCTGTCTGTCCTGCGGGCACTGAGGTCCCTCCGCCTGCACAGCTGGGGCCAGAGGCAGAGACGCCATGACCCCCACCCTCACGGCCCTGCTCCTCCTCGGTGAGATCTCAGGAGGGGAGGGGATGCCCTAGTCTGGGAGGGACCTGCATCACAGCCAGGCCCTGGGGTTTCAGAGACCCCAGGCACAGGAAGCTCACAGGGAGGAGCGGTTCTGCTCAGGATTCAGGGCCATCCTCTCACGGGGACTCTCTTCCAGGGCTGAGTGTGGGCCCCAGGACCCGAGCGCAGGCAGGTGAGTGTGTCCCCAGGTGTCCCTTCCCACCTCCTCACTGAGGACAGGGGTCACCCACCAGTCAGCTGGGAATGGAGAACAGCAGTTCTGGGCGGATGGAGAGGGACGTCTGGGGGTTTGGGGTTGATCTGGGAACTGGGGGTGGGGAAGGTCTTGTGACCCAGCCTCTGTTTCCTTCCAGAAACCCTCCCCAAACCCTCCCTCTGGGCTGAGCCAGGCTCTGTGGTCCCCCGGGGTAGTGCTGTGACCATTTGGTGTCAGGGAATCCTGGAGGCCCAAGTGTTCTTTCTGGATAAAGAGGAACACTCAGGGTTCTGGGATGTTCATTTCCCAAAGAAGCCTGGGAACACGGCCAAGTTCTCCATCATATACATGACAGAGCAGTATGCAGGCCAATATCACTGTTCCTATCGAAGCCCCGCTGGCTTGTCAGAGCGCAGTGACCCCCTGGAGCTGGTGGTGACAGGTACGAGCCCCCTCAGGGTCCCCGCCCCAGGCTTTGCCCTCAGGGAGGGGGTCTGCTCCCAGAGTGTCTCCCTCTCACAGTCCAGCCCTGGGGGTATTGTGGGGGGTGGAATCTGAGCCCCATTTAACACGCCCCCTCCTCCTCTCCTAGGATTCTATGGCAAACCCCGTCTCTCAGCCCTGCCCAGCCCCGTTGTGACCTCAGGAGGGAAGGTGACTCTCCAGTGTGCCTCATGGGAGAAATTTGACAGGTTTGTCCTGAGGAAGGAAGGAGAACCCAGACCCTCGTCGACCCTCGACTCCCAGCGACCCACTAATGGGCAGTTCGAGGCCCTGTTTCCTGTGGGCCCCGTGACCCCCTACGTCAGGTGGACATTCAGATGCTATGGCTATTTCAGCAAAACCCCCCAGATGTGGTCCTACCCCAGTAAACCCCTGGAGCTCCTGGTCTCAGGTGAGAACCTGTCCCATAGTGTTCCTGTGGTCTCCTCTAGGCTCTGTGTGGGACACCCCCGATCTAGGCTGAGAATGAGGGGTTGCAAGGGAGGGTCATCCAGAGGGACATCCACCCCTCAGAGGAATGGAGGGCCATGGGGTCCTCCCACCCCTACCCCTTCCTACAAGCCCATCACTAGAAGCTCCAGGTGGATGCAAGAGGTTCTTTCGGGGCTCCAGGGCAGATCCACCAGAAGAGTTTGAGCCTAGAGGGGGTCTGTCTGGGAAGCTCCAGCCCCCTACCCTCCTCTTGTCTCTTTCCCAGGAACTTCTGGGGGCCCCAGCCCCCCACCCACAGGACCTGGCTCCACAGAGAGTGAGTCACTGGGGCCTCTTCGCTCAGAAGGAGTACAGACAATCTCAGGGAGTCTGAGAGCCTCTCAGAGGATCTACCTCCCCCTGAGATGCTCAGAAACCATCTTGCGTCCAAGGGGGCTGGGAGTCCAGTAAAGATGCCAGGGGGACCACCAGGATCCAACCCAACAGAGGAGGGCTGGCGTGGCCGTGGCAGAGGGAGAGGGTGGGGGCCCAGCTGGGGGAGCAGGAGCCAGGCTGAAGTGAGGAGCTCGGGTAGCCTCACCACCTCACCTCCCTGCCCTGGGTTTATGATGTACATGGTAGGGCCCATTGAGGGGAGAGGTCCCAGTGCTCCCTGAGACGGTGATTTGGGGCAGGTCCCTTTCCATCAGGGCCTCCGTTTCTCTATTTGTGATAGGGGAGAGTCCTGGCTCAGATTTCATGGTCATGTCCGCTCTGGCCCTGTAGGGGCGCTGCCCTAGGTCTGTAGAATTGGAAGGTTCACAGTGTGGGTTGCAGGGTGCAGAGAAGAACAGAGCAGTGATGCTGGTGACGTCCCCAGTACTCTTCTGCCAGCCCTGTGGTGCTCAGCCTGGCCTTACCCAGGCAGCCCTGATGGAAAGAAATCAGCATCAAACAGAAACAAACAAGGGCTTGGCGGTCGGGCTCTAGGGGATGTAAATCCCAGATGAGCCACTTGCAGACTGTGGGTCCGTGGACAAGTCCTTTCCCTGTCTGAGTCCCCGCTTCCCTCCTTACTAAACGCATCTCCTACCGTCTCCCTCACGGATTTGCTGAGAGGTTTAGGTGGGATCTTGGAAATAACATTCCTCTGCGTGGAACAGACCCACGGGGTGTGCAGGAACTGGCATGCTGAAAAGCCCAGACCGGCCCCACTTGTGAGTGTGAGGTCTGCAGCGGGGAGGACGGGTCTTGGCTGGACCTGGGAAGGCACGGAGTCCGTCCCATGCAGGCCCGGTTCTGAGCACCCCAAAGCCTCTGACAATAGGAGGTGTGTTCACCTCTGGCTACAAGAGAGGGCAGGACACATGGGGATGATGGAGCAGGCCATCCCAGTCAAGGTAGGAGCCCAGAGCCTGAAGCAGGTGTCCATTAGGGTGAGGAGCGCACAGGGAGCGCACAGGGAGCCCACAGTCCTGGGTTCAAATCCCAGCTCTGTCACCCGCTTCCTGGCTGGGGGATTTGAGGCACCTGACTGATCGCTCTGAGCCTTGGTCTCCTCGTCTGTGAAATGGGTGAAGGCGGGGTGGCCTTCCCCTGGTGCATGATTATAATGGGGATTAGCGGTAAATGAATGCACAGACCCCAGCACGGGTCCACACACAGTAGGTGCTCAGTTAACTGACATCGTTGGTTCATTCATGACATCACTTGTGTCCAAGGTCTTGAAAAGTACCAGAAAATTGCGATCGGGGCCTCTGTGACCTTAATCTTGCTGCTTGCCCTCCTTGTCCTCCTCCTCCTTCTCCGACTCCGGCACAAGAGAAAATGCTGCAAGTCAGGTGAGCGGATGGCGATGTCTGGTCTAGCTGAGAAGGGAGATCTTACCCTAAAGACATGAAGTGGCTTTTCTTAGAGCACCAGCCAACATATGGCACCAAAACAGAAAGACGTGTTCAGTTTGGAAAAGCCTCCAAAATGAACAATAACAAAAAAAATGTCTAGGAATCTCTTCCCATCACAACCTCCTTGGGACAGAGATGGGGATTCCCAGGAAGCGCAGTTATGAGGGCAGGGGTCCCACATGGGGGTACCTGCACCCAACACCCGAGGAACCACGCCGGTGATGGGGGGGGGGGCTCTGGGAGGGATGAAGTCTCCCTGCGGCCAAGAGCAGGGGGGAGGGGTCACAGCGGTGAGGAGTGGGAGCAGGATGCAGAAGTAGTTGGGAGATTAGTTGCTTTGAGCAAATATGTAAGTATGTCGGGGATAAAGGGAGCCCAGTTGCTCAAGGTCTGCAGGGATTTATAAATGTGCAAAGGCAGGTGGCTACAAAAAACTCTGAGCTGTCATACCGGAATTGGAAGTGTCAGTGTGACCTCACTAAGAGATATACTTACACATCGACGGACACAAAACAACTGTATGGGTGTGTTGGTTGTCGGGTGCGCGCGCACACACACACACACACACGCACACGTATGTCCCAGCTATGTCCACCAATAAAACCTAGACACTGACAACAAACAACCATCCAGGTTCTGGCTTTTATATACTGCCCTGTAGTAAAAGGAATGGGGGGAAGGGGCTCCTGGGTGGCTCAGTTTAGCATCTGACTTTTTTTTTTTTTAATTTTTTTTAACGTTTATTTATTTTTGAGACAGAGAGAGACAGAGCATGAACAGGGGAGGGTCATAGAGGGGGAGACACAGAATCCTAAACAGGCTCCAGGCTCTGAGCCATCAGCAAAGAGCCCGACGCAGGGCTCGAACTCACGGACCGCGAAATCACGACCTGAGCTGAAGTCGGATGCTTAACCGACTGAGCCACCCAGGCGCCCCTAGCGTCTGACTCTTGATACAGGCTCAGGTCATGATCTCACGGTTCGTGGGTTCAACCCTGTCCGCACTAACAGCGTGGAGGCTGCTTGGGATTCTTTCTCTCTCTGCCTCTCTCTCTCTCAAAATAAACAAATCGACTTTAAAATGTTTCGTAAAAAGAAGGAATTAGGTTTCATCGGAGAAACTCTTTATTCCAGGTTGGGACAGGGGGACTACTGGAGGCTGCTGGGGCATCTCAGTGTGCCAGAAAGTGCAAACATTCGCAAAGAATGATGGAGACAGGGCAGAATGACCCAGGAGCCAGCTGGAAGGAACTCCCTTTGGAAAACTCTAGAATAATCTGAGCATCCAAGTATTGGATTACAATGCACTGAATATAACGGAAATCTACTAGTTTATAGAGTAAATTAGTGAATGCATGGGGGCAGAGGGAACACTTTAATGTTCATTTATTTCTGAGACAGAGAGAGACAGAGCGTGAGTGGGGGAGGGGCAGAGAGCGAGGGAGACAGAGAATCCGAAGCAGGCTCCAGGCTCTGAACTGTCAGCACAGAGCCCGACGCGGGGCTCGAACTCTCAAACCGTGAGATCGTGGCCCGAGCTGAAGTCAGATACTTAACCGACTGAGCCACCCAGGCGCCTCAAGAACAGACACAGACTTTTATTTTATTTTATTAAAATATGTTTAATGTTTATCCATTTATTTTGAGAGAGTGAGAGCAGGGGAGGGGCAGAGAGAGAGGGAGAGAGAGAATCCCAAGCGGGCTTTGCACTCTCAGTACAGAGCCCGACACGGGGCTCGAACCCACAAACGATGAGATCATGAACTGAGCCAAAACCAAGAGGCAACTGCCTAACTGAGCCACCCAGGCGCCCCAGACCTAGACTTTTTTTTTTTTTTTTATATTTTTTTTTTATTTTTGGGACAGAGAGTGACAGAGCATGAACGGGGGAGGGGCAGAGAGAGAGGGAGACACAGAATCGGAAACAGGCTCCAGGCTCCGAGCCATCAGCCCAGAGCCCGATGCGGGGCTCGAACTCACGGACCACGAGATCGTGACCCGGCTGAAGTCGGACGCTTAACCGACTGCGCCACCCAGGCGCCCCAAGACTTTTAAAGATGTTCTTTCAGTTTTAGAAAAAGAAAATGTATTTGAATCATCCATGCACATTTTGTGTGTTAGAGTTTAGTGTGTTTTGCGTGTTTTGTGTTTGGTTTCGTGTTGGCCCTGAATCCCAGATTGATGGTGGCGGCTGTATAACCTTGTCAGGACTCAGATCTCTGAGATCCTAATGCAGCCCCGGGGGCCAGGTTCTGGGGTGGGTTAGAAGCGAATTTCTAATTTTGTGCAGGTGCTCTGCATCCTGAGGCTGAGACCAGAGCCCTGCAGAAAAGGTAATTTCTCCCCAAAGATCCTCCCCCAACCTCCCACCTCTGCCTGTAGCCGCTTCACTGCTGCCTAATGCCCCTGTTTTCCTCCCCTCAGCTCCGACTCCGTGGCTCCTGTCCAGGAGGAGAAGCAGGGTAACTGGGAAGGAGGGAGAAAGGGCTAGGAGGAGGGGTCGGGACAGGTTCTGGGCTTCGCATGAAAACCGCCAAATCTGTGTGATTCCAGGTACATCCCTGCCCCCTGTCGGGCCTCGGTCTCCCTATCTGAGGGTGGGAGGGGCGTGTGGGACTGCAGGGTTTCGGGAATCTTGGCATGAAATAGAATCTTCTCATTCTCCAGATGCTGAGGTGAGAGAGTCCCAACCTGAGGAAGACAGACAGATGGACAGTTGGGTGAGCCCCAGCTCCTGTCCAGGGCCCCCAGCACAGCCTTGTTAATTAGCTAAATCCATGGGCTGCCTCTCCAGCTTCCTATCCCTCAACTCAGCAGCATCTGACCTCACCCTTCCTCTTGAAAGGTGATACACACAGGCTGCTGGGACACCACTTCTCAGTGGCTTTTTTCTGACGTCACGTGGGCCCCTTCTTCTCGGTCTCCTTTTAACTGCTGGTTGTCCATAATGGTAGTGCTGCCAGGGATGGTTGTATAGTTTGTGCACTGCACAATAGTGATTGTGAGGATTGAGACCCTACTTGAGGTCACATGAGTGCAAAAGTACCCAAGCCAGGGATTCACATGATCCAATTTATGGTTTGGGGTTTTTTTTTTTTTTCATGTTTATTTATTTTGGAGAGAGAGAAATACAGAGTGTGAGCGGGGGAGGGGCAGAGAGAGAGGGAGACACAGAATCCGAAGCAGGCTCCAGGCTGTAAGCTTGTCAGCACAGAGCCCGACGTGGGGCTCGAACTCACGAACCATGAGATCATGACCTGAGCTGAAGTCCAACGCTCAGCCAACTGAGCCACCCAGGCGCCCTCATCCGATTTATGTTTTAAAATTAACTCTGGCATCTAGGTGGACAGGTAAGTGAGGAAGGACATAGTGGACGAGTTCCACGCCCCCCCCCCGCCGTCCCCGGATCCCACAGCAGAACCGTGACAGTGAGTCCCCCAGGGGAGTGACTGTGCCCCAGGGGAACCACTCAGGGGTGGGGGTGGCCACTCTTCCTTCCCCCTTGGGAGGGATTGTTGGACAGACAAGTGGGAGAGAACAGTCAGGTGGGTTCTTGCTGCTCCTGGCACCCCGGCTCCCCCACCTGTCACATACCTGACTCCCACTCCCCGCCCTCCAGGCTGCGGCATCTGAAGACCCCCAGGATGTGACCTATGCCCAGCTGAACAGCCTGAATCTTGAACAGGAGACAAGTGCACCCCCTTCCTCACGGGCAGGGGAGCTGCCCGCAGAGCCCGTCATGTATGCCACTCTGGCCAGGAAGGACGCACACCCCACACTCCAGGGAGGGGACTGCAGGAACCCCAGGACGCAGTGAGGCTGCCCCCAAGGACACTCAGCTAATACCCCCTGCACCTGGAGACCTCTCATATGGGAGCAGGATATCCTAGAGCTTCAGAAGTCATCTAATTCGCCAGATGAAGAGAAATATCAGCTCCAAATTTTTAGAAAGAAAAGAAAACACTTCTAAATACCCAGTGGACAAGAGAAGCCAGCCACAGATGAAGATAGGACTTCTTTTTTTTTTTTTTTTACTCCCATGACAATGCAAAAATTCTACATCAACGCATAGTTTTACCTAAATGGTAATGTAAATGCCGTATGCCAAGACGAAATGGGGAAAGTCAGTGCCTGAATGTAATTAGTGCCAAGAGAAGAGAGCCTGAAAGTCAACAACGCAGGCAATGTTCTATGGGAGCTAGAGAAAGGATAGCAAATTCATCCCATGGCAGTGGGTGAAAATCAGAAGACCTTATGCTGATCACAAAGAATAAAAAAGAGAACAATCAATTGTGTGAGCTTGGGCTGCTGTAATAAGATACCATAGACGGGGGAGGCGGTGTCGTTAAACAACAGAAATGTATTTCTTCATAATTCTGGAGTCCGGAAGCCCAAGCCCAAGGTGCTGACATGTTTGGTGGTCTGGTGTCCTTCGAGGGTTCTCCGCACGGCTGACGGACGGCTGCTCGTGTGGCCTTTCCTCGGTGGGTGTGTGAGGGAAAGAGAGAGAGCCCTCCTGTTTCTTCTTATAGGGTCACTTACCTTCTTTGACCGCCCACCCTTATGATCTCACCCACCTTCATTATTCCTTAGAGGCCCCCTCTCCAAACACAACCACACTGGGAGTTAAGGCTTCAACATGAATTTCTGGCGGGGGGAGGGACATAGATACCCAGACCGTTTCATTCCACCCTGTGTCCCTCCCCCAGGATTCACGTCCTTCTCCCACGCAAAGTGCATTCATTCCATCCCTACAGCCCGCCCCTCCCCCAAATCTACACTCATTCCAGCATCGACAGTCAAATCTAACATCCAGAGTTGCATCCAAATATCTTACAAATCAGATATGGGGGAGCTTCCTTCGGGGTATGGCTCCTTCTAAGGCAGAATTCCTCTGCAGGTGTGAACCCGTGAACCAGACAAGTGATGTGCCTCCAGAGTACAAAGCCGGGGCAGGGGTAGGAGAGAGAATTCCCATTCCCTGAGGAAGCGATAAGAAAGAAGACAGAGGTGACAGTGTTCGAAATGCAGCAACGCAGCTTCCATAGATCGGCAGGCTCCAGGATAACCCTCTTGGGCTCCAGGCTCTGCCCGCCAGGCCCTCCGTGGCACGGCGCCACCTCCGTGGTGCACAGCTGCGTGGTCCTTCTGGGTGAGGACCCCCAAGGCTCTGCGCAGGGCCTGCCCTGTGGAAACTGAGGCAGTTTCCAAACTGAAACCAAGGAGCCAGCCTGATCTCTGAATTGCCTTTGGGGGACATTCTTCCCTCTTCTGGAAAACCAGCACACGTTTGTAGACAAGCCCACCGTCCCATCTGGTAGAGTCTGAGAAGACTTGACGGCTTTCATTCCCGCTGTCCCAGGGGACAGTCCCCTGGCCGCACGTCCGCTCCTACAGTCCCTTAATGTTGGCTCCTGTCTCTCATCTGTCGGACAGTCTTCCCGCTCTTTGTTCTGTGTCCTCTGACTCAACAGTCTGTGCCTCCATCCACCTCCCCGCTCTGGAGTCTCAGGGGGGCCCCCACCCGCGTTGCTCTGGGCACACGCCAACCCTTTGCTTAGGCGTCTCCTCAGCGAAACATGCGACCGTGTGGGGCGCTTGCCCTGTGCTCCACAAACGTCAAGACACAGCTCAGCCACGTTCTTTGCCGCTTTCAAACAGGGGTCACGTTTGTCCCCACGATCCAGTGCCTCGTTCTTCATTTTGGCCCGAGGTCCTGCCCGAACGGACTTTCCCGCCCATACTTGTGTTTGGCATTTCTAAACAACTCCAGCCTCTTTCTGTTGTCACTCTCAAAGGTTCTCCGCATCTTTTTTTCTTTTTTAAGTTGTAGTTATTCATTTTGAGAGAGGGCTCAAGCGTGAGTGGGGGAGGAGCAGAGAGAGAGAGAGAGAGAGAGAGAGAGAGAGAATCCCAAACAGGCTCCACGCTGTCAGCACAGAGCCCCAACCAGGGCTTGATCCCACAAACAGAGAGATCATGACCAGGGCCGGAAACCAAGAGTTGGGCGCCCAACGGACTGAGCTGCCCAGGTGCCCCCCGCTGCTTCCGCATTTTGGATATTTGTTCCCACAGCACGGCACTTCTTGGTACTGAAATCTGCATTCGTCTGTTCCGGCTTCTGTTAACAAAGATCACAGACTGGGTGGTTTAAGCTACGGAAGTTTCAGGGAAGATGCCAGCACGGCTGCTGTCTGGTTTGGGCTGTCTGCTGGGGTTGCAGGGAGCCCCTTCTTGCTGCGTGCTTGCCTGGCCTTTGCTCGCTGTGAGCACATAGAGAGAGCCGGAGAGAGCGCTCTCTGGGCCTCTTCTTTTCTCTTTTTAAATGTTTATTTATTTTTAAGAGAGAGAGCAAGGGAGGGGCAGAGAGAGAGGGAGACACAGAATCCGAAGCAGGCTCCAGGCTCCGAGCTGTCAGCACAGAGCCCGACACGGGGCTCGAACCCATGAACCGTGAGATCATGACCTGAGCCGAAGTCGGACGCTTAACCCACCGAGCCACCCGGATGCCCACCTTTGAGCTTTTAAATCAGTTACACTGCCGGTTAAAATTATCCCACAAAACTCACTCCGGGCCCAGCAAACTTTACTGTGAGCGCCTCCAAACAATTATGGATGACAAACACCATTGGTATAGACATTTTTATAGCAAATGCATTCCCGTACATTTCGTAACAAGAATATCACACTTTGGCCTCCCACGTACGCTTAGATATAAAATAACTTAAAAAATGGGGGGAAATATCTAATTACATTACTGCTCAGTTCACATGCATAATGGGGAGGAGACAAATATTTCAATAAAGAATTCTCCCCAACAAATTGGGGACTTAATCTAAGCATTGTCCCCTAAATCTTATAGGCAGGCCCCCAGAATGGGGAGGAGGGATCTGCCCCAGAGGCAAGGGGCACTGAGGAACCAGGAGGGACTCACAGGCGTGTTTCCATGCTTGAGGCATGGACGCTGTCACAGGGAAATAGAGAAGTCCATGAATGCTGACATAGAAAGAAAACCCAAATCTGGGGCCAAGAGTGAAATCTTACTTCCTTCTCTATTTCGCTATATTTCTCCTCTGTGTGCATCACCACGGTGACCTTGACCTGAGCCATGCAGAAATGTTACAGCTGTGTTTGCACTGACATGAGGCTGCAAAGGAGCCGGACCCACACCCCCTGCAGCATCTCTGGGGCCTGGGGACCCCGTGGGAGGTGAGGACCCTCAGGGATGTGCTGAGAATGAAGGAGAACCCGTAGGGGAGGCTCTGGGAGGGAAGGATGTGCCCTGATCTCCTCACCTGGATGGGACATCTCAAGAAGCCTTGGGTCCACTTGCTGCACCATCATGGACATCAGAGTTGGTCCCCTGGAAACAGGCTGTTCCCCTTCCTGTGGGGCTGCTGACGTGACAACCCATGACCAGGCAGACCAGCCCCCAAGTGGCCACACCCTGTGCTTCTGTCTGTCCTGCGGGTACTGAGGTCCCTCCGTCTGCACAGCTGGGGCCAGAGGCAGAGACGCCATGACCCCCACCCTCACTGCCCTGCTCCTCCTCGGTGAGATCTCAGGAGGGGAGGGGATGCCCTAATCTGGGAGGGACCCACATCACAGCCAGGCCCTGGGGTTTCAGAGACCCCAGGCACAAGAGGCTTATGGGGAGGAGGGGTTCTGCTCAGGATTCGGGGCCATCCTCTCACAGGGACTCTCTTCCAGGGCTGAGTGTGGAACCCAGGACCCAAGTGCAGGCAGGTGAGTGTGTCCCCAGGTGTCCCATCCCACCTCCTTACTGGGGACAGGGGTCACCCACCAGGCAGCTGGGAATGGAGGACAGCAGTTCTGGGCGGATGGAGAGGGGACGTCTGGGGGTTTGGGGCTGAGCTAAGAACTGAGGGTGGGGAAGGTCTTGTGATACAGCCTCTGTTTCCTTCCAGGGACCCTCCCCACACCCTCCATCTGGGCTGAGCCAAGCTCTGTGGTCCCTTGGGGTAGCACTGTGACCATTTGGTGTCAGGGGACCCTGGAGGCCGCGGAGTTCTATCTGGATAAAGATGGACACTCAGTGCCCTGGGACAGACAACCCGCAGTGGAGCCCAGGGACAAGGCCAAGTTCTCCATCATATACATGACAGAGCAGTATGCAGGCCAATATCACTGTTCCTATTGGAGCCCCGCTGGCTTGTCAGAGCGCAGTGACCCCCTGGAGCTGGTGGTGACAGGTGCGAGCCCCCTCAGGGTCCCTGCCCCAGGCTTTGCCCTCAGGGAGGGGGTCTTCTCTGAGTGTCTCCCTCTCACAGCCCAGCCCTGGGGATACTGTGGGGGGATCTGGGTCCTATTTAACGTGTCCCTTCCTCCTTTCCTAGGATTCCATGGCAAACCCACTCTCTCAGCCCTGCCCAACCCCATGGTGACTTCAGGAGGGAAGGTGACCCTCCAGTGCACCTCATGGATGGGATTCCATAGGTTCATCCTGATGAAGGAAGGAGAACCCAGACTCGCCTGGACCCTCGACTCCCAGCGACCCACCAGTGGGCAGTTCCAGGCCCTGTTTCCTGTGGGCCCCATAACCCCCAGGCTCAGGTGGACCTTCAGATGCTATGGCTATTTCAGAAACACCCCCCACATATGGTCACTCTCCAGTGATCCCCTGGAGCTCCTGGTCTCAGGTGAGGGAGTCCGGCCCTATGCCCTCTGTGTCCTGATGATCTATTCAGGGCTCTGTCCTCAAGAGTTACCTGGGCTGGGATGGGAGCCATGGCGGGGGGGCGCTCCAAAGAGGGTCACTCAAAGGGAGATCTGCCCCTCAGTAGGTCAACAGAAACCCTCTCACACCTGCCCACCCTTTGTCCTTCTCCTGGGTCTAAAGATGCCAGGTGAGCAGCGGGAGGGTCATGGGGAGGCCACAGGGCAGGTGTAGAAGAAGTCTGAGTGAGATGGGGACTCCTGGATTAACCCCAACCACCCCCCCACAGGATCCAACTCAAGATTGTTGTGCTACTGGGCTGTTTGTGCTCCTTCTGGGCACAGATCACCCAAGATCAGTTCTGAGAGCCCCTCAGAGGATCTAACACCCCCTCAGATACTCAGAAACAATCTTGTGTCTCGGGGGAACTGAGATTCCAGTAGAGGTGCCTGGGTGACTACATATGTCCAGGGGCTCTGAGGCTGGGTCATGGGGCATATGAGGGAGAAGACTGAGCAGAGATGGGGTCTCTAAGGGAAGCCTCAGTCCCCTACTCAACTACTGCCTTTTTCCTCAGGAACCTCTGGAGGCCCCAGCCCCCCACCCACAGATCCCAGCTCAACAGCTGGTGAGTCACAGTGGCATCTGTCTAAGGGCTTTCCTTCCTGTGTTTCAGAGATGCCAGAGTGACCACCAGGTCCAGGGTCTCTGAGGCGGGGGGGAGGAGGGCTGGGGTGGTCATGGCAGAGGGAGAGGGTGAGGGCCCAGCTAGGGGAGCAGCACCACCTCACCTCCCTGTCCTTTGATTATGAGGTATGGGGTGAAGAGGGGTCTCAGTGCTCCCTGAGATGGTGATTCGCGGCAGGACCCTGGTCCTAGGTGAGGAGTCCCTCCCTGTTGCTGTCCTCTCTGGGCAGAAAAGGCCAGCTCAGGATGCTGTCTACAGGAAATTCTGAGACAGGATGCAATAGGACTATCACAAGGGGCAGTTCCACAGAGGAGGGTCCACCCAGGAGAGCTGGGATAGGCGGGACCTCCCACCAGGGGAATCGCCACCCCTGCAGTCTCAGACAGGGCTGAGGAGAGAGAGGCATGGACTTAGATCCCTCGACCCTGAGAGGAAATGAGGTCAGACTGAGGTTACAAGGCAGAGGTCCCACCCACTTACCTCCTGGTGTCTCTGGCTCAGAAGCAGGGTGTTGGCTGCTAGCCAGGGGCAGGGGCAGGGTAGCTGCTCAACTGGGAGGCAGGTAGGACAGACAAGGATGCCCTGTGGGGCTGAGTCTTCGTGGGCTCAGCTCTCCCGAGAGGTGGAGCTTCTAAGAAAGGTGTTCCCTGTCTGAAGAGGGGGGGCTGACAGCAGTGATCCCATTTCTGGCCTCCCACTGTCCTGCCTCTCCCCGGAACTCAGACGTGGGAAGGTTCAGAAAGGTGTGGGGGATGCAGGTACATGTGATTTTGTGCATCTGGCCTGGGTCTCAGCAGAGCAAGAGGAAGTCCCAGTACGATGGAGAACAGAAATCCCCATCGATTTAGCGTCTCAGTTCCTCCTCATCTCACACAAAACCGTGGGAGTTTCTCCTAAAAGCCACCCAGCCCTTGTCACCGCAATCCTTAGGCCTCCAGCCAGGTGTGGAGAATGTGTGGGATACAGGATGGAGAGGGGGTGGGTTGGCAGCGCTTGGTGTCCAGGCCTGACTTGGAGCACAGTGAGGATGCTGGGCTGGTGGAGGTGGGGATCTGGGACAGTCATAGAGGGCAGACCACCCACACCTGAGCCCTCTCACATCATGACTGGAGCTGCTCAGGCCAAGGTGGAAATTGCTGTGGGTGCAGGTGGAGCCCCCACGAGACAATCCCCTAAAGAGAAGTATCCCCACCTGTGGGCACCACTCTGCTGCCCTTATAAAGTTTTCTTTTATACAAATGCTTAGAAATGAGGTTTATAAATGATGCAGATACATTCTAACGTTTTATTCATTATTTTGTCTACACTCAAAGCTTAAAAGTTGTTCAACTAGTTTATTCATTTATAAGTATGATTTTTTTCTTTATACTTTCTAAATAATAGTTAAGTATATACAAAATGATACTGGTTTGGTTAAATTAGTTTTATATTCTATGATTCTATTAACTTAGTACAGATTCTCCACCTTTCAGTTGCTTTACAATTGATCTGCTTTGATTTACTGATAATAATTTTATCAAACTCAAAAAAAAGAAACTTACCTCTTTATTTCCAGATTGTGCACCAACTTTACTTACAGCAAATACCTTATAATAATGATGACAATGTAAGACATTAATACAAAACTCAGTGTTGCTTTAAGAAAATATCTTCATTGATAGCCCTAATTATTTTAAGGCAAACATAAAACATCTATATATTTATACATATAGTGATACTAACCTGTCCATTTCAGTCTATTTTTCTGTTACATTCAGGTTTCATTAGAAAAAAAAATCTTTTTTTTCCGAATGTTTATTTATTTTTGAGAAAGAGAAACACAGAGCACGAGTGGGGGAGGGGCAGAGAGAGGGAGACACAGAATCCAAAGCAGGCTCCAGGCTCCTAGCTGTCAGCACAGAGCCTGACCCAGAGCTCAAACCTGTGAACCATGAGATCATGACCCGAGCCAAGGTCAGAAGCTTAGCCAACTGAGCCACCCAGGTGCTTCAGAAAAAATTCTTTACTCAGTATAAATTAGGAATTATTTCTGGGCTTGTACAACTCCAGGCTTATTCTTTTAAATTTATAGCCCCAGTGAAATACATTTGAAAGACTTCTTGGTACCAAAGATTTGCATACTAGCCCACTGAATGATGTGTATTCTTCATTCATACTCTGTGAATTCTATAAGCTTATGTAGAATTTTCACATGGAGATTTATAATTAGCCTGATCTATAATTTTTTATCTTGTTGCATTTTTTTTGTTTTTTTTTTTATCTTGTTGCATATTATGTGAAATGGATTGAAATAGGTTTGCAGGATTACCTAATTTTGTGCTCACCAGTTTTATAACAAAACTGATTTTCTCTGCTCTTTATGGCTTTGAGACCAGAAGTGTGACATCCTTGGTTCTGGACATTTATATGGAGAGGAGAGAGATGGTTTTTGAAGATAAAAATCAAATGACTAGTGTTCTACCTTGAAATCTTACATTAGTTTTCAGAGTTATGATTGACAAACAGAGTTAGAGACAGTGAGGAGGAGGAGAAGGAAGAAGAAGAGGAGGAGGACAGTGGTGATGACGATGGTGATAATATTGATGATGGTGGTGGTGATGATGATAATGGGGATGATGATGGTAACGGTGGTGATGAAGATGCTGCCGATAATGATGGTGGTGGTGATGATGATGATGATGATGATGTTGCTGATGATGCAGCATCCCTCATCTATCCTGCCACACCTGGCCCATCTTCCATGCACCAGGGCCCTCCCCCCCACCCTGACTCCCTATTCTCCTCTGGGATCCTCCTACAACAACAAACGTGGATTCATTACTTCTGAAGAGCGTGCTTAGATCTTTCTGGGGACCTGCTCTCTACACACATCTTCTCTGGGTCTTCACATTGCTCCTCTCAGCCTCTTTCTCCTATTCAGGAATCAACTTAAATGTCCTCTCCAAGTGCGACCCTCACCCTGACATTGTTCAGACATGTCTCCTTCCTACCTAGGGCATTTCAAGTAACTAACACAACCTATGTTGTATGCATTGAATTCTCTCTCTCTCTCTCTCTCTCTCTCTCTCTCTCTCTCTCTCTCTCTATATATATATATATATATATATATATATATATATATATATTTGTGACCAACCCGTTTCATGGACACTAGGTCCTGAATTGTTGAAAATACAAGTTCTCCTATCCACAAGAGGTAGCTTAGGTGCTCAGAATAAACACAGAGAATACAAGAGCCCAAGTACTTCTGTATTGAGAGATGATTTATCTCACTAAATTCTGAGCTAGGGGGACACAGGAAGACTCTGCTCCAAACCAACTCAGAAGCAAAGTCTAAATTCAAAAAAGACAGGGAGACTGAAATAATCCATTTAGAACAGAGAGGATCCTTCTATAACAGAGAAAGTATCAATTAATGACTGCATAAGAAGTTATAGCATGAGAACAAGGGGAGGTACGAGAAGACGCAGCCTGGGGGACAAGTTTAAGTCTCATCAGAAATTCATCTTTCTCCACTTTTTTTTTGGCTCTCAGGAGCAGCTGACACCATCAGCCCATCACAAAACAAGTCAGACCACAACACTGGTGAGTAGGAGAAAGTCTCAGTTATGGAAGTGGCATGGAGCGTGAAGTCCTGTCAAGGGGAGGCGGGCACCCTGGGTGGACATACAGGATCTGGGCTGATTTGGGTCTCCCCTGACCTCAGTGACCACTTTGTCCTCAATTCCTAGCGTCCCACCCCAAAGATTACACAGTAGAGAATCTCATCCGCATGGTCATGGCTGGCTTGATCCTGGTTATCCTCGGGATTCTGCTATTTCAGGATCACTACAGTCAGAGAGGAATCCAAGATGCATCCAGGAGGTAAACTCAAGAGAGAACAATGCAACGATCAGAATGACAGAGTCTGGGAAGCACATCTTATGTGCCCAGGAATTTCTGGAAGAGTATGTGAGGCATGTGCTGTGGGAACTGTCAACATTCCATGTTGCCCAGACCAGTCCTCATCCTCTGTGACATCACCTCCAACCTCCAAGGACTTATTCCACATACCACACGACCTAGTGGTCAAGTATATATCTTTCGTCATTATTTATTTGACACCCATAACATTCCCAGGACTAGTAATGATCAGAGAACGGAATCCATGTGAATTTAGCACATACTTTAGTATTCATGCTTGGTGCATTGTGTGAAATCTAGTTGACTTTTGTATAGATTCCTAGCAGGATGGATGGATTCAGGATTGATTATAAATGGAAAGACAGACAGAAAAGTTTACCTCTACACAAACATACACAGCAATCTGCAATAAATTAACTCAGCATCCTCCCTGTCTGCCTTCACCTTTAATTTATGTAAATTTGGTCCCTTGCTCAGTCCTGGTACAAAGATTTCCTCTTTTGCACTCCACTCACAGAGACTTAACAAAAAAGCAGTGAACTAACATGAGCTAATCAAAGACAAAGCAAACTGTAGAGGCACGGTCACCTACATGATTTGTGGGGCAGCATAGAAAATGAACAGGCAGACAGGGAGACAAACTATAAGAGACTTTTAAATACAGAGAACAATCTAAGGGTCACTGGAGGGGAGGTGGGGGTGGGAGGGGAGATGGGCTAGATGGGTGATGGGCACTAAAGAGGGTACTTGTTGGGATGAACACTGGGTGTCGTATGTAAGAGATGAATCACTGGGTTCTACTCCTGAAACCAATACTACACTCTATGTTAACTAACTTGAATTTAAATAAGTAAACTTTAAAAAGGAAAGATGCATTTTCCAAAGAAAGAAAGAAAATGAAGAGGCAGTACCCCACGTTCAAATACCAGTGTGGTGAGTGTAGAGCATGAGCCTAGTTTGGAGCCCTGTCTGATCATTCAGATCACCACCCATGCATCCAGATCCACACAGAGCAGAGGCCATCTGGTTATTGCACATGACAGTACAGATCAGCATTTTCTGATGTGTCCCAGGTGCCAGGGTCTGCACTGGGTGCTGCACACACCCTATTGCTGAGTCTTTACCAGAGAACTCTTAGGTAGGGGTCATCTCCTCCCTTATAAAGATGACCTCAGACTCATGAAATAATTTGTCAAAATACACTGGATTAGGGCTACTGTCTACAAATAGGTCTGTTTCCAATTATCTGCCCATCCCACCCACTGCCACCTTGGTAGAAAGCACAACATTGTCCTGGAACAGAAATTTGTAAAGAGAGTAGATCTCATAGTAAATGCTCTTACCACAACGAAAATCAAAAGAGAAAACAGAATTACATACAGGTAATCAAGCAGACACTCAGGCAAGTATGTTCATAGAAGGACTCAAAAGGCAAAAGTGAAACAATCCAAATGTCCAACAACTGAGAATGAATAAACAAACAAACATTAAAACCAAACCAACAAACCAAAACAAAATTATTAATTGTCTCCAACTAGTGCTTTGTGCAAAGCAGGAGACAGAATCCACAGTCCAGAAGAGCTCATATCTGGGGGACAAGACTGTGAGGAGAAAGGAATGACTCAGGTTTTGATGGAGAGAAGATGATGATGTGTCAGAAAGAGAAAGTCAGAGAGAGGAAGTGTGTGAGAGAGAAACAAACCCACAAACCCAAGCCCAGATCGGAGGGGTGGTTCCCCCTGCGAGTCGCTGAACCGTATGATAACGTGCTTTCCATCCTTCTCATCTTGGGATCACCCACACTATGACAGCCCCATTGGGTCCTCCAGTCAACTGAGGCAGGTGTAGGACACCTCTCAGTTTCTCACTCCCTTCCACATCTCACATGATGACAATCCAGACAGTTTTGCCCTGGAACCCTCCTCCATGACCCCATCCAGCACCACAGTGAAGTGTAGTCAAAGACTCCAGATGTCATGTTGGAGCCACCATATCAGCTTCCTCCTGGTCCCCACTCCAACCCTCACCTCAGATGAAGTGTTTTATTCTCATGGCTCCAAACCTACCTGTCACTGACCCTCCCGTGCATACATGACCTGCCCACCTTTCTCCACCTTCTTCCCGTGAGACCCATGTCTCTACACATGGCCCTCCATGTGCTGACACCAGGCTGAGCTAACCTCTCCAGCCCCAGCAGGGCCCACTCCTCCCCACAAGCAAATTCACCTCAGTTCACCCCCTCCCTCCCCAGACCACACACACTGAGTTATAAATACACGTGTGTCTTCCCAGGATGTACTCGCTGAGCACATCTGAACACAGCAGACTCTTCCCAAACCTCCAAGGCCATGAAAACAACAAAGAACTCTCGCTGCCTCTCCCCACCCAATTGTGAATGTATTTGTTACAGAGATTATGTGAGTGGATCCCAAGAACCCACGACACTATGTAGAATTCAGATCAGCTCATCACACAGTGGTCAGATTAAGGTCAGAGCGTTAACACTGCTGGCTATCAACACCATCCTCCTACAGAACATGAATCTCCAGGGCCTGGTGCCATGACTGGACGTGGTAACTACTCACTAAATGTTAGTTGATTGACAGGGTGGTGGAAGGAAGGAAGAGAATTTGCATTTACGGAACTCAGGAAAGGGAAGTGTCTCACCCAGATCACACAACCTCTCTCTGTAAGAGGCACAGGCACAACTGGAACTGAAATTGGGCCGGCTCCCAGGCTAGGACCTCCCCCTGCCACTTCTGGTTCCGGGACCAGAGTCGCTCTCTGGACTTGGGCTTGGCGGGGAACAGGCAGAGCGGCAGGGTCGCGTGGGGTCTGGTGAGACTCACATCTGGTCTGAAAGGTCGCAGGGCCTCTGCTGTCGGGCATCCTTCAGGGAGAGCAGAGCAAGGCCCCGGAGGGGGTGTTCCCCTTCCTGTAAGGCCTCTCGTGAGGAACCCATGATGGGGACCACAGAGCCTGGGCCATGTCACACCCTGTGCATGTGTCTGTCCTGTGGAGTCTGAGGACTTTTAAGCTGTCTGCACCGCTGGGACCATGGGAGGCAGCGTCAGGACCCAGACCCTCACCGCCCTTCTGTGTCTCGGTGAGCTTTCTGGACAAGAGGAGGGATGGGTGGCTCCCGCCCTGCCCCCAGGCCCTGGGCCCTGAGAGACCTCAGGACTTGGGAGGCATGTTGGGGGCAGGACTTCTGGGGGCAAGAGAGTGACCCCCGTGGTCGTTGGACCTGACTGGGCCTGGAACAGCTACATGCGGGTGGGGGGACACTCTCACAGGGAACTCTCTTCCAGGGCTGTGTCGGGGTCCATGGGACCAGGTACAGGCAGGTGAGTGCTCCCCAGACCTCCTGTTTCCACCCAACAACCCGCTGGGCGGCTGGGGGGCACAGAGGGTCTGGGCTGATGGTGACCAGTCCGGGAGGGGCCTTGGCGTGACAGGTGGGAAACAGGGGAGAAGGGCACCCTTGCAATTCCCCATCTGACTCCTTTCCAGGGTACCTTCCCAAACCCTCCATCAGGGCTGACCCCAGCCCCAATGTCACCAGTGGGACCCGTGTGACCATCTGGTGTCAGGCATCTCTCCAGGCTGATGTCTACTATCTGTATAAAGAGAGGGTCTCTGAACCCACGTCCATGGAGATCTCACAGGATTCCAGCAACAAGGCCAGTTTCTCCCTTGGATTCATGAGTCCGCACAATGCAGGGCGATACCAGTGTCAATATCACAGCAGGAACAGCTGGTCACAGCGGAGTGACCTCCTGCCCCTGGTGGTGACAGGTAAGGCAGAAGCTGGCCCCTCCCCTGGGGCCCCTCCTCCAGGTGGAAGGGAACAGAGTGTGGCCTCAGGGGACTCTCGTTCACTGTCCACGCCGGGGTACGTGGGGCGCTGGCCCCTTTAACACTGCCCCTCCTTCTCCCGCAGGAGTGTACAGCCCACCCTCCCTCTCAGCCATCCCAGGCCCCGTGGTGGCCTCAGGAGGGAACGTGTCCCTCTCCTGTAGCTCACAGCACCCATGGCAAACCTTCCGTCTGCTGAAGGAGGGGGGAGCTGACGCACCCCGACCCCTGGAATTGAAGTTCCCTCGTGAGAAGAGGCAGGCACTGTTCCCTGTGGGCCCCGTGAGCATCTCCCATGGGGGGACCTACAGGTGCTACGTTTCTCCAGCTTCCTACCCGTATGTGTGGTCACTCCCCAGTGACCCTCTGCACCTTCAGGTCACAGGTGAGGGGCCCCTGCCCTGCCCTGCCCCACCTACTTCTTGGGCCCAAATGACTGACCTAAGCCGTGTGCCCAGTGGAGTCCTGGGGGTGATAGAAAGTGGGTGGGGCACTGGCCTCCTGAAGTCAGACGACAGATGGAAGCTATGGTGGAGGGGGGTGCTCATGAGAGCCTCGCCTCAGGCCCTGGGGCCAACGTGGGGTGTGCATCCCCTGGTGCCTCTGTCCCCTCCCGTCTAGGCGCCTACAGGGAGCCCACCCTCCTAGCCCAGTTGGGCTCACTAGTGCAGCCTGGAGACAACCTGACCCTCCAGTGTCACTCTGAGGCTGGATTTGACACATTCGCTCTGATGAAGGATGAGGGGCTCACACCTCCCGTGTGTCTAGATGGGCAGCCCAGCCCCAACTTATCCCTGGGCTGTGTGACCCCCTCCCACGGGGGCCAGTACAGATGTTATGGTGGACACAACCTCTCCTCCACATGGTCGGTCCCGAGTGCCCCCTTGGACATCCTGATCACAAGTGAGGAGCCCCCTCCCCTTGACCAGTCTGCTCAGGGCCCTGGACACATGGTCACCCCTTGGGGTGATGGGATCCAGGCAGAGACTCAGAAGCAGAGGCTGAGATGGGGCTGTGGTCTAAGGAAAGAGACTGAGAAACGGACAGTGAGGGCCAAGGAAATAAAGGACACTCATAAGAGAGACAAGAGGAGCTGAAAGGGAGTCACACAGAGTCCAAGCAGAGAGGACAGTCATCACCCAGCTCAGGGTCAAGGGTGTGTGAAGGGGGAAGCAGATCTATACAGGTCATGAATTTTCCTCCCGCAGGCCTGTACAGGAAACCGTCCCTCTCGGCCCAGCCGGGGCCCTCAGTGTCCTGGGGAGAGAGTGTGACCCTGCAGTGTCACTCGGAAATCTGGCTCGACACCTTCTACCTGTCCAAGGAGGGGTCACCTGCTCCTCCCCAGCACATTCGTCTGCAGGACACAACTGCACCTTATCAGGCCAACTTCAACATGAGTCCTGTGACCTCAGACCATGAGGGGACCTACAGGTGCTACACCTCATCCAGCACCTCTCCCTACCTGTTGTCACACCCCAGTGACCCCCTGGAGCTGCTGGTCTCAGGTGAGGAACCCAGACTCTGTGTCCATTTTGGACCCAGACACTTGGGTCACTGCCCTGTTACGAGACAGCTTTGGGATGGGATGGAGAGGAGGAATAACAGGGGGATCAGCCACCGGGTGATCCCTCCCCACAGGGGATGGAAAAGATGGGGAGCCCCATGCCGTCTCCATGTGTTACCGCCACAAGAGGGACAGGGCAGCACCAGGTGGTTGCAGGGAGGAGACTGAAGAGTTTAAAGGACGAGCTTTGAGCAGAGCAGTGGTGCTGAGGGGGACATGAGGACCACAGCCCACAGCCTCCTTCCTGTTCCAGACAGCATTAGGAATCTGCAGAGCGTCACCCCCATGGACAATCCTCATGTCTGCCGGGAACAGAATCTTCTTAGCCTAGAGGAAACACAGCCTCCCCAGTCCTAGGCTGAACTTTGCTTTTCCTCTGCCCTTCGAATATTTACAGAGAGGCCATTCCCACAGGACCTGGGGCCAGGGGAGGTGGGAAGTGAAGGGAGGGGCCTCATGTGTGCAGCTGCATTGAGCTCATTGGTGCCCACTGGGTGGTAGTCAGTGTGAGGGGAAATGCATGAGGGAGAAGAAGCCCATTTGAGTGCAGAGAAAAGAGCAGACTCCGCCTCTGTCCTTGGTGCTGATATCTAGAAACTAAGAGGATCGTGGCACCTATGGAAATAGGTCCACAATATGAAGGGCAGAGTAGGGGCGTCTCTCATTTTCTGGTCAGGAGGATGGGGGTTCACTGGAAGTCATAACGCAGGTTGTGTCAGTTCAGCCACTCTTCACTGAGACATTGACAAAATCCTACTCAGATCTGAGAGTTTGTTCTCTCAGTTGTCAAAGGCAGAATCCCATCCCCAATTTAAAAGACTAAATCGGTTCTGAACTTTGGTGTCAGTAAATTCGGTGGGATTCCTCTCTCTTGGGACTTCAGTAACCACGGACATTTTTTGAAAGGAAGGAGGGAAAGGCTGGATTTCTCCCCAATTTCCGTGAGCACCCGATTGTCAGCTGGACCAGGCCATCCTTCAAAACATCTCTCATAAGATTTCATGTTTCCTATTCTCTCCTCCCATCTGAGTGGTACTTGTTATTTCTTGATATTTCTGTCGTCATTTGATCAAAGCCTATCTCATATCTGTAGCTCTCTATATTTTTGTTCATGTGTCCATCTGCATTTTTATTTTGTCACTTATCTTTATTTTGCATTTCTTATCAGTCTTCATACCTAGATGACAAACTGAATAATTAGAAGCAATGTGAGTTATGGTAATCCTCGCTCCTAAAAAAATGCCTGATGTGTGGTGTAGAATCCATCATTTATTTTCAAAAAGAATAAATTGATAGTCAAAGAATAAAACTGCTTTGGAAATAATACAGTCACAAATCAGGGATGATGAGGAGCTGGCTGATGTGAAGGAATGATAAGGTACCCAGACTTTCACTCCATCACACTCCTGATTCTCAGAGCAAAATGAAGCCTCAAATGTTTATTTTTTGCCTCCTAATTAGATGGAAGATGAGACGCTGGAGATGCTTCCCTCCAGGCATTGAGATTGTCATTAGCTAGTTTCAGGGACTCCCTCGACATGAGAGAAGAGATTACTTATGCATTCCTATGTCTTCTCAACCACACTCTATTTTTGACTCTCATGAGTAGTTGATACCCTCAGCCCATCACAAAACAAGCCAGACTCCAAGAAGATGAGTGAGGAGAAATTCTTGATTATAGCACTGGGCTGACAGGTTCAAATTCTGTCAATGAATGCAGGTGACACAGTGGACACACAGGCATCCCAGCATGATTTCAGTCTGCCCTGATCACAACAATCACTTTGTCCACATTCACTAGCCTCAAACAGCCAAGATTACACAGCAGAGAATCTCATCTGAATGGATGACCTTTCTGAGTTCCATCAGCTCAGAGCCAGCCTTTAGGAAAGCCTGAGACAGTGACAAATGTGTGGATCTGGAGGCCTCCAAAGAGGAGGGTCCAGCCCAGGAGAGGGTGGAAAGAGCAGGGGCTTCCACACCAGGTGTCCCTGATTCTGCAGTTTCAGCGGAGATGAGAGTTAGGTGGGCTGGATGAGGCGTGGGTGAATGAGGATGATCATGAGTAGACAGAGGCCTCCTACTCACCTCCTGATGCCTCTATCTCAGAATCTGAACTGTGGTGTCAGCCTCCATGGGACACTCCCCTAGAGAAGAGCCTTCCCTCCTGTGGGCACCATTCTGATGCCCCCTGTGCAGACCTGGGGGCCTTTGTGCCGCTCGGGGCACAACCGAGACCAAGTGGGGCCACACACGGCTCCCAGGAGTAATTTAGTCAGTCACCTGTTTGCTTTTTTAAAAATCTTTTTATTAATTTGTCTATTTTGGGTTTGTTTGGTTTTAAATGTTATTTACTATAATTTTTATTTTATATTTCTAAGAAATCAATTATTTTTCAATGGAGCCCTTCTGACTTACTGATAATAATTACATCCATCACAAGAAAATTGAAATCTCGCCTCTTAATTGCCAGATTATACATATATTCTATTTGCATTAAATACCACATGATACCGATATCAACGTAAAATGTTAAGATGGATGTGAAGGTCTTTTTAAGGAAATACCTTCTTTTATCTCTCAAATTCTTTTCAGGCAAACACAGCAAAAATTTCTATTTTCTAAGCATAGAATTACTGACTTATCTATTTCAGTTTATTTTTCCATTACTTCAGGGGTTTATTAGGGAAAAAAATCATTTTTAAACAACGAACAAGGAATTTTTCTTCAGACAACTGAACATCTCATGAACAATTATATTTTCTCCTTAAATTTGGCCATGGTGAGATACACTGAAGGCTCTTGACTTGTTCTATGACATCTATCATTCAAACACTCTGATGACATATGTCATTCATTCTTTTTTTTTTCAATTTAATGTTTATTTATTTTTGAGAGAGAGAGAGACAGAGTGCAAAGTGGGAGAGGGGCATGGAGAGAGGGAGACACAGAATCTGAAGCAGGCTCCAGGCTCCAAGCTATCAGCACAGAGCCTGACGTGGGGCTTGAACTCACAAACCATGAGATCATGACCTGAGCTGAAGACAGACACTTAACTGATTGAGTCACCCAGGCACCTAATTCTTACTTTCTGAATTATATAAGCTTACTCAAAATTTTTACATGGAGATTATAAAAAGCAGTGACCTGAAATTGGTTTTTGTTTTTTGAAATCATTTTTTTTTCATTTTTAGGTCAAAGCAGTTAAAATATAGTTGAAGGATTACCTAAATTTTTTGCTCACCCAGTTTGCTAACACCACTGATTTTCTCTTCCTTACGACTTTGAGATCAAGACTGTGATGTCTTTGGTTCTGGACATTTATATGGAGAGAAGAAAGGTTATATTTTAAGATAAAAATCAAATAATTAGTCCTCTCTCCTTGAACCCTTACAGCAGTTTCTAGAGTTCTTCATGGCAGATAAAGAGAGAAACACAAGGAAAGAGTGAGATGAGTAGGAAGAAGAGAAAGAGGAGGAATTGAAGGAGGAGGAGAAGGATGGTAATAATATTGATGATGATGAATATGACGGTGGTGATTATGAAAGTGGTCACAGTCATGATGATGGTGGTGTTGATAGCAATGATGATGGTGATGATGTTGAATATGATGGTGGTTATTTTGATAGTGGTCATGATGATGATGACGGTGGTGATGGTGATGATGGTGGTGATGGTGATGATGATGATGATAATGATGGTGATGATGTGGAATATGCTGGTAATGGTGATGAATATGATGATAATGGTGGTGGTGATGATAATGAAGGTGATGATACCAATTTTGATGATGATGAAGCTGGTGATGATGATGGTGATGATGAACATGGTGGTGGTAATGACCGTGATTGTAGTTATGGTGATAATGATGCTGATGATGGCAGTGATGGTGATTATGGTGATGATGGTGATGATGGGATGGTGATGATAATGGTGATGATGGAACTTCCCTCATCTATCTTGTCACACCTGGTCCATTTCGTGTCACCAGGCCCCTACATGCCACCTCCCTGTTCTCTTCTAGACCCTCATACACCCACAGACATGGCTTCATTCCTTACTGAAAAGCATGCTTAGAACTTTTTGAGGACCTGCTCTTCCCAAAGCCTGTGACTCACCTTCTCTGGTCCTCATGTGACTCCCTTCAGTCTTCTCCTATTAAGGATTAAGCTGAAATGTCACCTCCAAGTGAGGCCTTCTCTGTGACACTGTTCAGAACTACCTGCATACATAGGCTCACAGAGAATCACAATCCAAGGCAGAAATACCATTTAATGTCCCACTAAGTTGATAACACCATTTAGAAAATATTATGAATCTGCATATGTGTGTGTATGTGTCACACTGTAAGTATACCTATCTATATGAAGAATGATTTAATGAAAGAACATCTGGATGAGGAATTTGCAAGTGAAGATTGAAAGTCTGACCTGGAGGAAGGAAGCTGCTGGAGACAGAGTGAAAGGGAACCTTCCCCAGAGTTTCAACCTTCTGTGCACCTGAAATTCAGGTTCCCGTGAAAACCAACCCCTCATCCATGGATCCTGGGTGCTCAGTTGTTGAATAAATACAAGCTTTTACACCTACAACTTACCTTGCATGGTCCTGTACCTAGAATGAACAGGAGAATACAGGGGTTCAAGTGTTTCTGCACAGCAAAGCTCTGCTCCAAAAAGTCAGAAGAAAGTTGCAATTCACAAAACACAGGGAGACAGAAATAATCCAATGAGAACAGAGGGTATGCTTAGGGACTACATAATAGTTATATCATGAGAAGTGGGGGAGATAGAAGAACCCACAGGCCAGGGGATAAGTTTGAGTTCATTCAGCTTCTCATCTTCCCCCACTTTTTATTGGTTCCCAAAAGCAGCTGACACCATCCTCCCATCACAAAACAAGTCAGACCCCAACAGTGGTGAGTAGGCGAACCTGTCATGGGACTGGTGTGGAATGTGAAGTCTTGTCAAGAAGAGGCGGGTGCTCTGAGTGGACATCCAGCATCAGGACAATTTTTGTCTCCCTGACCTCAGTGTCCTCTTTTTCCCTCAATTCCTAGACTCCCACTCCAAAGATTACACAGTGGAGAATCTCATCCGCATGGGCATGGCTGGCTTGATTCTGGTGGTCCTTGGGATTCTACTATTTCGGGATCACTCCAGTCAGAGGAGAATCCAAGATGAGGCCAGGAGGTAAACACAAGAGACAACAATGCCAACAGTTAGTGTGCCTGGGAATTTCTGCAATAGTATGTGGGCCCTGTGCCGTGTGAACTCCTCACTCGTCATTGTGAGGAGGAGGACTCATGGCTCGTGTACAGGGAAAATGCCTGGACTGTTCTGCCATTAAACTGTGGACTCTCCTTCCCAACCATGGTTGGGTTGTCTTGACTGGCTCTTGTCTTTCCCCTTTCACTGAAACCAGCTTATATCCCGCATTGTAGATATACTCCACACCTCCATATACCATCACACTCTGGCACAGTTTTAGGTAACCCATTTTCCTCCACTTCTAATCACCATGTACCTTGAGGTCCATGAAGAGGTCTCCATCCCTTCAGTTCAGATAATGCAGGCTGTCTTATTTTATTTTATTTTTTGAGATTATCAAATGAATTATTTATTTATTTATTTATTTATTTATTTATTTATTTTTAATATGGAATTTATTGTCAAATTGGTTTCCATACAACACCCGGTGCTCATCCCAACAGGTGCCCTCCTCAATGCCCATCACCCACCCTCCCCTCCCTCCCACCTCCCATCAACCCTCAGTTTATTCTCAGTTTTTAAGAGTCTCTTATGGTTTGCCTCCCTCTCTCTCTAACTTTTTTTTTTCCTTCCCTTCCCCCATGGTCTTCTGTTAAGTTTCTCAGGATCCACAAAAGAGAGAAAACATATGGTATCTGTATTTCTCTGTATGACTTATTTCACTTAGCATAACACTCTCCAGTTCCATCCACATTGCTACAAAAGGCCATATTTCATTCTTTCTCATTGCCAAGTAGTATTCCATTGTATATATAAGCCACAATTTCTTCATCCATTCATCAGCTGATGGACATTTAGGCTCTTTCCATAATTTGGCTATTGTTGAAAGTGCTGCTATAAACATTGGGGTACAACTGCCCCCATGCATCAGCACTCTTGTATCCCTTGGGTAAATTCCTAGGAGGGCTATTGCTGGGTCATAGGGTAGATCTATTTTTAATTTTTTGAGGAACTTCCACACTGTTTTCCAGAGTGGCTGCACCAGTTTGCATTCCCACCAACAGTGCAAGAGGGTTCCCGTTTCTCCACATTTTCCCAATTTGTTCATTTTAGCCACTCTAACCAGCGTGAGGTGATATCTCAGTGTGGTTTTGATTTGTATTTCCCTGGTGAGGAGTGATGTTGAGCATCTTTTCATGTGCCTGTTGGCCATCTGGATGTCTTCTTTCAAGAAGTGTCTATTCATGTTTTAATGCAGGCTGTTTTAAAGAATCATAAATCAGGTAAAAAGACGCAGCCTGAATGAGATAAATCCACAAAATACCCAACAACTTCTATGCATCACTTCACTTCCATCACCTGGTCTGCACTGCCTCTGAGAAACCCACTGTGCAAAATGCTAATTTGTGGCATTGACCAGTGTCTCTTGTGTATCTTCTCCCTTCATAAGCAATAACAAAGTGCCACTGTGAGGTTCCCGATGGGGAGCCATGTGCAGAACTGATGTCACAAAACAGTACAAGCCAACATAGGATCCCTTTAATGCCACTCTGCTGGCCCCAAAGTGCACTGGTGTTTCCCAGTATTTGATGTGTAATGTAACAATTGTTTCTACTTCTGTTTATGGCAGTTTCAGTGAAATCACAAGACCGAAGCTCCAGCACATCCAGATGAGATGCAAAGAGAAAAAGTATAATATCAATCATGGGAGAGGGACGTGAGCACACTACCTAATACATTACTTGTAGGATGCAAGTTACATGAAATTGAGAGACGGGATTATACTTCTCTCCTTACAGCGAGAGACACATAGCTGTGATCTCTTGTAGCTTGAACTACAAACTTTAGTAGCTGTGTACTACTGCTCTTGTAGCTGTGAACTACAAACTTTAGAGATTATACATACATACCAGAATTAATTCACAAGAACACTGACAAGAGATACTCATATTAACCAAAAATCATCATCAGATTATATGCACAGGCAAGAAAAGAGGAAACACAGAAAACTTATGATCTATGTAGGATGTACAAAATTATACATTCTATATCTGTAAAAATACACCAATAGATTGCAAATGATCGTGTATTTTTATGTTCAAACATGAGAGTGAAAATGTAAGATTATGAAAACCAGGATTATTCTATCCTCATTTAATATGATCTTATCTTATTGATGACATCTATAAAGACCTTATTTCCAAAAAACATGTATTCACAGGTACCTGGGATGAAGACTTGAATGTATCATTTGGGTGACATAATTCAATCATAAAAGCAACCCAATATACACAGGGATGAATTAAGCAGAGAAGGTGCAATATTTACATGTTAGGTTTTTTTTTTTTTTAATATGCTGAAAGAAATTTGAAAAGACCTAAGTCAATGGAATGGCATCCCAGGATTACAGCTTGGAAGAAGTGATGTGGTAAAAGTGATGATACCTACTCTCCCAGGCAATCTACCAGATCAATTCAATCCCTATCAAAGTCCCAAAGGCTGTTTCAGCAGAAATGAAAAAGACAAATCTTTAATGCAAAGTTTGCAAAAGGGGGCACCTCAGTGGCTCGGTCGGTTCAGCGTATGACTTCTGCTCAGGTCAATATCTCACAGTTCATGAGTTGGAGCACCACATCGGGCTCACTGCTGTCAGCATAGAGCCTGCTTCAGATTCTGTCTCCCTCTCTCTCTGCCCCTACCCTGCTTGCTCTCTCTCAAAAATAAACAAACATGTTTAAAACACTTTGCAAAAGACTCACAATGCCCAAAATCTAGAAAAGGGTGAAGTTGGAGAACACACTTCTTGATTTCAAACTTACTAAAAACAGTGTAATCAAACAGGGTGCTATTGGCATCAACACAGATACACTGATGCATGGAACATTTTTGGAGTATGAGATATAAACCTATACATATGATAAGTTGACTTTTGACAAGGGTACCAAGACCAGTCAGTGAAGAAAGAATAATCTCTTCCACAAATTTGTTGGGAAAACTGGATATCCACCTGCAAGAGAATGAAGCTGGATCCTTACACATTACACACAACAATTACCTGTAAATGGATTGACATAAGAGCTCAAGTTCTACAGTCCGACAGAAGAACATAGACTAAACTTTCATAACTTTGACTTGACAACAGTTCCTTCAATATCACACCAAAAAGATAAGTAGTAAAAGAAACAAAACAGATCAATTGAATTTCATAAAAATTAAATATATATGTGCAGTCAACAGTGGAAAAGACAGGGGTGCCTGGGTGGCTCAGTTGGTTGAGCGTTCTACTTTGGCTCAGGTCATGATCTCATAGTTCATGAGTTCGAGCCCCGCATCTGGCTCTGTGCAGACAGCTAGGAGCCTGAAGTCGGCTTCGAGTTCTGTGTCTCCCTCTCTCTCTGCCCCTCCCCCACTCACATTCTGTCTTTCTCTCAAAAATGAATAAACATTAAAAAAATTAAAGAAAAAAAAATTAAAGAAAGTGGAAACGACAGCCTATAAAATAGTAGGAAATATTTACAAACCAAATATCTAACCAGAGAGTAGTATTCACAATATATAAAGAACACCTTTAACTCAACAGCAAAAACAAACAAAAAATCAACTTAAAAAATTAGTCAAGTGGCTTGAACAGACATTTTCACAAACAGGATACACAAATGGGCAGCAAGCATATGAAAAGAGTCTCAGCTGATTCATCATTAGGAAATTCAAATAAAAGCACAATGAGATACGACTTCGCTCCCACTATATTGGCTATAATTTGGAAAAAAAATACAAGTGTCATTGAGGATGTGGAGGAATCTGAACCCTCACATTTTGCTTTTGGAAATGTGAAATGGATCGGCCACTGTGGAAAACCCTTTGGCAGATCATTAAAAAGTTAAACCCAGAATTACCATATAACCAGGAAATTTCACTTCTAGGCATAAGTTTTAGTTCTGCAACATAGATAATTCTAGAAATCCCTGTGCAACCACATGCCGGTAGCAAACAATATGTTAGTGGAACAGAAACCTGCAAAGAGAGTAGATCTCATGATAAGTGCTCTTACCACAATGAAAAACAGAAATAAAAAAGAATTGCATACAAGTAATCAAGCACACAGTTACGCATGTATGCTCACAAACGACTCACAAGAGACAAAAAGTGGCAATAATCCAAATGTCCACCAACAGATATATGGATGAACAAACAAACAAAACGAAAATATGCATTAATTGCCTCCAATTTGTGCTTTGCACCAAGTGAAAGACAGGATTCACAGTGTGGACAAAGAGCTAATCTGGGGGACAAGAGGCAGTGACGAGGCAGGAATGACTCAGGTTTTGATGGAGAGAAGGTGCTGCTGTTACAGGAAGAGAAGGTCAGAGAGAGAAAGTGTGAAAGAGAAACAAACCTACAAACCCAAGCCCAGATCCAGGGGTGGTTCCCTCTGCAAGTCAGTGAACAGTATTATAAAAGTGTTCCCCATCCTTCTTCTCTTGGGGTCACCCAGCCTGTGACAGCCCCATTGGGTCCTCCTGTCAACCGAGGCAGGTGTGGGACACCTCTCAATTCCTCACTCCCACATCTCACATGATGACAGTCCAGACAGCTCTGCCCTGGAACCCTCTTTCCATGACCCTGTCCAGCACCACAGTAAAGCACAAAGACTCAAGACATCATGTTGGAATTACCATATCAGCTTCCTTCTGGTCCCCACTCCAGACCTCACCCCTTGATGCACTGTTTTATTCTCATGATCCCAAACATACCTGTCTCGACCCTCCTCTGCACAAAACCCACCCACTTGTCTCCACCTTCCTCCCATGAGACCCACGTGTCTATACCTGATACTCCACGTGCTGATGACCAGGCAGGGCCTGCTTCTCCTCACAGGCAAACTCACCCCAGTTCACCTCCTCCCTCCCCAGACACCACACACACTAGGTTATAATTACACATGTGTCCTCCTGGGATGTACTCACTGAGCCCATCTGAACACAGCAGACTACTTCCCAAACCTCTGAGGCCCTGAAAACAACAAAGAACTCTCGCTGCCTCTTCCCACTCAGCTATGAACGTATTTGTTACAGGGAGTGTGTGAGTGGATCCCAAGAACCCACAACACCACGTGGAATGCAGATCAGCTCATCACGCAGTGGTTAGATTAAGGTCAGAGGGTTAACACTGCTGGCTATCAACACCATCCTTCTACAGAACATGAATCTCCAGTGCTTGGTGACATGACCAGATGTGGTAACTACTCACTAAACGTTGGTTGTTTCCCAGGGTGGTGGAAAGAAGGAAGAAACTTTCCATTTACAGAACTCAGGAAAGGGAAGGGTCTCACCCAGATCACACAGCCTCTACAAGAGGTACAGGCAGAACTAGAACTGAAATTGGACCAACTCCCAGGCCCGGTTCTCCCTCCCCCACGTCGTGCTCCAGGGCCAGATTCACTCTCTGGACTTGGGCTTGGTGGGGAGCAGGCAGAATTGGGGTCTTGTGAGACTCACATCTGGTCTGAAAGGTCACAGGGCCTCTGCCCTACAATTTTTAACTGAGATGGAGGTCATCAATACGGACATGAGGGTTACTTCAGAGATAGGATCCAACCACTACCCATTCGACGGTAGTGTGGGCATCCTATAGGTCTCTTGTCCCCCCCTATAGGTCCAAGATTGAACTGTAACTAGCATGCCTGGCCTCCTCTTGGCCCCCAGTGAGGGGATTTTGAGAAAGTTCATGATGAAAAAGTAGCTCCCCTTTCCTGTGGAATTTCTACATCAAAATTCCTCATATATGACATTCTGTGAATCTGTTCTTTCTGATCCTGTTATCCCCTCATGTGAGTAAGAAAGGATGAAAGAAGCTACAAAACAACCAGAACAACTAATTAAATGGCAGTAGTAAGTCTTCACATACCAGCAACCACTTCCAACGTAAATGGATTATCAAAAGACAGCATGACTGAGGGATAGAAAGAAATAACATCCAACTATAGGCTGCCTACGGAAGACTCACTTCAGCTTCAAGTCATAGGATGACTGAAAGGGAAAGGAGGTGCAGTGGAGTGAAAGCACAGATAATAAACGTTGTGAAAATGTACGGTGTACAAGTGTTGATCGACTCACTTATAATCTGCAAGGTGATTGCCACCATGGCTTTAGCAAACTCCTCCCTCACATCACATAATTACCATCTCTTTATTTGTGGTGAGAATATTGAAGATCTATTCTCTAAGCAGCTTACAAGGATTTAATACAGTATTATTCCCTATAATCACTATGCTCTGCATTACATCTCCAGAATTCATTCATCTTATAACCGAAACCTTGTACCCTTTGACCATCATCTCCCCATTTCCCCCAGCCACACTGCCCCTGCTAAACACCGCTTTACTCTTCTTTGTTTCTGCTTCTAGGAGCTTAACTTTTTAAAATTCCACACATAAGTGAAATCATACATTATTTATTTGTCTTTCTCTGTCTGATCTGTTTCACTTAGTATAATGCCCTCAAGGTCCACCCTTGTTCCTGCACATGGCAGGAATTCTTTCTTTCTCATGACTGAATAAGATAGGTAGATAGATAGATAGGTAGGTAGATAGATAGATAGATAGATAGATAGATAGATAGATAGATAGATAATGTACCACATATTTTTATCCATTCATCCGTTGATGGGCATTAATTGATATGGTTGTTTCCAGGTCTCAGCTATATGTTCATGGGAGTGTAGACACCTCTTCAAGATCCTGTTTTCATTTCCTTTGGATACATACCCAAAAGTGAGATTAACAGAACATCTAGAAGTTCCATTTTTAATTTTTTTTGGAAAACTCCCTATTGCTTTCCATACTTGGCTCCACCAAGGTATATCCTCACCAACAGTGTACGGGATCTTCTTTTCTCTACATCTTCACCAGCATTGTTGTCTCTTCTCTCTTTGATAATGGCCATACTGGTGTGAGGTGATATCTCATGGTGGGTTTGATTTGCATTTCTTTGGTGATTAGCAACATCCAATGTGTTACTGACTGACGTTTCTCAAGTAGACTCCAGAACTCTCCCAGCGCTGTTTATGTTCATGGGTAGCTGTCCAGTTGTTGAAATTTGCAGGGGGACAGAGTCTGTGGTCTCCACGTCACCATTTCTGTGACATCACTCTGAGCATGTACCATTTCTCCTTTTTTTAAAAAATGTTTATTTATTGGGGAGCCTGGGTGGCTCAGTCAGTTAAGCCTTCAACTTCAGCTCGGGTCATGATCTCACAGTTCTTGGGTTTGAGCTGACAGGTTTGAGCTGTGCTGACAACTCAGAGCCTGGAACCTGCTTCAGATTCTGTGTCTCCCTCTCTGCCCCTCCCCTGCTCATGCTCTTTCTCTCTCTCTCAAAAATAAATAAACGTCAAAAGAATGTTTATTTATTTACTTTGAGAGAGACAGAAAGCCTGAACATGGAAGGAGCAGAGAGAGAGAGGAGAAAGAGAATCCCAAGGAGACCCCACACTGTCAGCACAGAGCCCCATGTGGGCCTCAAACACATGAGATCATGACCTGAACCAAAATCAACAGTTAGATGCTTAAACCACTGAGCCACCCAGGCACCCATGTATTGTCTATTCATAAATAAATTTCCTTTTCATCCACAGATTCGATCTGACAAATGTTGCATTAAGTTTCCAATTATGTATTGATTTATGCCTTACATAGTTCAAGGAGATGTGATTAGATCAATTGTAGTTCATAAGTGCTGCATCTTATATGTGAATGAATTATTTAAATAGAAAAAAATAACTTCTTTATAAAAGCATTTTTGTTTCATATTCAATTTTGGTTATAGCTAGCAGCTAATTTCACTAAATAATAATAATAACACCACAGACCGACACTTTATTGATTTAGAACATGTTTAATGATTTTGTTTTAGATGAGATTTATTGTGAGTACATTTGAGTCTTCTTATGGAGATGGTGATTTGATCTAATCCTTGAGGAGATGAGTTAATCTGTGGATGTGTGGTAATATGTTAACACTTTTGAATTATCACTGCCACTTTACTGAAGGACTGGTTTATTATGTATTAAGATACCCTGCCTCTCATAGCTTACTTTTGACTGTCCAGCCTTCTTTTTGTTAGATGAAGATTTACATGTTTTCCAAACAAGCAAAGATAAAAAGGAGAGAAACAAGAAAACCCCAGACTCCTAAATACAGAGACAAACTGGTGGTTGCTGAAAGGGAGGTGGTGAAGGGATTAAGAACACACCCTGATGAACACTGAGTAATGGACAGAATTGTTAAATCATTATACTGGACACCTGACACTAAAGTAACTCCGTATGTTAATTCTACCTGAATTTAAAAATACAAATTTAAATTAAAAAATAAACAATTAGCTGAAAAGAAGATTTTGTTTTGTTTTGTTTTCTACAATTACATGAACCAGCTTGAAAGCTATACATTGTACTTTTTTTTTCAATATATGAAATTTATTGTCAAAATGGTTTCCATACAACACCCAGTGCTCATCCCAAAACGTGCCCTCCTCAATACCTATCACCCACCCTCCCCTCCCTCCCAACCCCCATCAACCCTCAGTTTGTTCTCAGTTTTTAAGAGTCTCTTATGCTTTGGCTCTCTCCCACTCTAACCTCTTTTTTTTTTTCCTTCCCCTCCCCCATGGGTTTCTGTTAAGTTTCTCAGGATCCACATAAGAGTGAACACATATGGTATCTGTCTTTCTCTGTATGGCTTATTTCACTTAGCATCACACTCTCCAGTTCCATCCACGTTGCTACAAAGGGCCATATTTCGTTCTTTCTCATTGCCATGTAGTACTCCATTGTATATATAAACCACAATTTCTTTATCCATTCACCAGTTGATGGACATTTAGGCTCTTTCCATAATTTGGTTATTGTTGAGAGTGCTGCTATAAACATTGGGGTACAAGTGCCCCTATGCATCAGTACTCCTGTATCCCTTGGGTAAATTCCTAGCAGTGCTATTGCTGGGTCATAGGGTAGGTCTATTTTTAATTTTCTGAGGAACCTCCACACTGTTTTCCAGAGTGGCTGCACCAATTTGCATTCCCACCAACAGTGCAAGAGGGTTCCTGTTTCTCCACATCCTCTCCAGCATCTATAGTCTCCTGATTTGTTCATTTTGGCCACTCTGACTGGCTTGAGGTGATATCTGAGTGTGGTTTTGATTTGTATTTCCCTGATAAGGAGCGACGTTGAGCATCTTTTCATGTGCCTGTTGGCCATCCGGATGTCTTCTTTAGAGAAGTGTCTGTTCATGTTTTCTGCCCATTTCTTCACTGGGTTATTTGTTTTTCGGGTGTGGAGTTTGGTGAGCTCTTTATAGATTTTGGATACTAGCCCTTTGTCCGATATGTCATTTGAAAATATCTTTTCCCATTCCGTTGGTTGCCTTTTAGTTTTGTTGGTTGTTTCCTTTGCTGTGCAGAAGCTTTTTATCTTCATAAGGTCCCAGTAATTCATTTTTGCTTTTAATTCCCTTGCCTTTGGGGATGTGTCGAGTAAGAGATTGCTATGGCTGAGGTCAGAGAGGTCTTTTCCTGCTTTCTCCTCTAGGGTTTTGATGGTTTCCTGTCTCACATTCAGGTCCTTTATCCATTTTGAGTTTATTTTTGTGAATGGTGTGAGAAAGTGGTCTAGTTTCAACCTTCTACATGTTGCTGTCCAGTTCTCCCAGCACCATTTGTTAAAGAGACTGTCTTTTTTCCATTGGATGTTCTTTCCTGCTTTGTCAGAGATTAGTTGGCCAAACGTTTGTGGGTCTAGTTCTGGGGTTTCTATTCTATTCCATTGGTCTATGTGTCTGTTTTTGTGCCATATACATTGCACTTCTAATTTTAGGTAGTTACATGTTATTATAGGAATTCTCATTTATAATTTTGAACAATTTTTTAATTCCTCCTCTCTTTTAGTAAAAGGACCCAAACTTTGGCTCAACTCTTAGTACTTACATTTCTCAAAAGCTCTGTCATTCTGTCTGTCTCTCTCTCACCTACACATTTCGGTATTTGGATTCAGCTAATATTTTGATTCAGCTTCCTTAAGTACAAATGTATATGTGTAAGGATATATACATGTAATTTTCCAATGTTTATATCTTTGCCATTTTCCCTCACTATCTCATATTATTTCCTTCATTTCAGATTTTTTGTTCTTCTAACTGAATTACACCATGTAGCGTTGCTTTCACTGAGTGTGAAATCAGTAAAACAGATGAGACTTTGCAGCTCTGAAATGCCTTATTTTATTTTTTTATATCTATATTTCAGTAGTACCTTAAATTCTATCTAAACACCAGAACAAAATGGCCAAGAAGATTTTAAAGAAATGACTTTCTATTAGTACAAACAAGCTTTCAAAATAGGCATTACACTTATAAACTTTTTAATTATATGAGGTTGGGGAAAGATTGGATAGTATGGGAGACTTTGGAAGCCACCACAAAGATTTCCTTTGGCAGATAGTGTTCTCTCTCTTTATTCAGATACTTCATAATTTTTTTTCTTTTCAAGGAGAGGACAAAATGCACATGCTTGGAGGGGAAATCAATCTGGTGGTTGAGGAAGGAACCCACAACCCCTCCTCATCTCTCTTGAAGGCACACCCTGACCTGGTGACTTTAACATGTGGGACATGAGTCCTAACAGAGCAGATGGGGTGACCTGATTCCACAGAATTTACGAATTTGTCTCTGCAGATGCTTTCACTATTGGCCTCAGTAGTAATTTGGCTCAGTATACAATTCCCTACCAACACTTCATTCCTTGGGGATATTTGTCAGTAGCTTCTGGCACCCATTTTTACCTTTGGGAAATGTGGCCTGGAGGTGGCCTTTGCACTTTCCCCAGGAAGTAATTTTAGGACGTTTCTGCAGACCCAACAAGCCTCTGTTGCATATTTTTCAATTGAGGTGAAATTCACAAAGAATAACATTAACCATTTTTACAGGTACAATTCAATGTACGATTTTTAAAATCTAATTTACCCTGGATTTCTTCATTTTACTATGAAGTGTCAACATACGGGTTTTATTTTTAAATGTGCATCCACTACCATTTAAATCGTCTTTCCTCATCTTTGGAAAATACTCAAATTACTTGCCTCTTGGGCAGTTGGGAGACAGCATTCTCCGTCCTTTCTTCCTGACACAGTAGATGTGACCTTGGCCCTCCTCATTCTACTCCCAAGTACCTGAAATCTCCATTTCTGGCCTATTCCGCAGTCTGGAAAGTTTCCTCAATATTGTGTTCCAGCTTCCTGACAAACTCTTCAGGCAGGTCTTCCCCTTGACAGAATGAAAGCTTAGAACGTATTCATTCAACTGGATTCTTCACCATTAAAATTTCTAACTCATTTCTATCATTGCCTCTTCAAGTATCAATCATATTCTTTTCTCAAAAATGCAAGTTCCAGGGGCACCTGGGTAGAACAATAGGTTGAGTGTTCCACTTTGGCTCTGGTCATGAGCTCGTGGTTTGTGAATCTGAGCCCTGCACTTGGTTCACTGCTGTCAGCCCACAGCCCACTTCCGATCCTCTGTCCCCCTCTCTCTGCCCATCCCCCACTCTTTCCTGTTCTCTCTCTCAAAAATAAAGATTTTGCTTTAAAATTCAAGTTCCTCCATCATCTTTCTGATATGAAACACATACCTAATTTAAGATAAGTCTACATATTCCTGGCACTGTATGTCCATGGATATATTAGCAGAATTCTCAATGAGCATTAAGATTGACTTTGTAGCACTGTTTCTTCTTATCAAGACTCCTCTTTGCAGTATACTCCTGTTGGGAGGGCTGAATTTCCACACACCTTACTTTCCACAAAGGTTTCCTCCTACAGCTGCACTGGGAGTCATTCACGATTAGGCAGCCATGCCTGCAGTTGTTTTGCCCTGTGACATCCACTCCCACAAACTTAGTGTCCACACATAGTTGTGTCTTGCAGGAATGGGTCCAACGTAGGGCTCACACTCACAGAGGTCCACGTCTTCCTGCACTACAGTGAATTCTCTTCTGCATACATGGGGCCATGCCTCAGTGCTGACCACGGCTGGTTCCGCTGGCAAAAATATCCCAGTGCCCAACCATAAAAATGGAGAAGGGAGCAACACAGCCTCCAAACTCACCAGAGATCTGATCCCATCCTTGCCTGTGAAGACCTGGGGTTCCTCTCATGTCCACACAGAGGGGAAACATCCACACTGATGACCCCTTGTTGGTCCCAGACACCAGTGGCCACTCAGCTTTGACCTCTTGTATCTGTTGAGGTTCCTCAATTTGGGAACTTTCTTTTCTCCTCTTCTGCACTTGGCTGTGACTACATTTTTCAGAAATATGATAAATAGCATCTCTCGGTGTTAGGAACGAACAAGGGCTCTTGAGTGAGCCCATCCATTGTCTACCTAGACAGTAGAGACAATGCATCCTCTCATGCACCTCTTCCAAACTCTTCATCTGGCCTGAAATTAGTGATGACTGAGCCACCCCATGAACATGACAGCATGGGCCCCACACCTGCTCTGAGCACTAGGGTTCATGACAAACCTCTCCCAAGGAGGAAACTCAGGCTCAGAGACTGGATGATATTTCTCAAAGTCACACAGTCACTAGATGATAGTTGAATCTTTTTTTTTTTTTTTTTTTGATAGTTGAATCTTTACACAAAGGTCAGTTTTCCGTTCATATTCAGAGCACAAACCCAACCGACTGAGTCCGAAGCTGAAGGCAGGACCAGAGCAATGCGGGGATACCTGCGAACAGAAACAAGGGACACCGGGGGCTACATTTCTAACAAGATGTGTGGGCGCTGTTGCAAGAAAAGGGAAATCCATGATGAGGGCTCTTGGCAGGGAGAAAACCCACAATCAGGGACCAGGAGAAGAGTCATGTTTTCTCACCATATTCCCCCGTTTTCCTCCTTGAACTCATCGTCACAGTGAAGCTGAACTCGGCCAGCACAGTTAGCTGTTCAATGCATGCACTGCCGTGAGGCCTGCAAAGCTGGCTGGCCAGGATGCAACACACTGCACATGCGTCTTTGTGATTTCCTGCTGGTGGGGGGAGCAAGTGAAGTCACAGGCTTCGCATGCGGCTTGGGATTTCCTGCTGGTGGGGGGAGCCAGCTGAGGCACAGTCTGCACAACTTCCATCCCACACTCCTTTCCTGAAATATGTTTTGATAAAGGACAACTTTTACAACGTAAAAGTATGCTTCCATACAGATAAAAAATAAACACAAATCAACATTTGTATTTACCTCATGGTGAATGAGGGAAGTAGGATGATGCCACCACTGTTTACACAGGACTCCAAAAAGCAGACTCATTTCAGGACGGGAATGTTGAAAGGAATTCTCCAGTGTGAGCGAAGGCTTCTTCCACCTGCTCTTGCCTCCTCCCAGCATTCTCTGTTGGGGCCTGTATTTGAGGATCCTGTACTGTTGATGATTCCTCTGTGGGGTGAGCGATTGGTGATTCTTGACCGAGAGGTGTAGCGAGCAAGCTCCCCCTTCTGGCTTCACGATCCTTTTTTTGTGGGGTTTCTCAGTATTAACCTTCACACTTCTCCCAACTTGAGAGTACCTTGAGACTGTCTGATCCAAACCTGAGAGTCAGTTTCACACACATGCAGACGCACATGGGAGAGATGCCCATAGCTAACAGCACGAGATTTCGTCTGTTTGAGCCCACACAGGGCGGGGTTACTCAATCTGGACCAGGGGCACGTATTCCAGATTTCCATCCAAAAACATGGGGGAAGGGAGCCTCAGCTTCCAACCTTTGCCTGGAGCCCGGATACTTCCCTTGTGAAAAGACACTGGGGTCCCTCTAGGGTCCACAAGGATGGAAAATCCCTCTCTATGACCCCTCCATGGTCCCAGGCACCAGTGGGAACTCAACTTTGTTCTCTCTTCCCTGCTGTGGTTCCAACTCCATTTTTGGAAATTTCATTTCCCGTTTCTCTGCATTTGTCCGTGGCTGCATATTTCAGAATTACTGTGAGTGGCAACCTTGGCTTTCAGAACAGACCAGGTCTCCAGTGGGTGCATCAACCAAACAGCTGACTGCAGCGTCGGACCCCCGGATCCCATCACGTCATCAGGACCCAACCCAGGCTCATCTTGCCTGGTCTGGAAACTCACAGTGACTCTTCGCTCCTGTGCACCTGGCACCAAATCCCCACAACCACCCCGGGGTTTGCAGTTCAGGACAAAATGCATCAGATGAGGAAACTGAGGCTCAGAGAGAGAACATTACCACCCAAGGCCATGTTGACAGTGAATGCTCCGGGAATATTTTGCTGAAGATGTTTTCCTTCAAAATGTAACCTCTACCCCAAATAAATGTCCCCTAAAGTTTACAGGCAGGACCCCAGAATGGCTAAGACAGCTTTGCCCCAGGAATGAGGGGCACTGAGAAGGCAGGAGGGACTCACAGCTGTGTTCCCAGGATGGGGAGTGGACGATGACACAGGAAGATAGAGAAGACGCTGAAGGCTGAGACAGAAAGAAAGCCCCCGGCCCCAGGTGAAGAGAGGGTTTACGTTTCCTTCCCTGTTTCCCTGTATTTCTCCTCTGTGTGCATGACCCTGGTGACCTTGACCTGAGCCATGCAGAAATGTCACAGCTGTGTCTGCACTGACATGAGGTTGCAGAGGAGCCAGAACCCACACCCCCTGCAGCATCTCCGGGGCCTGGGGACCCTGTGGGAGGTGAGAACCCCCGGGGATGTGCTGAGAATGAAGGAGAACCCATAGGGGAGGATCTGGGAGGGAAGGACGTGCCCTGATCTCCTCACCTGGATGGGACATCTCAGGAAGCCTTGGGTCCACTTGCTGCAGCATCATGGACACCAGAGTTGGGCCCCTGGAGACAGGCTGTTCCCCTTCCTGTGGGGCTGCTGACGTGACAACCGCATGACCAGGAGGACCAGCCCCCGAGTGACCACACCCTGTGCTTCTGTCTGTCCTCCAAGCACCAAGGTCCCTCCCTCTGCACAGCCGGGGCCAGAGGCAGAGACGCCATGACCCCCACCCTCACTGCCCTGCTCCTCCTTGGTGAGATCTCAGGAGGGGAGGGGATGCCCTAGTCTGGGAGGGACCCACCCCACAGCCAGGCCCTGGGCAGTCAAAGACCTCAGGCACAGGATGGTCATCGGGAGGAGGGGTATTGCTCAGGACTCGGGGCCATCCTCTCACAGAGACTCTCGTCCAGGTCTGAGTGTGGAACCCAGGACCCGAACGCAGGCAGGTGAGTGTGTCCCCAGGTGTTCCATCCCACCTCCTCACTGGGGCCGGGGGTCACCCACCAGCCAGCTGGGAATGGAGGACAATAGTTCTGGGTGGATGGAGAGGGGACGTCTGGGGGCTTGGGGCTGAGCTGGGAACTGGAGGTGGGAAAGGTCTTGTGACTCAGCCTCTGTGTCCTTCCAGAAACCCTCCCCAAACCCTCCATCTGGGCTGAGCCAGGCTCTGTGGTCACCTGGGGTAGCGCTGTGAACATCTGGTGTCAGGGGACCCTGGAGGCCCAGAAGCTCCATGTGTATAAAGAAGAAGGCTCAGTGTACCTGGACAGACAGCCCACACTAGAGCCTGGGAACAAGGCCAAGTTCTCCATCACACACATGACAGATAGACATGCAGGACGGTATCACTGTTACTATCGAAGCCCCGCTGGCTTGTCAGAGCGCAGTGACCCCCTGGAGCTGGTGGTGACAGGTGCGAGCCCCCTCAGGGTCCCCACCCCAGGCTTTGCCCTCAGGGAGGGGGTCTGCTCCCAGAGTGTCTCCCTCTCACAGTCCAGCCCTGGGGTTATTGTGGGGGGTGGAATCTGAGCCCCATTTAACACGCCCCCTCCTCCTCTCCTAGGATTCCATGGCAAACCCCGTCTCTCAGCCCTGCCCAGCCCCGTCGTGACCTCAGGAGGGAAGGTGACCCTCCAGTGCACCTCATGGGTAGGATTCCATAGGTTCGTCCTGATGAGGGAAGGAGAGCCCAGACCCGCCTGGACCCTCAACTCCCAGCGACACACCAGTGGGCAGTTCCAGGCCCTGTTTCCTGTGGACCCTGTGACCCCCAGGCTCAGGTGGACCTTCAGATGCTATGGCTATTTCAGCAACACCCCCCACGTGTGGTCACTCTCCAGTGACCCCCTGGAGCTCCTGGTCTCAGGTGAGGGAAGCTGATTTTTGGTCCATCCATGTTTTGACCACCAGACAGGTTATGGAGGCTCTGCTTCCAGGGGAGCCCCAGATCAGAGGGTGGGGGGAGGAGACATGGGGATCTCACAGGTCAGAGAGACAGAATGTGAGAGACACTGAGACCTGGGGGTCAGGACAGGAGAAGAGAGGTTTGGGGAGAATCTGCTCCTCAATCCACGACTGGTTGTCTCCCAGGTGTGTCCAGGAAGCCCTCCCTCCTGACCCAGCAGAGCCCTTTCTTGACCCCTGGACAGAGGCTGACCCTCCAGTGTCGCTCTGACGTCGGCTATGACAGATTCGCTCTGTACAAGGAGGCGGCACATGACCTTCCCCAGCACCTTAGCCTGCAGCCCCAGGCTGGGCTCTCGGGGGCCGACTTCCCCCTGGGCCCAGTGAGCAGCTCCCATGGGGGCCGGTACACATGCTATGGTGGACACAACCTCTCCTCCGAGTGGTCGGCCCCCAGTGACCCCCTGGACATCCTGGTCACAGGTGAGGGGACACGGGTTCAGTCAGGGCCCCAGACTCTGCACAGGCCCTGCTGGGGGCGTCCCAGGTGGTGGTGGCTGGGATCGGGGGTGTGGGGTCCCCAGGGAGGGAGAGAGACAGAGAGACAGGGGATGGGGAAGGGGAGAGACTCAGAGGACAGACAGACTCAGTTCAGAGCAAGGATGGACAGCCCTTCACCCGCCTTCCTCTCTCCAGGACAGCTCCTCTCCACACCCTCCCTCTTGGTGCAGCCGGGACCCATGGTGGCCTCAGGAGAGAATGTGACCCTGCTGTGTCAGTCCTGGAGCTTTGTGGACACTTTCCTTCTGTCCAAGGAGAGGGCAGCCGACCCTCCCCTGCGTCTTAGATCAAAGTACCAAGCTGGACATTACCAGGCCAAATTCTCCATGAGTCCTGTGACCTCAGCCCAGGGGGGGACCTACAGGTGCTACGGCTCATATAGCACCTCCCCCCACCTGTTGTCACACCCCAGTGACCCCCTGGAGCTCCAGGTCTCAGGTGAGGGGCCCCAGCCCTGTCCCCTCTGTGTCCCAATGTTGTCTTCAGGGCCCTGTGCCCAAGAGAGCCCTGGGCTGAGACATAATGGAAGGGGCTCAGGGGAAGTGTCACCCGAGGGGTCCGCCCCTCAGAGCACAGGAGGGAAACACGCCCCTCCCTCCCTGCCCCTTCCCTTGTCCCCGTCACCACAATTCTCCAGGTGGAGGAGGAGGGCCCTGGGGGCCGCAGGGCACATGAGGGAGAAGACTGTAAGCAGAGACAGGGTCTTGAAGGGAAACTCCAGCCCCCTCCTGTACTACTGCCTTTCTCCCCAGGATCCTCTGGAGAGCCCGGCCCCCCAGCCACAGATCCCAGCTCAACAGCTGGTGAGTCACGGTGGCTTCTGTCCAGGGCTTTCCTTCCCGTGTTTCAGAGATGCCAGGGCGGCCACCAGGCTCCAGGGGCTCTGAGGCCAGGGGGAGGAGGGCTGGGGTGGTCATGGCAGAGGGAGAGGGTGGGGGCCCAGCTGGGGAAGAGGCAGCCCCCTCTGCCCCCCCGCCCCCGACCCCAGGAGCCTCTGCGGGCAAGTGAAGGTCTCTGTCAGGAGGAAGCGGTTGGGTCCATGGGAGCAGGGATTGGTTACACCGTCAGTTCAGGCACCTCTGGAGACGCTGGCTTGGACACGCCCCTCCCCTGCCTGGGCCTCAGTTTCCCCAGGTGTAAAGGAGAGAGTCGTGGCCCAGATTAGATTTCCCCTCAGTTCTGGCCGTGGCTCTGGCCCCCTCCGGGGGGAGAGGAGGGCTCATGGGGAAGCCCCTCCGGGTCGGGATTCTATGGGGACCTGGCCCTCTGCAGCGGTGGGATGACCCTGGAGGGGGAGGGACGGGAGGACAATGGCTGGGGGCCTTCAGGTAGTGAGGGGAATCTGGAAGGACCCTCGGCCCCAGACGAAGACGCTGGGACAGACCCGCCTGCAGATAAGGAGCCCAGAGCCCCAAGCTGGTGTCAGCCTGGGGGGGGGGGCAGCATGAGGAGAGTGCAGGGAACCCACAGCCCAGGTTCCAGTCCCACCCCTGCCACCTCCACGCTGGGCCACCTGGGACACGTGATCAGCCTCCCTGTGCCTCACTTTCCTGTCTGTGGAGTGGGGGGGCGGGGGCGGGGCGGCAGTCCCCTGCTGCGTGACCCTTGACAGGGTCAGAGGTGAATGCCCAGAGCCCAGCACGTGCCTGGCACACAGCAGGCGCCCAGTTAAATGGCATCACTGGCTCCTTCACGGTGTGGCTCTGCCCAAGGTCCCAACCGGTACCTGTACGTCCTCATCGGGGCCGCGGGGGCCTTTGTCCTGCTGCTCTGCCTCCTCGTCGTCCTCCTCGTCCGTCGCCGGCGTCAGGGCAAAGGCAGGAAGCCGGGTGAGAAGGGACGGGGGTGACCAGCCCCAGGGGGTGGTGGCTCTCCCGTGGGTGGATGGAGAGTGGCTCAGGGCACCAGCCAGAGGGAAACCAGATGTCGGAAAGGCCAGCGTAGAAAGACACTTCTGCAGAGTCTCACGTCGGAGAGGCTAGAAAGAAAACACGTAAGGTCGGCACCCATGTGCCAGTTGAAGGTGTTTTCCTCTTTTCCGTCTCGGGAGATGTTGAAACACGGGCAATATGTGTGAAGGGTTCCTTTCCTCTGGGATTATGTGGCGGGGGTCGTAACCTCCCAGCCCAGGGGGAGGCTGATTTCCAACTTCCTGCAGGGGCCGCAGACCCAGAGCCCCAGGACAGAGGCCTGCAGGACAGGTAACTCGTGCCCGCAGACCCCCGGGCCCCCACCCGCCTGCCCGTCTATGCCCCCTAACACCCCATCTCCTTCCCAGCTCCGGGCCAGCTGCCGCCACCCAGGAGGAGACCCTCTGTGAGAGGAGTGGGGGCGCCCCGGGGGGTGGGGGCTGGGAGGGGCTGGTGGCTGGGAGTGAGGACCGCGTTCCTGCACGCGTGGCCTCGGCCCCTCACCCGCCACTGGAGCCCCTGGACCGCGGGGTGGGGTGTGAGCCCAGGGGACCTTGCCAAGAGACACGCCCCCCTTTCTGCCCCAGCAGATGCCGCCATGCAAGACGCACAGCCCGAGGAGGGGGTGGAGCTGGACCAGCGGGTGAGACCCCTGCTCCCGTGCAGACCCCGAGGGCCCTCCTGGTGCCAAACGTAAACCAACGGACACTCCTGTGTCCTCACATCACCCGGTCGTGGCGGTGTCCCACGGGTGCCCTCTCCCTCCTTGGGCACCCCGGGGCCTCTTGCCGTGACCTCGCGGGACCTCCCACATGCCCCCCCCCCGTGACTGGTCCTCACCCGCCGTCGGACTTCCGGTTGTTGGGGTGCTCGCTCAGGTCTCAAGAGGGTGCGTGAACACCCGCAGGTCTCTAGGCCCCGTTCGTTCATTTGCCCGGCAAATGTGCACGGAGAGCCCACCGTTTACCAGGCCCCACCTAGTGCTGCAGGCACGACAGTGAGCAAACCTGACCCACGCTCGGCGAGCTCACCTTGTGGGCGACAGACCATATGCGAGGAAGTGGGCAGTGTCCTGGAGTGCAAAGCGTGGCTGGGGAAAATAAGGCAGGAGGTGGGGGTAGCAGGCGCAAAGGTCCTTAGGCAGCAACGTGCGTTTTCAGGAAGGTGGGGGTGACGGCCATGTGGTTGGAGCCAAATGAGCAAGAAACAGTGTCAGGAACAGATTCAGAGCCGTAGGAAGCACCCAGATGCCCCAAGGCTCAGGAAGTCCCTGAGGAGTCCACCAGGAGATTGACCTAAGCTGCCTAAAAGTTCGAAAGCATCACTCTGGCAATAGTGTGGAAAACTCACCGAGGCTGTCGAGTGGGATCAAGGAGACGAATCTCCCCCTCACTGTCTGTCTCCAGCAGGACGCGGAGGATGGGGACCCCCAAGGAACGACGTATGCCCAGGTGAGCCACTCAAGATCAAGACTCAGTCGGGGACCGGCCACTTCTCCTTCCCCCCTGTGGGGGGGATTGCCGGACACAGAAGACAAACAAGCAGAGGAAGACAGGCAGATGGACAGTCAGGTGGGTCCTCTCTTCTCCAGGCTCCCAGGCTCCCCCCACGCTAACCACACACCTCCCCTCTCCCTCCGCCCACTGCAGGCTGCCACATCTGACGCCCCCCCAGATGTGACCTACGCCCAGCTGAACCGCTTGACGCTCAGACGGGAGACGAGTGCACCCCATTCCTCCCAAGCCGGGGAGCCTCCAGCAGAGCCCAGCGTGTATGCTGCTCTGGCCATCCGCTAGCCCAGGAAGGACCCACACCCCACACTCCAGGGAGGGGACCGCGGGGACCCCAGGAGGCGCGGGAGCTGCCCACAGAGGCCGCCTAATGGCCCCAGCCAGCCTGGACTCCTAACATAGACCAGTAAGAACTCCTGGGACCTTCTGGGAGTGACCGGATTCTGCCATCAAAGATAGCTAGAGCCCCTACATTTTGGAAATAAAGCAACAGACTTCTCGATAATCCGTGAGCGAAATGAGAAACCCAAAATGGAAATGGGAGAATGCTTACGCTGAATAATGTAAATGTTACACATTTACAGGAAAAATTAGCAACCGGGAACGAACGCAGGAAAATTAGCAACCGGGAATGAACGTATTTCAAAAAAAAAGCCTAAAAAGTCAATGGCGTAAACTATTGTACCAAGAATTTAGAAAAAATAGCAAATTATTCCAAATGAAGGTAGAAGGAAGGAAATTATAGCGATAAGAGTAGCTACTAATGAAGACAAACAAAAAATAGAGCATAATCAATAAAGCCCAAAACGTTTATTCGTGAAAACATGAAACATATTCATAAATCCTAGCCACGATGCCAAGAAGGACAGAGAGAGAGAGACAGACAGAGACAGAGAAAGAGGACATTATGAGCACAGCATCACATCCTATAGACTTTAAATACATAACAGAATTATTATGTTTATTTTTATTACTTATTATTATATTATTAACAATTTTGTGCTAATACATTAGAAAATGTAGAGGAAATGGACAATTCTCAAAAATGCAAAATGATGGAATAGGGATAAATAGAAACTCTAAATGCCGTATGTATAAAATATGTTGAATACACAATTAAAGTTTTTTCCACAAAGTGAACTGAGTCTGGAAAGTTTCACTGATGAATGCCTCCAAACACTGATGTACTCATAAAAATACACACACACGTGCATGGACACACCTACAGACATGTGAACATGCAAACACACATGTGGACACACAGGCACAAATACACACATATAAACACAAACACGTGAACACACATGCATGCACAGACACATGGACACACCTACATGCACGTGAACACACCCAAACATGTGAACGCACATGTGAACACAGGAACACACAAGCACACAGAGACACATGGACAGACCTACATACATGCGAACATGTGAACACACACTGAAGCACACACAGACACAGAAACACCTACACACATGAACACACACATACACACACAAGAACCTGTGAACACACGTATGCACACGTGGGCATATGGACACACCTACATCCACAAACACGTGAGCACACATGTGAACACACATGCACACATACGCATACCAAACTTACACAGGCTTCCCCAGAGAACAGAGAAGGAAGGAATGCTCCCCTGACACATTTTATCAGGCCAGAAAAACAAAAATTAACACGAAAATCTGGCAAGAAAACTACAAACTGGGAAAATCACGGTGAGCTCCGTCGCATGGACTCAGGTACAGGTCCCTAAACAAAATATCCAGAGACAAGGTTCAGCGATCTATAAAATAGGTTAACATGTCATGACAATGCAGGTATCTTTTTTTTTTCAGGAATCCCTGGTGAGTTTCATATCCAAAATCAATACACTTCAAACATTAAAATAAGAAATAGTAAAGCAGGACAATAGCAACAGATGCAAAGCTTTTGATAAAACAGATCGCCAATTTATAAAAGGGATAATTTTTACAGGCAAAAGCTTGAAACCTTTGTGCTGTGAAGGAGACTGAGACAACCATGTTCGGTGCTGCCACTTGTATTCAAGAAGTAACCAGCCAATTAAATAAAGCAAAAAAAAAAAAAAAGTGGTAAACACTAAATGGATAGAATAATGCTGTATTATTAATGGATCACAAAATTGTGTGCATGGACTATTCAAAATCATATAAAGATCCATGATTCTAATTTGAAAAGGATTTATGCAATGTCACTGGACACATCATCAATGTCCAAAAATCAACTGCATTTCTGGGGGGCCCCTGGGGGGCTCAGTTGATTAAACATCCGACTCTTTAGTTTCGGCTCAGGTCATGATCTCACGGTTCGCGGGTTCAAACTCCACATCAGAGTGCAGGGCCTGCTTGGGATTATCTCTCTCTCTCTCTCTCTCTCTCTCTCTCTGCCCTTTCCCTCACTCATGCTTGCTCTCTCACTAAATAACCTTTTAAAAATAAAAATAAAAATAAAAATCAATTGCATTTCAGATGTCCACTTTGGGGGCCCAGAGAATGGGGAGAGCAGGTTAGGGGCACCAAGTACAAAGGCAGAGGGTCAAACTGCGGGGTCCTCTCCTTTCAGAGCGCTGGCCGCAGGCACATTATTTCAAACTCTGAGGCAGCGAAAGCAGATGACCACCATCTGCATGGGGATGTTTACTGGATGCATCATACAGTGATGTTCCTCTACTAAGATTGTAAGAAATGCAGATAAATGACGAGCACTGGGTGTTCTATGCAAGTGATGAATCACTAAATTCTACTCCTGAAACTGTTATTACACTATATGTTAACTAACTTGGATTTAGATAAAATTTTAAAATAAAATAAAGAAATATGGATAAGTTAAGGTGTTAGGTTAATTCCCAGAGTCCCAAAGAATTGGGAGAGGTTTGAATTACATGCGATAGAGGCACGATTCATCTTATGACATGTCGCTTCATGGCGCGTTTTTACACACTGAAAGTTTGGGCAACCCTGCGTTAAGACTTTATTTTTAGAAAGAGAGCGCGCGCAAGAGAGAAGGAGAAGGAGACAGAGGCTGACTCTGTGCTCAGCGCGAGTCTGACGCGGGGCTCAATCCTGGGATCAGGACCTGACCCAGAAAGAGTGGCATGCTCAATCGACCTCAGCCACCCAGGAGCCCCAGTATTTTAAAATTAAGGTATGTACTTTTTTTTTTTTTTTTTTTAAGACATAATGCTATTGCCCACGTAATAGACCACAGTATAGTATAAACAGGATTTTTATACCCACTAGAAAACCAAAAAATTCATTCCATTTGCTTTATTGCCATATTCCCTTATTGGTGGTCTGGAATTAATTCCCCAATATCCCCAGGTGTGCCTATAATCCTAGAGCGGGGGCGGCTGCAGCCCAGAGAAGGTGGACATCGCTACTCAGAGGCTCGCTAGCGGGTCCTGTGAGGTGACTGTCCAGGGGCGCAGGACGGTCCTCACTTCCCCGGGGGCGGATGCCGTGACTCCCGTCAAGGACAGACGCGGGCGGCACACTCAGCTCGCCGCTCCGGCCCTACCTGTTCTCTCCGAGTGCCTTTCCGCTGGGCACCACCTCTTCTGATTGGTGCAGGCTGGCGGCGTGCGCGCTGACGTCACCAGGCAGCGGCGTTGCTATAAAAGCGAGGCCGGGCCGCGGAAGTTTCTCTTTCTCAGCTCTCGGAGGCTACGGTGAGGGTGAGTGTGCTGCCCGGCTCTCTGGTCAGGGTGTGGGTTGCAGGGGCGTAAGGACCTTCCGACATGAAATGAGTATGTTAAGGCGGTCGGAGGTGGTTGGACGGGACTGCGGAGCGGTGGCGCTGGGCGAGCCGGCTTTGGCGGCGTCGCGGGCGTTCTCGCGAGCCTGCGGCGGCGTTGTGGGACTGCGCAGGCGCCGTGCGCGGCCCTCATAGGCTCGGGTTTCCGTCCCGCGCAGGCGCACGCGGACATTCGCGGCCAACATGCCGGTGGCCCGGAGCTGGGTTTGCCGCAAAACCTACGTGACCCCTCGGAGGCCCTTCGAGAAATCCCGCCTCGATCAAGAGTTGAAGCTGATCGGTGAGTAGTGTGACCCGGGTTTCTGTTTCCGGGCCAGGTGGGGCTTGGCCGGCGCGTGGGTGAGGCCGCACACGTGCTCATTGCCGCGGGCGTTCTCGCGTGAGCGTCCCGCCTCCCCCCCGGAGGTGGGCATGGTTTGGGGCCTGGCGGGGTTGTCCAGCCTTGCGTTTGCACTTGGCCGGGGGGTCGAGCCCGCTCGCCCAGCAGCCAGACCCCTCTCTTCGCAGGCGAGTATGGGCTCCGCAACAAACGTGAGGTGTGGAGGGTCAAGTTCACCCTGGCCAAGATCCGCAAGGCTGCCCGGGAGCTGCTGACGCTGGACGAGAAGGACCCGCGGCGGCTGTTTGAAGGTGAGGGAGTGTGCGCGAGCCCACGGGAGGGACACTGGGTGCGGGGCGCCGCCGGCCTCCCTCCCGCCTCTGCTCGTCCGTTGGTCAAAGGTCTGGGCCGAGCGGGGGGAGCCCACCTCTGGCCCTGAGTGGAAGTCGTCCGTGGGAAAAGTGGGTCTGGAGCCAAATCCCCCTTTTCTGTAAGCGTGTGACGCGGGGCTCCCCAAGCATTGCCTGCTTTTATATAAGGTGGTCAGCGGTGTTTTCCAAAAGCCTGAACGGGAAGGCAGCCGGTAGGGTGATGATTTGGGAAGGGAATGCAGATCATTTGGGAACTTTACCACCTTTCCAGAGCAACAGCTGATTTCAATCACCTTATGATTTTCTTGTTTTTCAGGGTTGTAAGATGGCAATAATGTTAAAGTAGCTGGAGTTTTATTTTTCTGAGTTTTTTTAGATTTGTTACTTAATCTGCAGGACAGCTTCCTAGGGGTAGCTTATGATACATTTTACAGGTGATCTGGGGTGGACTGAGAAGAGTTTCCAGGAAGCTTAGAGAACATGACCAACAGTTGAAACAGTGTCTGAATGTGAAAGAAGTCAGAGTATCTATCCCACGATAGCTTGTGAAAGCTTCTGTCACAAGTGTACAGGTCACTTGTTCTGTGTTAACTCCTAAAGTTGGGCTGCCTGGAAGCTCTCCTCCTGATACTGCCTTTGGCCTGAGCTCGGGGACACTTGGTTTATAGGGGGGGCTGGGAATCATGTTTCGCTTGTTTCTAAATTTTTGATTTCCAATCTATAGCTGAGAAGGAAACTGCTTTTACATTTGAGCCTTCACCGTTATGGTTGGGCGGTCAGTCATATTAGAGGTTGAGAAAGCTCTGGAGCTTGTTTAACCATCACCGATAGATCACGTGATCATGAAAATTCAGGAATCCCCTCCCCTGTGGATGCCTGGGTGGGACTTGATCTAAAAGTCTTTGTGGAGCCAGCCAGTTAATTGAGGGCAGAGGGACTTTCTGAAGATCAAGCTACTCCAACCCATGGTCAGATACGCAGTCCTGTGGCTGACCGGGCAGGTGAACTCAGAGTATTTGTGGTTTCCCGTGGCAGAAGTGGACTTTACTGGGGAAGGCAGCCCATAGGTTTGTAGGCATTTAGTAAACGAAGGTGTTTAGCCCAACTGGACAGGAAGGAGCCCGCAGGCTCTCTGCCTATCCCTGGAGGTGTTTGTCACTGGTCCAGCCTGAGGTCTAGCCTTCCCCACTAAAGGCAAGTGACTGGGTGAGAAAGTGTTCTGATTTTTATTAAAAAGGCTTTGACTCTTAAACTAGTTGCAGCCAGCACTTGGCTCGGAGCGGTTTGTGGCTCCATCCCCAGGGCAGCTATAAAGAACAGGTATAACATCCATTTTTCAGATCAGAAACGAAGGCATTTTAATGCTTGCTTCGTGCCATTAGGACGAGGAAAGGCCTTTTAATGATAGTGGTTTTATTTTACATAGAAATTTCTAAAGAGATTCTAAAATTGATGTCAAGTTTCTGTTCTCTAGCATGAGGACAAAAAAGGCAAAAAGTATCCTAGCTGGTAGATAATCCCAAACTAGTTTTTGTGTGGGGGAATTTTTTGTATTAATATTTGAATAATGTCTTTTTTTAACCAAGGTGTAATTCACAGACTATATGTGGTTTTTAGATGTGTGGCATGATTCGCTATTTCTTTGTACCATGAAATGATCACAGTAAGTGATCTAGTTCATTTCTGTCACTATCTGTAGCTTAAAAAAAGTTTTTTTGTAATGAGATCTTTTAAGATGTACTCCATTGGTGCAGCAACTCTTGACTCAGGGTTGTGAATTCTAGCCTCACGTGAGGTGCAGATATTACTTTAGAAATAAAGTCTTAAAGATGTGCTCTCTTGACAACTTTCTCGTCTACAGTGAGTATTGTAACTGGAATGTGGTACTTTTTGACCACATTCACCCGCTGCCCCTGTGACTCTGGCAACCACCATAATGTACTCTGAGTCTGCGAATTTGGGGTATTTCTGTTGGTGGTAGCTTTGTGTGGATTCCATGTATAAGTGAGATCATGGCCTTTGTCTCTGATTGACTCCACTTGGCGTGGACCTCGGGGTCTGTCCGTGCTGTTGCAGGTGCTAAGATTTCATTCTTTTTAATGGCTGAGTAATCGCCCGCTTTGTGGGCCGCATCTTTTACCCGTTCAGCTGTCATTCGGTGAACACTTAAAGTTGTTTCCATGTCTTGGCCACTGCAAATAATGCTACAGAGAGCGTGGGGGGAGCTTCCCTTTTCCAGTTAGCGCGTTCGTTTTCTTTGGATAAATATCCAGAAGTGACATTGCTATGTCCTCATAGTTCTGGTTTTGACTTCTGAGGAAACTCCATCCTGTTTTCCAGACTGGCTGCACCAATCTCACATTCTCTTTAAAATTTAACGTTTGTTCATTTTTGAGAGACAGAGCATGAGCAGGGAAGGGGCAGAGAGAGGGAGACACAGGATCCAAAACAGGCTTCAGGCTCTGTCAGCACAGAGCCCAACGCAGGGCTCGAACTCACAAACTGCGAGATCCTGACCTGAGTCAAAGTCAGGTGCTCAACCAACTGAGTCACCCAGGCGCCCCTACACGTTCTCACCAACAGTGCATGAGGGGAGGGTTCCCTTTCTTTACATTTTCACGGACTGTTTTTTTGTCTTTGATACTGTTTTTGGCAGGTGTGAGGTGACATCACTGTCGTTTTGATTTGCATTTCCCTTTATCCTGAGAGAGCACAAGCCAGGGGAGGGGCAGAGAGGGAGAGAATCCCAAGCAGGTTCTGTTATCAGCACGCAGCTGGCTGCAGGGCTCAGTCCCACAAATCGTGAGATCATGACCTAAACCAAAATCAAGAGTCAGAGGCTGAACCAATTGAGCCACCCAGGCACCCTGGTATCATGGATATTGTAACAATACTTCCAAACCATAGGCATGGAATACCTTTCTATTTTAATGTTTAGGGGTTTTTTTGTTTTTGTTTTTTTGATGGTGGGGGGAGCACAGGATCTGAAGCTGACTCTGCCCTGACAGCAGAGACCAATGTGGGACTCAAATCCATGAGCCATGAGATTATGACCTGAGCCAAAGTCAGATGCTCAGCGAATTGAGCCACCCAGGCACCCTGTTGATGTTTTTGTAAATGGGAAAATATCATATCTTAGGTTGAGCATTCGTTGGAGTGAAGAACAAAGCCATGCTAGGACTTGGGATGTTGGGAAAGGTAGAGTGTGTTTCTCCATTTTGATCGTCTTTCTCCGTTAGCTGTGCTAGAAAGACTGCAGTTTTCCAGGGGCAAGGGGTCATGATGCCAAGAATCCGGGATAGTACAGAGAGCTTCCTTGAATTGTCTTGCTGTAATTAACGATAAGGTCACTTGACGAGAAGTGAAACTAATCCTTTTTAAGGAAAAGCAAAGTTGGGCTTTTACCCCAGTGTCATGGTGTTAGGCTATGAGCCTGTGTGAGTATGAACGCTGGGGACAGGGTTTGCCTCCGGGATCCCAAGTCCTGGTCGCTGTGGAGTGGTCAGGGGCTATGGGCAAATTGCAAGGCCTCCTGCACCTGGGGGTTACTGGCAGCAGGGCATGACTTCATGCCATTGTTGGCATGAACACACCATAATTTCTCAGCAGGAAACCACAGGTAGACTGGTAGAGCATATGACATACTTCTTAAATGTGTGCCCAGTCTGAGGCTTCTAGGGCCTAGAGGCTGAGTGCTGACAGCCCTATATTGTCAGGGAAGGCGGGTGAGCCTCAGATTTGACTGACGAGTAGCGGTTTCTTGACTCCAGCAGGTTAGGTCTTGACTGCTGCGCTTCATTGTGAGAATAATGGGTCAGCAGCCGCAGCACCTAGTCTTTGGGGCGGTGGGAGGTGGTTAAGTCCTCTGGCAGGATTGTCTCATTACTCTCCTGACAGCTCACGGAAGGTTCTGTTCCTTGTTTCAGAGAACAAAGGTGGGTGTGGTCACCTGCCCTCCTTGGTAAGACAGGTAGGTGTTGCGCGGTTGTGAGGATTGTAGGAGCCACACTGTGGCCACTGTGTTGGATCTTACATCAGAGTCATGGGCCCCGCTTCCCACTCACATCCCACCTCCATGCTAGGGAGCTCCCAAGAAGTCTGAAGTGAGCCGGAAGCCTGAATGCGTGCTTCCTTCTTCCCCTCCTACCAGGTAACGCTCTGCTGCGGCGACTCGTGCGCATTGGGGTGCTGGACGAGGGCAAGATGAAGCTGGATTACATCCTGGGCCTCAAGATCGAGGATTTCTTGGAGAGGCGCCTGCAGACCCAGGTCTTCAAGCTGGGCTTGGCCAAATCCATCCACCATGCCCGCGTGCTGATCCGCCAGCGCCATATCAGGTACTGCCTCTGGGCTCCCGGAGTCTCTCTTCCACCCCATCCTCTCCTCTGGTGGTTGCCCGCGCTGAGTTTGCTGTCCTTACCTCCTGTGCAGCCCTCGGAGGTGACGGGTGTGAACATACCTTGAGGGTACAGGTTGACCCAAGCAGAGAGCTCATGGGGTGCTGGGGACAGCCTCATCCTCCCCCTAGCCCAGCGCAAGGGTCACTGCGGCCTGAGCCGTACACCTTGTGAAGGCTTCTGCGGGCGTTCAGGCAGCTGGACAGGTAACCGCTCTGGGTGTGCCCAGCTGGCTTGAGTGGGTTCGTGGGTTCAGCGGTCTGTTGGGCCCCCCACCTGGTGGCCGTCACGTTCTTGCACGATGTGGACATTAATTTGGTAAGCTCGCCTCAGTCCATGGTCTGATGCTCAAGTGCCAGGGACTGCGGGGGTCTGGCTGGCTCCAGGTGGCAGCTGTCAGGGCAGAAGCGTTCTGTATCTGGGTGCTCTGTTTGCCCTCTGTCAGGTTCCAGAGAACCTGGACAGGTGGCTGCTTCAAGGACTGTGATGCTGCATCTCAGGTACTACACCTGAAGCCCAGTTGAGTTTTAAAAATCAGATCCTGGAATTGCTGCCACGTTGCCTTCTTACTTAGTGCTCACATGTGGGGTTTACTTGTGAATGTTTCCACTTCTGTAAGATGCGAACAGGAAAAACTCTCTCCCGCAATGCTCTGACGCCCTCCTGATCGCACAGGTGCTGTGGGGTCAGTGTGGCTGCAGCACCCACTCTGCCGGCTGCGGAGTCGAAGCAGAGAGTAGGGTCTCATCCTGCTGGGATCCTTTCCCCCCTCCCCTCACCTGCCATCCCCCCTCCAGGGTCCGAAAGCAGGTGGTGAACATCCCGTCCTTCATTGTCCGCCTGGACTCCCAGAAGCACATCGACTTCTCCCTGCGCTCTCCATACGGGGGCGGCCGCCCTGGTCGCGTGAAGAGGAAGAATGCCAAGAAGGGCCAGGGTGGGGCCGGAGCCGGAGATGACGAGGAGGAGGATTGAGCCCACCCGCCCCACCGCTGGGCTATGGATTGCCTAGTTTTCTAGTCAGATAATAAAACAGAATCAACCCTTTGGAACTGGTGTTTATTGGTGGGTCTGTTCTCCTTCCTTCTCTGAACACACAGGCTTCTGTGGTGGGAAAAAGCTCAGGCTTCCTCATCCTAGCAAGTTCACACTTGGAGCATTGCCTCTTGCTTAGAGGGGCCTGGGGAGCCTCCCAGCCGGGGTTCCTTGTTGGGGTAGGGGAAGTACACCCCGCTCGTGTCTGCTGCTGGGAGCCAGCTGTTTGCATTGGGGTGGGGTGGAGTCCTTTCCCGGCAGAGAAGTAGTGAGTGGGGGTCAGGGGTTAAATGTTGGGGGTGGGTGCAAAGAGCTGAACCTGGGGTCACAGGTGGAGACGAACTACTGTAGTTGGGTTTTGGTAGGAAGCCCTTGAGAAGGTGAACAGACTGACTTCAAAGGTCATTTTGGTGGGGTTGGGAAGTGGGTGAGTCCTAATTAGGGGCCTGTGGGAAAGGACATTTAAGACCCAGCTTCGCAGTGATGGTCCTGGGAGGCTGCCTGGCTGCCACGAAGCCTACAGAAGGTCCTGAGTAGTCCTATCCTAGTGCTGGTTGGTAGGCCCTGCCCTTCCCCCACCACCAGGGTGACCACTTGGTGGTCTTGGCATTTCCATGGGAATCCTTGGAGTCAGGGTCACTTTACAGGAACCCTAAGGTCAGCTGTATGGTGGTGGGAATTCCTGGAAGCAGTTTCCACAAGGTCCCAGTAGTTGGGTCCTTGTCCTGCCTCCAGGCTGGGTGGGATCAGGTAGTACCCACTGTGGGCAGCTCCTTTGCCCTCCAGGCTCCCTGCAGGAGACCTCGCAGACCCCTGGAGTGTGGGTCCTGCTTGGGCTAGCGGATGGCCAGAGATGCGTACACACTGGGCTCTGCTGGAGGCTCTGCTTGGGAGGAAGCGGGTCCACTTGTCACCCGCCTGAGGGTCAGGCAGTTGAGCTGGGCATAGGTCACGTCCTGAGGGTCTTCAGAGACCAAGCTGTTGATCTGGGCATAAGTCCCATCTTGGGAGTTTTCAGAGACTACAGCCTGGAGCAGAAGGAGAGGAAGGGCATGTGGCTGGAGCAGAAGAAAGCCTGAGGCCTGGGGAGGAGAGGATGCACCCACGGGGGGTCTAAGGTCCTGTAAGACACCGTGAGGGATGGTCTTGAGTCCCCCTTGCCCTCCTTCAGTTTGTATCTGGGGGAGGAGGGCTGTTGGGGGTCCAAAGTGCCTGCTGCCTGGACACAGCTGGTACGTGGACGGTTGGCCCCTGGAATCTGGTGCTGGGGGAGGGCAAGGCTGGAGGTAGGAATTGAGTGTGGCCGTCAACGTGGATGGACAGGCCACCACGCCCCCACAGGGGGTTCAGCCCGTTGGCCAGGGTGAATCGCGTGAACAGCCGTGGCTGTGGGTGGGACAGATGGGGAAAGGCTGAACAGAAAGAGGACTGAGGTAAGCTACAGGACCACTTTGTGTAGATTTTAGGAGGTTCCGCCTCTGGGCCTCTACTGGCCCAGGGCCTGGATTTCAGCCCTTTGTGCAGGGCACAGGCAGCCCTAAACTCCAACCTGCCCCCTTGACCTGAGTGTCCCCAACAGCTCGACAGAAGAGACCAAGGACCCTGAGGTTGTAGCCGCCCAGAGAGTGGCGTGCTTCCAGAAGGGAGAGGCTGCGGGCTGTCGGGTGGAGTGTCTGCTAGATTTATCACATGAGCAGAGAGGCAGGGGTGCCCTGGTCAGGACCACAGGGAGCCCACCTGGCTGGCCAGCTGTCTGTCCTCTTCAGCCTGTGTGTCTTTCATGACAGCATCTGGTAGGGACAGAAAAAGGCGGTCCCATCTCTTGCCAAGATCCCTTGAGATCTTGTATGGCAGGAGCCCAGAGAAGATCAGGGATGTTACCAGGCCACAAGGTGATCAGATGCTCTCTCACACCCGAGCCCGGGACCCTCTCCCAATCCACAGCCGCCACTACCCACCCACATTCTCTGGGCCCACCTCCTCCCCAGGGTGGCCCCGCACTTCGCCTTACACAAGTTCTCATCCTGGGCGGCCGTGGCAGCGGGACCGGAGCTGGGGAGGAGACAGGGCTGTTAGGCGGCAGTAAGGGGGCCACCAGCTGGTGAGAGTGGGGTCTCGGAGAGGTCTTACCTCCCACGCAGGCCTTCATCCTCAGGCGCTGGGATTGTGGCTGCTGCTGTGCGGGGGGTTGGAAATCAGCCTCTGGCACCCCACCGTAGAACCCTCCCCTGGGCCTGCCTTAAGCTGAGGATCTCAGAACTGGAAAGATTATAATCCCCTCCCATCACCGTATAGAATTCAAAACAAAGATGTTCCAAACAAAAAACAAAACTTGGATGTGTTTTCAAGCATTTCATAAATTTGAGAAGGCAAAAAATTAAAATATTTACACGTATGCTCACATGTACTCCTCTCTCCAGACTTTCTCACTGGGTGATGCTGGAGTTCTACGCTGGCCTTTCCCGCGTCTGGTTTCCCTCTGGCTGGCGCCCTGAGCCACTCTCCATCCACCCACGGGAGAGCCACCACCCCCTGGGGCTGGTCACCCCCGTCCGTTCTCACCCGGCTTCCTGCCTTTGCCCTGACACTGGCGACGGACGAGGAGGACGACGAGGAGGCAGAGCAGCAGGACGAAGGCCCCCGCGGCCCCGATGAGGACGTACAGGTACCGGTTAGGACCTTGGGCAGAGCCACACCGTGAAGGAGCCAGTGATGCCATTTAACTGGGTGCCTGCTGTGTGCCAGGCACGTGCTGGGCTCTGGGCATTCACCTCTGACCCTGTCAAGGGTCACGCAGCAGGGGACTGCCGCCCCGCCCCCGCCCCCCCACTCCACAGACAGGAAAGTGAGGCACAGGGAGGCTGATCACGTGTCCCAGGTGGCCCAGAGTGGAGGCGGCAGGGCTGGGACTGGAACCCGGGCTGTGGGTTTCCTAATGGGATTTTGGGTTTTTTCCATGCTGTCCCCTTACCCCTCCCCCACTGGCAGAACACCAGAGTGGAGACCTGTTCACCAAACCCAATCTCCGCCCCGCCCAAGCCCAGATCTGTCTCCCACTGTGCACAGGCCCAACACCCCTTGGGGGCCTGTGTGGATGTGCCATGTGTGTGTGTGTGTGTGTGTGTGTGTGTGTGTGGACACGCATCCACAAGGGCAGGAGGGAGGGCTCTCCCCTTCCAGAGCTCTAAAAGGGGCCATGCTGAGGGCGTTCACCAGAATCTCTCAGTGGGCCTGAGGGAGGCGACAGGAGGCCTGTTGTGCTGACAGTTAGCCATGGGTCTCGGAGAGGGACGGACTTGTCCAGGATCCCACAGCAGGGGAGAAGCAGATCTGGGCCTGAACCTGATTTCCAACCCTTGCTCTCTCCCCGACTGCACAGCAACTCTCGGGCTGAGCCCCCATTGCCGTCTGTGGGGGTGAACTCAGACACCTCCTGTGTGTGCCCACCCCCCCCACCCTGCCGCACCCCACACACAGTGCAGCCACCTTCTTGCCCTTTGCAATCAGAGGACTTGCCTCGGTGAGAAGGAGCTTCTCAGGCCATAATCTCAGGAAGAGACTGAGGCAAGCCTAGACTGAGCTCCTCCCACCCGCATCTCCCAACAGAGACTCCACTTACCCCTCCATGGGGTGACTGGTGCATCCTCAGAGCCTCCTGGGGACCAGGAAAGAGAGGTAAGGAGGGGTGCTCTATGCTCCCCACTTCAGGGTGCTGGTCCCTCAGGTGGGAGCCCACCTTTCCCTCCTCCATCTGGCCCAGACTCAGAGCCCCCCGGAGCCCCGTGGTCACCCCTGACACGAGCCATGCCAGAGATGGTGATCTTGGTCCCCCCAGGGATCCACGCCTCTGCTAGTCCCCCACTCTCGTGTTGGTGTCTCTGGGTGAGGAGCTCTTAGGACTGGAGACTGGAGGAGGATGGGGGTGGTCAGCCTCTGGCCTCACCTCCCTCCTTTCTGTCAGGACCTCAGCAGGCAGGGTAGGAGGCAGGGATGGGGGTTGCCCTGACCATCCCTCTGAGAGCTGAGGTTCCTGTCTGCTGCTCCCCTCCTTCTGTGACCCCCTCACTCCCGTCCCAGCCTAGCATTTCCCCGTTGACAGGTCCCTGACCACGACGACACACAGGGGACAGGACTGGGGCCCCTCACCTGAGACCAGCAGCTCCAGGGGGTCACTGGGGTGTGACAACAGGTAGGGAGAGGTGCTGGATGAGGCGTAGCACCTGTAGGTCCCCTCATGGTCTGAGGTCACAGGACTCATGTTGAAGTTGACCTGATAAGGTGCAGTTGTGTCCTGCAGACGAATGTGCTGGGGAGGAGCAGGTGACCCCTCTTTGGACAGGTAGAAGGTGTCGAGCCAGATTTCCGAGCGACACTGCAGGGTCACATTCTCTCCCCAGGACACTGAGGGCCCCGGCTGGGCCGAGAGGGACGGCTTCCTGTATAGGCCTGCGGGAGGAAAATTCATGACCTGTATAGATCTGCTTCCCCCTTCACACACCCTTGACCCTGAGCTGGGTGATGACTGTCCTTTCTGCTGGGACTCTGTGTGCCCCGTCTCAGTTCCTCTTGTCTCTCTGATGGGTGTCCTTTGTTTCCTTGGCCTCCACTGTCCCTTTCTCTGTCCCTGTTCCTAGACTCCATCTCAGCCTCTGCTCCTTATCCTCTACCTGGACCCTATCACCCCTCGCGGTGACCATGGCCCCAACACCCTGAGCAGACAGAAATATGGGGAGTGGGTCTCTCACCTGTGATGAAGATGTCCAAGGGGACACTGGGGGCCGACCACGTGGAGGAGAGGTTGTGTCCACCATAGCATCTGTACCGGCCCCCGTGGGTGATGCTCACAAGGCTGAGGGGGAAGTTAGGGCTGGGCTGCCCATCTAAACGCACGGGAGGTGTGAGCCCCTCATCCTTCATCAGAGCGAATGTGTCAAATCCGGCTTCTGAATGACACTGGAGGGTCAGGTTGTCTCCAGCCTGCACCAGCGAGCCCGGCTGGGCTGAGAGGGTGGGCTCCCTGTAGGCGCCTAGACGGGAGGGGACAGAGGCACCAGGGGATGCACACCCCACGTTGGCCCCAGAGCCTGAGGCGAGGCTCTCATGAGCACCCCCCTCCACCATAGCTTCCATCTGTCGTCTGACTTCAGGAGGCCAGTGCCCCACCCACTTTCTATCACCCCCAGGGCTCCACTGGGCACGCGGCTTAGGTCAGTCGTTTGGGCCCAGGAAGTAGGTGGGGCAGGGCAGGGCAGGGGCCCCTCACCTGTGACCTGAAGGTGCAGAGGGTCACTGGGGAGTGACCACACATACGGGTAGGAAGCTGGAGAAACGTAGCACCTGTAGGTCCCCCCATGGGAGATGCTCACGGGGCCCACAGGGAACAGTGCCTGCCTCTTCTCACGAGGGAACTTCAATTCCAGGGGTCGGGGCGCGTCAGCTCCCCCCTCCTTCAGCAGATGGAAGGTTTGCCATGGGTGCTGTGAGCTACAGGAGAGGGACACGTTCCCTCCTGAGGCCACCACGGGGCCTGGGATGGCTGAGAGGGAGGGTGGGCTGTACACTCCTGCGGGAGAAGGAGGGGCAGTGTTAAAGGGGCCAGCGCCCCACGTACCCCGGCGTGGACAGTGAGCGAGAGTCCCCTGAGGCCACACTCTGTTCCCTTCCACCTGGAGGAGGGGCCCCAGGGGAGGGGCCAGCTTCTGCCTTACCTGTCACCACCAGGGGCAGGAGGTCACTCCGCTGTGACCAGCCGTTCCTGCTGTGATATTGACACTGGTATCGCCCTGCATTGTGCGGACTCATGAATCCAAGGGAGAAACTGGCCTTGTTGCTGGAATCCTGTGAGATCTCAATGGACGTGGGTTCAGAGACCCCCTCTTTATACAGATAGTAGACATCAGCCTGGAGAGATGCCTGACACCAGATGGTCACACGGGTCCCACTGGTGACATTGGGGCTGGGGTCAGCCCTGATGGAGGGTTTGGGAAGGTACCCTGGAAAGGAGTCAGATGGGGAATTGCAAGGGTGCCCTTCTCCCCTGTTTCCCACCTGTCACGCCAAGGCCCCTCCCGGACTGGTCACCATCAGCCCAGACCCTCTGTGCCCCCCAGCCGCCCAGCGGGTTGTTGGGTGGAAACAGGAGGTCTGGGGAGCACTCACCTGCCTGTACCTGGTCCCATGGACCCCGACACAGCCCTGGAAGAGAGTTCCCTGTGAGAGTGTCCCCCCACCCGCATGTAGCTGTTCCAGGCCCAGTCAGGTCCAACGACCACGGGGGTCACTCTCTTGCCCCCAGAAGTCCTGCCCCCAACATGCCTCCCAAGTCCTGAGGTCTCTCAGGGCCCAGGGCCTGGGGGCAGGGCGGGAGCCACCCATCCCTCCTCTTGTCCAGAAAGCTCACCGAGACACAGAAGGGCGGTGAGGGTCTGGGTCCTGACGCTGCCTCCCATGGTCCCAGCGGTGCAGACAGCTTAAAAGTCCTCAGACTCCACAGGACAGACACATGCACAGGGTGTGACATGGCCCAGGCTCTGTGGTCCCCATCATGGGTTCCTCACGAGAGGCCTTACAGGAAGGGGAACACCCCCTCCGGGGCCTTGCTCTGCTCTCCCTGAAGGATGCCCGACAGCAGAGGCCCTGCGACCTTTCAGACCAGATGTGAGTCTCACCAGACCCCACGCGACCCTGCCGCTCTGCCTGTTCCCCGCCAAGCCCAAGTCCAGAGAGCGACTCTGGTCCCGGAACCAGAAGTGGCAGGGGGAGGTCCTAGCCTGGGAGCCGGCCCAATTTCAGTTCCAGTTGTGCCTGTGCCTCTTACAGAGAGAGGTTGTGTGATCTGGGTGAGACACTTCCCTTTCCTGAGTTCCGTAAATGCAAATTCTCTTCCTTCCTTCCACCACCCTGTCTGTGAATCATTCAGTGTTTACTGAGTAGTTACCATGTCCAGTCATGGCACCAGGCATTGGAGAATCATTGATGAGGCTGACAGAGTCCTTCCTTCCCTGGACTCATGGGGCTCTGATTAGTGACAACAGACAATACAAATATTTAGGTAGGAAAGAAACAATTCTGTTTTCGGTCTTACAGGACTGTTCCAGGTTGGAACTAAAAAGAAAACAGAGTGGAGGTGGGGGTGGGGCCGCTTGGGTGACTCAGTAGGTTGGGCGTCCAACTTCGGCTCAGGTCACTATCTCACAGTTCGTGAGTTTGAGCCCCTCGTTGGGCTCTGTGCTGACAGCTTGGAGCCTGGAACGTGCTTTGGATTTTGTGTCTCCCTCTCTCTCTGCCCCTCTCCCACTTGTGCTCTGTCTTTCTCTCTCCCTCAAAAATAAATAAACATTAAATAAAGAAAAAAGAAAAAACAGGGAACCATGAGATTCGATAACAGGTAGATGTCATACAACCTGTGGTCCCTCTGGGGTATGGAGGGACAGAAGGCAGGAACCAGGGGTAGCAGAAATGGGAGTGAAGGGCATCCTCGACTAGAAAGATCTTGAGCTGTTCTCAGAATTGAGAGCAATCAGGAGGAGGCCAGGGCCTTGTCACACAGGAGTCTGATAATCACGCCAGCCTTAGAGATTTCATCTTTAAAGCAGTGGGAAGATTTTAGCCAGCAGACAGTATGAACGGGTTTCTGTTTGGAAAAGACACTGTAGGAAATATAATGTGGGAGGGCTCTGTTGGTAATTAGTTGTATTGATAATCAGTAGTGAAACCCCAGCACTCATCTGGCTGTGAGATCCCGTATTGATCAGTATTTTAAGTTGTTGATGGGGTTTTTTCATTGAAGCCTTACAGGAACCTACGACACAAAACACATTTAGAGTTGAGTGAAACGAGCCAGGGTGGCCTCCCAGTCTGGCAGGTGGGAGAGGAGCTGGCCAGGTTCAGACTGGCTGATGGGACAGCCAGACAGAAGGCACAGAATCGTTAAGTAGCTCGGTTTGTGTGCACTCGGGGAGGTGTTCGGTTTGGAGGGTGGGTTTTCTTTGTGGGGCTGGTGGGTTTAGCTCCGGCCAGACGGTCACAGCCTTGCAGATGAGATGGTGCAACATAGAGCTTCGTAAAGGAGAGGGTGGGAGCGTTTGGAGCCTCACACGGGACCGGACCAGGCAAGGTGATTGGAAGGGTCCCTTGGAGATGGTGGGAGGGAGGAACAGGGGAAGGGGGGCCTGGTGGGAGGAGCAGGAGGGAGGCCGGCGTGGTGATGCACACACGCTTCTTGAGTCTTGCGATGGGTTGGCCGTTGTTAAGAGGGTCTCGAGCGGTGTGGTGGTGTGTATCCGGTGACTGGACGTGAGCGCAAGAGCACGGTGGCGAAGGCTCTTCGCCTTCTGTCTTGTGCCTGGAGGAGCCAGTGGGGCTGCCCCAGGAGGATGACCCAGGGAGAGGAGGGTGTCGGGAGGTCATCGAAGACAGATGGTCATTTCTCCCAGGGTAGCACAGCCCTTCCTCCTGCCCTGGTATTGTGGATTCTCTTTACCCCCAACACTTCCCTTCACTGACTTCCTTGTTCCTGTAAGTCATCACCATCTTCTTTTCATCACCTCCCTTCAGAACATCTGAGTCCTTTCTGCTGCCTCAGGGCCCCGTCCCCTCCATGGGATAGCCTCTCTGTCCCATACCGTGTGTCCCTCCTGCAGGCACTGGGTAAGAGCAGGCGCTGGAGGCAATTCAGAGATTTAATTGAAGCTGAAACACTGTCAGTCTTCAGCACATACTTCCCCTTCCTGAGTCTTCTGTTCCTCATGGTGATGAGATAGGGGCCTCTCCCCTCAGGAGTGCTGTGATGCCTGAGACACACAGGGGCGATTTCATGTGTGGCTTGTCGGCATTCAGGTGACTGCAGTGTCAGAGTTCATATCGTGGGGCCACTTGAAGGCCACACTCCAAACACACCGAAATGCTAGATAAAGGTTTGTAAGATGTGTAGCCACAGTGAAAACAAATCAGAGCCAGAAATGCAGCGTGAATCCCTAGACGTAAGCAGAGACCAGCGCTGAGTGGGCTTGGTGATGCATCTCAGGGACGGGCCCCAGGACCTGGTTTGCCGTGTCCACGTGGTGACAGGTGGCAAAGCCCCAAAGGAGATACGGGTTCCTGGTGTGAGGCCAGGAGCTCTGAGCCTGCTGCCTGTCTGAATGGGGGCTGCAGTACCCCCACTCACTGATCAGAGGTCATGCCCAGACACGACAGGACGGGCAGGTACCAATGTATACCCACATGTAGCACGAGCTCAGTTTTGAGTGATCCGCGCACCTGCTGGAACCCTAAGCAGAACACTGAGTTTGGAACACCTCCAGATCACAAGTCTGAAGCAGTTGCAGGCTGGTCGCTTGTTGAGGCCTTCACAATGCAGGAAAATGGGGGTGATAACTGCTATGAAGGGGTCAGCTCAGTGGCAAAATGACCGAGTGTACACAATCAACTGTGCCATGAAAAATAGAGCACAGACCCGGTCAGTGAGGGAATTCCCAACCAAGGCAAGGGAGAGAACTTGAAAACTGGAAGGAGACTTAAAACTAAGCATGCTTTAGGTCCTCAGAGGAAGATGAGACATGCGTGATATAAGAAGAGTTGTTCAGTGGAAACAAAGAGGTGCTCCCTAAGGAAATTTCATAGGTCAAAACTCATTAATTGAATGCAGGAACTCAAAAGATCTATTCTCTAACGGATAGAAGATAGCTGATCAGAAAATTGGGGAACTGGGAAACAGAACTCAGGAGGTATTCCAGAATGCAGTGGAACATCATAAAAATAGACACCCAAAGGATAAGATCTGAGACATGGAGAACAGAATAACCAGGTCCCAAGACACATCTGTCCTTCGTTTTAGGAGGAAACAAGAGAATGATGAAGTGGCGGTAAGCAGGTGTCATTTTGGAAGTGAAACCAGAGAAGTGGGCAGCACGGGCTGTCAAAGCTGAACTGTGACTGGGAGCTACATCCTCGAAAGCATGTGTCACACTGTCAGTACCCAAGCAGGGTGATAACCTGCTCAAACAAACATCCACCTTGCCCAGAAGATTGTGTCAGAACCCAGTGCCTCCTGATGTAAAATTCAAAGAAACAGGCAAGTCTCAGTAACACTCAAAGGAAACAATAATCAACAGACACCAACCTTGAGCTGACCAACCATCAAAAGCCAGTTTTATAATCAAGCTTCATGAAATAAGGGCAAACACTTGTACAATAAATGGAAAAAATAGACTTCTCTCAGCATAGGAATTATAAGGGGGAAAGAGGAAATTTTAGAACAAAATTAAGTGACTGAAACAATCCATTGTGTCTAGTGGCAGGATGATGACAGAGGCAGGGGTCCGTGAACTTGAAGACAGAACAAGGGAAGTGCAATCTGAACAGTAGAGGAAAAAAAGATATAAAAAATGAATACGGGGTGCCTGAGTGGCTCAGTCCGTTGAGCGTCCAAGTCTTGATTTCAGCTCAGGTCATGATACTAGGGTCATGGGATCAAGCCCTGAGTCGGACTCTGTGCCGAGTGTGAAGCCTACTTGGAATTTCTCTCTCTTTCTGCCTCTCTCTCCCGCTTGCACTCTCTCTCGCTAATGTTTATTTGTTTTTGACAGAGAGAGAGAGACAGACACAGACAGACAGAGCATGAGTGGGGGAGGGGCAGAGAGAGACAGAGACGCAGAACCCGAAGCAGGCTCCGGGCTCCAGGCTCCGAGCTGTCAGCACAGAGCCCGACAACAGGGCTCGAACTCACGGACCATGAGATCATGACCTGAGCTGAAGTCAGATGCTCAGCCGACTGAGCCACCCAGGCGCCACTCTCTCTCTCTCTAAAATAATTTTTTTTTTAATTTGTGGGGCGCCTGGGTGGTTCAGTGGGTTAAGCGCCTGACTCTTGATATCGGCTCAGGTGGTGGTCTTGCTGCTGTGGGACGAAGCCAAGTCAGACCCCACTCTTAGCTTAGCCTGCTTGGGATTCTCTCTCTCTCCCTCTGTCTCTCCCCTCCCCCACTTTCTCGTGTTCTCTTCCCCAAAATAAACAAAATAAAAATCTATCAAAAAAGATTTTTCTTTAAAAAATAAAGGTAAAAAATTAAAATTGAACACAGATTCAGGGATTTGTGAGTCAATGTATATAGTCAATCTTCCAGCAAAAGGAGAATGATACTAATGAAGAAAAAAAGTTTGAAGAAATAAATAGGTGTCCATTTTACAGATTTGTTGAAAGTCATACATTGACATGTACAATGTCCAAGATGATCAGCAAATGCAAAATAGGATGAGCTTTAAGAACCGTGCCCATGCACATCATAATCATAATTCAACTAGTCAAAACCAAAAAAAAAAAAAAAGAGAGAGAGAGAAAGAAAGAGAGATGCCATTTTACATAAAGAGGGAAAGCAATTAGAATGATTACAGATTTCATATCAGAAACCATCACGGTCAGAAGATTTTAAAGTTCTGAGAGACAGAGCCAACCTAGAATTCTGGATATATTCTTCAGGAATGGGATTCCTGGGTGGGTCAGTCAGTTGTCTGACCCTTGATTTTGACTCAGGTCAAAATCTCATGGTTTATGGGATCAAGCCCCACGTTGGGCTCTGCACTGGCAGTGCAGGTCCTACTTGGGATTCTCTCCCACATGGCCCTCCCCAACTCATTCTCTCTCTTTCCCTCTCTCTCTCTCTAAATTTTTTTTAAAGGAATGAGAGCAAAATAAAGTCATTCTTAGAGGAAGGAACATGGGAAGAGTTTGTGACCAGCAGGTCTGCTCCACAAGAAATGGTAAGTTCTTCAGACAGAAAGGAATTAATTCTAGAAGGAAGCCGGGAAGTTCAAGAAAAAGAGATGAGCAAAAAAGGTAGATAACTAGGCAAATTTAATAGCATACTTCTTTCCTCTTACATTCATTACCATATGTATGGCTGTTGAAAGCAAAGCCAATAATGTCTCGGAAGCTTTGAATATATGTAGGTGTAATACATACAACACATACAGCATGTGAGGGTGAAGGCTGTATACACTTGTAAGGCTTCTGTGTTTCTCTGAAAGAAGTGAAATATTAACTCTATGTAGAGTCTGTGAAATTAGGTGTGTATAATACCTACAACAGCTACTTTAAAAACAACATATGGAGAGGGGCGCCTGGGTGGCGCAGTCGGTTAAGCGTCCGACTTCAGCCAGGTCACGATCTCGCGGTCCGTGAGTTCGAGCCCCGCGTCAGGCTCTGGGCTGATGGCTCGGAGCCTGGAGCCTGTTTCCGATTCTGTGTCTCCCTCTCTCTCTGCCCCTCCCCCGTTCATGCTCTGTCTCTCTCTGTCCCAAAAATAAATAAAAAAAAAACGTTGAAAAAAAAAATTAAAAAAAAAAAAAACAAAACAACATATGGAGATACAGAGTTATAGTTACCAATAGGTAAAATGGAATGCTTAGGGGCACCTGGGTGGCTCAGTTGGTTAAGCATCTGACTCAATCTCAGCTCAGGTCTTGATCTCAGGGTCTTGAGTTCAAGCCCCACATTGGGCTCCACCTTGGGTGTGGAGCCTCCTTAAAAAGTAATTAATTTAAAAAGTGGAATACTTAAAAATATACCAAAAAGCCAAAAGAAAGCAGGAGAGGGAAAACTGAAGAACAAACAATAAGAGGGGGACAGAAAGCAAAGAGTAAAATGATAAGCCTAAAATCAACCTTATCAATAATTACACTAAATGTAAACGGTGAAAGCACAATTAAATGGCAGAGACTGTAGGACTGGATTAACACCACCATGACCCAACTATGTGCAGTCTACAGGAGGTAAAAGGAGAAAGAATACATTTTGCAAACATTAATCGGAAGTTAAGCTTAAGTAGATTTATTAGTTTCCTATGATTGCTATAACAAATAGCCACACACTTAGTGACTTCCAACAACAAAGATTTGTCTTACAGTTCTGCAGGTCACAGGTACAAAATCACTGGGCTAATGCCAAGGCGTCAACAGTGCCACTTGCTTTTGGTAGCTCTGCAGTGAGAATCTGTCCCCATGCCTTTTCAGCTTCCAGAGGCAGCCTGCAGCATGTGGCTCCTGACCCCTTCCTTCCATCACTGCAGCCTCTTGATTCTGTCCTCACATCCCCCACCATTGGCTCTGACCTTTCGCCTCCCTCTAATAAAAAGCCTGTGAATACATTGGGGTCATCCAGATAATCAGGTACTTTATTTAGTCACATTTCCAAAGTCTCTTTGGCCTGTAAGGTAACATCCTCACAGGTTTCAGGGACTAGGGCATGGACGTCTTCGGGAATTGGGAGGAAGCAGCAACTTTCTATCCACCAAAGTAGCCATACTCTCCAGGACAGTACAGTAAAAGATACCAGGTGAAGTAGGCTTTGGAACAAGAAAGTTATCAGGGATAAAAAGGTCAATTCACCAAGAAGACGTAGTAATCCTAATCACGTATGCACAAAACCACAGAGCTTCAAACACAGAAAGCAAAAACTGTCAGAAATGAGAGGACAAGTAAATAATAGTTACTTGTCAGTAAGTATGGTTAATCAACAGTTATGGTCAGGGACTCCCTTGGTAATTGATAGAGCAAAGAGCAAATCAGCAAGGATATAGAAAACCTTAGCTACACTATCAACCAACTTGACCTAATTGACACAGCACTCAACAGCACAATACACAGTCCTTTCAAGTGCACATGGAGTATTGGCCAAGATAGTTCATATCCTTGGATACAAAACAAAGCTCAACTGATTTAAAAGAAGCAATATCTTACATCACTTCTTTTCAGACTCTAATGGAATTTAAGTTAAAATCTATTACTATAAAGATAATCTCGGGGCGCCTGGGTGGCTCGGTCGGTTGGGCGTCCGACTTCGGCTCAGGTCATGATCTCACAGTTCGTGGGTTCGAGCCCTGCATCGGGCTCTGTGCTGACAGCTCAGACCCTGGAGCCTGCTTCAGATTCTGTGTCTCCCTCTCTCTGTGACCCTCCCCCGTTCATGCTCTGTCTCTCTCTGTCTCAAAAATAAAAAATAAACATTAAAAAAAATTAAAAAAAAAAAAAGATAATCTCAGGGCCCCACAGTGGCTCAGTCGGTCAAATTCCTGACTCTTTGATTCAGCTCACCGTGTGATCCCAGGGTTGTGGGATCGAGCCCCATGTTGGGCTCAGTGCTGAGTGTGGAGCCTGCTTGAGATTCTCTCTCTCTCTCTCTCTGTCTCTCTCTCTCTCTCTCTCTCTGTCTGCCCCTCTTCCCCACTCATGCTCTCTCTCTCTAAAATAAAAAAAAATTTTTAAAAAAAGATAATCTGGAAAATATTCAGCTATTTGGAAATTAAACAACACACTTTTAAATAATTCATGGGGCAAAGAGGAGCTCAAGGAAAATTGGAAAATATTTTGAACTGAATGAAAATGAAATCAGCATACTAAACTTTGTGGGATGCAGCTAACACGCGTTTAAGAGGAAAGTATGAGCAATGAGTGTTCATATTTTAAAAAGGGTAGTTTCTAGTCACTAACCTAAGCTTCCATCTTAAGACACAAGAAAAAGAACAACTCACCCCAAAGTGAGCATGATAAAGGGCAGAAGTTGGTGAAACCAAAAATAGAAAAACAGTAACAAAAGCCAATGAAACCCACTGCTGATTCTTTAAAAAGACCAATAAATTGACAATGCCTGGCCAGGCTAATCATGAAAAATGGAAGACACAACTTGCCAAAATCTGGAATGAATGACAGGACATCACTACAAACCACACTGACATTAATAGAATATAAGAGAACACTGCAAACTCTGTGCCCCAAAATTTGGCAACTTGAATGGTTCAACTCTCTCTTTTTCTTTTTTCAGTATAGTTGACATACAATGTTACATTAATTTTAGGTTTACAACTTAGTGATTTGACAGCTTTATACATTATGCTATGTTCACCAAATTATAGCTACCCTCTGTCCCATCACATTGCTATTACAGTATCGTTGGCCCTAGTCCTTGTGCTGTGCATTTTATTCCTGTGACTCACTCCACAACTGGAATCCTGTATCTCCCACTCCCCTTCACCCATTTTGCTCATTCCTCCACCCTTCTTCCCTCTGGCAACCATGAGTTTGTTCTCTGTATTTGTAGGTCTAATTCTCCTTTTTGTTTGTTTGTTTATTAGATTCTACTTATGAGTGGAGTCATATGGTATTTGTCTCTCTCAGTCTGACTTATTTCACTTGGCATAACAACCTCTAGGTCCTTGAATGGGCCAACTCCTGAAAGACAGAAACTACCAAGACTCGTTCAAGAAGAGATAACCTTAATATTCTTTAAAATATTAAATTGCATATGTAGTTAAAACAACTTTCCAACAAGGAAAACTCTCAGCCACAATGTTCTCACTGGCATGCACCACCAAACATTTGGGGGAAAAATACAATTCTACACAATCTCTTCCAGGAAGTAGAAAAGAAAGGAAAACTTTGAACAATATTGTGAGCAAGCATTATTCCAAACTCAAATCAGAAAAAGACAGTACAAGGAAATAAAACTGCAGACCAGGAGTCCTCAAAAACATAAGTGCTAAAACCCTCACCAAGATATTGATAAATAAAAGCCAACAGTATATGAAAAGGATCCTAGCATCACAACGAAGTGTGATGTATTCTCAGATGACAGGCTAGTTGAACATCTGAAAATCAATAAAGGTAATCCATCGCGTTAATAGACTAACAACAAAAACAACAATATCATGATAAATGCATGCACAAAGATTTGATAAATAAAACGCTCAGCTGTATGCACTTAGAAGGGAACTTCCTTAATCAGATAAAGAGCATCAGCAGGGGCACCTGGGTGCCTCAGTTGGTTAGCGTCCAACTCTTGATTTTGGCCCAGATCTGATCTCACAGTGAGATAGAGCCCCACATTGGGCTCTGCACTGACAGCATGGGGCCTGCTTGGGATTCTTTCTCTCCCTCTCTCTCTGTTGCTCCCCCGCTGGTGTTCTCTCTTTCTCTTTCAAAACAAGTAAATAAAAGTTTTTTTTAAAAAAGAAGAGAATCAGGATGCCTGGGTGGCTCAGTTGGTTAAGTGTCCAACTCTTGGTTTAGGCTCAGGTCATGATCTCACAGTTTGTGACTTTGAGCCCCACATCAGGCTCTGTACTAACAGCACGGAGCCTGCTTGGGATTCTCTCTCTCCCTCTCTTTCTGCCCTTCCCCTGCTCGCACCCACTTACTCTCTCTCAAAATAAATAAGTAAACTTAAAAAAAAGAAGAAGTTCTATGAAAAGCCTTTAACTAATATTCTGAATGCTTTTACCCGGTGAAACAAATTACTGATAGTCTCACAACTTCTATTCAGAACGGGCTAGCAGTAAGACAACTGAAAGAAATAAAGGCATACAGATTAAAGGGGAAGGAATATCAATTGAATTTTATTCTGTAAATCAACAAGGAACAATTGGAAATCAAAATTCAAATATTATATTAGCTCCAAAAAGCATACACATGTAGGCATAAGTATAGATGTGTAAGATATGAAGACTGAAAACTATAATACTTGGCTAAAAGAAATTAAAGAACTAAAAAAAGACAGATACCACATTTATTGATTGAAAGACTCAACATTGGGGGTACCTGGCTGGCTCAGTTGGTGGAGCACACAACTCTTGATCTTGGGGTTGTGAGTTCAAGTCCCATGTTGGGTATGGAGCCTACTTAAAATATAAATAAACAAACAAAAGACTCAACATTGTCATAAAAAGAATGAAATCTTGTCATTTGCAATGACATAGATGGAACTAAAGAGTATAATGCTAAGCAAAATAAGTCAGAGTATAATGGTAAGCAAAATAAGTCAGAATTGATTTCACTCATGTGGAATTTAAGAAGCAAAATGAAAGAGCAAAGAGAAAAAAAAAAGAAAACCAAGAAACAGACTCTTAACTATAGAGAACACACTGATGGTCACCAGAGGGGAGGTGGGGGGGGTGGGGACGGGTTAAATAAGGGATGGGGATTAAAGAGTGCACTTATTGTGATGAGCACTGGGCGATGTATGGAATTGTTGAATCACTATGTTGTACACAAACTAATATTACACTGTATGTTAACTAACTGGAATTAAAATTAAAAAAAAAAAGACTCAACATAGTCAAGATATCAGGTCTCTCTAAACTGATATGTAAGCCAAATCAAAACCCCAACTAGCTGGGGCACCTGGCTGACTCAGTCGGAAGAGCAAGTGACTCTTGATCTCGGGGTCATGTACTACAGCCCCATGTTGGATTACTTAATTAAATAAATAATTTTTTAAAAATCCCAACTAGCTGTTTTAGCAGCTGACAGGCTGATACTAACATGTATGTGGAAATATGAAAGCAATAATAGGGGCACCTGGGTGGCTCAGTTGGTTGAGTGTCCAACTTGATTTTGGCTCATTGTGATCCCAGGGTCGTGGGATCAAGCCCCTCATCGGGCTTTGTGCTGACAGTTTGGAGCCTGCTTGGGTTTCTCTCTCTCTCCCTCTCTCTGCCCCTCCCCCATTCATGCACTCTTTCTCTCTCTCAAAACAAATAAACTTTAAAAAAAAAAAGAGCAATAATAGCACAACAATTCCGAAAAGGCATAAAATTGGACATCTTCTTACTCCAAGATTTTCTGTGAAAGGAACAAATGCAATGGATGGTGTGGTATTTGCATAGAGATAGGAAGGTGGAAAAAAGAAACAACAGAGATGCTAGAGGTAAACATGTCTGATTGGTTGACTTTTAACAAAGTGACAAAAAGGAGGAAATTGAGGAAAAGATAATAGCTTCAACAAATGTTGCTGGAACAACCAGATACCTTTTTGGAAAAAAAAAAAAAATGAACCTAGACCTTTACCTCACATCATACACAATAATTCACATGAAGCGGATCTAAGACCTAATAGCAAAAGTCAAAACCATAAGGCATCTAAAAGAAAATATTTTTGGGAATGCAAGCTGGTGCAGCCACTCTGGAAAACAGTATGGAGGCTCCTCAAAAAACTAAAAATAGAACTACCCTACGACCCAGCAATACTACTAGGCATTTATCCACGGGATACAGGTGTGCTGTTTTGAAGGGACACGTGCACCCCAATGTTCATAGCAGCACTATCAACAATAGCCAAAGTATGGAAAGAGCCCAAATGTCCATCGATGGATGAATGGATAAAGAAGATGTGATATATAGATATAGATATAGATATAGATATAGATATATAGATATAGATAGATATAGATATAGATATAGATATAGATATAGATATAGATATAGATATAGATATAGATATAGATATATACAGTGGAGTATTACTCGGCAATCAAAAAGAATGAAATCTTGCCATTTGCAACTATGTGGATGGAACTGGAGGGTATTATACTAAGTGAAATTAGTCAGAGAAAGACAAAAATCATATGAGTTCACTCATATGAGGACTTTAAGAAACAAAACAGCTGAACATAAGGGAAGGGAAACAAAAATAATATAAAAACAGGGAGGGGGACAAAACAGAAGAGACTCATAAATATGGAGAACAAACTAAGGGTTGCTGGAGGGGTTGTGGGAGGGGGGGTGGGCTAAATGGGCAAGGGGCATTAAGGAATCTCCTCCTGAAATCATTGTTTCACTATATGCTAACTAATTTGGATGTAAATTTTAAAAATATATAAATAAATACAATTTAAAAAAGAAAGTTATCAGAATGAAAAAAAAGAAAACATTTTTAAAAATCTTTACAACTTTGGATTAGACAAAGATTTGTTAGTGAGGAACAAAAAGCACAAACAATAACCAAAAAAGATTCTTGGACTGCATAAAACTAAAGACGTATGCTCTTCAAAAGACAGAATTGATAATGGAAACAAGCCAAGACTAAGAAAAGTCTGTGTGTATGTGTGCATGTCTGATAAAGGATTATATATAGAACAAATAAGGACTTTTACAAATAATAACCAACCCCCCCCATATGAGCAAAACAATTTGAACAGACATTTCTCAAAGAAGATATATAAATAACAATGAGCACATGAAAAATGCTCAACATCTATAATTATTAGAGGAATGAAAATTTAAAAGATATCAATAAAATGGATGAGTTTTTCAGAACATACTGCACAAAAGAGTGCAGATGTGACAGAACACACGTTTACGATTTCATTCCTGCGAAGTTCTACAATGAGCAGGACTAACCCATAGAGAAGGAAAGCTGGTTGCTGTTTACTTCCATCAGGTTGACCGAAAAACTCAGCATGGAATTTTAAGGAGTGATGGCAATGTTTTAGTATTGATTGTGGTGGTGGTTTTTAAATGAGTTCTACATTTGCCAAAGGTGAACACACTGCACACCTAAAGGGGTACATCTTACAACTCAGTGCGCACACACACACACACACACACACACACACACACACACACACACTAGTTAGGCTCCATCAGTGTCCATTCCACCGGGGATGAAATCCTCTTGCAACCACTTGTCTGATTTGCTTCCATAGGAATGAAACACTACTAAGGACTTGGTGTCGGTCTCCGCTGCTGAAGCGATGGACGTTGAGCAGTGTGTGTAGTTCAGTCACTCTTGGTGAAAGGCATACCATAATATGAAACTCCCAAGTGCCCTCTGTCTTCTGCCACCTGTCCATAGGCCCCTGCATAAACACTGGGAAAGGAAAAACAGAGGCTGGCTGACATCTGCCCAATAAGCCATGTTGTCCTCTTGGCCATTAAGGACCATGTGTACAGGGAACTCTCTTGGGGACATTTATATCTGATTCAAAGACCCAAGTGCTTTGTGCCCACCCCTATACATCTATGCATACACATGCCTCCTTCCTGGATATCCCTATCTCCTCCCTACCTGATTCTGCTCCTTCCAGTCCCCCAACCATGGAGGTGAGGCATTTGCTACTATCCAGGAGTCTGTGTACATCACACCTAGCCAGATCTCTTTCCACAAAAAGTGTATTATTCTGTTTCATCCTGCTTATTACTCACATACCTGCTCACTAAGGGCATTTTCCCTCACTGACATTTTTCAGAGTCCCACCAGTGTAGCTGTAGAGCAACACTACTCCAAAACCTCACACCGCCCCAACACAAGCCAGGCCACGCAGCTGTTGATGACCCCCGAAGAGAGGCGTCATTGTGAGAGCGTAGGTGTGTCCTCTGGACCTTTTCATGGCCACAGGCCTACCACTCACCCAACAGTGGGTTGCAAACTTACGAAGGGGTGGAAATGGCCACAGCTAGCTCATCGTGGACACTTCCAGTTGTGTACACACACGTGTCTCTCGTCAGTCATACAGTTTCTATTGGGATCAGGGGCAGCTTTTTATTTTTGTATTTTTTTATTATTTTTTTTTAAGAAGCTTTAAACCACTTTATTTTTCTTGTACAAAACTGTGTGGTAGACACCAGAAGCAGCTTTTTATTTTATTTATTTATTTATTTATTTATTTATTTATTTATTTATTTTTACGTTTATTTATATTTGAGACAGAGAGAGACAGAGCATGAACGGGGGAGGGGCAGAGAGAGAGGGAGACACAGAATCCGAAACAGGCTCCAGGCTCTGAGCTGTCAGCACAGAGCCTGACGCGGGGCTCGAACCCACGGACCGTGAGATCATGACCTGAGCCGAAGTCGGACGCTTAACCGACCGAGCCACCCAGGTGCCCCCAGAAGCAGCTTTTTAAATGGTGCCTAGCTGCCTTGTGTGGGTGATGTGTTGACATGAGCCCAAAGCTCATTCGGGCTCGACAGAAGGGTCACACAGCATCCCGACACACACGCCTACTCCTAGCAGCAAGATCGGGCAGGTCATGGACATGGCCATGGGGGTGCTGGTGGATATGAAAAAGTTGTGCTTATGATAGACTCTAGCCTATCAGGTGTGCATTATGTCTAAAAAACCAATGTACATACCTTAATTTAAAAATACTTTATTGCTGGGGCACCTGGGTGGCTCAGTCGGTTAAGCATCTGACTTCGGCTCAGGTCATGATCTCGTGGTTTGTGAGTTCAAGCCCCACATCGGGCTCCGTGCTGACAGCTCGGAGCCTGGAGCCTGCTTTGGTTACTGTCTCTCCCTCTCTCTCTACCCCTCCCCCAGTCGTGCTCTGTCTCTCTCTCTCTCTCTCTCTCTCTCTCAAAAATAATAAACATTAACAAAATTAAAAATGCTTTGTTGCTAACAAATGTTAACCATCAGCTGAACTTATAGCGAGTCATAACCCTTCTGCTGACGGAGGGTCTTGCCTCCATGTTGGTGGCTGCTGACTGGTCAGGGTGGTGGTTGCTGGAGACAGGGTGGCTGTGCCAATCTCTTCAAGATGACAACAGGGAAGTTTTCCACAACAGTTGACTCTTCCTGTCACAGTTTCTCTGTAGCAGGTTTCATACTATTTTACCCACAGTAGACTTCTTCCGAAATGGGAGTCCATTCTTTCAAATCCCGCTGCTTTACTAAGTTTGCGTGAGGTTCTAAATCCTTTGTTGTCATTTCTACAGTATTCACAGCGTCTTCTCCAGGAGTCAGTTCCATCTGAGGAAACCGCTTTCTTTGCTCATCCTTCAGGAGTGAGTCCTCATCCATTAAAGTTTTGTCACGAGAGCATAGCAATGTAATCTCTTCTTCAGGCTCCACTTCTAATTGAGCTTCTCTTGCTGTTTCCACCACATCTGCAGTTGTGTCCTCCACCGAAGTCTTGAACCCCTCAACGTCACCCGTGAGGGTCGTAATCAACTTCTTCCAAACTCCTGTTGATGTGGATATGTTGACCTCTTCCCATGAATCACGAATGTCCCTTGTGGCATCTAGAATGCTGAGTCTTTTCCAGAAGGTTTTCAACTGACTTCGCCCAGATCCATCAGAGGAATCACTGTCTATGGCAGCTATATGCTTACGAAATGTATGTCTTTATTGCTAAGACTTGAAAGTTGAAATTACTCCTTGATCCACGGGCGGCAGGATGCGTGCTGTGTCTGCAGGCATGAAAAACAGCGTTCCTCTCATTGTGCATCCCCACCAGAGCTCTTGGGTGACCGGGTACATTGTCAGGGAACAGTCATATTTTAAAGGATTTTTTTTTCCCTGAGCGGTAGGTCTCCACAGTGGGCTTAAAATATTCAGTAACCCCGTTGTAGAGAGATGTGCTGTCATCCAGGCTTTGCTGCTCTGTTTATGGAGCAACATTCTTAAGGGCTCTGGGATTTTCAGAGTGGTCACTGAGCTCTGACTTCCACTTAAAGTCAGCAGCTGCGTTAGCCCCTAACAGGAGTTGGGCTGTCCTCCGAAGCTTTGAAGCCAGGCCTTGACTTGCCCTGTCTGGCGATGAGAGTCCTATGTGGCATCTTCTTCCAGTAGGAGGCTGTTTCGTCTACACTGGAAATCTGTTGTTTGGTGTAACCACCTTCACAAGTGATCTCAGCGAGCTCTGGAGAACCTGTTGCAGCTTCTCCATCAGCACTTGCTGCCTCACCTTGCACCTGACGTTATGGAGAGGCCTTCTTTCCTTCAGTCTCCTGAAGCACCTCTGCCAGCTTCAGACTGGTCTTCTGCCGCCTCCCCCACCTCTCTCAGCATCCACAGCATTGAAGGGAGTCAGGGCCTTGCTCTGGAGTAGCACTTCCAACATCCTTCACGAATTTCTCCTTTGCGTTTACAGCGGGGCTGTCTGGCAGCACAGGCCTAGCTTCTGGCCGTCTTGGCCTTTGACCTGCCTTCCCCATTGAGCTTAAGCACTTCTCGTCTCTTCTAATTTAAAGGGGGAGACGTATGACTCTTCCTCTCACTTGGACACTTGGAGCCACTGTAGGGCTATTAATGGGCCCTATCTCACCACTGTTGTGTCTTTGGGAACAGGGAGGCCCACGGAGAGGAAGAGAGATGGGGAACGGCTGGCCAGTGGAGCAGTTGGAACACACACAACATTTATTAAGTTTTCCCTCTTATGAGGGTGTGGTTCGTGGCACCCCAAAACAATGACAATGGGAACCTCAAAGATCACTGCTCACCCATCACCATCACAAATATAATAACCATGATAAAGCTTGAAATACTGGGATAATTACCAAAATGTGACCCAGAGACACGAAGTGAGCAAATGCTGTTGGGAAAATGGCAGCAGTATATTTGCTTGACGCAGGGTTGCCCAAACCTTCAGTCTGTAGAAAACTCAGAGCGCCATGTGTGGAGCGCCATGAAGGGAAAGTGCCTGTCTTTCCTCCTGCCCCTTCCCGTCTGGAGAAACGCCATTCACGCCAGTGGTGCACTGATCACCATTAGAAGTATGCATCCATTGACGTACTTAGTCTCCACATGCATTGACGTACTTGGTCCCCACATGTGTTGACGTATTTAGTCCCCACATACATTCACGTACTTAGTCCCCACAGGTATTCACGTACTTAGTCTCCAGCACTGCTTCAGGAGCCCCGCCAGGAAAGCTGCCCTCCCTCATGACAAGGAGTCACTAGTACAGTCATTAGACCTGTTGTGCAGAGGCAGATCTGAGGCACCAAGCTTGCCCAAGATTACACGATGTGGAAACCAGCAAAGACCAGGCAAAGGAGAAGAAACAATGGCCACTGTGGCCAAAACACAAAGGCAGGCGAAGGAGTGGGAAATCTCAAAGTGCAGACCGAGGAAAGCAGGTGCCCCCTGCCCGGAGCCTGTGGGCCCAGGGGAGCTGAGGCAGGCTCACTGCAAGTCGCTGTCCTACCTTAGTGGTTAGGGGAGCATATTTGCCTGTCTCTTGTCGGTCCTAAATTACAGTCAGGGACACAGATTAGGGGAGCTGGTGGTCACTCCTCAGGCCCTGGCTATTTTGGAGCGATTGTTACAGGGTTATCGTCTGGCTTCCTGCACGGCTACTAGAGCTTGCAGGCAGGCCTTCTGGGCAGGTGGCCACAGGCTGTGGGTCAGAATTCTATCTCATGTATGGTCTGGCCATCCGTTTGCCGTGCAGTCTCTCAACAAAGGAGGTCAGGCCAAGGCTGGAGCTGAGACGGTCCGGCCCTATGCTCCCAGTGGGCAGTGCCCCCTCCTCTGAGAGGCGGCTCCACTCTAGCCAGACCCGTGGACGAAAGTCCTGCAACCCCTTGCCCGCTAAAATCCCCTGGACAAGTTTTGCAACCGTTCCCTGCCTCAGCTTCCTCCCCTGTGAAATGGGGGTGTTGGCGGGGCCTACCTCATGGGGTCGCGGTGAGGACTGATGAGACAGTCCACACAGAGTGCTGAGGGCAATGGCCGCGCAAGGAAAGCACTGTCAGCATCATTGTTGTTACCCTCACCATGTATTGTTGTCTTTCAGGCTCCCTTGTTCATTTTTACTTTCTTGTTTAAAGAGTAGCTCCCAGATGAAACAGCTGTAGGAGGGCAGAGGCCTCATCTTTCCTAGTGATCAGTGTCTTAGGAGAGGCTCAACTATAGTTAATAGTCACTAAATTGTTAAATGTATGAATAACGGGGGTGCCTGGGTGGTTCAGTCGGTCCAGCATCTGACTCTTGGCTCAGGTCATGACCTTGTGTTTCGTGGGATCGGGCCGCACATTGGGCTTCCCACTGGCAGTGAGAAGCCGGCTTGGAATTTGAGATTCTCCCTCTCCCTCTCTCTCTGCCCGTCCCCTGCTTGCACGTGCTCTCTCTCTCTCTCTCAAAATAAATAAAATAAAGTTAAATAAATAATTTAAAAACGTTAACTTAAAAAAAGTTAAATATATGAATAACTCTATGTATGCGTCATCAATGATTGACGTTTCTCACAACCCCCTCCTCCAGTTCACTAATTTGCTAGAGCGGCTCACAGAACTCAGAGGAACATGTTACTTACCCGATCACTGTTTCATTACAGAAGAATGTAATGTAATGGAGACGCGTCAGCCAGGTGTGAGGATAGGACGTGGGGCCTCCGTGCACCCTCCAGGTACGCCGCTCTCTCGGAACCTCTCCGATCCCATCCTTTGGCATTTTTATGGTGGCTTCATTACATGGGCACGATTAATTAAATTGCTGGCAATTTGTGAGCAACCCAACTTTTCAGCCACTCTCTCTTCCCTGGAGGCCACTTCATCAATATAAACCCAGGTGTGGTTGAAAGGGCTGTGTTAGAAATATCAAGACACCTTTGTTGCTCTTGAGAAACTGCAAGGGTTTTAGGGGGACTGTGCCAGGAATGGGGCTGAAGACCAAATGTGTATTTCTCATTATAAATCACACCAGTGATCATGGTGAGGCAAATAAATCAAGAAAGAAGGGGCATACAGGAGGGGTGTTCAATTTTTGGGTCAGGTTACCATGGAAGGCCTGAGAAGGTGACATGGAAGGAAAGGCCAGCGGGCAGTGGGGGACAAGACTATGTGGCTACCAGAGGAAGAGCATCCCCAGTAGAGTCATGGGAGCCCACGTGGACGGAGCAGCATAAGCAAGGAGGGGGGCACGGATGGGGACGGAGAACGTGCACCGTAGGGCCTTTGCTTTGACTTTGCGATGGAAATTACTGGAGAGTTCTAAAGGGGAGGGACACATCAGACCCACCTATTGACCCAATTACACCAGCCGCCAGCCATGCTGTTGAAAACCGATGACAGGGGCGCCTGGGTGGCTCAGTCGGTCGAGCGTCCGACTTCAGCTCAGGTCACGATCTCGCGGTCCGTGAATGTGAGCCCCACGTCGGGCTCTGGGCTGATGGCTCAGAGCCTGGAGCCTGCTCCCGATTCTGTGTCTCCCTCTCTCTCTGCCCCTCCCCCGTTCATGCTCTGTCTCTCTCTGTCTCAAAAATAAATAAACGTTAAAAAAAAAAAAAAAAAAAAAAAAAAGAAAACCCATGACAGAGGGGCAAGGGTGGAGTCCAGGGAGAGGAGTCAGGAAGCCACTACAGTCATCCACGTGCGTAATGTCGTTGCCTTTGCCAACGTGTTGGCCGTGAAGGTGAAGTGGTCAGATCGGGTCTACAGCGTTTGGAAGGTAGCACCTATAGAGTTTTTTCTTAGACCAGTTTTAGGTTCGAAGCAAAGGTACAGAGGAGTGTGCCCCCTGCCCCCACTCATGCACAGCCTGCCTCTCCCATCCTCAACATCCCCTGCCAGAGGGTACATTTGTTACCACCGATGAGCCCACACAACACGTCATTAGCACCGAGGCCGTAAACATATGGGGTCACTCGTGGTGCTGTGCCTTCCGTGGGTTTGGACAGATAATGATATATATCCAACATTTTGGTCTCAGAGTAGTTTCACGGGCCTAAAACTTCTCTTTGCTTCCCCTGTTCATCCCTCCTCCCCAACCCATCAGCCACTCATCTTTTCAGTCGCCAGTTTTGTCTTCTCCACAAAGTCATACAGTTGGAATCGTATGGCATGCAGCCTTTTCAGACTGGCTTCTCTCACTTAGGAGTGTGCATTTAAGGGTCCTCCATGGGAGCGCCTTGGGGGGCTCAGTCACTTAAGCCTCCGACTCTTGATTTCAGCTCAGGTCGTGATCTCACAGTTTGTGAGCTCGCTGAGAGCACAGAGCCTGCTTTGGGTCTCTTTCCGTCTCTTTCTCCCTCTCCCAAAATAAATAAACTTTAAAAAAAAAAAAAAAGGATCCTCTATGTATTTTTGTGCTTGACATTTCGACTCTCTTTAGCACTGAATAGCATTCCATCATCTGGAAGGACCACAGTGTATTTTTCATTCATCTACAAAGGACCTTGGTTGCGCCCGAGTGTCGGCAGTTGTGAATAACGCCGCACTAAGAACATGCACGTGCAGGTTTTGTGGGGTCATAAATGTCGGACTCCTCTAGGTAAATCCAAGGAGCATCACTGCTGGGGACAGTGGCACCCACTGCGGATGGTGAGGGTACACTCAAGTTTTGTGAAAACTCTCCACACCACCCTCCCAAGTGGCTGTGCCACCCTGTTCCCTACCAGCCAGCCGTGAACCAGAGGTCCTGGCGCTCCACGCCTCGTCGGCACTCGGTGGTGTCGCTGTTCTGGATTTCCGCCCTTCACACAGGCATGTAGCGGTATCTCATTGTTGCTTGACTCTGCACGGCTCAGATGGCACAGGGCGTGGGGCACCTTCTCACGTGCTTGCTTGCCAGCTGCGGGACGCCTTCAGTGAGGTGTCCGTTAGGGCCTCCGGTTGATTTGTTTTTTGGGCAGATTGTTTCTCATTGTTGACTTGTAAGAGCTACAAAATATTTTGGACGACAGTCCTTTATCAGCTGACTTGGACAGGACTTTCTCCGTTTTGCATTGTAATGAAGTCCAGCTTATCAATTCTTCCATCGGGCACACCTGTGGTGTTGTGTCTGGAATATCACTGCCACACCCACGGTCGTCTACGTTTTCTCATTACCTCCCACAAGTGGTCTAGCTCTGCATTTTATATTGAGGTCTATGATCTATTTTGAGTTAATGTCTGTAAAGGGTATGAGGTCCATATCTGGATTTTTTGTTTGGTTTTTGCAAGTGGATGTCCTTACAAATTTTGTTTAAGCAAGCTCTAGGCCCAACATGGGGCTCAAACTCACGACCCTGAGATAAAGAGTCTACCGAATGGGCCAGCCAGGCATCCACATGTTTTTTAGTGAGGAATTTTTGAGAGAAGACATAGGTACTGAGTACTAAGTCAACTAAGTACTTTGTTGGAGAGAAGAGAGAGCCTGGAGAAGATATTTACAAGCCAGTTAGCAAAGAGGCACAAAGAAAGCGTTAACCAGGCTGGGGTTAGTGTCCTGTTTTAAATTAATCTAAGATTACTGGCAGTTGTGGTTCTAGCAAATGTGTTTACTGTGAAGGGTAGGAGAGAAAGAAGAAATTGGGGGCACAGACTGAGAAACTAGAGAAACAGACTTTCAGCCCCAGAATCATTAACCATGTGACTAGACTTCAGTAACGAAATCTATTTGACAAAACTATACATTTAAAATATACCTAGGGGCACCCGGGGTGGCTCAGTCGGCTGAGTGACCGACTTCGGCTCAGGTCATGATCTCACGGTCTGTGAGTTCAAGCCCCGTGTCGGGCTCTGTGCTGACAGCTCAGAGCCTGGAGCCTGCTTCGGATTCTGTGCCTCCCTCTCTCTCTGCCCCAACCCACTTGCATTCTGTCTCTGTCTCTCTCAGAAATAAAGATTAAAAACAAAAATTTTTTTTAATAAAAAAATAAAAAAGAATTTGGGAGCACCTGGGTGGCTTAGTCAGTTGGGCATCTGACTCTTGAATTTGGCTCAACTCATGGTCCCAGGGTCGTGGAGTCAAGCCCCACGTCAGGCTCTGCGCCAAGTGTGGAGCCTGCTTAGGATTCTCTGTCTCTCTCTGCTTCTCCTCCCCCAACAATTGCACACACACTCTCTCTAAAATTAGAAGAAAACAGGCACCTGGGTGGCTCAGTTGGTTAAGTGTCCAGCTTCGACTCAGGTCACGATCTCGCGGTTTGTGAGTTCAAGCCCCATGTCTGGCTCTGTGCTGACGACTCGGAGCCTGCTTCAGATTCTATGTCTCCCCTTCTCTCTGTCCCTCCCACACTCATGCTCTGTCTCTCTCTGTTTCTCAATAATAAATAAACGTTAAAATTAAAGGAAAAAAAGAGGGGGGAGCCCCTGAGTGGCTCAGTGGGTTAAACATCCGACTCCAGCTCAGACCATGATCTCATGGCTTCTGGGTTTGAACCCCACCTTGGGCTCTGTACTGACAGCTCAGAACCTGGAGCTGTTTCGGATTCTGTGTCTCCCTCTCTCTCTGCCCCTCCCTGGCTCGCGATCTGTCTGTCTCTCTTAAAAATAAGTATTAAAAAATTTTTTTTTTTAAATTAAAAAAAAAAAGTATAGGTGTAGGGTAAAAATAATTCTAAAAATAATTCTATACACCTGAATAAACACCACCCAGGTCAAGAAAAAGACCACCTCCAGCATTCCCCAAGCCTCAAGTGCCCTTCTGGACACTCCCCTTCCCTCCCCTAACTCCTGTCATGAAATTGCGAACTCACGTCCTTCTTTTCTGCAGGCGTATAGGCATTATTTAATTTATGCCTTTGTACGCATCTGAAATGTTCCGTGACAATCTTTTCAAAAGGAGGTCAGTGCGGTGGACAGAGTTCAGACTCTGCAATCAGCAGGACCAAGTTTTAAATGTCAGCCTGCTGGATACCTCCTAGATGTGTGACCTCCTTCAGGCCTTTCCCTCGCCGGCTTAAACAAATGCAAAGGCCCACGCTTCCCAGGATTGCCGTCGGGATTGAAATCACAGACTCCATGTTTATTCAACAAGTTTACTGGGACCTGTTGGGACCTGTGCCCGGTAGAAAACAGACATGAATCAAACCTAGTCTTCACCCTCAAGAAGCTCACAGTTTGGAAACAGGTAACTACAAAAACATCGCAGCCAATAAGTGCTTTGAAACAGGGAGGGAAGTAAGAAGGTGTAGTGTTTATAAATCCGGACTCAAAACTTAACCGCAGAGAGAGGGAGGAGGGTGTCGAGGCCTCCCGCGCAGATGTGAGCATGGGACCATCTAGAAAGGCTCTTTCCACAGATGCAGCCACGTTCCCCTAGGTCTCTGGAGTTCACTGCAGGCTGGCCCACTGCAGGGAGGTGTAGACCACCTTACCGTCAGGCTGAGGAGAACACAGGAGCAGCGTCTTTTTGACGCTGGTTCCCAGGCGGCCGGCAGAAACCAGGTCCTGGAGTGGAATGGGGTCCCCAGGAGCCCAGCACTGAGCAATGTAATGGGCGTGGAAACGAAGTGGGTCACCTGGGTGAGAGAGAGAGACATGTGGCAATTTCCAGGGGCAGAGGGCCGGAAGACGCTGGAATGTCCATTGGTAGGACATGGGAACCATCTTGTAATCGCTATGAATATTTAAAAATAGCTATTCTTGGACCCAGCAATTCCATTCGTGGAATTTTTTTCTTACAAGGATAGCACCCCTAAAATGCCGAATAAAGCTCTTCACCCTGTTATCATTTACAACCGCTAAGAAACAGAAACAACCAAGCCACAGACTTGTTAAATTCAGGGTCTCTCAGTAAGACTGGATAGCATACAGCCTTTAAAATCGAAACGGTGTACCAACTTGGAAAAGCCAATGATACAGTGGGACAGGGGCAGGAAGCTGCCACACACCAACAGCATAATCGTCCTTAAACGACAAACCGAACAAGTAACTGAATATGTCACTGTCGTGACGTAAGAACCAGGACCACAAAGTCAGGGAAAGCCGTGAGGAACACACAGGACATCACATCAATGTCCAGGGACAAGTGACTCCAAGAGACTAAAAGAAAAAAAGAATTTACAACGGGACAGAGGAATGAATAGATGGGATAACGGAGTTAATACAGCAAAGGGCCACACAGTAAATATTGTTTTGTGGGTCATGTTACAAGTACACACCTCACTCCTGTAGCACAGCAGAAGCCACAGACCATACGTAAATAAATGCATCGGCCTGCGTCCCAGTAACTTTCTCTTTAAAAACTGGTGGGCCGCATTTGATGGGGGCTGCAGTGTGCCCCTGGATTAGATAAATGTGACTGAGCAGAGTAGGAACCAGTGGGGCACGACGCAGAGGATTAAGTGGTAGGTAATGGAAGTCTCCAAGAGCAAGGCTACGAGACATCCCATCTGACAGGGGAGTGTCATGGCAACAGGAAAACAAGGCCCAGGCTGGCAGCTGGGCCTCCAGCAAGAACCCAGCCAGGAGCCAGGCATCTCTCTGGCTGGTATGACACCTGCTGAGAAGGAAACATCAAAGACTTGAGAAGTTACCCCAAAACTGTTCTTAGAGGCTTACTGTCTTTACAGTTCAGGAGGATTTACTGTTAGAAATATTTAAGGGGCGCCTCGGTGGCTCAGTTGGGCAAACATCCAACTTCGGCTCAGGTCACGGTCTCGCGGTTCGTGGGTTTGAGCCCCACGTCAGGCTCTGTGCTCAGAGCCTGGAGCCTGCTTCAGATTCTGTGTGTCTCCCTCTACCCCTCATCTGCTCGCGCTCTGTCTCTCTCAAGATAAATAAATGTTTAAATATATTTAAGGGATCCAGACCTTGACTATTAATCTTCAGGGAACAAGGATTCCACGTATATTTCATACACTGAGTATGTATCATTTTAGAAATATTGATCCACTAGAGCTAACAGGCCAGTCTTGTGATTCAGTTTCAAATGTGTGATTGAGTTATTGGTGGAGTCAAACTTTTTTTAACCTGAAATTTTGTAAGTGTATTAACAGCATTAGAACATATAAACTTAAAAAGCACCCCATTTGTAGTTTTTTAGATCTGAATTAGCGGCAAGTTCTATAACCAGGAAAACCATTTTCCTTAAAAAGGAAAATATATTAAAATTTAAAATGCAGCTTATCACATTGAAAATTACTTAACTCCTTTTACAAGTGGGATCAAACTTAGACTAAGAGTCCCCTTAAAATCTGCTAGACTGAAAAGATTTATAAATTGAACTGGAAGCTTCAAAAAGAACTGGGTATTAGCATTCATATGATTAGTAAACTGACTATTCATTTTCAAAACCAAAATAATCTCTTACATGCGGGAGTCACACACACACACACACACACACACACACACACACACACACAGACACACACACACACAGCAGCAGCAGCAAAGTAATCAAAGTGTGGTTATCTGCAGAGCACAGGGCAGGCACACTGTCCTGGGTTCCTAAGCCAGTCCCTTAGTTACCTGTTCATTCTCAGAAGAGACGCAGGCCCTCGCCTCACCTCAGACACCCCGGTCGGTCTCCAGTGAACAGCTAAGACCTGACTACTTACCAGGTGCTTCTATCTTTCTACATTCTCAGGAGGAACAAAGAGGTTGATTTTCCTGCAGACTTATTTTTCTTAACCTTTCAGTTACACAATAAAGGCACTCTTACTACAAATTCAAAAATTAACTGATACAGCAAAAGGCTCCTGTTCCTACACCTGATGCAAATTCCCTCCCAGAGGAAACCACTGTACTTGGGCTGGAGTCCGTGTTTGCACACCTTTTTCCACTTGTTTGATAGGATTCTCTTCATCTACTCACACCGTTTTATCTTAAGTTCTGTCCACATTCTTTCACTGGAGCCATAATTTTTAATGCTACTTAAATAACGTGCATAAGACTGCACGGTAACATAAAATATAGAGTATTTTACCATACACGTTTTGACAAGTGGTTCTTTTTCTCCCCCTTTGGTCATCTTTTCATAAGTGCACATGGACCTACGTTACTCTGACGACTAGCACCAGTGTTTAACTGCTAACCCATTCATAATCATTCTGGGGGCGCCTGGGTGGCTCAGTCGGTTAAGCGTCCAACTTCAGCTCAGGTCATGATCTCGAGGTTCGTGGGTTCCAGCCCCACGTCGAGCTCTGTACTGACAGCTCAGAGCCTGGAGCCTGCTTCAGACTCAGTTTCTCCGTCTCTGCCCCACTCTCGCTTGCACGCTGTCTCTCAAAAATGAACATTAAAAACAATTTTTTTTAATTCTGCTTGTTTTCTAGTATTTCACTACTTTAAAGGATCCTGTGATGATGATTTCTTGTATGTTCTGTGCACATATCTAAGTGTCTCTAAGTGAAATTTGGGGGTCAAAGTAAGTGCTTAATGAAATTTACTAAACTGCCCTCCAAATGAGCTTGGGTTCCCAAGTGTCTCCTGTCCTTCCACGGGTTTCAGACGCTGAGAAAAGGCAAAAAGGAAACATGCGGACTGTGGAGGGGTTGTGAAAAAGGGGGCCACAACTGGAGGTCCCCACCCAAACTCACCAGGATAGACCAGGAAGTCACCCCCAAACTTGCCAGCAGCACTGAGGAAGAAGCCTCGCTCCCACAGGTCTCTGTAGATGCTGTAGCGAAGTTCATGGAGAGGACGGCCAGCATGGGGCCAGTCTTTGGACTGGACGCGCCAATCCAGGGGTCTAGCCTTGATGGGTCGGGGCCTAGCAGTGGCCAACTGGACCAGCAGGGCGGACCTGGGCAAGGGGGCCACCCCATCTGAAGGCCCTGGCTGGGGAGAAGAGGAACCTGGGGGAGGTGAATCCAAGAGAACTGGGTGAATTCAAGGACGACGTCTTTTCATCCTCCAGGGAGTCCCAGGCCGGGATTCCAGCCAGGATTCCCAAAAGACCTCTCCCTCCCTTCCCCTGGTCCCTGGACTCCAAGTCTCAGCCTCACCTGCTTCCTCGTGCTCTCCAGAAGCCTGGCTGGCACTGGCCTCATTCTCCGCGGGAGCTTGGTTCCCACCCGCCTCCTGGCTCCCACCGGCCTCCTGGCTCCCGCTGCTCCCTGATTCCTGTTCCAGCCTCTGCTTCTTCGCAGCCTGGCCCTCTGCAATCTTCTCTAGGAGCTCCTGACGACGAGTCTCACGGGCCTCGGCTGCCAGGGCGCTTTGCTCCTGGAAGTCTTGCTCTTGCTGGCGTTTGAAGGATGCCAGAGCCTGACAAGTAAATCAGCGAGAATCCCAGGATCCAAGTATATCCCGCTTTAGAAAGCCAGGTATCCTGACCCCCTGACCCCTCCCAACCTCAAGGCCCGAACTCGGGGATGCCAATCTCCTGCACCCACATTCTTCCAGAATCGAGGACGCCCTGACCCCTCCCACCTTAGGGACCGAACCCGCGGAGTCCAGGTGTCCTGCCTGTACTTCGGCAGGTCCAGGGCGTTCGCGCCCCCGGCCCGCCCCTTACCAGGCTGTGTTGGCGTGGATCCGGGCGCGGGGCGCTGACCAGGGTCACGGCACCGATCTCGGCCAGGAGCCGCGCCTCCTCGGGCATCAGCAGCAGCGGGAGGCCCAGGCGCGAGTTCTGGCGGGGCCCGCGGGGCAGGGCGCCCACCGTGCGGCCCCCCACTCCCAGACGCTCCCGCAGCGCCTGCACCGCTTCGGCCCCCCATACCAGGGAGCGGCCGTTCGCCACCTCCACCACCAGCATCCTCCTGCGGGAGCCAGGGGGACACAAAGGTCACCGACTTAGCGCTCCCACCGCTTAGGGGTGGGGAGTGAGGGGGCGGGGGTTCAGCGAGGCCCCGCCCCTGAGCCTCGGGGGTGGGGCCTCGTCACGGCAGCCTTTGCCACCTGCTGAGTCTCCAGGCCGAGCCCCGCCCCCTCAGCGATCCCGCCAGGCCCCGGGGCCGCCGAGACAAGACCCCGCCCTCCGCCGAGTCGCTGGGGCCCCCAGGACCCCGTGGTCGGCGTCCCGGCCATCTCGCCTTCAGGCTCCGAGACAAGCCTCCGCTAGTGCAGGGCCACGCCCCCTTCGGGTGGCTCGGAACTCGGGCCCGCCCCCTTCCGAAGCCCCGAGGCGCGGCCTCCGGGCCTCCTCGCACCGGGTCGGACGCCCACGGCAGAAGGCCCGCCCCCGCCCGGCGCCAGATTTCGGGCATTCGGACCGCCTCGACTCGGCCGAACTCGCAGCCCCGCCCCCTCCCGAACGCAGCGGTCCCGCGATCGGGCATCCTCGGCTCCCGTCAACCCCGCGGCCAGGCCCCGCCCCCTCCGGCCTCAAGCACTCCCAGTTGGGGAGTACCCGCCCCACTGAGCGAACCCCGCGGCCGGAAGCCCCTCCCCCTGGGCACCACGGTCCGTTCTCCGTCCGGGCGGGCTCACCCCCTCGTGAGCGCTCCCCTCAGAATGCGGCACCGTCCTCTGACAGAACCAGTTAGTCACCTCGTAAACACCAACTCGCAGTCCCGGCGGAGCCACCCCCTACGTAGCGCGCCACGCGCTGCTTCCTCCACCCCTCCGCATCCCGACCCCCTGCGTCAATTTCGTCACACCGCCACCTCAGCGAAGCGGGAAGTCTGGGATCCGCCCCCAGCGGCGCCGTAGCCCCGCCTTCCTCGTAGAGTGGAACACCTTGGCCCCGCCCTCTCGAAGGGAACGTCCCCGCCGCTAGGGTTCGGCCACTAGAGAAAGTGAGGCTTATTACCCTGGCCCCGCCCTGTGGTGACGTCATCCCCGGGCCCCGCCCCCTCCGGCCGGGATGCTGTTCGTTCCGCCCCTCGAAATGTTCCAGATCGCTGCCTCCTTCGTGTTGCCTAAGTCTGTGGCCCCGCCTCCTTCTCAAAGAACGAGACTTCGCCTATCTCCTAACCTGGGTCACTGGTACCCAACTATGCTCGAAGGAAACCAACGATATGACCCCGCCCACATCCGGCCGAGGCTCCTGGCCCCGCCTACATCCGAACGGAGACCTCCGAACGGAGACCGAAGCTTGTGGCCCCGCCTCCAAACTGCCGCCGATTCTGCCCGAAGGAACCCGAAGCGGAGACCCCGGCTTCTCCCGGCTCCGAAGCGTACGTCCGAGCCCGAAGCTCCGGGCCCCGCCTCTTTACGTGCACTGGGCTCGGCTGCCGAGGGGTAAAGGTGCAGCCACGGGCTGGAGCTGTCGGGTGCAGGTTGCCGGCCGCTTCCCTGCCCGGCTCGCAGCCTGACGGGGCAGCACATCCGGCCCGGGACCGCGACCGAGCAGCGCGCGCTGGGCCGAGGAGGCGTGGCCACAGCCGGGGCGCCCGTGGGCCCGGACCGCTTGGCCGCCTCCCGCCCGGCGGGCGGCGCGGAGCCAGGCCCAGGTGGGCGGGGGGCACGGGCGACCTGGGGTGAGGCGGGGGCTGCGGACCGGCCGGCGGACGGGGCGGACTCGGCGCCGGGAGCGCGGCCGAGCAGGGGGTGGTGTAACCGCCTGTGGCTCTGCCGGAGCCGGTCTGACCTGCGCTGGGGGAGTGGGGACGTACGGGGAGGGGGCGCCCTCCAGGCTTTAGGTGGAAGAAACGTGTGCACCTTGGATGGAGGTGGAGGCTGGAGTCTGGGTTCTCAGAGAGGGAGGGCCCGAGTCCCTGGATCCTTCCAGGAGGAAGGGGCTGGGAGCTCTGGAATCCTGGGCTCGGCAAGGGAAAGGCCTGGGACAAGTGTTGTTGCTGGGTTCTCAGCGAGCGATGACTGAATCCGTGGGTCCCCAATGGGGGTTGGGGGATTAGCTTCGATTTCTGCGATCGCAGGGGGAGGGGCCGGATTCCTGGATCCTCGGGGGAGGGGCTGAGAGGTCTGGATTCCTGGGTTCTCAGAGGAGGACTGGAGGCCTGGGTTCTCCAAAAAGCGGGGCTGGGGGTGTATCGCTTTATCCTTGAAGGAGGAAGGTCCTGGAGGTCCGGATTCCTCTGTTCTCAGAGGAGAGGGGCTGAGGGTAGGGCTCCACGATCCTCCACACTGGGGACTAGAGGGGGTGGGTTCCTGAATCCTGTAAGGGCGAGGGGCTGATGGCCCGGATCCCTGGGTTCTCACAAACCCTCTGCCCCTCCCCCAGACCATGTCGCCTGAAGAATGGACTTATCTAGTGGTTCTCCTTATCTCCATCCCCATCGGCTTCCTCTTTAAGAAAGCTGGTGAGTCAGGTTCCCTCCCTAGTGGAAAATTGGGGGGTGGGGGGGCACCGGGCAGGGGACTCCCTGGAAGGGTCCAGGCTTATGCTGTCCCTTCTCCCCGCAGGACCTGGGCTGAAGAGATGGGGGGCAGCAGCTGTGGGCCTGGGGCTCACCTTGTTCACCTGTGGCCCCCACACTTTGCATTCTCTGATCACCATCCTTGGGACCTGGGCCCTCATTCAGGCGCAGCCCTGGTGAGGATTTGGGGTGGGGGGGGGCGGTGTGGAGGGAGAACAGAGGGGGAGGAAGCAACCTGTTTCCTTTTTGGGTCTGTCTCCCTTTCTGCCTTTGTCTCTGGGTGTCTCTTTTTATCTCTGGATTCTCCGTGTGGTTTGGTCTGTGTTTCTTCCTGTCCGGCCTTTTTTTCTGGGTCTTGTCCCTGCGTGTTTGTCCTGGTTCTTAATATCCGTATCATGTATTCGGGAGAACGGGGGACCGGTGGGCCGGCCCTGCCACCATTCATACTTGTATTACGTCTCCCTTTCTTTCTCCGTGTTTCTCGCCTCCCTCGGAAAAAAATGGAGGCCTGAAGGGTTTTCACCCTAAAGCTTATCTTAACCCCTCCTCATTCTCTTCTCTGTTGTGGCGCATTTCTGTGGGGCTGAGCCCCCTCTTGCACTGGTTCAGTCTGGCTCCTCCCGTCCTTCCCCCCCTTATCTCTTGGGGCGGGTGAGGGAGGGCTTGTAGCTAGAATCTGGGGGAGGCGGAGTCGAGGTCCCTGTACCCAGCACGCTCGTCCTCCTGCTCTGCCCCAGCTCCTGCCACGCCCTGGCCCTCGCCTGGACCTTCTCCTACCTCCTGTTCTTCCGCGCACTCAGCCTGCTGGGCCTGCCCACCCCCACGCCCTTCACCAATGCCGTCCAGCTGCTGCTGACACTGAAGGTCAGACGCCCCTCCACCCCTCTCTTGGTGCCAGGGAACGGCCCATCTTCTCGGCCTCCTCCACACCCACTCTCGGGGGCAGTAGGGGAGGTGGGGTTTTTATCTCCGGAGCACCCCCAGGGGCAGGACTTCACCTCTCAACTGTTCCCCGGGGGGGGGGGAAGAAGTAGTCCCTCCTTTCCCCGCGCCAAGTAGGGTAACCGCGGCCAAGTAGTGCAGGTGTCATTTGGTCTTTGCCGTGTGCCAAAGGTTGAGCTAAGCGCTTTACGGACCAGTTCTCGAGGAGTGCATCTTGGTAGCAAGCCATTTAGCCAAGGAGGGGGAAACAGCTTTGGAGAGAAGGCGCTTCTCTGAGGGCACAAAAACAGGACACCCGTGTCTGGCTCGAAACCACCTGGGGAGATGGGTGAGAGCAGGTTCCCAGGCCCCATCCCAGACCGAAAAGTCCTGAGTTCCTGTGTGCTGGGCTCCAGCGACATGTCACACAGGACACGGGACAGTCACGTGAGGTAGCGAACCAGGTCTCCCGAGCATCTTGTGTTCTCGGTGGCCCGGGATGCAAGGGCAGGCCGGAGTTGGTTGGCTGAGAGTTGGAGGAAGAGCCTGTCGGCATGTAGGAACAGCACGTGGAAGGGAGCAGGCTGAGCCCGGTGACTGGGTGCCAGCCACAGCGAGCGTTCATCGAGAGACGGAAGGGGAAGGGAAGCGGGGCCAAGGTGAGGGGTTTAGGCTTCCCAGGGGGCCCGGGATCCACCGGAAGCGGTTTTGGGGTTTGTCGCCAGAAGAGGTAAGGTGACCACATTGACGTGTTTGGAACTGCGCCCTGGATGCCCACAGAGTTGGCGCGGGGAGCGCAAGAAGGGATGAGGGCACCCTCCTTGATCAGAGTCCCGCTGACCAGCAGTGGCGGCCTGACCCAGGCCATCGGTAGGCCAGTCGGAGCCCCAGCGGCAAGTGCCGCGTTGGGGATACTTTGAGGAGTCCTTCTTGACAACAGTGTGGGCGGGCGGGGGGGCGGAGGAGCCAGAAGGGACAGTGAGGATCCTGGGCCAGCCACGGGGAGCCGGTACCAACCCTGGGGACGAGAGCGGGGCCGGTAGTCGAACAGAAAGGAGAGTGTCGTGTGGAGTCCTCCCTCCGCCTTGAGAGGCTGGACCAAGGGACACGGCCCAGCTCTCACACCTGCCTTCCCCCCTCTGGTCCTGGGGCTCCCTTCTGGCAGAACCCAGAGGGAAGTCGGAAGGCCGGCTGAGGCCTGTGGCTGCCGTGTCAGCCTTGGGCCTGCGGAGAAGGTGGAGAACGGGCCTGCAGGGGCAGGCCCATCACGTTCAGCCTGGGGGCTGGGCAGCAGAACGGAGGCCAAAAGCTACAGACTCAGAGACCTACGGTAGATTTGGGGAGTAAGGAAGGTTCCCCGCCTGAGCAGTTAATTGCCTGCTGGTGGCATTTGCCGAGGGGAGAGCGCCGCCTCTGGGGAACGGTAACGTGTTCCGCTCTCGAGGCCATGAGTTTGAGGAACGCAGTAGGCTTGTATCATTGACAAGAGGCACTTTGAATGGTTTTGGGGATGGAAGGAGGAGCCCAGACAGGGTACAGCTTGGAGATCATGAGAGCGTGCGTGGTATGAAGCCACGGCCCGTGGGAGAACACAGAAGGGGGAACGAAGAGACAGAAAGGCCCAGGAGGCAGTGCTAGGGAGCACCTGTGGCCAGAAGCTGCCACCCTGCGACTCGTGACTCTGGATGCCGAGAGCCGCCCATGGACTGGAACCTCAGCTCCCGGTGGCTTCCCTTGGCTGCAGGGAGGTGAGGGTGAGGAAGGCCCGGGGTCTGATCTGTCCCCCACCCGTGCCCCTTCCTCCCAGCTGGTGAGTCTCGCCAGTGAAGTTCAGGACCTGCACTTGGCCCAGAGGAAGGAAATGGCCACGGGCTTCAGCAAGGGGCCCAGCCTGGGGCTCCTGCCTGATGTCCCCTCTCTGATGGAGACGCTCAGCTACAGCTACTGCTACGTGGGAATCATGACAGGTGAGTGTGGCTGCGCCCCCAGCCCTGCCTCCCTGCGTCTCGTCACCACTGCCTGTCCCCATTCTCCACCCGGACTTTGGTGCCTGTTCTGTGATCCTGCCTCTGTTCCAACATCTGCTCCTTTTTTTTTTTTTTTTTTTTTTTTTTAATATTTATTTATTTTTGAGAGAGAGACACTGAGTGCCAGTGGGAGAGGGGCAGAGAGAGAGGGAGACACAGAATCCGAAGCAGGCTCCGGGCTCCGAGCTGTCAGCACAGAGCCCGAGGTGGGGCTCAAACTCACGAACTTTGAGATCATGACCTGAGCCGAAGTCAGATGCCATGCAGGCGCCCCAGCATGTGCTCCTCTTGAGGGCGAGCATCTCTGCCTGGGTCTACATCAGACTCTCCCACTGGCCCTCCAGAGCAGAGACAGACTGTTCTTGGCCTCAGTGGTTCCTTGTGGCTTCTTGGGAGCAATCAGGAGACAAAGGAGCAGGGTCTATGCAACCCTGATGTTCCTATCACCCAAGGAACAAACACATTCACATTATGCTCCCATTTTTAGTGTCTGAAAATATTTTCCATTAATGTTGATGTCCTAGGAGGTTTTCTGTCTTTTTTTCCTAAGATTTTTTTTAAGTTTATTTATTTATTTTGAGAGAGAAAAAGAGCACAAGCCGAGGAAAGGCAGAGACAGAGAGAAAGAATCCCAAGTAGTCAGCGCAGAGCCTGATGCGGGGCTCAAACTCACAAAGTGAGATTGTGACCTGAGCTGAAATGAAGAGTCGGACGCTCAACCGACTGAGCCACTCGGGTGCCCCTAGGAGGTTTTCTTTTTTATGACAGCTTTATGGAACCGTAACTGATATGTTCACCCACTTAAAGCTACATGCAGCTCAGAAGTTGTTAGCATAGTTACAGACTTGTGCGGCCATCACCACCATGTCATTGTAGACATTGCATCGCCCCAGAAGGAAACTCTGGACCCTGTAGCCATCGTCCCTCAAACCGCATCTGCCCCCAATCCCTGGGAACCACTGACTGACTCTCTGTCTCTATAGATGTCCCGGTGCTGGTCATTTATGAATGGAATCCTACTCTCTTCTCTCTGTTCTTTGTGACACGTAAGGCTGTCACTTCCGTTAATCCGCACCTGCTCCCTCCCTGGGCCAGGCTGTCAGTTTATCTCCAGTTTATCTCCAGCGCTACCACTGTCTCCTGTTTTCCACCGGTGACCCTCTGCAGCCCCCGCCCTGCTCAGGGGCCAGGGTGAATGGCATCCCGGCACCTCTCTGTTGGAAGAGCCTACAGCGGTTTCCTGGCTCTTAGAACAAAACCCTGAGTCCTCCCTGCCTGCAACCCTCTGACCTTTTCTCAAACCACTCTGTTCCTCTCCAGTTGCACTGCCCTACTTCCTCCTTCAGGCAGAGGTCACCCCCACCCCCACCCCTTGGGTCCCGCCTATCTGCCCCTGTGTTTCCTGGGGACTTGTCTCCATACCCCCCACTCTCCAGCTCTTTGTTCCTCGCTACTTAGCGGTCTGTCCTTTATCTTTTTCTCTGAGTCCTTGAACTCCCCCTCTCTGGTTTCTTTCTTTGCTTTCTTTCTTTCTTTTGTTTTTAATGTTTATTTATTTTTGAGAAAGAGAGCGCAAGCGGAGGAGGGGCAGAGGGAAAGGGAGACACAGAATCCAAAGCAGGCTCCAGGCTCTGAGCTGTCAGCACAGAGGGGCTTGAACTCACAAACTGTGGGATCGTGACCTGAGCCGAAGTCGAACACTTTAAGGACTGAACCGCCCAGGCGCCCCTACTTTATTTTTAAGTAATCTCTACACCCAAAGCCCCACGTGGGGCTTGAACCACGACCCCCAAGATCAAGAGTCTAAGACTCGCTGGTTTCTTGTCCCTTTCTCTCAGAGTCTCCCTCCTCTCGTTCGGGTTACCTAGCCCCACCCCCCCCCCCCCCCCCACTCCTCAGCGCCCAGTCTCAGCCCCCACCCCCCACCCCCCCACCTCCAGACCAGTCTCTGACGGCTGCCCCTCCCTCCCGCCACAGGCCCGTTCTTCCGCTACCGCACGTACCTGGACTGGCTGGAGCAGCCCTTCCCGGGGGCCGTGCCCAGCCTGCGGCCCCTCCTGCGCCGAGCCTGGCCGGCCCCGCTCTTTGGCCTGCTCTTCCTGCTGTCCTCACACCTCTTCCCGCTGGAGGCCGTGCGTGAGGACGCCTTCTACGCCCGCCCGCTGCCTGCCCGCCTCTTCTACATGATCCCCGTCTTCTTCGCCTTCCGCATGCGCTTCTACGTGGCCTGGATTGCCGCCGAGTGCGGCTGCATTGCCGCCGGCTTCGGGGCCTACCCCGTGGCCGCCAAAGCCCGGGCCGGGGGCGGCCCCACCCTCCAATGCCCACCCCCCAGCAGGTCAGGCGGCGGGAGGGAGGCTTCCCAAGACCCGGCAGGCCCCGTCAGCACAGGCTGTCCCTGCCCCTAGCAGGGAGGAGAGTGGGGGAGCAGGGGGTGCAGCTTCGCCCCCTGCTATCAGTGGAATGTCGCCCCTTGGCCACCACCGCCCATCTACCCCTGCCCTGGGGAGCAGTACTCTTCATACCTGCCACTGCCCCCTGTTGCTAACGCTTGTCACCTCGTGGGATGGTGAATTGCTCTCTGTTGCTAGGAAAAGGTGGTATCTTAGCAACCATGTGCCTCCCCTCTGTTGCCATGGAAGTGTCACCCCGGTAACCCGGTTGTGCCTGGTTACTTGGGATACCATCTTTGGGCTGTGATGGGGCCCACCCTTTGTCGCTAGGGAGATGGTTACCTAGCAACCGCACTGCCCCTCTTTGCTAGGGGGGGGCGCTTCCCTAGCAACCATGGCCTGCCCCTTCCTGCCACAAGACTCGCTTTTCATTGCTATGTAAATGGCGCCCCCTAACCTGCCCTTGGTTACTAGACGCCAGCGCACAGGCCCCCAACCATGTGATGTCCTCACGTTAACAGCCTGCACTTTTTGAGGACATGGCGTCCCTGACCATGCTGTCCTCTGGCAGAGAGGACGCCGCTCCCAGCAACCGCGGGTGGCTTTCCTACCACTGCTGAGGAAGTACCCCAGTAACTGTGGACTGACCTTGTTCCTAGTGCCACCCCCCCTCCTCGTTCTTGAATTGCTAGCCAGGAACTAGGGGCTGTCTTGTTGCTAAGGAAGTGTTGCTCTCAGGTTGCTAGGGAAATGATGCTTCTAACCACTGGGACTGGACTCCACCTCCCCATCCCACCCCGCACTTCCCCCCTCCCCCATCCCCGGTTCCTAGCAACCATCGGGTAGACCTCCCGTTACTAGTGAGGGCGTCCGCCAGAAAATGGCAAGCAGGAATTGAAGGCTTTTGTAATAGATGGCTCCCCTCCCATTCTCAGAAGCCACCCACCCTGGAGTGGGTGAAAGATGTTCACCGCCACTGGGACTGTTGGCACCAGTGATCCAGGAGCCACTGTAGTGCTGGAGATGACACTTAACTGAATAATCATAAAGACCAGGAGGGGCCCTTTCTGGAAGTGTTTCTAAACATCCTAGGCCTTGTTCCTAAGGAATACCCTTTCCCTAGCAACAGAGACCATCAGGTGTCACGTGGGCCTCAAACATCTCCCTAGCAATCATAGACCACCGCGTTGTTAGGGATGCTACTTCCCTAGCAACCACAGTGTCTTGACAACTTAGGACCACACTGGGCGGCTGCTCTGAATACAGTGAGCTCGTTTGCCCTTCCCTAGCATCTGAGACCCCTGAAGGGTCAGGTTGCTGAGGACTCGTAGCTTAGCAACTGTAGCCCCTCAAGGCTTTTCGTTGCTGTTGTAGCCCTGAGACCAAAAGAAGGAGGACCCCTTGTCAGTGAACTGTTGTGCCCCCGCCCCCAGTCTTCGTCCGGGAAAAGGCTCCCTCTGGGCTACCCTCCCCGGTTGCCCTAGCAAATGTGACAGCCAGAGCTCTGGCCTGGCCGCGATCCCCTCCTTAGCATCCGGGGCTGGGACAGTAGCCAGCGTCGGGAGGGGGCCTGGCTGAGCTGCATGTCTGTCCCCCACCCTCATCCTCCACCCCCCCCAGTCCGGAGAAGGCGGCCTCCCTGGAGTACGACTATGAGACCATCCGCAACATCGACTGCTACGGCACTGACTTCTGCGTGCGGGTGCGGGATGGCATGCGGTACTGGAACATGACGGTGCAGTGGTGGCTGGCGCAGTACGTCTACAAGAGCGCACCTGCTCGCTCCTATGTCCTAAGGTGAGCGCGCCTGCCCTGGGAAAACACGGAACTACACCTCCCAGCAGCGCCTGGGGCTGCTTGCGGGCTCCCGGCCAGACCTCCGCCCCAGAGGACCATGGGAGTTGTAGTTTCTTGAGCCGGTTCCCAGCCCCTGATTGGCATTGCTCTGGGGTAAATCGTTCCCTTTCTCTGGGCCTCAGTTTCTACTTGTGTAAAGTCAACGTCTTTGGACAGAAGCAGTGTACTGAATCCTGTGGACTCTGGCCAGACTTTTTGGGATCCTGGCCCAGCCAGATACAGAGAAACCTTAAGTAGCTAGTTGACCTGTGTTTCCTCAACTCTTAAATGGGGGTGATGCTGTTAACTTACTTCAGAGATTGATGAGAGGATTAAGCGATGTGAACATACCTAACGTGAGGCCCGCCAGGTGAGTAGTCACCGTATAGTAGCTTTTATTCATTATTCATCCAATACTTCTTGAGTGGAAACTCGAGTGTGCCAGACATTGTTATGTTTACAGCCTTAGGACGTAGAGCTTACTTTCCTGGTTTCAAAAAAAATTTTTTTAATGTTTATTTGTTTTGAGAGAGAGAGAGAGTGTGAGTAGGGGAGGGGCAGAGAGAGAGGAAGACACAGAATCCGAAGCAGGCTCCGGGCTCCGAGCTGTCCACACAGAGCCCGATGCAGGGCTCGAACTTGTGAACCGTGAGATGATGACCTGAGCCGAAGTCAGACACTTAACCGACTGAGCCACCCAGGCTCCCTGCCCTCATTTTAAAGATGAGGGAACTGAGGCTCAGAGAGGTTAGGTAACCTGCCGAGTGTCACTCCGCCTTCCCAGAGCCACCAGATGAGGTCAGGACGCAGCTGCAGAGCTAGGAGCTAAACCTACCTGGGTGTCCGGACTGGGCATGGCCTGGATGTGGGGATGAGAACGTGAGGAAGTGAAGCGTGATGCCAGGTGATGGCTGTGAGTGACTGAGATGGGAAGACTGGCCAGGAGAAAGTTTCCAGAGTGGCTTGGGTGAGGGAGTGCAACTTGGGTGGAGTCCCACGGACTCCCAGGTGACCGTCAGGTTTCAGCTGGGGTTACTGGATAGGCGGTTAGTTACGGGACTCTGGCGCAGAAGGAGGAGACGGTGTGAGAAGCGGGCGCTCAGGTCCCTTCAGGTAGCGGTACCTAACACTCGGGCTGAGCAGCAGGTCAAAGCAGCGGGCACTCCAGTGTTTCGGTTAGAGGTTCTCGGCTGGGGGCAACTGTGCCACACTCCCCGGGAGCATTCGGCAACGCCTAGGAGCCCTTTGTGCCATAACTGGGAGATGCTACTGGCTGCCAGTGGTTACAGGCCCCAGACGCTCTTCAACACCCTGCGTGGCACGGGACGGCCCCCGCTCCAGCACAGAATGATCTGGCCCCAAATGTCAGTAGTGCTGAGATTGAGAAACCCTGGTGTAGACGAGGGACGAGGAGGAGCCGGCCTAGACGGAGCCGATGAGCTAGGAGGACAGTCAGGAAAGCAGAGAGGGATCATTTGTGTCGGGTGATGTCAGGAGCTTCAGTACAACAAAGGCTCGGGCTTGGGTGTGACGGGAGGGTGCGGGGGAGTCTCCAGCAACCTTGATGGGAGCAGTTTGGAGGGCGGAAGTGAAAGCCAGCTGGAGTGGGTTCCAGAGAGGACGGAAGCGGGGAAAGGCTGAGGGGGAGCACGGACTGTTCTTGGGAGAGTGTGCAGGTGGGGAGAGCAGGTAGGGGCCACAGCTCAGAGTTCAGGTGCCTGTGTGGAGTTCAAGGTGCCTGGTGGGCCGTTTATGTGCGTCCCTTCCACCCTGTTTTTCCCTGTCGGAGAACGTCTCTTGAAATGCTCCCGACCCGGGGAATTCTGTCTCCACCACTGGCAGAAAAGAAAGAACACGGTTTTGTTATTAAAGAGCTAGCACTGAGCCAGGCTGTGCACCACGTAACCCACTAACGAGATTACCAAAACGAAAAGAAAGCTCGCCTTGTTGTCGGAGCCACCTGTCACAGTCCCCTGCACAGCATGCTCCCAAGAGAAACAATAACCTGTCCTCAAGTAAGAGGACCCACCGACTGTTTGCCGTGATGCACGGTCTCCTGTTCTGCCCAAGTTCAGTTGGTAATGGGGTAGCCACCCGTGCTGATCATCTCTATCTGAAGGAAGAATGCAACTAGGTGTCAAGCAGGCGGTAGCGTGATGCCAGCTGCCTAGGATGAACCCCCACAGTGGCGGGGAGACAGGGGCTCCAGCTCCCATGACGTTTATAGTTCAAAGACTGGGTACCACCACCCTCCAGAAAAACATTCGTGGACTGTGTTTTCGTAAGGCTTATTTCCAAGCCTTTCCGAACGTTTCCATCTATATCCGAAGGACGGAGAAAAGTTTCTGAAGCACTATGTTTTTTCGTGGAAGTGGCTGAAGAAGAGAGAGGGGAAAAGGTCTCCCTTTTGGGCAAGAGTGAAAATTCAGCCTTTTTACGGACTCTTTATGCCTCCAAGGATGGGGGGCAGCATTATTGTGTCCTTAGGTTCAAGCACCCTGATGTACCCCAGGGAAAGGCTGATGCCCACAGACAAGGAAGAACCCACATCTCCATTCCAGGCGGAGTCCTCTGTGGTGATTTCTGTGTCTCTGAGGAAGGAGGGACCGGAGCCTGAATTTATAGCATTTTGGGGTCCAGAGAGAGAGGAGACCATGGCTAGAGATGACTGAGTCTTCATGAATCAGGAATTCCACTCTTAGATCCCCAAGATGAAGTGGCTAGGGGCTCAGGTTCATGGGTCTTGAGGAAAGCTGTGATAAGAGGGCATTAACTAGGTTCCTGAAAAGAGAATAGTGATTCCTGAGTCTGAGGGAGGAGGAGGCTGGGGGCCTGGACTCCTGGGTCTGAGGGAGGAGGGGGCCGGGGGCCTGATTCCTGGGTCTGAGGGAGGAGAGTGGAGTCCAGGACTCCTGGGTCTGAGGGAGGAGAGGCTGGGGGGGTCAGGACTCCTGGTCTGAGGGAGGAGGGGCTGGGGTTCTGGGCTCCTGGGTCTGAAGGAGGAGGGGGCTGGGGGCCTGGACTCTTGGTCCGAGAGAGGAGGGCCTGAGGAGTCAGAACTCCTGGGTCTCAGGGGTCTGTGCTCCTGGGTCTGAGGGAGGAAGGAGATGGGGGCCTGGACTCCTGGGTCTCAGGGAGGCGGGGCTGGGGGTCTGGGCTCCAGGGTCCTAAATCCGAGCCCCTCCCCCAGGAGCGCCTGGACCATGTTGCTCAGCGCCTACTGGCACGGCCTCCACCCTGGCTACTACCTAAGCTTCCTGACCATCCCGCTGTGCCTGGCAGCGGAGGGCCGACTGGAGTCGGCCCTGCGGGGGCGGCTCAGTCCCGGGGGCCAGAAGGCCTGGGACTGGGTGCACTGGTTCCTGAAGATGCGCGCCTACGACTACATGTGTATGGGCTTCGTGCTGCTGTCCCTGGGAGACACCGTCCGGTACTGGGCCTCCGTCTACTTCTGCGTCCACATTCTGGCCTTGGCCGCCCTGCTGCTGGGGCTGGCTTTGGGCGGGGGCGGTCCGGGCCGGAGGAAGACCGCGCCCTCGGCCGCCAGCCTGGCCCCAGAAAAGCTCCGGGAGGAATAGGCTGCCGCGGCACCCTTTGCCAGTCGGCCCGGCCACCAAGCTTCTTGCTTGGGAATCCTGTGACCCCGACCGCCGTCTCCCTTCCCAGAAAGATTGCTGGAGCGGCCAGGGGCCTGGCGAGGATTCCCGTCTCTTCTCCGTACCCGGAGCCGGGCTGCAGCTCTCCCTGCTTCCCCGCCCTCTGCCCTCTGCCCCGAGGGCTCAGGACAACCCTCGACCACCCAGGTGTCCCTGCCCCAGCTTCCGGAGAGAGCCGCACTCCCCCACCCCGCCAGCAGGGGCCGCCAGGCACACGGCTTCTTGGGCACACGTCCTTTTCCTGGCACAGGGTGTGGGGTAGGAGCTTCGGGGCAGGTTCTGGGAGTGGGGAACCTCCTCCCTGTGGCTTTCGTCCCCCTTGTACCAGGATTTCAGACGCGGAAGGGAACATAACCCTTCCGTTTCATAAGGGGGAAATTGAGGCACCGAGGAGCAGGCCTGCGGACATGGTTCTTGCAGCTTCCATCTGAGCCACCTCAGGGTCCCAGCGCACCTGTCACCCTCTTGTCATTCTCTGGCCTGAGACACGGTCAGAATGTGTGAGCCTCCGCCAATAAAGTGTTTTGCAAAGATCGTACGTGTGCCTGTGGGTGATCGACGGGCGTGGGGCTCGTGGCGCCGCACTTCCAGGGACCACGCTGGCGTCCGTGGGCTTGTTCCCAGGACGTTTCCCAGCAGCCGCCCTGACGCTGAAGTGCTTGCTGTCCTCCCACCACCGCCACCTGGTGGCCAGGTGCGGACCTGCCCGGGGTCCCTTCCTCACCTGGGGCAGTCCCCGCCCAGCCGGCCGCTAGAGACGGAAACAGTCGCACCTGGGGCCATGGAAGCGGGCCCGACGTGGGAACCGGAGGCCTGGGGCTCCTCCGGAGGCTGGCCGGCACCCCGGGGGGCCAGAGCAGGTGGGGGGAGTGGGGGGGGGCGTCCTGAGGGAGGCAGGGAATGGAGGCCTGGACTCCAGGGTCCAGAGGGCAGAAGGGGGATGGTTTCGATTCCTGGCTTTCTGGGTGGGGGAAGGGAACCAGGACGTGGGACTCCTGCGTCCTGGGGAGGGGTCTGGTGGTCCAGATTCCAGTCTCGGGGGAGGGGGGGTGAGGGTTGCAAACTCCTGAATAAGAGAAAAGGAAGTTGAAGAATGGGCTCCTCAGCTCTGGGGGGCCCACATTTGGGTGCTTGCAGAGGGGCCCTGGGTCCTGCTCTCCCAGATCTGAGGGAGGAGGGGCTGGGGGCCCAGACTCCAAGGTCTGAGGGAGGAGGCCCTGTGGTTCAAGACTCCTGGGTCTGAGGGAGGAGGGGCTGAGGGCCTGGACTCCAGGGTCTGAGGGAGGAGGGCGTGGAGTTCAGGATTCCTGGGTCTGAGGGAGGAGGGGCTGGGGGCTGCGAGTCCTGCACCCTACCAGCCCCCACTCCCCTGCCCCAGGCCCGTCGCTCTCCTCTGTGCTGAATGAGCTCCCCAGTGCCGCCACCCTTCGGTACCGAGGACCCGGGGTTCTCCCCTGGGGGGCATCGGGGGAGGAGGAAGAAGATGGAGAGAGCAACGTCCAGGCCATGGCCGAAGCCGCCCAAAAGGAGCTGGGAGAACCCATCCCCTCCAGGGAACTCCCCTGGCCCATGCAGGCCCGCCGGACCCACAGGTGAGGCTCACCTCCCGCTTCCTACCCAGCTGTGGGCCGAGTCTACGCGGTGTCCCTGCTTCTCTGACTCCGGGGAGTCCTGCCTCCCCGGCCCTGGGACTCCCTTCTCTAACCTCCGGGCTCACGTTCTCTGTCTCTGCTCTCGCTCTTTCTCTCTGTGTGTTCCTCTCTGCTTGATGTGTGTCTCTGTGTCTGTCTCCTGCCTATTGACGCTTGTCACTGCTCCTCCTTTCCCTGCCGCCACAGAGCTTGCCGGGCTGGGGGACGATGCCTGGTCAACAAGGGGCTCCCCACGCTGTCCGGAGTACAGCCTTCCCAGGAAACCTTTCCTAAGCCCGCTTGGCGTAAAGCTCAGACCATGTGGCTCTTTCCTCAAAGCAAAGTGCGGCGCTGGAACTCTCGGAAGGCGCGAGAGCGTCGTGCATTCCTAGCCCCGAGCTGCACGACGGCAGAAGCAAGTGCCAGGGCCGTCTGAGGACCCGGCCCCGCGTCCTGAAATTGTTCTCCGAACCCCTTCCTTTCGGGTGTTTATGCAGGTTCCCCTACACGGGCGGGCTTGATTAAATCTTGGGCCAAGGGCCATCGAACCCGCCTCCAGCCCCGCTGCTCCCCCGGGAGGTCGGGGGTGGGGCTGCAGGTTCCAAGCCCCTCCCCCCTCCACACCTGCGGGTGGTTTCCCTGGCAAGCCCCCCCCCCCCCTTAGCTGGAGTCCAAAAGTCACCTCGTTTCCGCTGCAGACGACACCAGGATCTCTTCACTTGGTCTTCCAAGGGTTTTTATCGCTCCGCGCCAGGAACAGGGACAAACACCAAACCAAACCTTCTTTCCTTTTCACTTTTCCTTTATGATCCCTGCCTCCAGACAAGTGCAGGAGGCACCCTGTGCAGCCCGGGAGTACTCCCACGGTGAGTCCCCGGGCAGGCTGCACCTGGGGCAGGAGACTCCGCCCTGGGGAGCACCCCCACGTGCCCCTGTCACCCCCCTCTCCCCACACAGGTCCTGTGTGATGATCTCCCAGACCTGTGTGACGATCATTTCCCTGCCTTCCACCCGGGGGCGCATCCCTAAAGAGCACGGCGTGAGCGTGCTTGTTCTGGAACTCCCAGTAGACCCCTGCACCCTCTGATTTCCGCCTGGCTTCTTATGTGTCTGCTCCTATCGCTGGAGAGCATCCCAGCCCGGTCTCACTGGCGGGGTGCTTCTCCGTTTGGGGGTGTCCGCTCGGGGCTGCCAGGCCCTTCATTTTCTGTCTCTGAATCTGTTTCTGTACCAGGCAGAGCCATGCCAGGGACAAAGTGGCCCAGGGATCAGGTTCCAGGGTGGCTCAGTGGGCCCTGTGGCTTCGGCGGTCCAAGGAGAAGACCCAGGAACGCCTGCACACCTTGCAGCCCTGGGCGTGGACGCTGAAAAGGATCGGAGGTGCGGCAGGGCTGAGGCTGCTGGGGCGGGCCCACTCCTGGGTCTGAGGGAAGAGGGGCTGAGGGGTCTGGACTCCTCGGTCTGAGGGAGGAGGGGCTGGGGACCAGGACCCCTGGGTCTGAGGGAGGAGGGGCTGGGGGCCAGGACTCCTGGGTCTGAGACAGGAGGGGGCTGGGGTTCAGGACTCCTGGGTCTGAGGGAGGAGGGGCCCGGGGTCTGGACTCCTGGGTCTGAGGGAGGAGTGGCCGGGGGTCTGGATTTCTGGGTCTGAGGGAGGAGGGCTGGGGGTCTGGACTCCTGGGTCTGAGGGAGGAGGGGCCGGGGGTCTGGATTTCTGGGTCTGAGGGGGCAGGGGCCGGGGGCCTGGACTCCTGGGTCTGAGGGAGGAGGGGCTGGGGGCCTGGACTCCTGGGTCTGAGGGAGGAGGGCTGGGGGTCTGGACTCCTGGGTCTGAGGGAGGAGGGGCCGGGGGTCTGGATTTCTGGGTCTGAGGGGGCAGGGGCCGGGGGTCTGGACTCCTGGGTCTGAGGGAGGAGCGGCCGGGGGTCTGGATTTCTGGATCTGAGGGAGGAGCGGCCGGGGGTCTGGACTCCTGGGTCTGAGGGAGGAGGGGCCGGGGGTCTGGACTCCTGGGTCTGAGGGAGGAGGTCTTAGAGGACCATGACTTCTGGGTCTGAGGAAGGAGGGGGCTAAGGGCCTGGACCCCTGGGTCTGGGGCAGGGGCTGGGGGCCAGGACTCCTGGGTCTGAGGGAGGAGGGGGCTGGGAGTCAGGACCCCTGGGTCTGAGGGAGGAGGGGCTGGGGAGCAGGACTCCCGGTTCTGTGGGAGGAGAGCCAGGACTCCAGACTCAGAAAGCAGCCCCCCGCCTCTGTGGCGCCCCCTGCAGGCCAGTTTGGCGCCGGCACCGAGTCCTACTTCTCGCTACTCCGCTTCCTGCTGCTTCTCAACGTGCTGGCGTCTGTGCTGAAGGCCTGCATGACACTGCTGCCCACCTGGCTGGAGGGGACGCCCCCGGGTCCCCCTGGCCCTGACACCTCCTCACCCTGCGGCTTCTACAACCCCGACCCCCAAGGCCTGGTCACCTTCCCCACCCACCTCTTCAGCTTGCTCTCAGGAGTGGTGAGTGCCTGGGTCCCTGGGAGACCCCCCCCCCACCCCCCCCCACCCCGAGCCTGGGTGCCCCACCCCCCATTGCCTAGCCCCACGGTGACCTTTCCCTCGGCAGGGTTTTCTAGAATGGTCTCCTCTCTTCTATGGGTTCTACCCACCCCGCCAACACCTAGCGGTCACCTACCTGTGCTCCGTCTTTGTCATTGGCCTTCTGCACCTGGTGCTCATCCTCCACCGGTCAGTGACACCTGGGACCCCGGGGAGGGAGTCCTGGTGCTAGCAGACCCCTCCCCAAGAATCCGGAGTCTCCCTCCGGGATCCTTTTCTCTCAGTTGGAGTTGAAATCACACTTAAAAACATTTCATTCGTGCTAAAGACCAGTGACAAATTGGGAAGCTTCTCCTTCCCGTGGCTTCAGAGTCTAGAGCGGGAAGGTAAGATCTTAACCACACAAATTTAACAACATCTTTTCTGGAGGGGAGCATGCTTTGTAGGAAACAAACGGGTGATTCACTCGTTCCGGCAACAGCTGTTTATTAAGCACCTACTACGGCCGCCGTGGTTCTAGACACAAACAGAAACCAGACAGAGTCCTGTCCTGGGGGAGCTGACAGTTTACCAGGGGGAGACAGGTGATAAGTAATAAGCCATAAATGAGTCAACGACACGGTGCGTTAGAAGGTGAGGGGGGCTCCGGACACAGATGCAGCAGGTGAGGCGGGCCGTCGGTGAGAATGCGCCAGGCTGCTGCATTTAGGGGTCCCCCAGGGATGCCTGGATGAGACGAGACGTTTAAATAAAAGCGTTGAGGGGGTGAGGGGTCTGGTCAGAGAAATACCCGGGGAATGAGCACTGCAGGCAGAGAGCACAGCCAGAGCAAGGCAGGAGCAGGGATGCGTGGCGGAGGGCGCACGGGGACGTGGGGAGAGCCACGGGGGATGCGCCCCACTCCGTAAACGATGTGGCTGCTCTCCAAGCGCCAGGGGACTCACTGCAGGCAGGCTCTTGAGCAGATCACCCCGATCTGATTTAGGTTTCAAAAGGCTTCCTCTCTGGCTCTGTGGTGGACGGAGGAGGGAGAAGGGGGGGCAAGAAGGAGAGAAGGGAGGAGAGTCGGGGATGCGCAAGCAGCAGGTGCAACAGTGACGGGGCTGTGGCGATAATCCAGGCAAGAGACAGTGGTGGTTTGCTCCCGGGTGGTGGCAGGGGTCAGTTTCGGATCTCTTTCTCCCCTTCCTTCCTCCCTCCCTCCCTCCCTTCCTCCCTTCCTTCCTTCCTTCCCATTGAATTTCTAGCCTCCCCCCTCAGCTTTCTTGAGATATCATTGACCTAAATCACACTGCGTAAGTTTAAGGTGTACAAGGTGCTGATTTGATACGTTTATGTGTTGCAACGTGATTCCCACCCTGGCATTAGGTGACGCCTGCACGTCTTTACATTATCATGTCTTTATTTATTTATCTTGACAGAGCGCGCGCAGGCAGCAGTGGGGCAGAGGCAGAGAGACGGTGGGGGGCGGAGGGTCTGAAGGGGGCTCTGAGCTGTCAGCACAGAAAACGTGGGGCTCGAACCCACGGACCGTGAGATCATGACCTGAGCCAAAATCAAGAGTCGGGGGATCAAAAACGACTGAGCCACCCAGGCACCCCTCTACATTTTTCGCTTTAAAAATATCACACATATCCAGAAACATGCAGAAACCAGAGGGCAGGGCTTGGTATGTTGCCATGAATATCGAGAAACGGAACATGGGGTGCCCGGGTGGCTCAGTCGGTTGAGCGTCCGGCTTCGGCTCAGGTCACGATCTCCTAGTTCGTGGGTTCGAGCCTCGCTTCGGGCTCGAGCCTGGAGCCTGTTTTGGATTCTGTGTCTCCCTCTGTCTCTGCCCCTCCCCTGCTCACTCTCTTTCTCTCAAAAATAAACATTAAAAATTTTTTTAACTTGAAAAAAAAAAAAAAGAAAAGAAATGGAACCTGACCAGCCTCCGGAACCTTCTCAAGATCTCTTCAAGCTCCCACGTTTCTCCCTCGACTCCCCCCACCCCCCATGCTTTGTGTCAACACCGTGGACTGCTTTCACCTGTTCAGCATAGGAGAGGGAGGTTCTCCATGCCTGTTGAGCAGGGCCCAGAGGCTTCCCAACGACTGGTGGGTTGGGGGGGGGGGGGGAGCTGGGAAGTTAGGAATGCCTCCAGGTGTTGAGCCTCTGGAAGGGGCAGCGCAGTGTTCGGACGGGGAGAGCTGTGGAAAGGGCAGCACCCGTGGGGGGTGTGGTTTCGGCCGGCTGATTCTGAGATGGCTTTGGACACACGAGGGGAGCGATGACTAGGCAGTCACACGTGGGTTCTGGAGTCCGGTCTGCACTGGAGACGCAAACGTGGGACTCGCTGGCGTTCAGGCCAGCCTGGGGGTTCTCTCAGGGGAGGAGAAAATAAAGTGGAGTGTCGTCTAAACTCCAGGCACTGTGCCAGGGCCCAGGGATACCAGATGAAGGTCCCCCACCTTTGTGCGGCTCACAGTTCAGGAGGGGAGATAAGCTGCGAGATAAATAAAAAGCCAATTTTATGTTGAAAAGCAAATCAGCTAGGGGCACCTGGGTGGTTCAGTCGGTTAAGCGTCTGACTTTGGCTCAGGTCACGATCTCACGGTAAGTTCGAGCCCCGTGTCGGGCTCTGTGCTGACGGCTCAGAGCCTGCAGCCTGCTTCGGATTCTGTGTCTCCCTCTCTCTCTGCCCCTGTCCTGCTCACACTCTGTCTCTCTCACTTTCAAAAATAAATATTTAAAAAAAATTTTAAAAGCCAATCAGCTATTTCAGTTTGGGAGCCCCATATAGAAACCAGATGGGATGCTATGATCGAGGTGATAGGACAGGGAGCTGCAATTTTTTCTCGATATAGGCCAGATAGGAAATATTTTCATCTTTTCCGGCCACACAGTCTCCGTGTCAATTAAACTCCGTTGTCCGGCTAAAGCAGCTGTCAACAGTAAGTAAATGAGTGCACGTGGCCGTGTTCCAATAGAGCTTTATTTACAAAAACTGGTGCCGTAGTTCGCCACCACCCTGTGATAGAGAATGGGCGGGGACCCTCGTTAAATGGAGCGGTTAGTTAAGGACTGAGGAGGCGACCCGTACAGAAAGCCCAGGAAGATGAGAAGGAACGGGCCAGGTGAGCGGCTAAGACCTGGGCATTCCAGGCACTGGAAACTGCAAGGGCAAAGGCCCTGTGGTGAGAAGAGGTTTGGAGTGTTCTGAGACCCGAAAGGCGGTGGGGGGGGGGGGGGGAGTGGAGGGGGAGGGGCAGGATTTGAGCTTCAACAAGTAGGTGGGGGCTGGGGCAGGTGCGCGCTGGCTGGCTGTGCGATGAAGGGGCCTAAACGTCAGAACAAGGAGAAGCTGTGGAATAGGTTTTAAAGGGCAGTAATGTCTCATCTGCATAAAAAGAGGGTTCCAGGGGCACAACAACAGAATGGATTCAAAAGGGCACGGGTGGAGGCAGAGACCAGGTGTCAGTCCTTCCATAGGTGTCCACGGAAGGGGAGCTGGGGGCTCACGCCAGGCCGGTGAATGTGGATACAGAGCCCCCTGGTCTGGTTTTCTCTGCGTGTCTATCCCCCCTCTGGGTCTTTGCCCCACTTCTCCGAGTCTCTGTCCTCCTTTCTCTGGGTCTTTCTCCCCCAACCGCCTTCTCTGGACATCTGTCCTTCTGAGTCTCTGACTTCTTTCTCTAGATTTCATTGTTTCACTGTTTGTCCTCCTCCCTCTGAATCTGTCCCCTTTGGGGTCTCATTGTTCCCTCTAAATTTCTGTCTCACTCTGGGTCCTGTCCCCTTCTCTCTGGAGCTCTGTCCCTCTCTACTGGGTTTCTGTCTTTCTCTGTCTCTCCGGTGTCTGTGTTCCCGAGTCTGCCTCTGAATCTCTCTCTCGGTTTCTGACTCCTTCTCTGCTAGGTAGCAGCTCGCCGGATGCCCGAGGCCCTAGGGTTCGTCTTCCGTTTGTCCCATAGGAGGGCGCTGACCTTCCACATCCTGTCTCCTGGCCCTTCTCTCCCTTAGCTCCGTGTCAGGACTGAAACAGACGTTGTTGGCTGAGTCCGGGGTCCTGACCAGCTACAGCCACCGCGTGTTCAGCGCCTGGGACTTCGGGCTCCGTGGGGATGTCCACGTGCGGCTGCGCCATCGCATCATCCTGTACGAGCTGCAGGTGAGCGTGGGGGTCTACACCCACACAGGGACCGGAGGGGGCGGGGCCTCGACCAGGGATGCGGCTCGCAGAGATGCCGGGTGGAGGTTTCTTCTAAGCAGGCGGGCCTTGGGAAAGGAGGGGGCTGGGAAGAGGCCACAATAGAAATGCCTGAGGTCAAAGGGCACAGGGAAAAGCCAGCAGCAGGAAGGCTGAAGCTCCTCGGGGTAAGATCCAGGCCCGCGACCGGGAACCGGGGCGGGGCCTCGGAGGGGCGGGGCGTGGGGGTCTGGGGGCGGGGCCCGTGGTGCTGGGTGGGCCTCTGGAGGGGCGGGGCCGGGAGATCTAAATGGTGACCTAGAGGACCACGGAGGGGCTGGGACAAGGATTACAGCAGTCCTCAGAGGGACGGTGCTGTATCAGTTCAAGTTGAGCAGGGGCTCTGGACCACCGGCCGGGCCTGGGGGGTACTGAGCCCAAATGCCCGTCTTTCTCGGCTTCAGGTGGAGCTGGAGGAGGCCGTGGTACGGCGCCAGGCAGCAGTGCGGACCCTGAGCCAGCAAGCCAAGGTGTGGTCGGTGCGGGTTCTGCTCAACCTGCTGGTGATTGCGCTCCTGGGAGCAGCCTTCTACGGGGTCTACTGGGCTACGGGGGCCACTGTGAAGCTGCAGGTGCGGAGGGTCCTGGGGGAGGGGAGTCCTGCGGGCCTGGGCTCACCTTTCCAAGGCTGCAGGGCCTGAAGTCTAGAGTTCCTGCGATCTTGGAGAGGAGGGAGGGGGGTGTATGTTCGGCCCTCGGCCCTCGGGGCGCTGAAGGAAGAAGAGGCTGGGGGAGGGCGTTCCTCCAGAACCCCAGAGCCTCTCTGCTTGGTCCACCTTCTCTCGCAGGAGACGCCCCTTGTCCAGCAGATGCCACTGGTAAAGCTTGGGGTGGATTACCTTCCGTCCATCTTCATCTCTGGGGTCAACTTCTTGCTGCCACCTGTGTTCAAGCTCATCGCCCCGCTGGAGGGCTATACCAGGAGCCGCCAGATTGTTTTTATCCTGCTCAGGTTCTAGCCTTTGCAGGGTGGGCGGGGGTGGGGAATGATGGCAGGGCTGGTCTGAAGGGCACTGGCTGTAGTTCATAAGGCACGGAAGTCCCCAGGACATGGGGCCCAGTGAGCTCTGTATTCAGATCCTGACTCTTACAGAGCCTCAATTTCTTCATCTGTGAAATGGGGAGAATGGTGAGTGTGTCCCGCACAGGAGGGGCCCAGCACATGGTGAGCACTAGTCAGTGCTGATTTCCCCTTCCTCTCCCTTCCCTCCATCGGCTCCTCCAGGACCGTGTTTCTCCGCCTGGCCTCCCTGCTGGTGTTGCTCTTCTCTCTCTGGAATCAGATCACTTGCGGGGGCAATGCTGAGGCTGAGGAGTGCAAAACCTGTGGCTACAAGTACAAAGAGCTACCGGTGAGAAGGAAAGAGAGGGGCCCCAAACCCTGGGCCCCCCTGAAGGAGAGGAGGAGCTGGGTGGGTCCAGACTCCAGGTTTAAAGTGCTAGAACACCCCTCCTCTTGAGGACATGGGTAGGGATGTTCGAGAAAACTGAGGATCCCCAGAGAAAGGATTGCAAGGATCTCATAGGCTTGCGATTTGGAGACTTGGATGCTTGGCCCTTAGCTTCCTGGGTCCTGAGGTCTTTCTGACCCGTGACTTCTTTCCTCAGTGCTGGGAGACTCGGCTGGGGCAGGAGATGTACAAACTCCTGATCTTTGATCTGCTGACTGGACTGGCTGTCATGCTGCTCATCCAGTTTCCTCGGAAGTGAGAGCCCCGCCCCTCGCGATAGCTCCGCCCCTTTCACAATCCCGCCCAGACACGCAGACCCCGCCCCCTTGTTACCTAGTTCCTTCTCCTGGCCCCGCCCCTACCCGGCCCTGGGACCCCGCCTCTGGACACAACCCCTCCGGGACTTTGAAAGCTCCTCCCCTCCTCAGACTTGCTCCCTTCTGATTGGTGGGTGGGGCGGTGGAGGCGCCTCTGACTCGGCCCGGCCCCGCCCCTCAGGCTGCTCTGCGGCCTCTGTCCCGGGCCGCTGGGACGCACGGTGGGAACCCAGGAGTTCCAGGTGCCCGACGAGGTGCTGGGACTCATCTACGCGCAGACGGTGGTCTGGGTAGGGAGTTTTTTCTGCCCTTTACTACCTATGCTCAACACGGTCAAGTTCCTGCTACTTTTCTATTTCAAGAAGGTGAGGAGTGTGATGGACTTCTGAGTCCTGGGGGAGGCGGGTTGCGAGGGTCCCCAACCACTAGATCCTGAGAGAGGAGGGGTCTGGAGGACAGACTTCTGGATGTGGGAGGAGGGGTCTAGGGCGTCTTTTCGTTCCGAGGAAAGAAGGGCACGGACTCCTGCGTCTGATAGCAGCAAAGGTCTAGGGACTTATGGGGGCACCAGGGACCCAGACTCCTGGATGGTGAGAAAGGACAGGCTAGGGCTCAGATTCTTGTGTCTCAGATTTCCCCCTTCTCCCCCCAGTTCACTCTTTTCTCCACCTGCTCTCCGGCCTCCCGCACCTTTCGGGCCGCCACAGTGAACTTCTTTTTCCCTTTGGTCCTTCTTCTGGGTCTGACCATCTCTGCTGTTCCCGTCCTTTATAGCATCTTCTTGTAAGTGTGAGAGGCGCCTGCCTCTTCCTCCCTCCATCCCTTCGCTGTCATCCAGGATTCTGAGTCTTGGCCATCCTTGAGCACTGTCTGTCTCTGACTTCTTCAGGATCCCACCCTCTAAGCTGTGTGGCCCCTTCCGAGGTCAGTCGTCCATCTGGGCCAAGATCCCTGAGTCAATTTCCAGTCTCCCTCGGATCACCCAGAACTTTCTCTTTTTCCTGGGGACCCAGGCTTTTGCTGTGCCTCTTCTGCTAATCTCCAGGTGAGCGGGCCCAGACTCCTAGGTCTGAGTTTGTGTGTTCTGGGGCCCCCGCTGCCTGTTTCTAAGAGAGGAAGGGGCTGGGGACCCAAATTCCTGAGTCTCAGGAGGAGAGGATGGGGCGTGGACTTGTGGGTCTGAGGGAGGAGGCGGCTGGGGTCCTGGACTCCTGGGTCTGAGGGAGGAGGAGGCTGGGGGTCCAGGTCTCTGGTTTCTAAGGGGCCATGCATTGAAGATAGTCTAAGAGCGTTTTGGGTGTGGCTTCCATTGCTGTCTCCTCCAGCATCCTGATGGTGTATACCTTAGTCTTGGCTAACTCATATGGACGTCTCATCTCTGAGCTCAAACGCCAGATAGAGATGGTGAGCCAGATCGGGTTCCTGGGAATGGGTCCTGGATATGGAAAGAAACAGTGGGGAGAGGCGTCTCACCTTTACCTCCCTTTACCCTTTACGTAGGAGGCGCAGAATAAGGTCTTCCTGGCACAGCGCGCTGTGGCACTGAGCTCGGCCAGCGGGGCTCTTTGACCTCCCCTACCCTTGCTCAGGACGATGTCCCACTTTCTGACCCAGACCTGCCCCCCCCCCCCCCGACCCTTTGTAAGCCTCCGGCACGTCATCTGTAAAATGGAGGAAGTGGAGAAAACCCATGGGCTTAACAGCCTTGGGATTCGGGGATTCCCAGGACTCTGAAGCTCCCCCACCCTTGGACTCCAGTGAACGTCTCTCTTTTATCAATAAAGATGGCCCAGCTTGCAGAGCGTTGTTTGTAAATTGCATCCTGCAGCGGGGCGGGGGAGGAGTCGGGCACAAGCCAATCAAGTGAGTTGGCCTCGACAAGACTTGACAGACGTGCCAGCCAATTAGCGGCCGCGTCCGGTAAGCTTCAGCGCGGGGACACGTGATTGGCTCAGAACCTTGGTGGGAGGCGGTCGCTAGGCTACACCAACCCAAATTCGGGCATCTCAGCTAGTCAGCTCTCCTTACGGACTTGGGGGCGTGGCAGTCAGCCCAGGCCCAATCCGTAGCTAAAACAGGAACAATAGGGAGGGGCACTCTCTCGCCAATAGGAAGTGGTTGGAGGCGGGCCTGCCAGTGGGTGACCGGCTACGACGCCATGAATATCTTGCCCAAGAAGAGCTGGCACGTCCGGAACAAAGACAATGTCGCCCGTGTGCGGCGTGACGAGGCTCAGGCCCGGGAGGAGGAGAAAGAGCGTGAGCGGAGAGTGCTGCTCGCTCAGCAGGAGGTAAGCCCCGAGCGCGGCCGGAGGGGAGTCCCGGGCCGATCGCGCAGGCGCTTTGGGATTGGCCGGAAGTGGGGGTGGCGCGCAGGCGCGGTGCATCCGGTGAGGTAGGAGGGGTTGGGCGCCGCTGGAGGCGCGTGTCCACCTGTGCCTGTGTCCACCGTGCGGGGCCCGCCTAGGCCTCCGCTTTGTCTTGGTGTCCCCCACTTGTGTCTTTGGCGAGGCTGAAGAGTGCCTGGTACAGAGTAGCGGCCTGTGAAAAGTGAACCCCTGAGCAGTTCAAGGAAACTCGGACTAGTTTGCCTGCACAACCTCCCTGTTGAGCGTCTACTGTATGCTCGCCCGGTGCAGAGCACTTGACCCGCAGTCTCTCAAGCTGTGGGGCGAGCCCTCTCCCTGCCCTCCCCGCTCCAGGGGCTTTCCGTGTAACTCCTAACCTCCTGCTTATACGTAGTTTTGTTCTTTAGTGAATCTGATCCTCAAAGCTGACTGCACCTCGAGATGGGCTGGGCTTTTAAAATTCACTTATTGGTAGAGATTGCACGCCGTGGTGGATGGAGCCCTGCCTGTAATCCAGATCGCCTTTGGGCTGTTTGTCTCCATCCGAGACTGGGAACCCTGCTGGTTGACTGTTGGGGAAGGAGGCAGCTTACAAACCAGGTGTCCCGCATTCCCCCACGCCCTCCGCGGGCTGGGACAGGTGCCTCTGCTGAACCCCTAGCACTAAGGACCGCGTTTTCTGTGGTCCAGCGTCACACCTATGTGAATCACATCGAGGTTCTCAATGTTGTGCCTGTGACTGACTCTTCCCCAGGCCCGCACAGAATTCCTACGGAAGAAAGCCAGGCGTCAGAACTCACTACCTGAGCCGGAAGCAGCAGAGGCAGGAGCCCCGACTCCCGGCCCTGTGGACCTATTCCGGGAGCTGCTAGAGGAAGGGAAAGGGGTGACCAGAGGCAACAAAGAGTACGAGGAAGAAAAGCGACAGGAGAAAGTAAGCTGGGCTCCCACCTCATGAGTGATGGGTGGGGCTGGGGCGTCTGTCCTCCCGTGTGACTAACAGGAGTATGGAGTGAGGGTGGGGATTAAGTGAGCTGATAAAGAGGACCCAGAGGGGTCCCGGAACCTAGCACTCAGAAGTGCTGTTTAGTGGCTGCTAGTTGCAGACCCATTGGCCTGGTGTCCAGGCCCTGTTGGGGTTTGGGAAGTGTCCAGGAGCTTTGTCGGCGTAAAGCAGATCCTGTCACTCGCCTACTCGGGGATTCCCACCCAACTCTGAACTTGCCTCCCTCCTTTGCGCCTTGCTTGCTGCTTTGTCTTCAAATTATATCCTCAAAGATGCCTGCCTTTGAACTCTACAGGAGCACCACCTGTCCTTCCCTTCTGTGCTTTTTGTTACTGAACCTGCACTTGTGCCCAGGGCTGGAGGCTCACCTGTGCTGGTCTTTTGTGTCCCTAGAACATAGCAGAGCTGGCTCGTGACCTCTCTCCAGCACCTGTTGGCTAAACTGGTTCTGCCTCGCCCAGGAGCCTTGGGCGTCCTGGTATGCCCTGTAGGCCTCCCTGCGGGAGCCATTCTTGACAGTCATTCTTGACATCCGCACCTCCCTATTTTCTGTCCCCTCAGGAGAGGCAGGAGAAAGCTCTGGGGATCCTCACATACTTGGGCCAGAGTGCTGCGGAAGCCCAGACTCAACCGCCTTGGTACCAGCTCCCCCCAGGGCGGGGGGCGCCCCCACCTGGCCCAGGTCCAGATGAAAAGATCAAGCAGCGCCTGGACCCTCTGCGGGAGATGCAGAAGCACTTGAAGAAGAAGAGGCGGCACAGTGGTGATGGTGGTCACAGCAGAAAGGGAAAGGAGGGGCCGGACAAGCAGCGGCCGGAAGCGTAAGGAAGCTGGGCGGGCACCGTGTCGGGGGGTCTGCAGAGGCAGTGAACTTTCAGTCTTGTGCAGTGGCTTCCAGACACTGCTGTGGTAAATTGAGGGATGTTGCCTCGTTTTCAAGTTTTTGCTCCTTCTATGCTAAATAGTAACAGATAAATCCCACAGGCACATAAAGCTCTGGGGGGTCCTTGAGACCAGTTTGAGAACTATGGGCTCACTAAGAGCAGGTTTGTGTCCCTAGGAGGACAAAGCCCTGAGCAGAACTGGCATACAGTCTCCTGTCTTCTACAGAAGGGGAAACTGAGGCCCCAGCTGTGCTCATCGTCACAGCTGATTGCTGCTGGGTGCCCCTCCAGATCGAGAGCGCTGCTCTTAAAGATGGGGGTGGTAGGAGCCCACAGAGGAGGAGGCTGGGGTCTTAATGCACTGCATGAAGCCAGCTTCTGGCCCGCAGGCAAGTGGGCTGCAGGCATGGGGTCCAGGTGGCAGCTCCTCCTTGGTGGTGGGGGGGGGCCTATGGGGCCTATGAGCTTTTTAACCAGACTCCTGTGCCCCCAGACGCCCATCCCTGGACCAGCTTCGAGCCGACCGTCTCCGGCGGGAAGCAACAGAGCGTGCTCGGGCAGAGGCCCTGCTGGCCCGAGTGAGGGGCACAGCCCCCCCGGAGGAACAGCCTGTGGAGATGGACGAACGGCGGGGGCGGTACAACTCCCAGTTCAACCCCCAGTGGGCCCGGCGCCCTGCCAACAAGACCCCAGCGCTTACGGACTCCTGGGGGGATAGGAGAGGCCGCAGCTGCCAGCCGTCATATAAAACTATTTATTCATAAATATTTTCCAAAATGAAAATAGGTTTACCAAAAAATGTCCCTCACTGGGGAGGGGAGGAGGGGGCAGCCCTCGCCCCCGGGCCCCCAGGGTGGGGCTGCTTCCTGGGGATGAGGGCTGCCCCATGGCCTGGGGCCTCCCCCAGTCTCCCAGGGCAAGGCCCTCACCTGGGCAGGGGGATCAGCATGCGGGGGGGAGGGGAGGGTGGAGGGGGGGGCCGGTGTCACTGGAGGTCCCGGTCCTCCAGGTAGCGGTACTCAAAGGTGAAGCCTTCCTTCTTCCGCTGGCCCCACTTCTCGTAGTCAAAGTAGATGTAGGTGCCCTGGCCAGGGGAGAAGGTGGTCAGTGAGTGGACGCAGAGGTGGCTGGGGACCTGGGCTGGACCAACAGACCTAGGGGACAGATCTCAGGGCCAAGGAGGGGCTGGGCACGGGGCCCAGGGCCCTGCATGCACCAGCCGACTCCCTCCACCCTCACCAGCCTCTTCTTGGGCAGGAAAGGTCATCCTGCCCACTTTAGAAGAAATGGAGGCACAGGACGTGCGCTAGAGGCTTGGCCTCGTTTACAAAGTGAACTAGGACTTCTCACGACGGCTGCGGCTTGAGCACTGAGCTGGTGCTTGGTGCTCAAAGTCTGGCCTAGCCTCTAGTCTTCGCAAAACCCTGCGACCGTTCCCCCGTCCTAGAGAATGGAACAGGCTGAGTCCATATCCAGGCACGCCGTCGGGACAGACGTTTTATTGGTGACAGTGCTGGGGTGGGTACTGCTGAAGGATCGATGCCTTGAAAGGTACTTGGAAGGTTACTTGGGACCAAACCAGGATGGGACAGTAAGTCTGGTCAGTGTCAGAGACGCAATTGGGGGGGTGGGGCAGGGGGAAGCAGGGGACTGGTTCTGAATGAAGGTCTGAACTGTTCAAAGAACCTGAAAGAACCGAGGGAGGGAGGGAGGGAGGGAGGGGAACCGAGTTCTGAGGACAAGGACCCTGTCGATAGGCATCAGACAAAGATTTGGAAGAAAGCACTGGAACATGGCCTTTAAGTTATTTGAAACAAAGTACACCAGCGATACTTACTAGGGAGCAGGCACCATTAGGTACTTACAGGTCATTAACTCATTTAATCCTTGTAACAACTGTGTAACGTGGGTGTGTTAACCCCATTTTTTACACGTAAGGAAATGGAGACTGGTTCAAGTGACTTGCCCAAGGTCACCTAGCTAGAGCCATGTAGTCTGGCCCCAGTGGTGTGCAAGTGGGGGTTTCCAGTTATCAGAACATAGGAAAGTCGTTAAATAAAACGGTTTCCCCATCCGTGTTTGCTGGTGAGCTCCCTGCTCTGCTCGGTGTGGGGGGACAGGAGGGGAAGGAGACCGACCGTCGAGCGCCCTGTGTGAAGCGACCAGTGCTTGGAGGTGGGAGAAGCCACACGTGCCACCATGCCTGAGCAGGTGCCCGGCAGAGGCATAGACCTTGAGGCTGGGAAAGGCTCCCCTCCGGGCAGACGGTTAGGCTGGGCCCCGAGGGGTGACGAGCCAGTGGCGGGCAGGATGAAGAGGACAGTGGTCCAGGTGGAGGTGAGGGCCCCTGGGACAGAGCTGGCTGCAGGTGAGGGTGTGGGAGGGGGGCCGGCCCGCAGGCAGGGCGGGGCACAGGGAGGGGCCCTCACCTGCTCAAACTCATCAGTGATGGTCTTAGGCTCCTCATGCCTCTGGAACCACATCATGTACTTGGTGTGGAATCGCCAGGACTGCTTCTTCAGGGCCTTGGCTGCCAGGTACTGTGCCTTCGTGCCCTGGGGGAGGAAGGGTGCAGCCGGGGATCAGGGGGCCCCCAAGCCGGTGGGGGCGAGGGGCACAGAGCATCGGGGCTGACCCCGGGCCCCGCCAAAGACCGAAGTTGGGCTGGATGGTGCGGACGGGGATGGGCTGGGGCACGGAACATACCAATGCTGGTCAGGAGGAGGAAATGGCTTTCAGAGAGGCTTTGAGAAGGAAGAGAAACTAATGCGTGAGGAGCTGAGAGGAGGCGGTCTGAAAAGGTCCCCAGGAGGGATGCAGGGGGGGGGGGTTTATGGCAACTCCCTGGGGTCATGCAAAGTGGCCTCCAGGGAGCAGTGTGAGGCCGGGAGACTGAACTGGGGGCCCCCCTGCAGTGGCCCAACCTAGCCCCCCACCCCAAGGCGGACATATCTGTGCTGCAGTGGGAGCGGGGACAGATTTGCCTCAGGGAGGGACAGGACTGAGGGATGGGGAGGGGGTGCGGTCCCAGGGGCCGCAGAGGGGCACCCACCTCACCCCTCCAGCCCGAGGGGGGACGGCGGCGGTGGCGGCGAAGCCGGGGGGCCCGAGGCTGCCCCGGGGGCCCTGCTGTACCTCCAGATAGTAGAAGATGAAGAAGAGGGTCTCGGTGGACAGGCGCTGGTAGAACTCCACGGTGTCCGAATGTGGGGGTGGCATCTGGTGGTGGTAGGGGGGCGTCGGGCAGGGGTTCCGGGGGAGGTACTGCCTGTGGAGGAGCAGAAGGACTAGTTGCAGTGCCCAGCAGTCCCTGACGTCTCAGGGGTGGGTGCAAACCCAGACCCCCCCACCTCACAGGTGAATGGGAGCTTCTTGGGCACCTGGTCACCCCAACAGTGAACTCCTCAGCCCGCCCCCCACAGTGGACAGCCCCAAGTTGGGTGCCCAGTAGTGAGGAGGACCACCAGCAAGCTTTACTCGACCTCTCAGGACCGGGGAACCTGATCCCCACCATGGCCACCGCCCTCACACTCGGTGCTGGGTGCCAGCCCCTCACCGGATGCGCTCGGAGTCTGAGGGGTGGGGCATGTGATGCCAGGCGGCCTCCTCCATGGCCTGCTGGTACAGCTGCTCCTTGGTGAGGGGTACGGGCCCCAGTGGACACACCCCCAGTGACAGTGGGATGTTCACTTCCGACAGCTGGAGGGGTGGCTGGGCTGAGGCTGGAGGCGCAGATGTGCTGCTCAAGATGATGTCTGTGGGGAGGGGAGGGGAGGGCAGGGTGAGGCCGGTGTGGGGCCTGCCCTTCCTCACCACACCACCCCTACCTTGCCCAGACCCTCACCTCGCTCGGTTAGGTGCAGCGTTGGCACGGGGTCCTCGATGCCGGAGCTGATGGCTGCCCGCTCTGCCATGGACTTGAGAGAGCTCAGAGGCTCGGGAGCCTGGGGAGAGGGGAGAGCTGGTACGCCACTTGCCGACTCTGCAGGAGGCTCGGTCACCGAGCAAAGGCCCCCCGCCGCCCCTAGCCCTGAGGTGGGGATCCACCAACAGAAGTGCCCGGTGAGTGTGGCCTCTGCTGTGCACAGGGACACCCGGCAGATGCCCTTCTCCAAGTGTGCCCACTCCCAAGTGGTGCTGCTTAGGGGCGGGGGTCTGCACCCACCCACCCACCCACCCTGCCTCTGGCCAGCGTAGGACCAGGGTCAGTCTCCTGCCGCCTCTGGAAACTCCACTCCTCACTCGCTGGTTAACAGGCTGGCCCAATGCCACACTGGGGCAGGTTCTGACCCGCAGTCTGCCTGCTCCTCCCCACTGCCCGGTCACCAGGCCCGTGGTGCGGGCCCTGAATGTCCCTGTCCTCTCCCACCCCCTCCCTCCATCCTGTTCTCAGTAGCCCCAGAGGGACCTTCCCAGCCACATCCTTTTTTATCCCTTCTCTCGTCAGAACCCAGTGTATTTTTTCAACACTCTAAAAGCTACTGATCCCTTTTCTCCGAAAAGATGCTCACTCTGTGAATTTCCCAGCCAGAGTACGTCTGAAGCGTGAGTGCTTGCTCTGGGCCACAAGCCATTCCAAGAGCTTCAGTAGGATACTGAGCCTTTCAGAGCCCCCTCGTATTTGGGGGTTTCTCCAGATGAAGGTGCACAAGGTAGTATGGGACTTGGACTCTTGGTGGAACTGAGATTAATTAAATGCACCAGCCCAGGAAGTCAATTCTGTACCTTGTTCCCATTTCAGACCTAGGGGCTCAGGACCCCACTGCCCTCCCCATGGACACCCCACCTCCACAGCCTTGCAGCCAGCCTCCTTTCCCCACTACTGCGGAGCCTTTGTGCTGACGTCAGCCCCTCCTAGAACTCTGGCACAGGAGAACCCCCTCCTTCCTCCATTAAACCTTTCCCATTCTGGGTCCCTGGAGATCTGTCCCCCTTAGAGATGTGCCCCCCGAGGCCTTGCTGGGGTATCTTCCCCAGGTCACGTCAGAGGCCCCTATGTGGGGCCACAGCACCCTCTGCCCCCCCACCCCCTTACGGTCACATGAGGCTTCCGGCACAGAAGGTGGGACCTGGGTGCATTCACCCAGCATGAAGCATGGCCCAGAGCGGATGTCAGTAAAGGAGAGTAGTGAGCTAGATGGTGGGGTGTGTGAAGGAGTGAGGACTGGGGACAGAGATGGTGGGGGGGAACCCAGAGAGCACAAGCGCAAGTACAACCAGGAGCAGAAGAGAGAGTTCGGAGGCCCCGAGGGCAGGATGGTGGAAGAGCCCCGGGAAAAGGGGAAGGTGCAGGGGGCAGGGAACGACCCGGAGAAAAAGCAAGCAGGCGAAGGGGAAAGAAAGCCAGAGCTACACAGAGTGAGGGACAGGGCAGGGAGACCTGCAGGAAGGGGACAGTGAACACCTACAGGGAAGACAACGGTGTCAGGACACAGAAGCTTGGGGCCCACCTTGATCTCCGGGGCGGTGCTGAACTGTGGGGGTCCGTTGAGCAGGGCGCCAGCTGCCTTGGCCTCACTGAAGCTGGGTGTCGGGGAACTGGGGGGGTTCACAGGAAGCGGCACCAGGAGGCTGGGACCCCCTGTGTTGTTCCCTGAGCCTGGGGCCACACCCCCAGCCCCTGTTGGGGCTGCCGCACTGGGTTCCTTCCTGGGAAGGGGAGAAGGGGAGAGGACTCAGGGGATAGGAGTGACTGATGATCAGGGGAGGGAGTCAAAAAAAAGGGGAGAAAGCCGAGAAGCTGGGGACCCATAAGGGCGTCCAGTCCTGGGGGTCAGTTCCCCTCTAAGAGCCACAGAGCTGTGGAGCCTGGATTCTCGAGGGCCCTAACACAGGCCGTGTGGCTGAGGGTTCACCAGCAAACACACAGTCTTGTGCAGTGGTCCATGGAAGAGGGGGGTGTGGGCAGGGAGCGTTCCACCCACGGAACAGAATGCCCCCCACTTGGGGCTGCCCCCATAGAGCCTCGCAGTCAAGCAGACCCAGGGAGCAGGTCTTGCCTGCGTCCCTCGAAGATCAAAATCTTTCTGGGGCGATCGTCTGAGACAGGGACCCACAGCAAAGGTTTGGCCTGAGAACTAGAGCCACAGCCCCCTCAGGGGAGTCGGGAGGACCCGGCGTAGGTCACAGAGAAGGGATTGTGTGGGACTCCAGGAACAATCCTAAATACCCAAGGCGTGCCTGGAACACTGCATAGGGCACGGCCCGGGGATTGATGTTGGAGGGACGTGGGGACCAGCACCCAAGTAGGTGGAAGAGGTCCCGGCAGGCCAGGGCAAAGATAGAAGCCAGACACTCACGTGGTACTGGGAGGGGGGTTGTGGGGGCCAGACGGGGGGCCCAGGGCCTGGCTGCTGGCACTGTTGCCCCCACTGCTGCCGAGAGCCACCTCGGCCGGGCTGTCTGCCACCACCGAGCTGTAACCTGGGGGAAAGAAGGAAGGAAGGGGGAGTGACAACGGGCCACCCCAGGGCCACCCCACCCCCCACAGCCCCCCTGCTTACTGGTGGCACCGTTCTGCTTGCCGGTGCCTGCCCCTCCGCTGCTGTTGCTGCTGCCTCCGCCGCCCCCTCCCCCACCGGGCTGGACGCTGGGGGGCCGGGGCTGAGTGGTGCTGGACCCACTGGGGGCCGGTGGGGCCACAGCCTGGGCATAGGGGGCAGGGGTGCCTGAATTGTGGCTGGGAGCTGGGCTGGCCTTGGGACCCAGGGCACTTGAGGGCGCTGCTGGCGTGGAGGCCCCATTGTTGCCAGGGGCGGTGCTCAGGGCGGAGGCGGCGGGCGGGGGGCCAGACGGGTAGCTGGGCGGCACAGCTGGGGATTGAGGGTGCTGGCTGCTGTGGACGGGCTTGGAGCCATTTTTGGCTGGAGACTGTGGGTGGGGGAGAAGAGGATCAGGACCCAGTGGGCCAGTAGGTCCGCCAGGCCTCCCGCACACAGCCCTCCCCCAAGCTGGGCTCCACGGTCCTCGCTGGGCCTGCTGCCCCCAGCTGTCCCCTCCTGTGACCTGACGCTCCAGGCTGCGATCACCACCTTCATGCCGAGAACACTGGCATTCTAGCCCACACCAGCATCCCACACCCCGCGTGGACGCCTCTGCACAACATCCCACAAGGCTGCCACGGCCTGCGCATCAGGGAGATGAACCCGCTAAGTCTGATGACAGGGGAGAAACTAACAAATGCACCCAGTATGAGACCAGCTGGACCCAACTACCAGTCCAAGAGAAGGAGGGAAAACAGCCTAGAACTGGCCAGTAATTCTGAATGTCACCCAAAGGGTCAGAAAAACAACTTGAGGGGCCACCGTTGACCCCCACCCCAGAAAGTAGAGGAATAAAGTGCCCAGGGCACACCCTGCAGCCAAGCTATTTGCCAGGCAAGTGCTACTGGCCAACCAGCACTCCTGTCCTCAGGTGGCGACCGCCCTGGCACCTCGCATGCCACACATCAAGGGGTCTTGAGACCAACTCCCTCCTGGTCCCCCGAGTCCTACACAAGCCTCATCAGTGACAAGCCACCAGGCTCCTGCCTGTCCGCCTCCTGATGAGAGCAGTGGTTTCTACAGTGTGTGCTCTGGCCCCGTGCTGGCGGGGTGGGGGTGGGGGGTGGGGAGGGGCTCACTTGGGGAGGACAGAAATCCCGTCAATAGCACAGCCAAGGCTTGTGACGAGGCCCACGGAAACCTGTTCGATTTCAGACCTATTGCCTCTCCAACCTGTTGGCTTTACAAGGTGGGGGTCCCTCAGCCTGACCCAGCTGGACCACCTCTAGCCACCTGCAAGCTTTTGGTGTTGACTCACCCGTGTCACCTGCCCCTTCCCACACCAGACAAACCTACATCCTCCTCTAACGCACAGGGCGGGTGCCACATGCCATCCCTTCAGTCCACATTCACACTGGCCCTCCTCAGGGCTTGAGAACCAATGACAGAGTCACACCCACCTGGCTGACTTCACTGTCCGTGGAGCGCCCCCTCTTCTTGTCATCCTCAGAGTTTTCCTGAAGGAGGGGAGGCGCCCTTGGAAACCCGTGTCACCTCTAGGCCCCAACCAACCCTCCCAGGGCCGTTCCAGCACCTGTGCCCTTAACCTCACTGGGGAACCCAGGGTCCTGGTCTCCTGGGAGCCTCTTCCAGACCCAGGAGCCCCTCTCCTTAGGGAATCCAGCCCTGGATCCCTGCCTAAGCTGCCCTGCTGCCAGGCCTCCACCGCTGGCCAGGGACCCCACTGACACTCTATGGCCCTACGGCCTGGATCCAGGACATCTGGACCCCACCCCCTCCCGCACGCCGTGTCCCCGCGTCCTCACTGTGGTGCAGTTGGCCGGGCTGGGTGGGATGGGAGAGCTGGAGGTGGTGGAGGTGGGTGTGCTGCTGGACTGGTTGAAGATCTCATCCTCCATGTGACTGTGGCTGGGGGGGGAGGTGGCGACCAGCGCCTGTGCTGTGGGGGCAGGGAGGGGCATGCTTAACAAGCTGGGACGCCCCCCGACCCAGCCCTCACTGCCCTGTGCCCACGGGCCTGCCCCGGGCCTCACGAATGTCCTCGAGGTCCAGGTCGTCATAGAGAAACTCGTTCTCCTCGAAGTCGGGGTCCTGGGACGAGTCAACATAGTACTCGACGTCGTCCTTGATCTTGCGGATGGCATCCACGAGGATGGAGTCATTGTCCAGCATGCGCAGGATGGTCTCCAGCATGCGCACGTGGTAGCGATGTTTCTCGATGTGCCGCTTCAGGCCCTCGATCCGGTCCTGCTTCTGCTGGCGAGCCCAGGGCCAGGCTCAGGGGCTGCACGGCTCCTGCCCAGGCCCCTCCTGCCCCCACAGAACCTGTCCTCAGTCCCCGACCCCCGGAGAGACCCAGAGGCTCTGCTCCAGCCCCTCCTGACACAGGCAGTGTGGAGTCCACCCACCCTCTGACGTATGAGAGGCGCAGGGACCCCCAGCTCCCACCCAAACATCCCTGGAAACCTCTAGACCAGACAGGCCTGTGCTTCCCTACAGTGTGGCCCTGACAGCCCAGATCTCTCAAATGCAGCATACCCCACACCCCCCATCTCGCCGTAAGGATAATAACAGTGCCCAATTAGGGGGGACTTGTCGAATGCGACCGTGATCACCTTTGTAACGGTCTGTCATCACACCTGCCCACCCTATGCATACACCCAAGGGAATCCAGAGTTGGCAGCTCAGTTCCTCCTCAGGCTTCTGGTCTCTATCCCCCAGCACCTCCACAAAGACCTACTGTGTCACCCCTCTAAGCTCCAGCTTCCTAAACAGCTCAGTCTCAGACACCCAAATCTGGTGCACCTCCCATTGCCCCCCACCCCCGGACCCAGCTCTCCGTTCCCTGTACTTCGTGTGCCAACAAGTACACATGGTTTGCATCCCCCTGAACCCACACCCCACAATCTGGAGTCTGTGAATGTGGGCCCCTAGATCTGGCTTTGTCCTCGACTGCTCTCCTCGGGCCAAAGGAGCGGCTCCCGCGTCCCACCTTGCCTCCGCCTACCATCTCGGCCCTCGGCACCCTGCATGTCCATCCACTCTCTTGCCTGGTCCGCGACCCCAGAACCCAGCGCGTGCTCCCTCAAACCACTTCTCCTTTTCATGGCGCCACTGTTTGCGGAGGCGGGACCCGAGGCTGCCTCCCCTCCACATGCCACTCTCCCCAATTCGCCAGCCCCTCTCTGCCCTCTGGACGCAGGGTGCCCCCACTCACATCCTTGTCACCCTTCTTTTTGCGTGTCTGCACCGACAGGGACTCCACTTCACTCTCAAACTGGTCCACCTGCATGTTTAGGGTGTCGATGGTATTCTGCATGGGGGGAGGGAGTGGAAAGGCAGGTGATCAGTCAGAGACCCCACGGTTGCCTGGCGACCAGGGCCCTGCAGCCACTTCTCCACCCGGACTCACCGTGAGCCACTGGCCAACCTCCTCTTTCTCCTTCTGGGCAGGGTCCACCTTCTGTGCCAGGCCCAGGCCCTCCTTGCTGTAGGCTTTGGTCTTGGTCTCTCGCTCCACAACTTTGAACCGTTCCATTTGCTGTAGAGAGCATGGTTGGCAGGGGTTCCAAGAAACCCTCCTCTTCCCAGGACCCCTAGGGACCCAGGAATCCAGCCACCCCCCCCCCCCCCCGCCCCACCTCAGGTACCCAGCTTTGGGCTCCTACCGTCTCGATGAGCTTGCGGTTGTCTATGAGCTGCCTCTTGTCCTTGATCTCGTTGGATGCTACCCATGTCTTGATCTGGTCCCTCAGCCGCTGCAGGTGGGAAAAATCGCAATGGTCACACTGCCTCAGGACGTGGTTACTGAGGCTGCCAGCCCCTCCTCCCTGTTCCCTCTGCCCTTAGGACACAGAAATCCAGGCCCCCAGTCCTCTCACTTGAAGCTTCTTAATCTCCTTCTTTAGGTCAGCCTCATACTTCTCTTTCTGGTTCGCGTTGGCTGCATTGTGGAGCTGAGGGATGAAGAGAACACAGGTGTCAGTGTGGGACTTGCTGCCCTCATGCCCACTCCAGCGGCAAAGCTCCAGTCTCTGAGGGCTGGGGACTCTGGGGACACCCACTAAGCCATCTCAGACCTGCTTCTTAGGTCCTCAGCACCTGGACCCACAATCCCTCTCCCTGGCCCATGCCTAGAGATCCGGAACCTTTTCCCGTGCTCTCCTCCCTGGAGACCCAGATTTGTACCTTCTGCCAAATGTCTTCGAACTGCTCCACGCCCTCGGACACCTTCTTGAGGCAGCGATCAATCTCACCTGGCAGGGGAGGAAGGAAGGCTGTTAGCATCCTGCCCGGGCAGCAGGCATCCAAGGAGCTGTGAGGACAGCGAGCACGTGGCCACGCAGGCAGTGGGCAGTCAACCCAGTACCTTGGAGTTTGCGCTTGTCCGCCATCTTCCCTGCCCTACAGACGCACTCTCTTCATACTCTCCTGGAGACGGACGCTGCTGAGAGATAAGGAAGGAACACAGGTATTCTCTGGCTGGTCCATCAGAGAGACACGAACGACACTGGGAACAGCAGGGCGTGGGGGATGGTAAAGGGAAGACGCGTTCACAGTGTAACGACTGAGACCTGGCCAAGTTCCACTTATGCAGCCTCAACAGCCCAGCATGGGGGGCTGAATGAACGTTCTGGAAGAAACGTTCCACCAGAACACTCTGGAAGTTTGTGGAAACAAGGAAGCAGACATACTTTTTGTGTAACTCTCACCCAGGCAGTGAAAAACTGCTGGAGCACAGACCACCTTGTCCCCAGGGGACACTCCAGAAGATGTTTTAGGGCAGGAAAAAGTCAAGCAGCACATCGCTGAGTGCTGGGGATGAAGGCACGGGGCCTGGAGGCCACACTCCCACAGCGGGGCAGGGCACACGGGTGACTAGAGTCCTGACACCAGAGAAGCTACCCCTCAGACAGGTCAGAAGAGAGTCTGCAGGAAGAAGAGCCTGATGCCGTCTGTGCACGAACTGTAAGGGATGGAGGGGAAGCACCAGGGGTGGGAAATGCCTGCCATTAGGAAGAACTACTTCCCCCCCATTAGGAAGAGCTACCCTCCCCGCTCCCCCCCCCTCCCCCCCACATCGTGACAGGGCTGGGACCAAGCAGAAGAGGGCCTCACGGCACCAAGTTTACTCCAGAGCAGGAGACGATGCTCCTGACCCAACACCAATGCCGAGACTTAGTCGTATGGGAGCAGAAGGCCACAAGAGTGCCCGGAAATGAGTGAGGTCTCACAGAGACGAGGGTGAGGGGCCTCCGCTGTGAGGCAGCGATCTGCGCACGCGAAGTACATCTTGGATGCGCTGGTAACGCAGACACAGGGAAACACAAACCTCTAGGACGTGTGCCCAGTACCTAGAGATAGGGCTATCTTCACCCTCAAAGTACACGACACGCGGAAGACAGAGCTCAAAGACGAGTCACCAGGAGCTGTGGCCCAGGGGGAAACCAGAGCTGAGAGCCTGACACCAAGACCAACGGAGATCCAGGGGGTCTCCTGCACTGCCCGAGATCACCCCCTAGAAACGGGGCCTGACTGAAAAGCAAGGCTCCGAGATAGGGGGGCTCCCACTCTACAGGCCCAGGACAGGGGGCCCCAGAGCAGCCTGGACTAAATCCAGGACTGAGCCTCAAACCATGGGGAGGCCATACCAGGAGGGTCCCTGCCCACCGGGAAGGACTTGTCTCTGGAACAGTACTTCCCGGCCAACAGCACTTCCTGCAGTGGATCTGTGCTGCCCGTGCCACTGGACACGGAGAACGTGGCTCGTGCACCAAACAAGTGGAATCTTTCATTTGTATTTCAACTGTTTCAATCACACACAGCTGGTAGCTCCCGGTGGGATGGTGTACCAGAGAGCACGCTCTGGAACCAGAGGCCCTGAGCTGGTACCAGCATGGTCCACAGGGGCCCACTGTGGACAGCGGCGGCTGTGACACCTTAGACCCGAGGGAGCATCAGTCTCCGGGAAGGGCCCACCAAGAGAAGAACAACACCCCGGGCCCAGGCCCAGCTGCCACACTGAGGTGGGGCCCAGTCCCCACACAGAGAAATGCCAGCTCCAGGGCAAGGCAGCCAGAAAAAGGACGGAGGAGACAGTTGCACAGAGGGGACTCAAAGCCTTTGATCTGGGAGCTCAGGACAGAGCCAGGACTCCCAACACAGAAATGCCTCTTCCTGCCTGGGATCAGGGACAGGGACGTTAACACAGGAGTTTGCACCCCTGCCTCCGGTCCAGAGGGAGGGAACGCCGACCTTCTATCCCTACACGAGGCACTCCACACCGAGGGATTGGGACACCTGGCTTAATGGGGAGGTGATACCCCTAAAAGGGGAACAGACTGGCAACAAGAAGTCCTGCAGGAGTCAGAAGCAAGGTGCCAGGGGGACAAGAGCCCCAGCCTGGGGAGGTGAGGTCTCAGACCCTCAAACAGAGAACAGCTGAGGTCCAGAGAAGACAACACCAGGTCTGGGGGAGGCACCACGGGCCCAGGGTACCTGCACCCCCTAGACAGGGCGGATACAACAGGGGCAGGAGCCCCTCCCTCTAAAGAGAGACCCCACTTCAAGACACCTTCGATCCCCCAGCAAAGGACCAGAGAGAAAGAAAGCCTGGGCCCTGAAGCGGAGGTGCCACCATGGAGAAGTTCCATTCTTAAAGGGCTGGGAGCCCCACTGCTCTTGGGGGGACCCAGCAAGACCCCACAGCAAAAGGTGGCCGAGACAGGGGGCAGCTGAGGCACCGAAGAGCCTGCATGCTCATGGCGAGGGGTCTCCAACAAGACAGGGGAACCTGGGAACCAGTCTCTGTCCACGAGAGCAGATCCCCTCGAGGAGCAGTGTGCCAGACGCCCAGGGGGGCCAGCAGCCATGTAAATGAGGGACACAACTGATGAAGGAGAGCCCCCGAGACCTAACCTCAGGGAAGAGGATGCAGTCACACACAGGCCTGGCAGGGACCACACAGGAGGGGTGGAAGGCCTAGTCCTGGGAGCTGACACCAGGGGAAGGGGGGGGGGGATCCCTAACCCTGGGGGCTGTCATGTGCCCCCAAGCAGAGGCTTCCCACTGAGCCAGGAGCTCGGCCACTGGGAGGTGATGCTGGAGGGCCATCCTCACCGAGCACCTGACACTGTGGAGGAAGGACGTGTTAGGTCCTGGGGTGGAGGTACTTATCTGCCCACTGGGAGGCCCAACACCAAGGATGGGGGGGGGGGGGCCTGGGAACCCCACTGTGGAAAGCTGCCCACAGCGGGGTCTCTCCCCCACCACACGGAATCATGTCTCAGCCGAGAACAGAAGCCTTGGTCCCCCACAGCGAGACCCCACGACAAGTGCACCAACACCTGAGAGGCAGGAACCTCGACCCTGGGGGGTGGGCGGGGGGCAGCGCTGAGAAAGTTTCCTGCCCCTGGAGCCCCTGGAGGACAGAACACAACCCCAGCCAGCACAGCCCACGTGTCACAGCACAGGAACCTCACATCTAGGAAGCTATTCCCCCGAGTGTGGGAGCGGGGAGGGCGAGCCCCGGATCCCATCAAGTTCACACGCTCGCGGCCAGGGGACCCAACACAAGCACCAAGGGGGGCGGGACCCCAGCCTTCTGGAAGGACTCATGTGAACGGAGGACAGAAGACTCAGACGTAGCAGCAGCAGCAAAGGGACACGCTGGGGGCAGTCCCCAAACAGCGGGGGCGTCAATGCTGGGGGAGGGGACAGCCCTGCTCGGAGAAGCTGGCACTGCTTAGAATCAGGGGTGCTTGCACTGCCAGGGGCAGGACACCGTCTGCAACCCGGCGAAGGCAGGAGCTTTGGAAGGTGTCACCAAGCCGCGAGGAGGCTAAGTGGGAGTGACACCACAGGCCGGGGGCTCGGGGCCACAGCACCAGCGGGGGACACGCAGCCCGCCCCGAGCAGGTACCGCTCAGGACAGCCCTGACCCCCGTAGACTTCTCGCCGCAGGGGAAACTTTGGGGGCGCCCAGGGGGCCGGGCCCCGGGAACGGAGCCCCCCGCCCCGCCCGCGGGCCTGGCTCGGGGTCGGGGGGGCCCGACCCCCACGTGAGGGCGGCCGCCTCGCCCAGGAGGGGCTGCGGCCGAGGGGGGCGGGCACCCGCGGCCGGGGCGCGCCCGTCCCCGCGGCGAGGGGCCGAGGCCGACGCGGAGGGGGCGGCCCCGCGCACCCGCACCCCCGCGGAGGAGCCCGGCGCCGCCGCGGGACGCGGAGGGGGCGCGAGCACCGGCGGGCACCGGGGCCGCCCCGGTCGGAAGCCCGCGCCGGGGCCGGGGGCCCGTGGGGGGTCGGCCATGTCGCGACAGGCGGCGGTGGCGCCGGGGCGGGAGGCGGCGGGGAGGGCGGTGGTGGCGCCGGGGGAGGAGGGGAAGGGGTCCGGCCCAGTCGAGCCTGACGCTCTCACCACAGGAGCTGGCGCCGCCGCTGAGGAGCGTATCGCGACAGGCGGGGGAGGCGAGCGCCCGCCGCCTTTTTCTCGCGCCCCGGGCCCGGGCGCTATCGCGATAGCGGCGCGAAGCGGAAGTGGGGTGGGGGGAAGTGGGCCCGGGGTTGTTCTGACGACGGGGTCGGGGCTCAAGGGAGGCCGCGGCGTCTGCCGATGGCTCCGCGGAAGCTGACCGGGCCGGTCCAAGATGGCGGCGGCGGAGGAGGCCTCCCTCCTCTCTTCTCGTCTCTGGCGCCGACCCGCCCCCGAGCCCCGAACGGAGGCCTATGATTGCTCCTGCGGCACGTCGCTCTTGCCCCTCGGACGCGCTCTATTGGCTCTTGGCAGGGATGCAGCCGGCCCCCTCTTGCCGAATGGGCAATCGCTCCAAGGCGCGGCGTTCGATTGGCCTCCCGCGCAGACTGCTAGGATTGGCTCTGGTTTTCTTCCCCGCTCCTCCTCCTCCCCGCCTCAGGGCACAACACGCCAGCGCGAGGGCCCGTGCGTCAATCAAGAGACCATTGGCGTGCTGATTGGATACACCCGCCCCCCTCTCCTAAACTAATTGGTCGGGGGGAGGAGCTAGGCTGATCAGGGGCGGGAAGTCGTCCGTCAAGTTTAGAGCCATTTTTAATTGGTTCTGAGGGGATATTCTGCCCCGCAGCCATTGGTTGGCTCCGGAAGTGGGTGGGGAAAGCGGAGGAAGGCATGGAGCGTGGGCGTTAAAGGCCGAGCACCTAATGAGAGGGAGACAGGTACCTTCAAGCCGGGGCCGAGCTGGAGTCGTCTGCCACTCAAAACAGCCCTGGGGCCACCGGGGAGGAGCTGGGCAAGAGGGCCCACCCCCTTCCCCTCGTTGGCCCTGGCCGTTGCCATTCGCCCCAGCGTATCCTGCAACGCCGCGAGGGGGTTGGTACCCGCCCCTGAGGCGTGTGAAACGGGGCGTAGCAGGCAGCGTCGGCTCCTGGACACATCCTTCCGCATCCCTTGTGTCCCAGCTGCGTCGTCTTCCTGCAAGTGTCTGTTGGGCATATCTCTGAGTCTCTGTACGGTAAACGGAGGGAAAGAAGCAGTGGCCAGTGTCCCAAGTCACTGGCACCTCGCATACCCATGGCAGGGGCATGGCGTTTCTGCCCTGCCTCGGCCTAGTTGTGCGGTTACTGTGGGGCACTGTCCTCCGCAGCCCGCTTCCTCGGTGTTGTGGGTACGCTGCAGAAGGGACAGAGGGGGCTACCCTGTCCTCTCCCGCTCACTGCTCTGCGCTCCAGCGGGGAAGACTTGCCGACCTCGTGTGCAGGATCCACTTTTGCACTTCTACCGTCGTTTCCACGATAACTCCAGTTTGCCCTTCCGGGGTTTGCATTCGCAGAAGTACAGTGACTGTTTACCGAATGAATACGAGGGATGAAGTGTGGTTGACGACTCGGTAGGCAGTGGTACCCGAACCACCTACGAGGCATTTGCTCCGGGTCACATAGTGAATACATAAAAAAGATAAACCCAAGGAAGATGCAATTAAGAGCGGCATCTGAATCATCTGACAAGGGGAGATGACTAAAAATGCAGTGTTCTTAGGCCCACACGGACCTGAGGAGTGAAGCCTAGAGATCTGCGCTTTTACACACTTCCTGGGTGATTCCCATGCTTACTGGGGTTTGAGAGTCATTCATCAAGCCACTCTTCAAAGTGTGGCCCTTGGATGGAGCAGGGCCTCTCAGAGGTCTTGGGAACCATTTGAAGACTTGCTAAAATGCAGATTCTGGTTCAGCAGATCCCAGATTCTGGTTTTTGACAAGTTTCCAGGTGATGCTGATGGTCCACACTTCGCATTTTTGAGTAGCAAGGATTCAGATCAGTGGTTCTCAAACTCGGCTGCAATTGGAATCACCTGGGTGGCTTGGAAAAAAAAGCCAGACACTCAGGGCTTACCCTAGATGAATGAAATCTGAATTTTCGAGGATATGAACCAGATAGTGATTTTTAAATCTGCTTAGATGATTCCAACATGCAGCTAATCTAACAGAGAATTTTATGGAGCAGTGGGTTCTCAGTGACGTACCTGGACCAGCAGCACAAACATCACCTGGGAACTTATTAGAAATGCACATTTTTTAGCTCCCCCATAGACCAACTGAATCAGAAACTCTGGGCCCTGAAACCCTGGTTTTAACAAGCCATCCAGGTAATTCTCAAGCATGTTCAGTTTTGAGCATCTCTGTTCTAAGACTATGCAGGACTGCGGCACCAGGTGACTCCGATTCTTTCTTGACTCTGGCCACGGAGGTGGAGGCTCTGAAGAGGGGCGGGCAGAGCGCCCTCCCCCGGGCAGACCCATCAGCAGAGATCAGCAAAGGCTGTCACTTCCAAACAGGGCTCATCTAAAGACTCCAGGATAAACGTGGGGACACAGCTAAGCGACCTAGGTAATTTGGCCGGCCACTAGAAGGATCCCCGGGGGTGATGTAGACTCTGATGTGAGAGAGGAGACTCAGAGAGCTGCTAAGGTCCACAGACTGAGCCCTGAACTGAGACACACTTAGAACAAGTGTGATGGGGGGCGGCCCAGAGACAGGAACAGGAAGGGAGATCTCAGCGAGGACCCAGCCGGCTAGAGCCCCAGGGAGAGAGCGAGAGATGGAGGGGGGAAGGCGGGCACAGGTGCAGGGCGGGCTGTGCACCCACCTCCTGGGTAACTAAGAGGGGCACGGGTCAGTGACCAGGCTCCGACACTCTGTGGAGCCCGGCTCCAGAGCACAGCAAACGGGCCCCCGTGTGGGGCTCTTCCTGAATTAGCTCTTGCAGGGTAGCTGCTGGGACTGCCTCTGCTGCCAGCGTTGTCCCCACCTGCCTATAGGCCACGTGCCCCTCAGCCAAAGTGAAGGAGACCTTGGCTGAGCCCCGGTTCCAAGACAGCCTGGGGGCTCCACTTGCTGAGCTGGCAGGAACTCTGACAGCACTGAGTCCCTGCCAGCAGGGAGCCTGTGTGCTTGGCCCGATCGGGGCTTGGCTCACCACTCCACACACCGGACCCTGATGGGAAGCCCAACACCGAGCAGGTCCTGGGCGTCCTTCACGTCCTCACGAGGGACCTCTGGCATGGAGGCTTGCACACCTGAGACCCCACAGCCACCCCGGCTGGCCCGTTTTCAGGGCTGGGGCTTTGGGCAGCCATATCACTTGGGAGCATCAAAACAATGGACGTTCTCCAAGTGGTCTGGAGACGGAGAGAGCTCTGCTCTTCCTGGAATCCAGGACAGGGAAGCAAAGGGCCAGGGTGGGGCCCAGACACCACCTGGATCGGGAGCCCCAGCTTTGTCCCCCAAGCCCCACAGCGGACTCCTCCAGTCGTGCAGGTGTTTGACAAATGATCACTCCCCAGGAACAGAACCTGATAATGTGCTTTTAATTGCACTTTTTCCAAAAGTATCTCCCTTTCTAGGTAAAAAAGATGAAGCATGATGAAGACTGGCTCTATCCCCCAAGATGGGGAGGCCATCTTGGTGCTCAGGGGACTGGCTCCTCCCATGCCTCCTCGGACAGTCCTGGCACAGGGCTGCTGAGGGACACTCCCAGCCCGATCCTGACCCGGGTCTCTTCAGAAGGGCAGGGCCCGTAGCTTCAGGGGCAGCCACCTGGGTACAGTCCCTCAGGTGGACATGATGCCGCTCTTCTCGCCCTTGACCTTGAGGAACTCGGCCATGCTGGAGAAATACTTCTGGTTGGCCTCGGCCACCTTCTTCTCGGCTGCTTGCGGGTTCACAATCTCCAGGCCCTGGGCAGGCGGGGGAGGTGACGATGGGGTGGGGAGCTGGGCTGGCCGCTGACAGGATCCCCCCCCCCCCGCACCCGGCCCCAGTAAGAGGATCATGAAATGTCAGGGAGCCCTTCTCAATGGTCCTGGGGCTCCAGGTGATGAGGACAGTTTGCCAGTCACCAAACTGCCCCCGCCCCAAAGGAGGACCTGGGCATCTGAATATTTAACAGGTCCTCCAGGTGATTTTAAAAACAGTTTCAGAACAGCCAACCCGGTTTGGTTCCTGAGTAAGGAAACCGAGTCACAGAGTGAAGCGGCTCCCCTGCCGCCGTGGTGCGAATCACACCAACCCCGGTAGGGACAGTGACCCGCGCTGGGGGCCCCGCAGTGGCTGGAACCTTTCCCAGTATCCTCCACACGGTAATCCTACCTTGCGGCTGAGGCCTCCCTGGGGGCCTCCAACCTGACCCCTCACCCCCTCTTCTCCGTGCACTTTCCACTTTCCGACAGGCTGTGTATCTTACCTACCTGACCTGCCACCCCATAAGGTCCACAAAGGCAAGGCTTACTGCCTGGTGTCTGTGGTTTTACCCCCGGCTCTTCCAAGGTGCAGGGGACTTAGGTGCTCAGCAGACCCTTGCTGACAGAGGAAAGCTGTTCTGTTCGATGCCGTGGGACACACCAGCCCTCTTTTGTGGGCGCGTAAGCCAAGGAAGGGACGGACGCAGTGGCTCCATCCTGTGCACTGGCCGGGCTGGGACCTCACCCTCCCAGCCAGCTATGAACCTTCTTACGAGGGCCTGCGGTTGTCCCAACCACCCAGCACCTCAGGGAGGGGCTGAGCCCGCTCGAGGTCACAGGGTCGCCCACAGCCTGAGTCTAAAGCCAGCCTGCGCTTGCTGGCAGGACCGTGTCCCTTCTGTCCCTGCTAACTTGAGCACCGGGGGGCCATGCCCTCCACCAGGGGCTTCACTGATGCCCCGTCCACACCAGCCCTGTGAGGAGCTCGATCGTGTGCCTGTCTCACAGGAGAAGAGGCTAAAGCCCAGGGCTGCTGGGAAAGCTGGGAGTGGAGCCGCCTGACTCTGGCGTCCAGTACCTGGAGTGGGGTGAAGGCCACGCTGGAGGCTGTCCCTGACGAACGGTCGCGGATGGTGGACTTCCCTCCGTACACCACACTCTGCTTCTGCAGTGTCCGCTGTGGGGAGGTGGGGGCAGGGGACGTCTGGGCTTGCCCCGGGCTTGCCCACCGGTGCCCCCTCACCCCTGGACCCGCCCAGGCCTGGTCTGTACCTGCAGTGTCTTGGAGATCCTGGCTTTGGTGGCCTCGTTCACCTGTGTCTGCCGTACCCGCCCGCTGCCTGATTTGCCCAGGTGGCCCAGGCTGAAGCCCAGGTCCTCCTGGTAGGCGTCCTCCTCGATCTGGTGGGAGGAGAAGGCATCCCGGAGTTAGACTCTCCATCAGCTAGACACCCGGCCGTTCACCTGATTCAGGTGCCTGCGGGGCCAAGATGACCCCCGAGAGGGGCCGTGTGTGCACACACACGTGCGTGCACGGCGTTAACAACCGAAGCCGGGCTCGCAAACCAAAGGACACTCGAGCTAGTTCTTGCAGGACCAGCAGGGTGATGCTCAGAGAAGAGAGTGGCGGAGGTGAAGCCAGGGGAAGGACATGTACGGGAGGGCGGGGGGCAGGGGGGATAGGGCCGGCACAGAGTGCTGTGTAGGGGTGCATGGATGTGGGGGAGAGACTGGAGGCGGGGGTAGTGCCCCAGCAGAGAGGAGAAACGTGGCAGGGGACAGAGGGACAGCGCTTGTGACAAAGACGACCCCTGAGGCCCTGCAGTGGGAAAAGGGCTAAGTGTCCGGGTCGGGGTTCTGACCTCTCCAAAGCTCATGCGGTTGGCCTGCTTCCGGATCTCGGTCAGTCCCAGCCGCTCCTTCATCTTGCGGTACCTGGGGATGGGCACCGGGGGTCAGCTGGTGGGTGAGCCCCTTCCCTTTCCCTCCTCCTGACCCCGGGCCTCGGGACCCACCTGCGGCCGCCTCGCTTCTTGCGCTGCCCGTCCAGGGGCGCAGGCAGCGGCTTTACCTGCTTCACAGGGGGTGGCTCCTGCCACTTGTCAAACTTCCGCTCGATCTCGTCCTTCAGCTCGTAGCCCACCTGGGGAGGGCGCGAGGGTCCCATCAGGGCCTGGGGGACCCGTCCGCTCTCGGGCCCAGACTCCTCACTGCACTACACACACAACTGTCTCCTCGATGGGGGTGCAGGCAGCCCCTCAAATGCAACACAGCCAACCCCAGGCCCGCGCCTCCTCCCCAGCCTTTGGCCCCAGCCTCTGCAAGTGGGGTCACCTGGGAGCTTCACCTCTGTGCTTTCTCTCCCAGCAAGCTCTTCCTTCAGAGACCCCAAATGCCACCCCCCTCCAGCACCTCTGCTGCAGCGAGGTCTCTGCAGGACCCACCCCGCCCCACCGCCAGGCTGGGGCCTGCGCACTGGCCGCTCCCTCCTCCTGGGTCTCTTCCCCCAGGCACTCACGGGAGCTGCTTGCTAGCTTGACCCAGGTGTACGTGCATTACACCTTCACCTCTTCAGAGAAGCCCCCCGCCCCCGACATCCTGGTTGAACAGTGCCCACCTCCCCCACCAGCCCAGCACCCTTGGACCCCTACGCAGCAGTGACACGGCGTCCCTGGACACAGCACAGATGTCCCTGGCCCCCTCGCCCTGCCCCCAACCAGAACGTGCATGCGCACACAGGGCTTTGGTCTGAGCGGCTCACTGCGGTACCCCCAGCATCTCGACCAGTGGTTGAGAGGAAGAGAGAAAGGAGGGAGATCACAACCCTGAACACTGTGCCAGGCTGGGTGTCTGGACGCCAGTGCACAAGACACAAAACACATCCCCTTTCACAGAGCGGGTCTGCTGAGGAACACAGAGGCGAACTGAATGACGGTCTGGATGGTGACAGGTCCCGGTGCAGCAGGCAAAACCGCCCCACCAGGGTGTCCACATCCTCGTCTCCGCTCCGGATGGAACTTTGTGGGTGTGATCAGGTGAGAGATGTGAAGACGGGAGACGATCTAGATGGCCAGCGTGGGCCCCACGTCATCACCACGTCCTTAAAGGAGTCAGAGGAGGACCCGTGGAGACAGGCCTCGAGTCAGGGAGAGACAGAAGACGCCACGCTGCCAGCAGTGTGGACGGAGGAGGGCTGCGAGCCCCGGGCAGCAGGCGCCTCCAGAAGCTGGGAAAGGCAGGGGGCGGATCCTCCCCAAGAGGCTCCAGAGGGAATGCTGTGCCAGCACCTGGATCTCAGCACAGCGGGACCCTCGGCGGACTTCTGACCCACAGGGCTGGACGACGACACTAACACACGACACCCCCCCCCCCCCCCCCCCGCACACTTAGAACAGTGCTCGTGTGTGCTGGGTCCCCTGATGGTGCCTCCCCCCAGGACACAGGACACACCACAGACCCACACAGACGCCCGCCCGTGCCTCACCTTCCCCTCTGTGCTCTCGTGGAAACTGTCCACGCGGGCTGCCAGCGTGCACTTGGCGGCCACCAGCCGGGCCGCTTTCCGTCGGAGATCCTGGAGCAGCAGGAAGGGGCAGAGTCAGTGAGAGAATTCGTTTGAGAGCCCTGAGCATTTCAGAAACCACAGGCACCAGGGCTCACCCTCCGCCCACCAGCGCTTCACCGTCCCTGCCACGCGTTACTGTGAAAACCGGTAATAACGTGTTACCGCAACAAACTATCACCATTGCTGTTTTCTTTCAGCCCACTTTTCAAAAACTTGAGCCCCTTTGCACAGACATCTATATTACTGCAGTGGAAAACTGTCACACGCTAAAAAGAAAGTGATTAAAATAGAACACATCCATCTGTGCATCAGAAAATTGTGTCCTGCGCCACGAAAGGCAGGTGGCCCATGATCTGAGATGCACCAAGATGGTACGCGTAAACCCACAGCCACGTCTCGATAAATAACGATAACAAAGTTAGCAGTGGCTCGCGTGGCGAAAAGCAGCCTTGCCCTAAGAGTTCCGGCCTGGCCCTCAGCTCTGGGAGGTAGCCTTTGTTGGCCCGGGACCTTGGACAAGGCAGAGACCAACCATGTGAGACGCTCAGGGGGGTGTCTGGGTTACAGGATCTCAGTCAACCTGGAACCCAGATCAGCCACATGGGCTACCCGGTCCGGTCTACACAACTCAACCCCAGAGAAGACTCCCAACTTGGAGGCTCAGTGGGGCTTCCCTGGTGGCGATTCCCCCGCACGCTGTTACGTGTGGAGGCCGGGAGTGACATGGGCAACGGGGAGAGGAGGTCTGGAAGTGCCGTGGCTGCTACTTCTGGCTCCGACCCCACCCACTTCTTCCCTTGGCTGCTGGGAGTCTGTCCTTTCGTGACAAACCACAATTCAAGTGCGTCAGCTCAGTGAGTCTGCACCTCCCTCTAGTGGGTTATTGAAGCTGGGGGTGGTTTGGGGACCCCTGCACCTCACGAGCTAACGCTTATGTTGCTTCTTATGTGCGAGCGTGACCTGAAGGTGTTGCATACGTAAGAGTCCTCATCACAACCCTGGGAAGCAGGTTCTATCCCCCCCATTTTACAGACAGGGAGACTGAGACACAGAGCTCACATCTCTTGCCCCGTTGTTAATCCCAAGCCCAGCACATCTGCTCCAGGGTCCTTGTTCTTACGCTCCATGTGACCCTGTCGTCCGAGCTCCTGACCACTGTTGTCAGCTGTGACCAGTGGGAACCGGGGAGCAGAGGGGCAAGTTGCTGAGGCTCACACTGCCCCCCGGACAAGGCTGCTTCTGCCACAGCAGAAGGTTCCACGGGGCCCACGTGTCAGGGCGGCTCACCGGGGGCAGAGACTGCACGATGTCGCTGTGGTAGATGTAGCCAGTGTGGGGCAGCACAGAGGTGGACGAGAAGCCGGACAGCGTCTTGCGCTGGGCCCCAAGCAGCATGATGTTGCAGGCGGGCATCTTGGAGAGGTTGGTCAGGCCCCCAGCCACCCCTGCGGCAGGAGAGAGGGAGGGAGGAGGTCAAAGGAAACACGGCACTTGTTTGGGGGCTCACTGCACACTTCGTGCCTTAACCTGAGCTTCTGGTTGAGTTCCCGAGCTGGCCCTGCTAGGGAGGGCTGATGGGTCCCGCTTCGGAGGGAGGACTCCGAGGAGGCCCAGAGAGGTGAAGCCACCTGCCTGACGGTGCACAGTGGGGAGGCGGCCCAACAGGAGCCCCCAGAGTCTACAGAGCCACACAGCCCCTGCTCTGTGTTAGAACAGCGGCCACCAGGCTGGGGACGCTCTGATGACGGGCCCTGGTGTCAGTCACCCCTGGGTTCCTGTGGGCTTGTCTCCAGGCCCAGCGCAGAGAAGCTGCAGATAAAAACGTTTACCTTTCATGGGGGACTGCTGTGTGCCAGGCTCCGCACTAGGCGTCTTTAAGGATTAGGTAAGCGATCAAGGCATGGTAACTTGCAAGTGAGCAGAGCGCCCCCCGCCCAGAAGCTGACGTCAGAGTCCCCAGAACCTTCGTGCTGCCTTATAGGACCGAAGGGACTTTGCAGACACAGTTAAGGACTTTGAGAGGGGCGGGAGGGAGGGGAGGATTCTATGAAGCACAAGGGTCCTTGTAAGCTGAAGGGAGAGGCAGAGAGTCACAGGGATGTGAGACAGGAGACTTTAAGGTGGGGAAAACCCGGAGCCAAGGGTGCAGGCAGCCTCTGGGGGCCAGGAAAGGCCCGGAAGCAGACTCCTTCCGCTCCTTCCTCCTAGAACCTCCATAAAGCAATGCAGGAGCCAGCCGACACCTTGATTTCAGCCCGGAAGTCACAGGAAAGTAGCACACCGTCAATCACCACTGGGGAAACTGAGGCACGTGAAGATGGGAGGTCAGTGAGGGGGAGGCAGGATCCATACCTGAGGTGATCTCGCCCCGAAACCACCGCAGCCCCACACACACCTGCCACTCCAGGCTGCGCTAGGGGCTGAACCGTGTCTCCCCAAATTCCTGTGTCGAAGCCCCACGCCCACGACCTCAGAATGTGGCTGTGTTTGGAGACGAGGCCACGAAAGAGGGGATTCAGGGGGAATGACATCACTGGATGGGCCCTGACCCAGCACGACCGGTGTCCCCACAAGAAGAGAGGACAACACAGATGCACAGAGGAGAGGCCAGTTGGGCAGACGGCCCCCTGCAAGCTGAGAACCCAGCCTGCCGACACGCTGCTCCCACCTTCTGGCCTCCCAGCCTCCAGGACCCCATGACAACGAACCTTGGTTTTTAAGGCCCCCACTGCCTGCCACCCCTGCCTGTGCTACTTTGTTATGGCAGCCGAGCAACCTAGCACACAGCTGCTCCACCCAGGTCCCCGAAGAGCCCCTCAGCTGAAGGGGCTAGGAGCCCGAGGGGGCGCCTGCTCGGAGACCGCAAGGAGTCTGAGGAGGCCCACCCTTCAGTCCCAACCCGTCACCAGGACTGCTGTCCCCATCTCACGGATGAAACCATGGTCCTGACGGCTCACACCGCCTATGCTGGGCAGCCCAGGGGTCTGTGCGGAGCCGGGAGCTGCCGGGACGTGCTGGCCGAGCAGTGCCGGGGTCCCCAGCAGCCACACCACCTCCTCCGGGCTGGTCAGGCCAGCCCTCCTCAGGGCCACCATTCTTTCTGCGGGTCTGCAGGACAAGCAGGCTGGCCGACCTCTGTGATCTCCAGGAGGGATGACAGGGAGAGAACAGGGCACTGGGGCCCTGGGCCAGATGCCCCGTTTCATACACGAGGGGTGTGGCTTCTCCACGATCACACTGTCCAAGGTCGGCCCTCTGCCCCCACTCTGCCCCAGGACCTCACCCATGATCTTTGCGGCTGTGGACGCCCCGATGATGATGGAGAGGTTGGGTGCGATGAAGGACATCCGAGACTCCACGTACTCGTAGATGCGGTGCTTGGAGGCGTTTAGCTCCAGTGCCATGTCACAGGCCTCCTCCAGCCGCTCCAGCTCCTCCTCCGACAGCTGCTGCCTGCGGTGGTTCGGGACTTAGGGACGTGGCTGGGACAGACCCGGCCCCTCCTGTGTACCCCACCTGACGGGCACGGGAGCCCTGTCCTTCTGGCTGTGTGCTCATGCGCAAACGCACGTGTGTGCACACGTGCACATGTGCGCATAGCGTATATGCATGCACGCACGTGTGCACATATACACGTGTAGCCACAGCATGTATGCGTGTGTGCACATATGTACATGCACGCAAGCACGTATAGGTGCACATATACGTGCGTAGGTATGACGTGCATGCATGCACGCACGTGCACGCGCATACACGTGTAGGCACAGCATATACACGTGCACACACATGCGTGCACATGTACACACGGCATATATGCATGCATGCACAGTGCACACATACACGTGTAGGTGCAGCACATACACGTGCATGCACGCATGTGTACATATACGTGTGTGGGTACACACACGTGTGCGCACACACACACGTGTAGGCACAACATATATGTGTGGATGCACGTGTGCGGCCTCAGGGCTACTGTAAGTGCTATTAGCCTGGAAGCGAGGGCTGCTGGGAATCCTAGGTTTTCAGTCAGCACCGCTTGTCAGCCCGGGCCGGGCCCTTGCCCATGTGCCCCTGCCGGCCCCTCCTCATCCTCCAGGCCTCAGCCTCGCCGAGCACCAAGGTTCCTGCCCTGTTGCTTCCCTCGGGCACCATCACCAGCTGCGATCCACCGAGCCTCCCGTCCACCTCTGGCGCTAGACAGCAGCCCCCCAAGGGGACCCCACCCCAGATTCTCAGCAGCGTGCCCAGCACACCCTGGCACACGGAAGGTGTCGGGCTAGTACTTGCTGAAGGAAACCACAAAGGTGGGCTATCTTCACTGTCACTTTACAGAGGGGACCCGAGGGCAGGACGGCAAAGGGACCCGGCGGCCACAGAGCTGCGAGCCAGCAACCAAACCCGGCCATACCCCTCCCTCCCTCAGTTGCCCCGTCGCGCTTATGGCGCACAGACGAGGGACCGTGGAGCCCGCCCTAGGCCCCTACAACCAAAGCCCAGTGGGCTGAGGCTCAAGGCTGCTCCCCCCAGTGGCAAGCTAAGAGCCCAGTGTTCTCCCACTAGAGACCCTGGCCCCTGCATGAGGCTGAGTCGTCACCTCCTCCAGGAAGCCACCTGCCCCAGTCTGGAGAGGTGCCCCTCCTCTCGCGCCCCAGGCCACTCAGCACCTGTCTGCACTCTGACACTCGCCCTCCAGCCTGTGACCTGCGGGTACACCTGCCTCTCCCCAGACAGGAGCTGCTTTGCTGAGTTCTGTCCTCAGAACAGTGCCTGGCGCTCGGTCAGCATTTATTCAGTCAACAGAAGTGCAGCCCGAGGGAGGTCTCCATGCCACAGGGCTGTTCTGGAGCTAAGGACACGTCCTTCTCTTAGACACGGCACGGATGCCACAGGGGCAGGCGGACACCAAGGGCCCCAAACCAGGTCCCTGCCTTTATGGACACCTTCATCCCAGCGAGGGGAAATGTGCCCGAGACAAACGCTTGTAACCCAGGCTGGCCCTCTGCCTCACCACTCAGGACCTCCAGGCCCCACACTCACTCCACACGCGTGGGACAGAAATGAGCTGTCCTCCTGAGACAGATACCCGCCCACTGGGACCCTGAGATCCTCCTCTGCCATTAGATGGGCCTGCTGGGGCCCCAGTGACTCCTTGCCCCTGAGCACGCACCCCTGGGTGGTGGAGGCGGTGACGCTGACGACCATGATGGTGGCGTTGGTCAGGATCTGCTGCAGGTTCTCGTTGTTCTTGCACTTGTCCAGGCTGTTGCCCAGCTCCTGGGGGCGAGAGGGCAAGAGAGGGGAGGCCCGGAGACTCAGGGAGGCCCGAGAACCTCTCCTGCTCATGCAGCCACCCGGGTCTCTTCTGGGGACACTGGCAAAGCTGGGCTCTGTACACAGAGGACCTCCTACCAGTTCCAAGAACTTCCCTGCTGAGGGCATCAGCACCACACTGCTGATCCAGAACCAGCCACCCAGGGAGGCCCTGCCACCCGTGTCAACTCGGAGCGCAAACACGACCACGCTGCTTCCCTGCACGGACGGCCCCCTACCATCCTCCTCTCCTGGACTCACGAGGGAGCCTCCTCACCCGTGTCCCTGCTTCCACCTGGGCCTGACCCTCCCAGGGCTTTCCTGTAAGGCCCAAAGCCTTGGAGGTCAGATGGCATCTGGCCTCACCAACTTTGTCTCCCCACCGCCGGCCGCCTCGGGGTCTTGGTGCTCATAAGTTCCCCCAAGTCTCTGCACGGCTTCCCCTGCATCAACCTTCAGATTTCCACTCAAATGCCACCTGCTCCAAGCACGGCCAGAGAAGCGCTGGCTGACACGGGGCACCCCCTCATCTCCCTCCCTGCTTCCTCGGCCTCAACCAGCTCCAGGCCCTTCTTGGGAGGCCCACCCAGGGAAGGAGTGGGCCTGGAGGTGGGCAGAGCAGCCTTGAGAACATTCCTTCCAGGCTCCACCCCTTTCTTGCTGGGAAGCCTAGAGCAGCTCCTGGCCTCAAGAGAACGGGGAGGGCAGATGAGCCCTCGGGAGCCGTGGCTCCAGGCCGCTCACCTGCTCTCTGTTCCCAGTGGCTGAAGGCTGACTGAGGGGAGTCTTTCCCCTTAGACCCGGGGGCCCAAGGGCAGGGCCTTGCCCCCCATCACTCAGTTCTTCCTGAGTCCCCACTTTGGTGCACTCACCTTGACCGTGCGGATGTAATCCAGTGCGTTGGGGACCAGGGACTCCAGTTCGGGGAATCGCTTTGAGTACTTATCCCGGATGAACTTGTGGATGATGTCTGAAGTGGACAGAGAGGCGAGGTGTCTGATGAGGGGGCAGGCGGACTCCGCTGGCTGTCCCCAACATCCACTGCCCCTCTTCCCTTAGTGACTGAAGCCCTGAATTTAGCGGGGCTCACGGCCACCCAGCAAAAACGCCGTTTCCCTGCTGCACGCAGCCACGTGAGTTAGTTCTGGTTTACGACACGTGATCTGAAGTGAAATGCAATTTCCAGGTCACCCCTTAAAGAACTGTGCCCTCTTCTTCCTTCCTCTTTTGCCGGTGGGATGTGGAGGTGGGCAGTCACCTTGGACCCTGACACAGGTGGCAGATCAACAAGACAGAAAGGGCCCGACACCAGATGCCGCGACTTTAGGCCTGGGGTCCTCACCCAGACTCTCACATCACAGGAAAACACACTTCCTTCTCAAATAAGCCACTCTGCTACAGCAGCCGAACCTGGACTTGAACTAAATGAGGAGTCTGGGGGCAGGACCCTGGGGAGGCCAGTGGGGAAGGCGACCAGGATCCTGCCTCTGCCCTCCTTGGGGACTGGAGGGGGCCGTGAGGGACGCCAGGCAGGGCCATCTCTGCTCGCCCTTCAGGGCACTCACTCAGTTCGTTCTCGATCTCCACGGTCAGGTTGTTAGCGTCCACGATGACCCGGTATTCAGGGGCCGCCTCGACTGGTCCCATCACTGTGAGGGGGAAAAACAGCCTGGGGGTGTGTGTGTCTAGGCTCCCGCACCTGGGGGGAGACGGGGTGTGGCTGGAGGGGCTGGAGGAGTAAGCCTGGAGGTGGGTGTGCATGTCTGCAAACCCCCCATCTCTCCCCCTCCAGTGCGCCCTCCAGGCGTCATGACCCCATCTTGCCCTGGAACTAACCCTCCGGCAGCTCCCCACACCACGAGGCCACGGGCCTAGCTCCCCAGACTGCAGTCTGAGGCTCCCAAAAGCCAAGAAGCCCTGGGAGAACAAGAACTGCATCTGTTTCCCAGGGCTGTCCCCTCCCTGTGCCCAGAACAATGCCTGGCACACTGGTGCCACTCCGGGGTATCAGCCGGCCTCTGCACCGTCCCAGCCCCACCCTCTCATGACGCCCCAAAGGGCTGACTGCAGTGCCTGAGCACCCAGGGCTGCTTTGCTCTCCTCTGGGCCTCTGCATATGCTGTTCCCTCCCCCTGGTACATCCCTTCCTCACATCGGTTTCTGAAACGTTCCTCTCCAGGTTTCAACAACGATAACAACGACGGTGAAGGTATCACCATCAGCAGCAGAAGCAGCAGCTGACACACACAGGACTTACCGTGTGTCTCCCACCGTCCCAAGCATCTTGCAGGCATTGACCTCTTACCCACAACCAGCCAGAGGTGTGGGCGTCAAATTAGACCAATGTTGCACAGAAAGAAATGGAGGGACACGGCCTGATGTCACAGAGCCAGCAGATGGCAGAGCTGAGATATGGCCCCAGAATCCACATTCTTAACTCTGATGGCTCAAGTGTCTCTACGTCCCTAGGACTCGGAAGGCACCCTGGAATCGTCTCTGCTCCCTCGGCACCCCTGCGTATCCATTAGACACAACTGCCACCCAGTGCTGAGATGTCCCGTGCCCGCCTCCCACTCTAGATGCCCGGTGACATCAGGTCTGACTTAACCCTGAGCCTGACCCGACACGTCACTTTCACTGCTCCCCACAGCTCGTCAGATGGAGAAGCCCCCTAGCTTGGTGTTCAGAACCCTGCAGGATCTGGCACTTTCTTCTGCCGCCATGAGCACAGCAGATAAGCGAGGCTCTACACGCACAGCTCCTTCCCAGGGCACGCGGCCACTGTTCTCCGTCTGGTGTGTGGATTCACGCTTCAAAGTCCATTTCAGGTACTGGCTCTTCCCTGGCCCCAGAGCTGGGGTCAGCCCGCCCCTCCAGCGGCTCCAGCGTCCGGAGCCCCCTCCATCCCAGCAGGTGCTGCCCACCAGCAGCCGCCTGGACCTGCCTGTCAGCTCCGCCAGAGCCTGAGCTCAGAGTGGAGAGCTGGGCGGATTCCCCAGGGCACCCGGTGCCTCCAGGGGCCCGCCACTGAGTGCCTCAGGAAAACTTTAAAGAAAAGAAGCGAAGAGCGGGGAGCAGGTCTGACCACACCGCTGCTGTGCCCGACAGCGTCCCGTGGCCGCTTCAGCAGTCAGTTCCATCCCAGAGCTCCCCCTTGGCAAGAAGACCGTGAGCAAGCTCTGAGCAACCTGTCAGAGCTGAGCTGAGCGCTCGAGACACCCCAGCACTCCCGGAAGCTGGTGCTCCGATAACTGCCCGCTGCAGGGTCACTCACTACTTACCAAATGATACCAGTTTTCCACACACGATAGCAGTAATGTTCCTTCTCTTTCTTTTTAAAAAATATTTTTTTTACATTTATTTATTTTTGAAAGACAGAGAGAGACAGCACAAGTGGGGGAGGGGCAGAGAGAGAGGGAGACACAGAATCCGAGGCAGGCTCCAGGCTCTGAGCTGTCAGTACAAAGCCTGATGCAGGGCTCAAACTCACAGACCGCAAGATCATGACCTGAGCCAAAGTCGGACGCTTAACCGACTGAGCCACCCAGGCACCCCTCCTTCTTAAGTAAACTGAAGGAAAAAACCATGCTGCTTTAGAGAAAAATGTAAAGTAAATAACGAAACGAGTGGTTTACGGAGGTGGCAAAACCCTTAACCGGACACGTGAATCACTGACACTTGAGAAGCCTTGAGGGGAGTCCTTCTGCAGCAAGTAAGCGCTTGGCGAGAACTTAAGAAGTGTCAGCTTCATGATGCAATGTATTCTCAGGAGAGAAGGGAACCGGGTTGGGATGGAAAAGAAAAAGAAAGGGGCGCCTGGATGGCTTAGTCAGGTAAGCGTCCGGCTCTTGGTTTCGGCTCAGATCACGATCTCCCAGTTTTGTGAGATCGAGTCCCGTGTCAGGCTCTGTGCTGACAGTGTGGAGCCTGCTTGGGATTCTCTCTTTCTCTCTCTCTGTCCCTCCCCTGCTTGTGCGCTCTCTCTCAAAAGTAAATGAATAAATATTTAAAAAAAAAAAAAAGAAAGGAAAAGAAAAGAAAAGAAAAGAAAAGAAAAGAAAAGAAAAGAAAAGAGGGCTCTCAAAAAGTCTGAGAAGGAGGCAAGCCGAACTTCCAAAGCCACAAGCAGCGGAGGAGCCAAGGGGCGGGGCAGGGGAGGGACGTGGGAGGGGGAAGTTACCTTCTGAAGCTTTGGCTTGCTTGCTGATATACTCCTCGATCTTCATCATGATCTCAGCAAACTGCTCAGGGAAGACAGGAGAGTCGGAACTCGGAACTCTTCAGGAAAAAGAGCTACTGCGCACATCACCCCTGCGGGGAGCCCCTATTTACAGCCCGCTCACCATCTTGCTGTCCCACAGCTTGGCGATGCTCTTGACCGAATCCCCGGAAAGATCCAGCTGTGTCTCCTCCTGCACATCCTCGATCGCCGGCTCCTCTTCTTCCTCCCCATAGCTTCCTCCTTCCTCCTCTTCCGCCGCTTCCTCAAGGTCAGCCAGAAGCTCATCAGCCAGAGACATGCCGAGACCTATGGGAAGGGAGAGCGAGGTCCCCCCTTCATTAACGAGAGGGGGCTTCTCCCCAAGAAGGCCCTGGTCCTTATTGGATCGACCCCACGAGCAAGCAAGCTCCATAAGGACAGGTGTTTTCATCTGCTTTGTTCTTCAGCTTCTAACTGTGTCTGGCATATAATAGGTGCTCAATAAATACCCAGTGAATCACTCCATGAACAAACCTTCCAGAACCAGGTGGTCTCCGGTCACAGCTCCCACCACCTACCCTTCTCACACTCACGTCACTGGCAAGACACAGCACGCCCCTCATGCCACCACCTAAGACTCAAAAAAATTCACATCCTCTCTTTGAGATTGGACGTCTCCTAGAATCCTTTTTTCTCCTATAACAGAGATCCCTCCCCAAAACTGTAGGGCCCCAAAAGAGTGACAGATACCCTAAAATATTGATCTCCCTAAACATCAGGGCAACCAGGTGGGGCCTAAGGTGTCTAGAGGCCCTCATGGCCGGTCCCCTCTGGCCATGAGCAGCCTCCTCACGTACTCCAAGCGCTGGACAAAATTATTATTTTGAGTCCCAGAGGGTGGAAAAGAATGGGAAACACTACTCATCAAGATACAATCCCACTGTTTTTTGTTTTTGTTTTTGTTTTGTTTTAACGTAAAACACCTCTCCTCCTTCCCGTTCCTCCTTCCTTTCCATAAAACAACCCCCCTTCCTCATTTCCTTCCCTTCTACACTGCCGTCCCTGGAAGGAAGTATAAAAACAGAGGCTGCATGGGTAATGTGTCGAGTGAAGCACGCTGGGGGCTGGGCCCCCGGGAGCAGCGGGACTCGGACACCGGGGGCCTCACGGCCAATGTAAATGCGCAGCCGAGGCGCAGCTGCAGACACGCCTGGCCAAGCGGCCAAACATGTTGTCAGGTGCTCTTTCTTCAACAAAAAAGATTCAGAACTTTGACGCAGAATCTCTGTTTCAAAGTTTCCATGCGATCATTTAAGTGGATAATTTAAAACCATAACCCCCCGAAATCCCCGCAGCACAGGCCAAACCCAACGGATCACGGGACAGATTTGGCCCCTGAGGTGGCAGTTGGGGACAAGCCTCAGAAGTCCAGTTGCGCGTATGAGACCCTCCTGCCTCCCTGCGCACGCCGGCCCCCGGCCCCAGGAATCAGGGCTCCCGCCCTCCCCGCGTCCACAGCGCACACACCTCTTCCCAGCCGGCAAGACGGTTTCTAGGCGAGTCGCTTCCCGACAGCGGTTGACGCTCACCGATGACGTCTCAGCTTCGCGCCGTCGTCGCGGCAAAGCTGCGCTCTGATTGGCTCCCGCCCTGGGCTGCCTTTGGAACAACAACTTTATTAGCTCCTGCCGCTAGGCGGAGAAGCGGTGAGTCCGAGAGGAGACGGATCTGTCCGGTTTACGGCCTGGCGAGGACTGAAGCTGCTAAGCGGAGAATCGCCGTAGCCGGGCGAGAAGGTGCCGAGACAAGAATAAAGACGGGGACAACTCGGACGACTAGGAGAGGAGTGCGACGAGAAAGCAAGGCCTTTAAGCCGGGACTCGGGGTGGAGGTGGAGGGGGTGGGGAGTGAAGCCGGAAATAGGGAACTACAACCCCCAGAAGGCCTAGCGGCTAAGTCCCGGATGCCGTGGCCGTAAAGCCTGATGGGACAAGTAGTTTTGCGAACGACTTAACCTGGAGGTTTGCGAGGTTGGAAGTTCTGAGACCCGCGGCGTCCGGAGAGGGAGACAGACATGGAACTGGAACAGAGAGAGGGGTGAGTGGCTTTGCATAAAACTACGACTCCCAAGAGACATTGCGGTTGCAGCACGTGCAGCCGTCTGCGCTTTTAGCTGAGGGTGGATGGGTATTGTAGTTCATGCAACTGCTTTCGCTTAGCGCTCTTAAGGGACCAGGGTCTGTGCTGGGCCATCCGCGGGGAGAGAGCTACGGTCTGGAGTTTTGGATCCTAGGACCAGGGGTCGGGAGCCTGGGCTCCTGGATCCTGGGACGAAGGGCTGGGGGCTTGAACTCCTTCGGATCCTCGGGGAGCAAGAGTCTGGAGGTCTGGATCCTGGGACGAAGGGATGGGGCTCGGACTCCTGTGGGACTCTAGGATCTGAAGGATCCGGAGGGGGCCGGGGGCCGGGAGTTCAGGGTCCCTGAGCCCCCTGACCTTGCAGGACCATGGCAGCCGTGGGCTTTGAGGAGTTCTCAGCGCCGCCAGGCTCAGAGTTGGCGCTGCCTCCGCTGTTCGGTGGTCACATCTTGGAGAGCGAGCTGGAGACAGAAGTGGAGTTCGTGTCTGGGGGTCTGGGCGGCTCTGGGCTCCGGGAGCGAGATGAAGAGGAAGAGGCCGCCCGGGGACAGCGGCGGCGCCAGCGAGAACTAAATCGAAGGAAGTACCAGGCGCTAGGTCGGCGCTGCCGGGAGATCGAGCAGGTAGGTGAGTGCGGATTCCCCGGCTTGGGGGCCCCTTGGCCTAAATCACCACCCCTTCCCCGTCTCTGCCCATATGCCAGCTTTCCTTACCTAGCTGAATGAACCTTTCATTCATTTATTCATTCATGGTTCGTTTGCTCTGCGCCTGTTACCTGTCGGGCACATGCAAAGCACCTGGAGAGCGGTGTGCTCACCAGCGACCCTGACCACCCAGATCAGCTCACTGATGTTTCCTACGTGCCTCTGGTGCTCCCGCTGATCAGGCTTTTCAAGTCCCCCTTACCCCTCGCGTCAGGCTCTCACGTCCTGTCCATCCTGCCTCTTCAATCCCGCTTGGATCCTTCTCCTGTCCATCCCCATGGCTCCTGCCCCAGACACAGGTTCTATACGCAGCATCACAGCATCAGCTTCCTTGGTGAGAATGAGGAACGCACCTTTGGCAGGGACCAGATCTAGAAAGGCCAGGAACACCAGGGCACGAAGTTTGGGTTTGGTTTTGTTTTGAAGGGAGGAGGAGCTCCTGAAAGTTTTCAAACGGAGGGAGGAACAGGGTCAGATCTGGGTGTTTGAAAGACTGAGCTAGGTTGTGTTAGTGTCACAGGCCTCCTGTCACCAGGTACTAAGTAACGGCAATGCACCCTCCCGAAGTTATGGAGGCTGGAAGGGCAAGGTCAGGGCGGCGGCGGGCTTGCTTGCTGGCAGTCATGGTGTTCCCTGACCGGTGGATCTCTGCCTTTATGTGGTGTTCTCCCTGTGCATGCCTCTCTGTACCCCAGCTTCCTCCGTTTGGAAGGACACAGTCATGTTGGATCAGGGCCCACTTAGTGACCTTTGACTCCAACACCCCTGTGAAGACCCTATGTGCCAAGAAGGTCATGTTCTGCGGTACTGGGAGAGTTAGGACTCCACCCACACCATCCAACCCCTCACAGTGGTGATGGGGAGCGCTGGAAGAGGGGCGGCTGGTGTAGTGGCCCGGGCAGGACAGGACGAGGTCTGAGCTGGAGCGGAGGGTTAGGAGGCGGCAGATGGAGACGCGGGTGGGTGTTTAAGCCGTCTTAGGATGAGGAGTGCGTCAGGCTGCCTGGAGCAGGACCTCGGTTCACCCAGGGCTGGCTGGATGTGTGCTCTGACAGGAGGTGTTGGAGGACCACAGGGCAAGTGGGAGGGAGCAGTCAGCCCCGTGTACTAAAACGTCCCCCCTGAAGCTGCACTAAAGCCCAAGCTGTGTACGCCCAACGGCAGCTAGGATGTGCACAGGACGCGAAGAGCCATTTGGTTTTATGTATGTGTGTGCGCGCAGGCGTGCACTAGATGGTTTGTGGACAGATCGGGTGTAACGTACACGAACCAGACAGCATACATCTCGAACTAGACCGCGGTTGCCTCCACGCCGTCCTTCAGCTCACCCCGACCTTCCTCCCTCCTCCACCGCTGCTTTCTTACTCTTCCCCCTGGGGACTCCTCTCGGGGAATTCCACAACAGCAGTGACAGCAGTAACATTTCATCCCAGGAATCCTGCGTTCACAGGGCTTTTCAGTACCCGGGTGGTGCCATCAGAGCGACCGCTGTCATAGGGGAGCACCCACCGTGTGCCAGGCTCACCCAAGGCTTTCCGCACAGGGCATCTCCGGGCTCCCTGCTGTCTCCACCCACTCCACGCCCCACCCCTGCACTGCCCCAGCTGGCAGTGGGGACCCCAGCCCTGTTTAACACGTCATGCTGGGGCCCACAGGGACTCAATCATCTGCTCAAATGGAGCTGGCATTTGAGCTTCTGCTCTTAGCCCCACCTCCCCCGCCCCACTCCCCATTAGGAATAGGTGGTGGTGTTATTCCTGTTTTTACAAATGCAAACAGCTGAGGCTCAGGGAGGTTCTAAGGAACTGGCCCAAGGTCACCCAGCAAAGTGGCAGGCTGGGGTCGGAGCCCACGTCTTCTGACCCAGGGGCGGAACCTGCTCATCTGTGTCTCTCTGATGGCTCCGAGGTAGCCAGCTCCTGCCTAATCTCCAGCAAGTTGGCCTGTTTGGTGTTGCGCGACACTTGACATGACAGAAAGTCATGCATTTATTAGCAAGTATGCGTGGAGCACCGCCTCTGCCAGGCTCTGCTTAAGGCATGGGGACACAGGCACAAGTCCCTGTCCTTTGGAGCCTATGTCCCGGTGGGGGAGACAGACGGTGAGCAAGAAGAAAAGTGGGTGGGCGAGAAGGCAGTGAGGAGTGTGGGAAGGAAACGAGCGGAGAGGAGGGGCTGGGCGCCCAGGTTCTGGGGGGCAGGGAGAGGGTGCTGCAGTGTAGTGGGAGGTCCCTGACTGGGAATGTGGGAGCTCAGACTTGAGGGAGCGGTGCAGGCGTGTGGGGGAGCCCCCAGGACAGAAGGAGGCCCACCGGAGTGGAGGGGATGGAGGGAGAGGCTGTGTGGCCGCTCCCGGGGTCACGGCACGGCACGTGTGGAGTAAGCGACGGGAGTCCCGGTGACCCTTGCGCTCTGCTGCCTCCCTGCAGGTGAACGAGCGGGTCCTGAACAGGCTCCACCAGGTGCAGAGGATAACCCGGAGGCTTCAGCAGGAGCGGAGGTAACCCCTTGCATGTCAGGCCGGGCCCCCTGCCTCCGCTCCCCCGCTGCTGCTTCCGCCACCTCTCGGGCTCCCGGCCCCCTTCCTGTCGGCTCAGCGCTTGCCCGGGCCGGGAGTGGAGTCCGCCTGGCCGGGAGACGCGGGGGGTGGGTGGGGGAGGGGGGGGGGGACGAGGAGAGGCGGGGCGAGAACGAAGGGGCGTGGCGTGAAGCCACGGGCTTGGCTTCGGGCAGTGTTGCTGGGGGACTCTGAGCCTGCTTCCTGTCTCAGTTGAATACCCACAGGTGGCGACTTCACCTGAAACTTCATTAAAGTTGAAATTTAACATCTGTCAGGACACACTTAGTTCGTTGAAATGAAATAGAAAATTCGCAACATCAAAAAGCCCGTTCCTGTGTCACTGTCACCACATGCCAGGTGCTCCCCAACAGCGGCAGGTGGGCAGTGGTGACTACAGTGGATGGTGCAGGTGCGGGAAGTTTCTGGGTGCACTTCCGGAACACTTGTAACACCGTGGCAAGGCCACCTAAGCGCTGCCAACCCTCGATCCTGTCTGCAGCTCTGGACAGTGTCCACCTGCTGGACAGTGACTTCTGGTCACCTCACAGGCATCCAGAACTAACCCTGATCTCACCCCCCCAGCCCCCCGTCTGCTCGCGTCGGAGAATGAACCTTCCCAGCTGCTGCTTTCTGTCCCCCCCCTCATCTGCTGCAACCTCAGAACAGACCCAGGATGCCAGCACCCTGGGCCCAGGGACATGGCTCCTTGTCCAATTCCTGCCACCCTCTCCCTGGCCTCTTAACCTCTCCCAGGTCCCCTGTCCCAACACCCTGGGTGAACCACTTTTCCTATCTGCACCAGTAGCCAACATCCTCTTTACAGTAGAACCAAGAGAGCTTACGAAGCCAGCAGTGGCCTGCGTGGCTGAAACACCACAAGGTTGGGAAGGTATCTGGAGCTGGTAAACTCCCCTCAACAATACACATCAGTCAGGACGGTTCACCCTCTGAACCATCTATCTGGAGCTCAGCCCTGTGGTTCTCACAGTGTGGTCCCTGGACCAGGAGCGTGGGAACTTGCTCTTGGCTCAGGTCATGATCCCAGGGTCAGGGGATCAACCCCCTGCATCAGGCTCTGTGCTGACAGTGCAGAGCCTGCTTGGGATTCTCTCTCCCCCTCCCTCTCTGCCCCTCCCCTGTGTGCACTCGCTCTTTCAGAAAAAAAAAAAAAAAAAAAAAATGCCACTATGTAAAAACGGTAAGGCAGTTCCCCCAAATTTAAGAACAGAATTACCATGAGATCTAGCAATTCTGTTTCTGGACGTGTCCCCAGAAGAATCGGAAGCAGGTCACTAGCAGAGGTGTGCCCACCCAGGATCCTAACAGTATTCACAAGAGCCTAAATGTGGAAGGCCCCAAGCATCTGGGTATGGGTGAGCGGAGGAACAAAATGTCTGCACGTGAGAGTATGATTCAGTCTTAAAAAGGAAGGAAATCCCACCACAGGCTACACCGTGCACGAGGACATTGTGCTTAGGGAAGCAAGCCTGTCCCAGAAGAACAAGATACCACGTATACGAGGCACTCAGTCAAGGTCACAGGGGCAGAAAGGAGAATGGTGGTGGTTTAATGGGGCAGGGTTTCTTTCTGGGAAGAGGAAGAGAGCCCCGGAGTCGGATGGTGGGACGGTTGGTTGCACAGCAGTGTGAACGTACTTAATGCCGCGAAGCTGCACGCTTAAAAACGGTTCCGCTGGCAAACCGTATGTTATGAACGTCTTACCATAATTCTTAAAAAACACTTTTTTTAGAAGTTAAAAAAAGATAAAGAGTAAGACGGACCAAGTCACTTCTCTGCTCAAAACCCTGCAGAGGCTCCCAGCTGAGTCCCCAGCACACCCCCTGCTCCCGCCTCAGGGCTGCTGTACTCGCTGTGCGTTCAGCCAGAAAGGCTTTCCTGCCATTCCCTCGCCTCCGTGAGGCGGCCCCCACCGTCCATCTGAGGTTCAAGCCCTCTTCCAAGTATCCTTGTATTCTCCTCCCTACTTTTCCAGCTTACTCTTTTTTTCTTATTTTAGAGCGAGCACGTGTGTGCTGGCGGGGGGTGGGGGTGGAGGGGGTCAGGGGGAGAGGAGAGGAAGAGTGAGAATCCCAGGAAGGCTCTCTACACTGTCAGCACGGAGCCTGACGCAAGGCTTGATCCCATGACTCTGAGATCATGACCGGAGCCGAAATCAAGAGTCGGACGCTTAGCTGCCTGAGCCACCCAGGCGCCCCACAGCTTACTCTGCTCTGTTGATTGGCTGATGGTCCCCCTGCAAAACTGAGCTCAGTGTGCACAGGGGTTTCGTTTGGTTCCCCAATGTGTCCCTAGCACTGAGAACACGGGTGCAGAGCTGGTGTGGACACACCATGAGACTGCATGATAAACACTCCTCCGGGCGCCGGCCCACAGGTAGCATTCAGAGCTTAAACAAACAGAAGAACCCCAAAGCCCTGGAAGCCGAGACGGAAGCGGAGAAGGCGGCATCAGCAGGAGTGCCCTGCACCTTTCTCTAGCCCTTTGGTTCCTGGTAAAGAACTCAGCCGACGCCGGAATGTTCTCTGAGCCCGCACACAGTGAGCACTAGGAGATACCACTGTCTAGCTGCAGGGTCACCCTCACGGCCACCCGCCCACACAGGGTTGTGGCGTCCTGTTGACAGTTAACAGGTGAAGAGAGGTCACCTAGTGCGGCCCAGGGTCCCACTGGCTGGGCAGGTATCAGGCACTCAGGTCTCAGATTTGGGAGCTCCGAACCCCTTTCCCGAACCACCGGACGCTGACGCTGTGCCCCTGGGGGCCTCTCTCCGGAGCAGGTTCCTCATGAGAGTGCTGGATGCCTACGGCGATGACTACCGCGCCAGCCAGCTCACCATCGTGCTGGAGGTGAGCGCGGCCTCCTGGCGGGCCGGGCGGGCTGGGCGATGGGATGCAGCCTTCATCTGCTGCCCCTTCCCCCCACCAGGACGAGGGCAGCCAGGGCACAGATGCTCCCACCCCTGGCAACGCGGAGAACGAGCCCCCAGAGAAGGAGGGGCTGTCCCCGCCCCGAAGGACACCCGCACCCCCAGAACCCAGCAGCCCGACCCCTGGTGAGGGGCCCAGCGGGCGCAAGAGGCGGCGAGGGCCCCGGGATGGACGCCGAGCCGGAGCTGTGCTGACTCCAGAACTGGCCCCAGTGCAGGTGGGACCAGAGCTCCTGCTTTGTGACAGTGCTGTGGGAGCTGGGCCCTGCGGCCCATGTAGGCTCAGGCCTGGGGCAGCTGGAGGAAGCAGGTTGGGCTGCAGGGGCCGGGATGGGCAGGGAAGGAGAAAGCTGGAAAAAGCCAGGTGGGGACTTGGGTGGAAAAGGAAGGAGAGAGACCTGGAGAAGGGAGGGGTAGGAGGGGGGCAGGAAGGAGGATGGAGAAGGTTGGGAGAGACCTGGAGGAGGCTGGGTAGGGGGCAGGTCGGAGGACTGGAGCAGGTGGGGACAGAGGAGGAGGAGGAGGAGGATCAGAGAACAGGGGTGGAAGGGAAGGCAGGGCTGTTGGGGTTCTCCCCGAGGTGCCTGAGGTTGTCTGAGGAGGCAGAATGGTGAGGCCAGCGGCCTTTCTCTAGGTCCCAGGCCTGCTCATGCCTGCCCCTCTCTCCCCCAGATTAAGGTGGAGGAAGACTTCGGCTTCGAAGCAGATGAGGCCCTGGACTCCAGCTGGGTTTCTCGGGGGCCAGACAAACTGCTGCCCTACCCCACTCTAGCCAGCCCCCCCTTTGACTGACCCCCCTGCCTCCAATAAACTGACCCACAGACTTGCCTTGGCCACCGTCTACTGTTTCCACCTCTGATCACACACAAACTCAGATTCTGGGGTCGCTTTTCACATTTTATTGGCCACAGGGGAGGGGGCCTCCTCCATGTCACCGGAGGTGCTCACAGTTTCTTCAGCCACTCCAAGCTTGGACCCTCAGGGTCCTGGGGGTGGCTGGGCACGTCAGGCATGTTCCCATCATCTCGGAGGGGCACTGTGGGGCAGGAAGGTGGCCCACTGAGACCAGCAGATCTCGGGAGGCCCATAGAGAAAGGCTAGACTGGCAGTTTATACCCAGAGAGGGAAACGGGACCCCAGGGGAGAGAGGGGACACAGAGAAGCAGGCGTACAGAGACACAGAGGGATGGGAGAACAGAGAGGGCAGAGACCCAGAATGACAAAAATCCAGAAAGCAACAGAGAAGGAAACCCAGAGAGGAATACAAATCTGCAATGACAGAAACTCAGAAGTGTAAACACAGACAGGAAATAAGTTTTATGGCACGTGGTTTGGATCTCAAAAGAAAAAAACAAAGTCCAGCCTGCACTGCAAAATCTGTCCCTGCCGAGGAAAGACCCACCCATACTTACTCCTCCCCCAGCACAGGGAGGTCTACCCCCACCCCCACCCCTTCTGGGCAGCCCTCCTTCCAGCTCACCTGGATAGTTGTAGGGCGTGGCCTGGTTGATCATGGTGGCATATTTGGTGAAGGGGCTGATGGTGGGCAGAATTACAGCTGTGGAGAGACAGGAGTGAGGCCCAGGGGACAGTGGCTCTGGGGCGGGGGGTTGGGGGTGGTCAGGGGCAGAAGCTGAATCTCAGCAAAGTAGGAGTCAAATGCATGGGAGGAGGGGAGCAGGGAGGTCCTGGCCCCTCCAGGAGGCCCCTTGGCACTCTGGGATCCCCATTTATCATCAGGAGAGGGGGTGGAGGGAAGAAATAGGGGTGGTCACCGAATGAGTGCAGGACCATAGAGGTGGTCATGAAGCAGCAGGGGTGGTAGAGGAGGGGAGCTTTTTGGAAATGTTCCAAAGAAATCATGAACTGTAACAAAATCAGGGAAAGGGGGGTTGTCATTGAGAAAGGATTAGTCTCTGAGAAATTACAGTTCACCTAGGGTGGGCGCCAGGAGTCCCAGAGGGAGTATAAAACAATGTTCTAGGCCAGCACTGTCCAAAACAAATATAAGAGCCACATCTTTAATTTCCCACCTTCTAACACTCACATTAAAAATTAAGGATACAAATGAATTTAAAAAAATTTTTAACCTGGTACATCCCAAACAACTCAGCATATAGTCAACATGCAAAAAGCTTGAGATATTTTATATACTCGTCCTGTTCCTTGCAATCTGGTGTGTACTTTCCACGAGCGTAAAAGTGCTTCTTCTCAGGTGCTCAGTGGCTAGTGTGGCCGGTGGCGGCCGTATGGGACAGGGGCTCTAGAACCTTACCCAGTGTGTGGCCCACAGATTAGCCGTGCTGACAAGGCCTGGGACCCTGATATAAACGCTGCATCCCAGACCTATGCAATGACAGCCTGCGAGTGACCCCCAGTGCACGTTGAAGTATGAGTAGCCTTGTTCTAGAACAGAGGTTATCAATCAAGGCAGCACTGAGGGATTTGCAAAGGATACAGATTCCCCTGCTCCACCCCCACCCCACTCAACTCCACACTGAATCTGGTTGATAGCGAGTGTGGAAAGTGGGTAGGATTCGGACATTTTTACCGCTCCGGTGCTTTTAATGGACACCCAGGGCTGAGAACCTGTCCCTTAGAGGGATCACGGACCTCTTGGGTAGGTGTGTACGGGTGGGAAGGGGTCATAATATTGGCGAGGGGGGTAGGCAAGGGGTCGGCGTGGGGGCGCTGACACACGAGCGGAGCAACAGAACGTTGAGGGCGGCGACAGGGCCTCGGAGCTCCAGGATGGACGCAGGTGGGGAGCGATGGGACCTTTGGCGAGGGCGGGGAATGGGGGTAAAGCTGGGACGCCAGGTGGGGGCGATGCACGCTCACGCACCGAGGCCCGCGATGGTGAAGGACGCGACCAGCACCGGCTCCTTGGCCCAGACATCCTTGAGGAAGGCGGTGAGTCCTGGAGCGGGGGCGAGGAGGGTCACCCCTGCAGGGGATGCCCCTGATGACCTCTAACCCTCTCACGCCACCCCCACCCTGAAGGAGCCCTCTTGTGATCGCCGCGTCTCCCGCTAACCCCGGACCCCTCCGCCTCTACCGGGACTCGGCCCTGCCCTACCCCCGACACTGCTCGGGGCTCCCGGAACCACCCGGCCCCGCGCGCCTGCGGCGCCAGCACTTACTCCCGGCCATCTTGGTTGCGTCGGCGGCGGCGGCAAGAGCGCGGAGCACTCTGGGAGTTGTGGTCCCTGCGCCGGAGACTTCGCTGAATCTGCGCGTGCGCATTGGCAAAGAGCAGCTGTCATGGGCCGCGGCGAGGACGCGGAGTACTCGGGGACTTGTGGGCCCCGCGCGCGTCTCCGCAGTCTGAGCCCGCGCGTGCGCACTGCGGCAGAACAGCTGTCCGAAGCGGTGGCAAGAAAAGGGGCGGCGCTGCAGATGTAAGTGCAAACCTGTCTCTTTCGCCTAGGAGTCACTCCGGAGCTGTACTCCCAGTCCTCCAGCTGCGACCCATCTAAGGCAGAATGCAATAGTCCTCAGTTTAGAGTTTGCTCAGGAAAGCCCATTTTATAGACGGAGAAGCGGAGGCTGGGAGAGGACAAATGACTGAACTATCATTTGAGGTCGCAGCTCAACATCAGTTCGTCCTTTAACTCTCATCCCAGAAGGGTTAAGGGCCTTCTGTGGATTCTCTCAGCGCCATATGTGTCCTCCATAGTCGCTCACCTTTTTCTTTTCTTTTCTTTCTTTTTTTTTTTTTTAACTCACACGGTCGGCCTCTCTCTTTACATCAGCCTGGGAGCTGCTCTAGGGCAGTAATAGGGTCTGACTCCTCTCTGTGCCCCCAGAATAGTGCAGCACAGGGTCTGGCACATAATAAGTGTTAGTTGTCTTTTTTTTTTTTTTTTTTTTTAATTAGTGAATGCCCATTCTCCCAGCTTTTTCCACAGCACCATGGGGCTGTGACTCTGTCACCCAGAGTCCCCCACTTCCCTCCTCTCTTCCTTAAACAGAGCTCTGACTTTCTGATATTGCATTTCCTGAGACGTTAGAGGGCACGGCTGAGCCCTGGCTCCTACTTCTGCTCCAGCCGAGATCTGCCCACCATGATCCTGGTGCTGATCCTGCTGCTGCTGGCCCTCTGTGAGCTGCTCCCCCCTTCTCCCTGGGTCCCAGGCTGGCTGGGGTGCAGGGAGATAGGCTGTGTGGAGCAGGTGTGGGGCAAGGAAGAGGGCTACTGAGTCTCCCTGAGGGCAGGTGCAGGATAGTCAGGCAGCACTAGCTGAGGGTCCCGAATTCTAGGCCAGAATAAGGGGACAGGGCAGGGGGCCCAGATCCTTGGGTCCTATAGCAGGAGGACACATGGACCCTGAATTCCTGTTCCTGGAAGGGAAGAGGAGGGAGTGGGGACAGGATTCGCTGGGTGTGGAGGCAGGAGGATGCTAGGGTACCTGAATTCCTGGGGATAGCAAGTGTAGAATCCTAGATTCTGATGTGGGAGGGGATGAAGCCAGACCACTTGGGTCTCTGGGGAGAAGGGAGCTGGGGGCCCAGACTCCTGACCCCCAGGGAGGAGACCCTGTGGGCTCAGATTACTGTCTCCTGGAAAAGGGGAAGGGAGTCCAAGGGCCTGAACACTGGGTGTAGAGGCAAGAGGGGGCTGGGGCCAGACTTCAGGCTTCTGAAGTAGGTGAGGACTGAAGTCCACAGTTATGGCTACCGAGAGAGGTAAGATCCTGTTTCCCAGAGGAAGGAGGGCCTGGGGACTCAGGTTCCTGGGTTCACAATGAGATAGGGATAGCAGCAGCCTAGGGCTTTGAAAAGACTTAGCCCCTCCACCTTCCGCAGGGCCTCTGTGTGATGCAGACATCACGCCAACTGGTGAGTAATACCCTCCATCTGTTCACCTGTATGCTGCTGACAGCCCATTTCCAACTACTCAGATTTTCTCTTGGTGCCCAGCTTCACCCCAGATTTCCGTATTTTCCTCCCTCCCTTCCCTTCTTTCATCTTGTCTCCCCTCTCCTTCCTTTCTTTCCTTCTAACCTCACTCCCTTTAGTGACCAGGATAGGTGAGTCAGCTAAAGAGATGTAAGCTTCACCATATTATTCATTGACAACTTTGAACAAATTACCGCTTGCTGTTTCCTTCTCTGTGAAATGGGCTTTCCTGTGGATGTAATAAAATCACCCACGTGTACAGGTCGCCTGTCTGGCTCAGAGGGAAGAGCATAGGAGTCTTGATGTGGGGGTCATGAGTTTGAGCTCCATGTTGGGTGTAAAGATTACTTTAAAAATAAAATAAGGGGCCCCTGGGTGGCTCAGTCGGTTAAGCATCTGACTTTGGCTCAGGTCATGATCTCATGGTTCATGAGTTCAAGCCCTGCATCAGGCTCTCTGCTGACAGCTCAGAGCCTGGAGTGAGTATTTTAAAAATTAATTTAAAAACCCTTGGCTCAGAGCTTGGCATAATGCAGGGCAAGAAATAGGATCTCTGGGGGCGCCTGGGTGGCTCAGTCGGTGAAGCATCTGACTTCGGCTCTGGTCATGATCTCACGGTTCATGAGTTCGAGCCCCGCATCGGGCTCTGTGCTGACAGCTCAGAGCCTGGAGCCTGCGTCAGATTCTGTGTCTCCCTCTCTCTCTGTTCCTCCCCTGCTCGCACTCTGTCTCTCTCTCTCTCTCTCTCTCAAAAATATGTAAAGATTTTTAAAAATATTAAAAAAAAAGAAATAGGATCTCTGGCAATGCCAACTATTGCCCCATTTGGAACCCTACATCCACGAGAGTAAGATTCTCCACCCTGAGATAGCCTTGGGTTTCTTTACAGGTTTTGTCTTTTCTTTTTCATTCCTTTTCTTTTCCTTTCTCTTTCTTTCTTTCTTACCTTTTTTTACTTATTTATTTTGAGAGAGAGAGAAAGCACGAGTCAGGAGAGGGGCACAGCGAGAGAGGGAGAGAGGGAGAGGGAGAGAGGCAGAGAGAGAGAGAGAGAGAGAGAGAGAGAGAGAGAGAGAGAATATCCCAAGCAGCTCCACACTGTCAGCTTGAAGCCCAATGCGGGGCTCAAACCCACAAACCGTGAGATCATGACCTGAGCCGAAGTTGGATGTTCAGATGGCTGAGCCACCTAGGCACCCCTCTTTTCAAGTTTTCTGATTGGTGAGATCTCTTCTTTCTCTGAAACCTCCCCCACTACATGACAACTTCAAACAAGAATCACCTGGAAAACAACTGATACCTTAGCTATCAATTTATTTTGAATTATTATTTTTTAATGATAAATCTAACATATATTCATGATTTAAAAATTATTACCAAAGGACTTAGAAACTCCCTCTTTCACTTCCCCATCTTCCTTAAATAAGCTCTGAATCCTTGTTTTAAAAAATCCCCATGCATTCAGACACATGTATGTATTTATATACTTCTTTGTTTTCTTGCTGAGGCAAAATTGATATTTCATGACCTACAGTGTTCTGCCTCTCACATTTTTCACTTTACAATCTGTGTTGCAGATGTTTCCATACTATTATAACTAACTCTGCTTTTTAAAAAAATACCGTTTAACATTTGCTGATGTATGGTAGGATTCTATTTTATTGGTCCTATTGATGTATATTTAGGTTGTTTCCAGTATCCTCCTCCGGCCCTACCCCAATCAATAATTCAGCGAGTGCTCCAGTGTGAGCTTTTTGTGCCCATATAGCTACATTTGTGTAGGGCAGAACAGGAATTATTGGGTTGTTTGTCATTTCCTCTGTGTATTTTGATAGAAATGGACAAATTGCCTTCTCAAAAGGTGCACTTAAGTGGACCTAACTACTCGTTTCACTCTGTCTTCACCCAAACAGGATATAAACCATTGTTTAAATTTTTGACAAGCTGATACGCAAAAAAAAAAAAAAAAAAAAAAAAAATCTTAACTGTTAATTTTTTTTAATGACTACTGCTAACGTTAAGCAACTTCCCCTCCCCCCGCCATGTGTTTTAATCGATTGGACTTCCTCTTCTGTGTACTGCCTTATTCATATAACTTGTCCAATTTTCAACTTGGCTGGGTTTGGGATTTCTTTCTCTACTCCTTTTAAAAAAATGTTTATTTGTTTTTGAGAGAGAGAGAGAATGGGAATGCAAGCGGGAGAGGGACAGAGAGAAAGACACAAAGGATCTGAAGCGGGCTCTGCACTGATAGCAGTGAGCTTGATGTGGGACTTGAACTCACCAACTGCAAGATCGTGACCTGAGCTGAAGTCAGACACTCAGTCAAAGGAGCTACCCAGATCCCCCTCTTTCCATACTCTTAATCTCTGTGATTAATGAATAAGTCATTTCCGTCAGGGCTGCTGCTTGTCTTCTAGCTTATTTCTTCTATTCTCATACACAACTTAAAAAATTTGAAGTCATCAAATTAATTAACCTTGTCTCTCCTGAGTTTTTTGTTTTATGTTTTAAGATAGCTGTCTCTGCCCCCAGGACAAATCTATTTTCCTGTATTTTCTTCTCATACTTTAACAGTAAAACAAAAGAAAGTAAAACAATGCAGGTCTTTAATTAACCTGGAGCTGGTTTTGGGGAATGGTCTCAGGTACAGATACAACTTTTTTTTTTTTTTTCTACCCAAATAGATAGCGAGTTCTGGCAACTATTGAAATATGTTGACTATGTTAAAAACAGTCAAGAGCAATTTAAAATTGCAGATTTCTGGGACCCAATCCCTTGACATTATGTTTAAAAACCATGGAGTAAGGGGCGCCTGGGTGGCTCAGTCAGTTAAGCAACTGACTTTGGCTCAGGTCATGATCTCATGGTTCATGAGTTCAAGCCCTGCATCAGGCTCTCTGCTGACAGCTCAGAGCCTGGAGTGAGTATTTTAAAAATTAATTTAAGAACCCTTGGCTCAGAGCTTGGCATAGTGCAGGGCAAGAAATAGGATCTCTGGGGGCACCTGGGTGGCTCAGTCGGTGAAGCATCTGACTTCAGCTCAGGTCATGATCTCATCACAGATCATGAGTTCGAGCCCCGCATCAGGCTCTGTGCTGACAGCTTGGAGCCTAGAGCCTGTTTCTGATTCTGTCTCTCTCTCTCTCTTTCTCTGAAAAATGAACAAACATTCCGACAAACCATGGAGTAAAGCTTAGGAGTTGCCCTGATACTCTGACTTGTAGCTAGTGTTGACAATCCTTGATTGGAGTCAGTGCCTCCTGTTTTACAAGCAGGAAACTGAGGATGAGGAAGAAGCAGTGATTGCCCCAGGTGATTCTCTTCCCACCCCATCTCCTCGGGCTCTCAGGAAGCCCAGGGACCCAGGCAGCCCTGTTTATTCAGTCCCCCCAGCCTCATACCCCAAGCCGTGGCTAGGGGCTCAGCCTGCCGCAATTGTAACCCCTGGGGTCAACGTGACCTTGAGTTGCCGGGCACCTCAACCTGCCTGGAGGTTTGCACTCTTCAAGTCTGGAAGGATCATCCCTGTGCTGTACCGGGGCGTGTCCATGGAGCTGGCAGAGTTCTTCCTGGAGGAGGTGACCCCAGCCCAGGGGGGCAGTTACCACTGCTGCTACCGGAGGCTAGGCTGGGGTCTGGGTGTCTGGTCCCACCCGAGTGATACGCTGGAACTGCTGGTGACAGGTGAGGTCCTGGGGCGGGGAAAAAGAAGGGACATTGGGGCAGGATGAGGGAGGGAAAAGGAGGGACGGACATACAGGGAGAGAGAACTGAAAGAGACATAAAGACAGGCTTCTACAATGACACAGAGGAAAAGAGCTACATGGGGAGAGAAAGAGAACCAGAGAAGCAGGGGTGATTCTTAACAGGGAGGACTGTGCCCCCCCCCCCCAGGTGATCTTTGGCAATATCCGGAGACGTTTTTGGTCGCCGTGACTGGGGAAAGGTGTGCTACTGGCATCCAGTGGGTAGAGCGAGACCAGAGATGCTGCAAAGCACGGGACAGCCCGCACCCTCCTCCCGTAAAACAAAGAATTATCCAGATTTATCCAAAATGTCACTAGTGCTGAGGTTAGGAAACCTTGGGAGAAACCCCGAACCACAAGGAGAAAATATTGGGGAGACACTGCCTCTGAGATTCAGGACAGTAAAACACACGGGATGGGGGGGAGAGAAAAACACAGAGAATTTTGGTGAGGCAACAAGCAGAGAGAGAAAAGGGGACATCGAGGGAGATGGAGATGGAGATGCGGAGAACACAGAGAAAGGCATACTTGGGGACGAAGACACAGGGGGGACACAGGGACAAGGACGCAAAGGGCACAGAGATCCACGAGGAGGCAGAGAAACTGAGGGAGACACTGGCAGAGATTGAGAGGGACGGACAGACTGAGGGAGGGGAGGGGGGAGGGTGGATGAGGAGGGGAGGGGGAGGGACGGAGGGAGGAAAAGGCCGAGGGCGGAGAGGGAAGGGGGAAACGAGGAAGGGGGAAGGGACCAGGGAGAAGAAGAGGGAGCCCAGGAGGGACCGGAGGGAGGGAGGCCGAGGCGGCAGGAGGAGGGGGAGGAGGAAGAGGGGCGAAAGCCGGGGAAGGGGAGGGGGGGGCGCAGGGCCGCGCCAGCGCTCGCCCCCGTCCGTGCCCCTCGCAGACGAGCTGCCGCGCCCGTCGCTGGTGGCGCTGCCCGGCCCGGTGGTGGCGCCCGGGGCCAACGTGAGCCTGCGCTGCGCGGGCCGCCTGGGGGGCATGAGCTTCGCGCTGTACCGCGTGGGCGAGGCGGCGCCGGTGCAGTACCGCCGCTCGGCGCAGCCCTGGGCCGACTTCCCGCTGCGCGGCGCCCGCGCGCCCGGCACCTACAGCTGCTACTACCACACGCCGTCCTCCCCGTACGTGCTCTCGCAGCGCAGCGAGCCGCTGGTCGTCAGCGCCGACGGTGAGGGCTGCGCGCGGCCCCAGCCCCTGCTCCCGGACCCCCAGCCCCTCCGTGCTTTCCATCCTGGGGGTCCGGGCCCCCAGCCCTTTCTCATGGGACCTGGGGGTCCGGGCCCCTAGCCCCTCCCTGCTCCCCATCCTGGGGGTCCGGGCCCCCAGCCCCTTCTCATCGGACCTGGGGATCTGGGCCCCAGGTTCCTCCCTGCTCCCCAACCCGGGGGTCCGGGCGCCTAGCCCCTCCCTGCTCCCCATCCTAGGGGCTCGGGCCCCCAGCCCCTCCTGCTACCACCTGGAGGTCTGGGCCCTCAGCCCCTTCTCATCCGACCAGGGGGTCTGGGCCCCTAGCCCCTCCCTGCTCCCCAACCCAGGGGTCAGGTCTCCCAGCTCCTCCCTGCTCTTCAACCCAAGGGTCCCGCTCCCCAGCCCCTCCTGCTACTCACCTGGGGGTCTGCGCCCCCAGCCCCTTCTCATCTGACCCCGCGGTCGGGCCCCTGGCTCCTCCCTGCTCCCCATCCTGGGGGTCCCGACCCCGGGTTCCTCCCTGCTCTCCAGCCGAAGGGTCCAGGCCCCTAGCCCATCCCTGCTTCCCAACCGGGGAGTCTGGGCCTCCAGCCCCTCCCTGCTCCCCACCTGGGGGTCTAGGGCCCTGGCTCCTCCCTGCTCCCCAACCTGGGGGTTCAGGCCCTATCCCCTCCTCCCCAAACCCAAGGGTTCAGGACCCCTGCTCGCACTGACCCACCTAAACTTTGAGACTGGGAATTGTGTCTGCAGTCTCACCCTGGAGGTTAGAGACCAGGAGGGCAGGGCAGGCCGAAATTGGGTTCGAAAGCTGAAGAGCCCTCTTCCTCGCTGCCCTGCAGGCTCAGGCTCCTTGGACTACACACAGGGCAACCTCGTCCGTCTGGGGCTAGCCGGCCTGGTGCTCCTCTCCCTGGGCACGCTGGTCTTTTTGGACTGGCGCGGCCGGAGTCGCATCCCATGTAGTGTTCGGCCCTGAGTCCTGGAGGACTGGATATAGACGCCCTGAAGCGTGAGAAGACTTTCCAGAGGTGGCGAGAAGAAGCAGGGATTCCCAGGGTTGGACCGGCCCTTGCAAGAGCCCCACAGTTGGGCTGAGCCCAGCTTCTGAATAATAATCTGCTTCATACTGTGTGTTCTCCCTCCCTTCTGGGCCAGTACCTCCTAGATCCGTGGAAGGCTCTATCCGTGGTTAAGGCTTCCCAGCCACAAGGCCTGGGTTCGATTCCCAGTGCTGCTGCTTCCTCGCTGGGATACTAGGAAGATGACCTTTGCCAAGTCTCAGTTGCCTGGACTGTGAAATGGGCTCACTGATAATACTCACTTCCTAGGATTATTGTAGGATTAAGTGGGCAATACGCACAAAGCCCTTAAAAGCGACTGGCCCGTAGCAAACGCTCAATAAATGTTAGCTATCGGATGAGTGTGGTTTCTACTCAAGGCTCAGGGCTGGAATGAAGTCACAGTCTTTTTTTCCATGGTGCCAGCTCCAGCTCACCTTGTAAGCAATTCGCTGCCACTTCCTTCGTGACATCATTCTCGGTCGCCAAGCAGACCTCTTTCAAACCCCTGCTCAGACCTTCCCCAAAGGTGGGCCAAGGTCAGATCAAGTAGAACTTCTCTAATTACAGCTTCATTTGCGTGCACTGCAGACTGTTTTCTGGAGCCATTAGGATTAAGAGGCATCCACTGCCAAGGCAACGGCAAGGGCGGTGTGCACAGTAGACCTTTGACGTGGACATTAACACATTGCACCTGGCCTGTTTCCCCGATGGCTCTTGGCTGCCTTCGAGGTTGTCAAAATAACGTAAACCGTTCCTCACGCAGTCTGCTTGCTCTCCCCTCTTACCTCTCTGGAAGGCCTGACTACATTCAAGTTTCTCCTGTAAAATGGAAAATGGTGGAATAGAGGGGTGGCCTGAAGCTCCCCCCTAGTCACACGGGAAGTCAGTGGCGCATCAGGGAGGCTCCCCCTGACTTTGTGCTTCCACTCATTTCTGGTTCCTTTGCTTTTCAACCACCCTCTCCCTCATTTCTCGTCATCCATCCACCTGCTCATTGATTCTCATCCTTCTTTCCTCCCATCCCTCCGTCCCCTTTGCACTTGCTCTCATTGGATTTTCTATCCTTTCTTTTGCCCTTACCCGTCATTCATTCATTCTTACACCCATTCCTCCCTTTATTAATCAGTTAATCAGCTTATTAATCCAGTCACTTATGTACTATACTTATTCAGTATCTATCAACCAACCGATGCATTTAATTCTTTTTTAAAGATTTTGGGGGGCGCCTGGGTGGCTCAGTCGGTTAAGCCTCCGACTTCGGCTCAAGTCATGATATCAGGGTTCGCTGGTTCGAGCCCTGCATCAGGTTCTGTGCTGACAGCTCAGAACCTAGAGCCTGCTTCGGATTCTGTGTCTCCCTCTCTCTCTGCCCCTGCCCAGCTCACACTCTGTTTCTGCCTCTAAAAAATGAATAAAAAAAATTTTAAAAATTAAAAAAAGATTTTGGGGCACCTGGGGGGCTCAGTTGGTTAAGTGTCCGACTTTGGCTCAGGTCATGATCTCACGGTTTGTGGGCTGGCGCCCCGCATAGGGCTCTGTGCTGACAGTTCAGAGCCTGGAGTCCCTCTCTCTCTCTGCCCCTCCCCGCTTCGTGCTCTCTCTCTCTCTCTCTCTCTCTCTCTCTCTCAAAAAGAAATAAACATTAAAAAAATTTAATTCTTGGGGCGCCTGGGTGGCTCAGTCTTGGTTAAGCCTCCGACTTCGGCTCAGGTCATGATCTCATGGTTTATGGGTTCGAGCCCCACGTCGGGCTCTGTGCTGACAGCTCAGAGCCTGGAGCCTGCTTCGGATTCTGTGTCTCCCTCTTTCTCTGCCCCTTCCCCACTCGCACTCTGTCTCTCTCTCCTTCAAAAATAAATAAACATCAAAAAAAATTTTTTTTAATTTAATTCTTCTGGGGCGCCGGGGTGGCTCAGTTGGTTGGGTGTCTGACTCTTGGTTTCAGCTCAGGTCATCATCTTGCAGTTCATGGGTTCAGCCCCTGCATCAGGCTCTGTGCTGGCAATGCAGAGCCTGCTTGGGATTCTCTCTCTCTCTCTCTCTCTCTCTCTCTCTACCCCTCCCCTGCTCGCCCTCTCTGTCTCTCTCAAAATAAATGAATAAAGTTTAAACATTTTTTTAAAATTAATTCTTCTTTAAAGATTTTATTTTTTGGGGTGCTTGGGTGGCTCAGTCAGTTAAGTGTCCGACTTCGGCTCGGGTCATGATCTCACGATCAGTGAGTTCAAGCTCTAGTCTGGGAGAGAGAGAGGTCTAGTCTCTCTGTGTTGGGCTCTGTGCTGACGGCTCGGAGCCTGGAGCTGCTTTGGATTCTGTGTCTCCCTCTCCCTCTCTGCCCCTCTCCCACTCATGCTCTGTCTCTCTCTAAAAAAAAATTTTTTTAAAAAGATTTTATTTTTTAAGTAACCTCTACACCCAACGAGCCACCCAAACTCACTCCACCGAATGAGCCAGCCAGGTGCCCCAACTTATGCATTTACTTATCCAACAGGCCTGAAGAGTCCTTCTTCCTAAAGTGGGGAGAGGGGGAGGGGAAGGTGGAAAATGTAATAACAACAGAGAGGGATGTGTGCCCCACCGAAATCAGGCATAAAGCAGGAAAGGCACATATGAGTGCTGAGTGGTGAGAAGGGCTTGGAGACGGAAAGTGTGCCTTTCCGTCAAAGGCATCAAGGGGAGCCAGGTGAAAATAGATTATTGATGGCTAATGTCATTCATAGAATATTACTGAGTGAGCAGTCGTGAGAGTACTAACTGCATTCTCTACCAGCCACGGTGCCTCTGCACCGGTCGGTCCGCCGGGCAACCCCCATCATCACCAACAGCCCCCTACGGCCTGTGTGTGTGTCTGGTCTGGGACTTCAGAGGGCCCTTGCCGTTAGGCTGTGGGGTTTGTCCCCCGTGGTTGTGCCACAGGACCAGGACAGCAACAGTGACGACAGCCGTCCCTTCCAGCCTGTGGAGTCGAGGCTTCTGGGCTTTACTGGCTTTGGTCTCCTCCGTCACCTCCACTTCTGAATGAGGAAGAGGAAGGGGAACGTGATCACATTTAACAACTGCAAAGCAATTTACCGTCCCTGAGGCGGTGGTTCCTGGTATTGGTCACCCACAATTGCTCAGCACTTACAAGGCGTTCCTGAGGAGGCCGTGACAGATCTGCTCCCCTCCCTCCTCCCTAGTCCCTCTGGCCCGGTCCACCACTCTCAGCCTTCTGGCCTCAGAGTAGATGTCGTTTCAGCTGCCAACTTTTGCCCGGCCCACGTGTGTTCCGTAGTGCCCTGTCGTCCCCGAATTGAGTACTGGGACCGTGTTCTGATTCTCTCTCTCTCCCAGACTAGACCACAAGATCCTCCCAGGAGTGGCCAGGTCGTTTCATCACTATGTCTCCAGGGCCTGGGAGGGGTCTTAGGAAGCACGCAGGGTGTGGCTGGGTGAGCTCAGCATGCTGAACATTAATTATCTAAGCGGGCTCTGTACTTTCGCCCTTGGGCAGCGAGCAGAATGACGGGCCCCCCCCCCAGCACGTGATGTCCCAATTCCTGTAGCCTGTGAAAATGTTACACATGGCGAAAGGGACTTCCCGGGTGTGATTACGTTAAGGGTCACGAGGGGAGGTTATCCTGGACTATTCAGGTGGGTTCCATGCAGTCACGGGGGTCCTTACTGAAAGAGGGAGATAGAGGGCTGCCTGGGTGGTTAAGCGGCTGACTTCGGCTCAGGTCATGATCTTACAGCTCGTGGTTTCGAGCCCCGCGTCGGGCTCTGTGCTGACAGTTCAGAGCCTGGAATCTGTTTTGGATTCTGGGTCTCCCTCTCTCTCTGCCCCTCCCTCACTCATGCTCTGTCTCTCTCTCTCTCCTTCAAAAATAAATAAACATTAAAAAAATTTTTTTTAATTTAATTATTTGGGGCGCCTGGGTGGCTCAGTCAGTTAAGCATCCGACTTCGGCTCAGGTCATGACCTCATGATCAGTGAGTTCGAGCGCCGTGTCGGGTTCTGTGCTAACAGCTCGGAGCCTGGAGCTGCTTCAGATTCTGTGTCTCCCTCTCTCTCTGCCCCTTCCCTGCTCATGCTCTGTCTCTCTCTCTCAAAAATAAATAAACATCAAAAAAAAATTTTTTTTAATTTAATTCTTCTGGGGCACTTGGGTGGCTCAGTTGGTTGGATGTCCAACTCTTGGTTTCAGCTGAGGTCATCATCTTGCAGTTCATGGGTTCAGCCCCTGCATCAGGCTCTGTGCTGGCAGTACAGAGCCTGCTTGAGATTCTCTGTCTCCCTCTCTCTCTACCCCTCTCCTGCTTGCTCTTTCTGTCTCTCTCAAAATAAATGAATAGTTAAAATAAAAATAAAGAAAAAGAATTCTTCTTTAAAGATTTTATTTTGGGGGCTGCTTGGGTGGCCCAGTTGGTTAAGTGGCTGACTTCAGCTCAGGTCATTATCTCATGGTTCGTGAGTTCAAGCCCTGTGTCAGGCTCTGGGCCGACAGCTCAGAGCCTGGAGCTGCTTTGGATTCTGTGTCTCCTTCTCTGCCTGTCCCCTGCTCGTGCTCTCTCTCTCTCAAAAAATAAACATTAAAAAAAATTTTCTTGGGGCGCCTGGGTGGCTCAGTCGGTTAAGCGTCCGACTTCAGCTCAGGTCATGATCTCACGGTCCGTGAGTTCGAGCCCCACGTCGGGCTCTGGGCTGACTGCTCAGAGCCTGGAGCCTGTTTCAGATTCTGTGTCTCCCTCTCTCTCTGACCCTCCCCTGTTCATGCTCTGTCTCTCTCTGTCTCAAAAATAAATAAATGTTAAAAAAAATTTTCTTTCAAAAAGAACAGAGAGGCAGCAAGGTCAGAGTCAGAGAAGGGAACCTAGAGACAGAAGCAGAGGTCAGCATGAGGCAGGGTCACGAGGCCAGGAACGCAGGCTCCTCTAGAAGCTGGAAAAGTCAGGGACCTGGGTCTCCCCTACAGCCTCCAGAAGGAAGGCAGCCTCTCAACCCATTTTGGACCTCTGACTTCCAGAACAGAAAGATAAAAATTTTATGTCATTTCAGGCCACGAGTTGGTGACAATCTGTTACAAGAGCAAAAGCAAAGCTAATACTATTAGCTTCAGCGGAAACCTCTTTTCCTTTTCTCGCAAACCTGGACCTGTTCATCCTCAGGATGTGCATTTTCGGCCCCGAACTCTGCTTCCCCCCCCCCCCCCCAGTTCCCATTCACCCACTTGGGACACATCTGTCCAATGCCCACCTCGCGTGGGGCACTGTGCTGGTGCTTGGGGACACAGCACACACACCCTGCTCTCACGAAGCTCACCCAGGAAAGCACGGGCCAAATTGGTACTCGCCGTACTGATCAGGGAGCACTTTCAGCTGCTGTAACCAAGATACCCCCCCCACCCCCTGCCAAAGAAAAAGATAACCATGTAATTTGATTTCTCTCTCACTTAACAATATACAGAAGAAACAGTCTAGGGCTGTTTATCAATCAACAGCTTTGCTTTTGTCAGTATGTAGCTTTCCTAGGTGGTTCTGAGCCAGCACGAAAGGAGGACCAAAGAGAGACAGAGAGGGAGGGAGGGAGGTATCGCACACAATCATTTTTTAAAAATGGGAGGGGGTTTCTATTACTTAAAGGAAGAAAGGAAAAGTGGATGCTGGGAAACCATTTGCCTCTTCATCAGTACAAACAGAGCAAAAACCAAGAGGGAGTTTTGAAAGCCTCTAATAGGATTTGATCCAATCAATGGAAATCTCTGATGGCTTTGCTGAAGAAGTGAGGTGACATCTGAAAGTTGGGCAGACCTTAACTAGACAAAGAGGGCTGGAAGGGTGTTCTAAGCAGAGGGAACAGCCTGTGCAAAAAGGCTCCCTGTGGAGGAAGCTAGGGGGTTGCGGTTGGGAGACCGAAAGTTGTGTGCTGTTGCCACCTTGTGGTCACATCATGTTCCTTGATGGGTAAGGAAATCCCTGAACTCACTGGCGCGTCACAGGACTATTCTGGCTGGACGAGTGTCACTTCCAAGCTGGAGCATTTAACTGTAAGAACTCCCTCCTCCCCACTCTGAGTTCCCTCTTGTCTCAGACACAGTGACCAGCAGTGTTTGAGATGGTGGCTGGTCCACTGGCCTGGCTGCCTGAGTGCCAAGGATGAGCCGGGCCACCTGCAGGCTTTTTCTACACCTGTCTCCCTGCCTCAGCTGGCTCCCAGGCACTCCTCCTGGGAGCCCATCAGTGTGACCATCTTCTCGCACACCTGTCTCGGTCTACTCAGGCTCTTGTAAAATGCCACACGCTGGGTGGTTTGAACAACAGAAACTTATTTCTAGCAATTCTGGAGGCTGGGAAGTCCGAGATCAGAGTGCCAGCATGGTCCTGGTGAAAGCCCTCTTCCTGGCTTACAGGTGCCCTCTTGTATCCACACATGGCAGGGGGAGAGGGAGAGAGGTAAGGAGAGAAGGAGAGCAGGGGGAGAGGGGGAGAGGTAAGGAGAGAAGGAGAGCAGGGGGAGAGGGGGAGAGGGAGAGAGGTAAGGAGAGAAGGAGAGCAGGGGAGAGGGAGAGCAGGAGAGAGGGAAGGAGAGAGGGAGAGCAGGGGGAGAGGGAGGGAGGGAGAGGGAGGGAGGGAAGGAGAGAAGAAGAGCAGGGGGAGAGGGAGAGAGGGAAGGAGAGAGGAAGAGCAGGGGGAGAGGGAGAGAGGGAAGGAGAGGAGGAGAGCAGGGGGAGAGGGGGAGAGGGAGAGAGGTAAGGAGAGAAGGAGAGCAGGGGGAGAGGGAGAGAGGTAAGGAGAGCAGGGGGAGAGGGGGAGAGGGAGAGCAGGGGGAGAGGGAGAGAGGGAAGGAGAGAAGGAGAGCAGGGGAGAGGGAGAGCAGGAGAGAGGGAAGGAGAGAGGGAGAGCAGGGGGAGAGGGAGGGAGGGAGGGGGAGAGGGAGGGAGGGAAGGAGAGAAGAAGAGCAGGGGGAGAGGGAGAGAGGGAAGGAGAGAGGAAGAGCAGGGGGAGAGGGAGAGAGGGAAGGAGAGGAGGAGAGCAGGGGGAGAGGGGGAGAGGGAGAGAGGTAAGGAGAGAAGGAGAGCAGGGGGAGAGGGAGAGAGGTAAGGAGAGCAGGGGGAGAGGGGGAGAGGGAGAGCAGGGGGAGAGGGAGAGAGGGAAGGAGAGAAGGAGAGCAGGGGAGAGGGAGAGCAGGAGAGAGGGAAGGAGAGAGGGAGAGCAGGGGGAGAGGGAGGGAGGGAGGGGGAGAGGGAGGGAGGGAAGGAGAGAAGAAGAGCAGGGGGAGAGGGAGAGAGGGAAGGAGAGAGGAAGAGCAGGGGGAGAGGGAGAGAGGGAAGGAGAGGAGGAGAGCAGGGGGAGAGGGGGAGAGGGAGAGAGGTAAGGAGAGAAGGAGAGCAGGGGGAGAGGGAGAGAGGTAAGGAGAGAAGGAGAGCAGGGGGAGAGGGGGAGAGGGAGAGAGGTAAGGAGAGAAGGAGAGCAGGGGAGAGGGAGAGCAGGAGAGAGGGAAGGAGAGAGGGAGAGCAGGGGGAGAGGAGGAGAGGGAGAGCAGGGGGAGAGGGAGAGAGGGAAGGAGAGAAGGAGAGCAGGGGAAAGGGAGAGCAGGAGAGAGGGAAGGAGAGAGGGAGAGCAGGGGGAGAGGAGGAGAGGGAGAGCAGGGGGAGAGGGAGAGAGGGAAGGAGAGGAGGAGAGCAGGGGAGAGGGAGAGCAGGAGAGAGGGAAGGAGAGAGGGAGAGCAGGGGGAGAGGGAGAGAGGGAAGGAGAGGAGGAGAGCAGGGGGAGAGGGGGAGAGGGAGAGAGGTAAGGAGAGAAGGAGAGCAGGGGGAGAGGGAGAGAGGGAAGGAGAGGAGGAGAGCAGGGGGAGAGGGGGAGAGGGGGAGAGGGAGAGAGGTAAGGAGAGAAGGAGAGCAGGGGAGAGGGAGAGCAGGAGAGAGGGAAGGAGAGAGGGAGAGCAGGGGGAGAGGAGGAGAGGGAGAGCAGGGGGAGAGGAGGAGAGGGAGAGCAGGGGGAGAGGGAGAGAGGGAAGGAGAGAAGGAGAGCAGGGGAGAGGGAGAGCAGGAGAGAGGGAAGGAGAGAGGGAGAGCAGGGGGAGAGGGAGGGAGGGAAGGAGAGAGGAAGAGCAGGGGGAGAGGGAGAGAGGGAAGGAGAGGAGGAGAGCAGGGGGAGAGGGAGCGAGGGAAAGAGAGAAGGAGAGCAGGGGGAGAGGGAGAGAGGGAAGGAGAGGAGGAGAGAGGGAAGGAGAGGAGGAGAGCAGGGGGAGAGGGAGAGTGAGAGGGAGAGCAGGGAGAGAGGGAGAGCAGGGGGAGAGGGAGAGAGGAGAGAAGGAGAGACCTGATGTTTTCTCATGTCTCCTTTTCTTTTTAATGGTTTTTAAACAATTTTTAAATGTTTTTATTTTTATTTTTGAGAGAGAGAGAGACAGAGCATAAGTGGGGGAGGGGCAGGAGTGAGGGAGACAAAAGCAGGCTCCAGGCTCTGAGCTGTTGGCACAGAGCCCAACGCGGGGCTGGAACCCACAAACAGTGAGATCATGACCTGAGCTGAAGTCGATGCTCAACCAACTGAGCCACGTGGGTGCCCCTAATGTCTTTCTTTTTAAGTTTATTTTTGAGAGAGACAGACTGTACTCTTTGTACAGAGACAGAGTACAAGCAGGGGAGGGGGAGAGAGAGAGAGGGAGACACAGAATCTGAAGCCGGCTCCAGGTTCCAAGCTGTCAGCACAGAGCCCAATGCGGGGCTCGAACTCACGGACTGTGAGATCATGACCTGAGCCAAAGTCGGACGCTCAACCGACTGAGCCACCCAGGCGCCCCAATTCCAGCCAATTTAGAACATGCATAGAAGCAAAAGGAAAAAAAATACTGAGCACAATTCCACCACTTGGAGTTCAATCATGTCCCCACAGCAAACAGTTTTCAAACCCACCACAGAACTTTCTCTTCTTCAAATTCCTTGTCCGCCATGCTGCCTGCCACTGAGGGTTCTTGTCTCTTACCTCCTCTCTGTAGGGCCTGTTGTCTCGTTCTCCCAGATCCTCATCCGTCCCTGATGCCTTGTGACTTCTTCCCTCTTTGCCCTCAGCTCCGGCTCTAACCCTGCCCTCAGGGTCCCTGGGGCATCACCCAGAAGTTGTGCACATCTCTTCTGCTTACATCCTATGACCAGAAGGACCTACGGTTCCCCAATGGAGAGAAATGGGTCTCTTATTCTGGACTGCTGGGGACCCAGCTCTTTTCAGCCACTTGGCAAAAGGGGACAAAGGCTAGCAATTTCTCCCATGCTTTGCATATTCATGGACGTGCCTTAGCAGTGGATGATGGCTGTGCTGGGCATGAAGCCTGTGGGAAGTGGCTTGAGAATGTGTTGCAATAATCCTTTCCTAACAGAGACCAGAAGACACAAAGTGTGGGTAGGTAGAGCAGAGGTTTGAAAAACTGGGAGCAAAGCTGTTCCTGTCTGTCCTGGAGTCAAGAGAACGTTTTGGCTCACCACCAACAGCAAAACTCAAGGAAGATCCTTGGAGGAGGCTTGGGGGGGCCGCCATGATGCCCCAGCTCCCGACCTGGCTCCGCACCGGTAAGCCCTGCGGGGGCAGATGGGCTGTGGCGGCAGCTGGAGTTGGTGGGACCTTCGGGGGCAGTAGTGGGGTGGGGGTGAATAAGCACAGACTAGAACCTTCCATTCCCTGAATGCATGTTAGGTACAAGGACGCTTCACACACATTTTCCTGTTTCCCCAAACTCAGTCATCCCTGAACTGCCCAATGAACGACATTGTGCCCTATGTCTATGACATGTCCCGGGTTTTCACATTAGTATTTTTATGCTCAACTCTATTTTATTATTTAAAAAAGTTTTAAAAATATTTTATATATTTTTGAGAGAGAGAGAGAGAGAGACAGAATTCGAGTGGGAGAGGGTCAGAGAGAGAGGGAGACACAGGATCTGAAACAGGCTCCAGGCTCTGAGCTGTTAGCACAGAGCCCGACGCGGGGCTCGAACCCATGAACTATGAGATCATGACCTGAGTTGAAGTTGGACACTTAACCAACTAAGCCCCCAGGCACCCCTATTTTATTATTTAAAAAAAAAAAAGTTTATTTATATTTGAGAGAGAGAGAGAGAGAGAGAGAGAGAGAGAGAGCAAGTGGGGGAGGGGCAGAGAGAGAGAGAGAGAGAGAGAGAGAGAGAGAGAGAGAGAGAATCCAAGCAGGCTCTGCACTGTCAGCTCAGAGCCTGGTGTGCGGCTCAAACTCATGAACCCTGAGATCACGACCTGAGCCTGAACCAACAGTTGGACGCTTAACCGACTGAGCCCCCCAGGCTCAACTGTACTCAACTCCATTTTAAAACATCTGTAAAACTCATGTATTAGTGGGAAAATCCGTGCCCCTCATCAAAAACAGACCCGAACCGGCCCCAGTTTTCCCCGGTCTTGTTTTGAGAGGTAGCAGCGAAGCCAGAAGCTACATTCAGCCGAGCACCCGGCTGTGGTATCTTCCAGGGGCTTGGTGGAGAACGAGCCGGGAACCGAGAAGAGAGAGACTTTCTCACACAGACTCAGTGATACCCTCCTGTCATCATACGACCGGGAGTCACCTTACATCTCTTAGAGAGCTTCTCCAAAATAGTCCTCTTCCCCACACTGCATTCGAGGAATCTGAAAATCATCCCTGAAGTCCATGCCAAGGCCACTCAGCTACTAGGCGGAAAAGCTGAGCTCAAATTCTGGTCTGCGCAGGGCCAAAGACCGTAATTCTCCATGGAGCCACACGAGGGAACTGAAAGGGTCCAACGTGGGGGGGCAGGGGGGCAGGGCTCTGGTGCGGAAACATCTGGAGGCTAAATAAAGGGAGTCATGGTTAGCACGACCACAAGAAGGTAAGTGAACAGTGAATCCCTCTGAGGAAATGTCCGGCAACCTTTTCAGAAGGGCTCTGTGGCCGCAGGTTGTCGGTTCCCCTCAACCGGTCAGAATGGCCCTCATCTTGCGACAAGTGTTGACGAGGATGTGGTGCAAAGGGAGCCCACGTGCTCTGTTGGCAGGAATGCACACTGGTGCAGCCACTGTGCGGAAAACAGTTTGGGGGCTGGTTCCTCAGAAAGTTAAAAACAGAACCACCCTGCGATCACTCACCCCACTTCGGGGCCGTGTGTCAGAAGGAAATGAAAACAGGAAATTGAAGGGATATCGGTGCCCCCACGTTCATTGCAACGTTATTCACAAGGCATGGAAGCGACCTAAGTGTCCATCCACCGACAAACGATGAAAGAAGATGCAGCATGTTATATACAAGGGGATGTTATTCGGCCGTGAGAAAGAAAGAAATCCCACCATCTGCGACAACACGGAGGGACCGTGAGGGCATCGTGCTCCGTGAAACCAGTCAGACGGAGAAAGACACCGGACGACTTGTATGACCTCACTTGTATGTGGCACCTAAAAATGTTGACTTGTTGAAACACGACGTGGGATGGTGCTTGCCGGGAGCTGGGGGTGGTGGGGAGAGGGAGATATGGATCCAATGGTACATGCTTGCAGTTCAAAGACGAGTGAGTTCTGAGGCTCTAACGTACAGCATTGTGACCACAGATGGCAATACGGTATTACGTGCTTTAAAAAAAGTCTCAAGATAGTGCCCAACGTCCCTGGTGTGTGTGTGGGGGGCAAAGCCCCCCCCCCCCCAGTAGAGAACCACTGTTATACGCTAATCAAACTAGAACACCTATATGGATGTGCAGGAACATATTTCTTGGGGTCAGTTTGGTCTAGATCTGAAAGTAAGGCCCCCAGAGGGGAAAGGTGGGGGACATACACTTCATCCTTCCAAGTAATACCAATCTTAGATTTCTGAGATTTACTCTGGGGCACCAAGGAGATGACTCATGGCCAACCGTAATGTCCAAGATGAGTTTCGGTCATACCTTGAGGGCAGACAGAAGTATCTCAGCACAAAGGACTGTGTTCTCAGTGTCTAGATGTCCCCCTATCATAGGGCAGGGAATCTCCCCACCTCACTCCACGTCCTGACTCCCGGGAGCTGTGGATACCTTCCTTTACATGGCAGAGGACATACATACAGGGTGGCAGGTGGAATTAAACTTATCAGTTGACCTTGAAGTAGGGAGCTTCTTCTGGATTACCTGGGTGGTCACAGTGTAACCGCAGGGTCCTTAAAATAGCAAAGCAGGGGGCGCCTGGGTGGCTCGGTCGGTTAAGTGTCTGACTTTGGCTCAGGTCATGATCTCACGGTCCGTGGGTTCGAGCCCCGCGTCGGGCTCTGTGCTGACAGCTCAGAGCCTGGAGCCTGTTTCAGATTCTGTGTCTCCCTCTCTCTGTGACCCTCCCCCGTTCATGCTCTGTCTCTCTCTGTCTCAAAAATAAATAAACGTTAAAAAAAATTAAAAAAAAAAAATAGCAAAGCAGGCAGAAGAGGGTGCCAGTGCACCAACCATTGCTAGTTTTAAAGTCAGAGGGAGAGGCTGCCATGATGAGAGGCAGGCATCTCTAGAAGTTGGAAAAGGCTGGGGAATGGATTCTTGTCTAGAGCCCCAGAGGGAACGCAGCCCCAAAGAGACCCTGGGTTTAGCAGTGAGACTGTTTTGGGGCTTTTCTACCCCACAGAACCACAAGATAATAAATCTGTGTTGTCACAAGCCACCAAGTTTCTGACAATTTGTTAACGGCAGCCATAGGAAATTAACACAAGGTGCAAACCAATGCCCACGCCAGATGGGTTCTTGGGCAGGATGCTGGGACCGGCCGTGAGCGGGACCTCCAGGGTCCGGTCTCAGCGGCAGCCCCCCGGGAGGTCCCCTCGGGATGGGGCTCAGGTCTCACGGACAGAGGGTTCTCTTGCAGGGCTGTGCACTGGCCAAGGAAGCAGGGGGACTGACGGTGAGTGTTCCTTCAGTTAAACCCTCCCTCTCCTTCGCTCCAAATTCCCCGCATCCCTTCTCTTTCCTTCAAGGGGTTTCCTGACAGCAGGCGAGGGCACCAAATCCTGTCCCCAATCTGCTTCCTTCCAGAGCCCCTTCCCAAGCCCACCCTCAGGGCCTGGCCCAGCTGGGTGGTGCCTCCCAGAAGCAGTGTAAGGCTGCAATGCCAGACCCCGACCAAGGATGTCGACTTTGTTCTCAAAAAGGGTAATGTTGTTTTGGACGTTTCACGATCACCGACTTCCAAGAAGGGCCTGGCTGAATTTCACCTCACTGACCTAAGAACCAGCCACGCTGGAGACTACACCTGTGAGTGCTACAGACCAGGGGCCCCGGACATAAGATCACCGCCCAGTGAGGTCATCCTGCTGCTGGTGACGGGTGAGGAGCAGGATGGGCCTGGGGGAGGGACCAGAGGACGGGACAGAGAAAGTGGAGAAACACAGCAACAGAATGACTTGGTCGGCCTCATCCAGGGCTCATGGGGGGGGGGGATCTCCTTCCCGCAGAGTCGAAAGAGGGTGACACCAGGGATCTGTGTCCCACACTCAGCAGGAACCCCCCGCGGGTTCCTGGAACCCGCCAGAAACAAGGCCAGCAGGAACAAGGGTGAGTGGGGGACCCCAGCTTCTCCCCGTGACCTCGGAGCCCCCCTTCTCTTACAGGAGGTCTCCCTAAACCTTCCCTGCAAGCCCACCAAAGGGGTGTGGTGACCGCAGGAGATGACGTGACCCTGCAGTGCCAGAGGCCAGACAGTGTTTTCGGGCCCATGAGGTTCGCTCTGCTGAAGGCGGGAGTGGCAGGGCCCATCCGGCTCCGGACCCCAGTCGGCAAGGAGGCGGACTTCTCCCTGCAGACTGTGACAGTCGGTGACGCCGGGAACTACAGCTGTGTCTACTTCCAGACCGGGACTCCTTTCTGGGCCTCACAGCCTAGCGATCGTCTTGAGATACGGGTGAGAGGTGAGGTTTTTACCACTGGGAGGACCCCAGCTGGATTACCTGCCCGCTCAGGTGCTGGCACAGTCTGTCTCCACAAGATTCTGCAGCTTGGAGCAGTCATTTGGGAAGGACCGAGGGAGGGCCAGGATTCTGTGGAATAGAGCAGAGGATCTTCTGCTGAGAGAGAGGGAGCACCACCAATGGTGGAGATCACATAACTGGAGGCTGGGAGGGGAGCTTCCCACTGTAGGTGACCAGCTGTGTTGTGAGGGGGCCAGGCCTCGAGGAGGAGGGATCTGTAATAATTGACCCCCCCCCTCACCAGGAAAATAAGATGTAGGCACAAAGTCATTGCTGTTCTCCTGGGAAGGGCACAATTCATTTAGACTAAAGTGTGGATGACACCTCCTGGGGTTATACAGGAGGAGAGTCTAGCAAGAAGGCAGAGGAGGAGGGAGAGAATAACAAAAGGGTCCAGGAACATCTTTCCGAGAAAGATTCAGATCTCAGTTTCATTTTAACCGGGACTCTAGCACTCTTGCCTTTAGCTCAACTGAATCGAGTTTTTCTCTTCCTGCTGAGACTTTTCCTTCTTTTTGAAAGGAATGATTTTTAAAAATTATGGCAAAACTGCATAAGGTAAATTTTGCCATCTTAAGTATTTAAAAATTTTTTTAACGTTTATTTTAGAGAGAGAGAGAGAGAGAGAGAGGCAGAGAGAGAGAGAGAGAGAGAGAGAGAGAGAGAGAGGCAGACATAGAATCCAAAGCAGGCTCCAGGCTCTGAGCTGTCGGCACAGAGCCCGACTCATGAGCTACAAGATTATGACCTGAGCTGAAGTCGGATGCTTAACCGACTGAGCCACCCAGACGCCCCTTAAGTATCTGCCTCCAGAATGCTCTGCATCTTGCAACACTGAAACTCTGTCCCCATAAAACAGCCTCTCCTCACCCCTCCTCCCCAGCCCCTGGCGACCACCATCCTACACATCGTCTTAATCAATGTGACGAATCTAACGACCCCACATCATTGGAATCATTGAGTATTTGTCTTCTTATGACTGGCTCATTTTGCTCAGAATAATGTCCTCATGGCTCAGCCACACTGTAGCACATAACTGGGCTTCTTCCTTATTAAGGCTGATAACGTCCCATTGTACGGATAGACCGCATTTTGTCTCTTCATCAGCTGACGGACGTTTGGGTCGTTTCCACCTATTTGGCTGTCGGCCGGTCACCTACTGGCCATCACTTCTTCCGGATGTATGCTCAGAAAGGGGGTTGCCGGATCATACACTACGTCTGCTTTTAATTTTTTGAGGACCCACCACCCTGCTGTTCTCCATAGTGACCACACCATTCTACATTTCCACACCCAGTGCACATGGATTTCTGTTGGTTTTTTTCTGAAATGGATGTTTTTTGACCCTTGTGTATTAGGGCCAGTTTTGAGGACTGAGTTTGTCCAGGACAAGGGGAGGGAGAGAGGCCAGTAGGAAGCAGGCATCCTCCCGGACGGGGGTACTGAATCCCCCAGGGTTGATATGGGGCCAGTCATAACTGCACAGGGCACTGACCAATGAACCCAGATTCTCCCAAACCACACACGGGGCAGGCATTCAGGGCCTCTGAGAAAAACCACACGGGGTACGAGATTCTGAAGTCAGTGGACCCGCAACTCACTTCTCTCGTCTGTCAAGTGGGGGGGGGGAACAGTGATGCATACATCTGACCATAAACTTCTGTGAGAAGGAGACATAATAGTAATCAATTATAAAGGAGAGTTTGATGATTGTATTAGTCATGACACTTGGTTCCAAGTGAAAAAAACACCGATCTCGAAGTGACCTAGAAAAGGTGAGGTCCTTGGAACTAAAGGGGTCATTCAGGGCTGCCCAACCCGGCACTACTAACATTTGGAGTTGGATAATTATTCTGGGGGGCAGGTGAGGAAGAAAAGTGCCTCCTGTGTAACATAGGATGTTTGCAGCATCTCGGATATCTACCTACTCCACGTTCCCTTTTCCAGCTGTGACAACCATGGTGTCTCCCGACATTCCAGATGTCCCGCAGGGGGCCAGACTGTGCCCGGCCAGACACAGCGGGGATCCAAAGCTAGTGAATCTTGGGAAGCATGAGGATACCACCTGGCTTCACAAACTAGAATGAGGGACTGAAGTCTTGCCCAGATTCTCTTCCTTTCTGACACTTGTGTCTTTATTGTACCTGTTTCATTCTCTTTTAAACTTTTTAAAATGTTTTTATTTTTGAGAGACACAGAGCGTGAGCGGGGGAGAGGCACAGAGAGAGAGAGAGGGAGACACAGAAGCTGAAGCAGGTGCCAGGCTCTAAGCTGTCAGTGCAGAGCCCGAAGTGGGGCTTGAACTCACGAACCGCGAGATCATGACCTGAGCCAAAGTCAGATGCTTAACTGCTTTACGGACTGAGCCACTCGGGCACCCCTGTTTCATTCTCTTTTAGTGGGGACCAGTTCCCTCTTTGGGGCAGAGAGCTTCGCTTTTAAAGCTGAGTTTCACAGCTCATAAATTCTACTCCTGGAGAAGCATCCGGCTCTCCTTCCCAGACCAGTTCAAAACAGACAGACAGATAGACAGACTGGGGAGGGTTGTGAATAGTCCTGGTTAGCTCAGCCTCTACATCGATCCTAGGAAATGCTCATGGAAGGATGCCATTCAAGAAAACCCAGCCCCATCCAGGGAGACTGGAATGTAGGAGGGTAATGAACAGTTCCTAAAAGAATGAGAGTTGCTACCCTTTGATCCGATCCTATGGGCTGAAGGTCTATGTCAAACCCCCCCCCCCCAAAATTTCATGTTGAAATCCTGACCCCTAAAGTGACAGCATTAGGAGGTGGGGGCCTTTGGGAGGAGCTTAGGTCATAAGAGCGGAGCCCTCATGAGATCAGTGCCCTTCTAAAAGAGACCCCAGAAACTCCCTTGTCCCCTTCCTCCACGAGGGGCTCTAGAAGTCTGCCACCCAGAAGAGGGCCCTCCCTGGACCATGCTGCCCCCCTGGTCTTGAACTTCCTGTCTCCAGACCTGTGAGAAAAAGGTATCTGCTGTTCATTGGCCCCCTAGCCTGTGGCATTCTGTTAGAGCAGCCCCAATGGACTAAGCCGACGACGGGGAGGTAGGCCCAGCAAGTGTGTTTGCTTCAGAGTCACAGACCCCCGGACAGAGCAAGAAAATCCCAAGGTCCGGATGTTGATCTGAAGCCCATCGGCCACACGGGGTAGAGGAGAATGTTTGTCTCTGCCCCCTGCTGGGGCCATGGAGCCCGGGAGTGAGGCAGGGAATTCTCACATCTAGGATTCACCTGCTTCATGCTGTTTTCTAGGTCAGTGTGAAGGACATTCCATGTCCCCTCCACCAGGGAGAAGTAAGGCAACTGGGGGAAAGGGGAGAACAACCACGCAACCAGAGATGGGCACCCATCACTTGGGTACATGGCCCCACCGTCTGCAAGTGTGTGTACGGACTCTTGCGTTGCAGATAATTATAACCGCTTGGATTTGGGCTGGGGCCAGTACCTAACAAGCTACCTTCCTACACATTCCTTAGCTTCCCTCTGTCTCAGCTTCCTTATCTGTCAGGGGTTCATAGTAGTACCTACACAAGGGACTCGTGCTTGGGATTTTGAGGAGTTATTTTACCTAAATCCCTCCTAAACTGTGTCCGGTGGACAGCAAAATATTATCTAAGGATCTGCCATTATTATCATTATGAAACACCCAAAACTTCCTCCTCTGACTACTGAAGCAGCTTTATCAAGAACTCCATTCCTCAGGGGAGACTTTCCAGGAAACAGAGAGCCTGCATATCCCTCGGAAGGTACCAGTAAATATCCTTATCGTTATAATGAATGATAAATATTAGTGGAAAATTCCATGACCTGTTAAGGGCTTCCTGGTTCTAAAAAAGCCCATGGGTGCGTGTCTGTGTCTTTAACTCAGTTCAACTGTACGTGACACGGTTAAGCACCGATGAGATGGTCCTTCCAAAATAGGATGATAAAACAGAATGGAAAGAAAAATACCACAAGCTAGATTGGCTCTCTGTAGGAGGGGGAAATTTTACATAATTTTGGGTTCTTCCACAGCTGGTGAATCATTTTTTTTCCCACTTCTTTATTTATCCTTGGCATATGAGGACACTTCTGAGTTTTTTCCTCGATGGTCATAAATATTGCTGCTTCTGACATGAATACATCAGTGACAGGACGCTTCACCAAGAAGGACCCGGGAAGCTGTTGTCAAGTTCAACGTCGACCTTTCCTGTCTTCCTTCAGCCACGGTTCCAACCCTGGCAACTGTCGCCAAGGGCAAGACTGAGGAAGAGAGGAGGACATCATGGCGGGGAGGGGGTGTTTGGCAGGCAGATGACTGGGTACAGGTGCATTGGCAGATTATTGAAAATGGAGCCCGAGGGGCGCCTGGGTGGCTCAGTCAGTTGAGCGTCCGACTTCGGCTCAGGTCACGATCTCGCAGTCCGTGAGTTCGAGCCCCGCGTCAGGCTCTGGGCTGATGGCTCAGAGTCTGGAGCCTGCTTCCGATTCTGTGTCTCCCTCTCTCTCTGCCCCTCCCCCGTTCATGCTCTGTCTCTGTCTCAAAAATAAATAAATGTTAAAAAAAAAAAAAAAAATGGAGCCTGAGGGTTTCCCTTTGGGATTCGCCAGAGCCTTTTACAAACCCTCACAGTTTTACGTGGCTCTTGCAGGGGCCAGAACCGTGAAGCTGCAGCTACACCCCCGTGTTTGACTTGTGGGGACGTGAGCGTCACCTGACTGGCCAAGGGCAGGAGGCGGGGAGAAAGTGGGCAGCAGGAATCCTGACAAAGGACAAGGAAAGAGAAGTCCCTCACTTTTGGGTCACCTCTTATTTTCCTCAGGCCACTGGTTGTCCCCTGGGGGCGATTTTGCCACTCGGCAGCGTATGGCAATGTCTGAGACAGTTTTGGCGGTCACAGCTGGGGGTGGGGGATTCTTCTGGCATCTAGGAGGTAGAGACCACGGATGCTTCAAAACACCCTACGACGCAAGGACCCCTCCCCGCGAAGAATCATCTAGCCCCAAATATCAGTGGCGCCCAAGAGGAGAAATCCTGCTGTAGACCCACTGTCTAGTTTCCAGTTAGACACCAGAGTTCTTGCAGGGATCTCACAGGTGGAGACCATACTCTCCTCCAATTCCTGAAGACTCGAATTACTTAAACTACGTGCCCCAGACCAGTAGCTGTTTCAGAAAATACTTACCAGTGATACTGGTATCACCTGTCTTCCTTGAAGGCTGCTTGTGATGTTTGGGGTTTTTTTCTTTTCTCCCTTTATTCCGGTTTGATTTGTCTCCAGGCTCCCAGAGATTTCTTCGGAGCCAGACCCCAGGGTTTCGTGGGGTTTCCTCGTCATTTCCGAAGTTGGAACAAGACGAGTGCAGTCTCCGGTTCGGAGGAGAGCAGAATGCAGCTGGCGGTGGGGGAGGCTGAGTCGGCAGGAGGAGGCCGGGACAAACGGTGTCCCACCTCCTGACGGTGTGGCTGTGCAGGGCAGAAGTGAAGAACCATAGGCGGTACCACAGGGAACAGAGGAGACAGTGGTCGGGAGTCAGCAGGCTTCCCAGGCTTGCCTTCTCTGAAGTGTAAGGCTGAGGGTGGAGGTCTCGGCTTCAGGCTCGAGGAGGCGGGGCCTACACAGCTGTGGATGATGATAAAGGCAATGAAGAGTCATGTGGTGTCACATCAGTAGAGCTTTGTGAAGCTTGGCTCTGCTACTCACTGCCTGTGTGACCCCGGGCAACTCTGGAGCCAACAAGCTAGAGACCCCGGGAAGAGGTGATGTCGAGTCTGAAGGCAGCCGGAAGCCGAATTCCTTCATCCTCAAAGGAGATCAGTCTTGTCTCCTTGGACCTTTGACCGATTAGAGGAGGCCCACCCACATGACAGAGCGTAATCTGCTCCGCTCAAACTCTACCGCCTTAGATGTTAAACACATCTTCTTTTTAATGAATTGACTTAAGATTGCATTTGCTTTATTTGACTGTAATTCCAGTGTAGTCAACATAGAGCGTTATATTAGTTTCAAGTGCCAGCTTCCTGGCCACCTTTCTAGGCTCGTATTAGACCCAAACAACTGGGTACCGCGGCCTAGTCGAGTTGACACATAAAACTAACCATCACACCCGCCCACACGGGAGTCTTGGGGTCCTTGAGTGGGGTCTGGACATTTCTGGAATACACTCACCTTCTCTTTCTGCATTCCATCTTACTTGTTTCCTAGCTAAACCTAAAACTCACAAAAATTTCCCTCCAGAAACCAGCAAGACAACGGATGAGGATTAGCTTCCTTTTGGGGCACCTGGGTGGCCCAGTCAGTTAAGCGTCCGACTCTTGATTTCAACTCAGGTCACAATCTCACAGTTTGTGGGCTCGAGCCCCGCATCGGGCTCTGCACACTGTCTGTGGCACTGTCCGTGCGGAGCCCGATTGAAATTCTTTCTCTCTCCCTTTCTCTCTGCCCCTCCATCACTCTCTCTCTCTCAGAATAATAAAAAAAAAACCTAAAAAGAAAAGAAAGAATTTCCTTTCTTTTTTAATTTTTAAAAAAAATTTTTTTTAACGTTTATTTATTTTTGAGACAGAGAGAGACAGAGCATGAACGGGGGAGGGGCAGAGAGAGAGGGAGACACAGAATCCGAAGCAGGCTCCAGGCTCTGAGCCATCAGCCCAGAGCCCGACGCGGGGCTCGACCTCACGGACCGCGAGATCGTGACCTGAGCCGAAGTCGGACTCTTAACCGACTGAGCCACCCAGGCGCCCCAAGAATTTCCTTTCTTTTGAGAAATCTGAAAAAGTACTATCTAGTAGAAATAACAGTCAAATATCAGATAGTCACGTATCCACCACCCATAATTATACTTGTTCACATTTTGTCATATTTGCCCCAAAGCTGTTTTCTTTCCACAAGATAAAAAAAAAAAGAAGTCCTTTTTCTCTCTCAACATTACTTCTGTTATTTTTCCCCTTTCCAGAACTTACCGCCCTGAAGTTGGTGTTATTTCTGTGCAGGTTTTTACACTTTTACTACATAGACATGCCTTTGTAAACACAGCATAGAGTTTTACATTCTATTTACAATTATTTAAGTTTAAAATTTAACTCTAGGGGGCGCCTGGGTGGCTCAGTCGGTTGGGCAGCCGACTTTGGCTCAGGTCACGATCGGTCTGTGAGTCTGAGCCCCACGTGCTGACAGCTCAGAGCCTGGAGCCCGCTTCAGATTCTGTATCTCCCTCTGTCTCTGCTCCTCCCCCTCTCACACTCTGTCTCTCTCTCTCAAAAATAAATACTTAAAAAAATAAAATAAATAAAATTTAACTCTAGAATTCTCTCTTCTAGATAAAACTGAAAGGAAATCACCCAAGGGAGCAGAAGCAGGACTCGGTAGGAGCACGGATCTTACATACACTCATCCAGGGGTGGGATGAGATATCCTTGTGACGCTGTGAACTGTCCACACCTGGGAAAGTTCTCAAGGATGTCTGTCTGTCTTGTGGTGACGCCTGAAGGCTGTGGCTCAGTGCGAGGTCTTTCGAGGTGGGTAGGATTAGGGGCGCAGCCCTGCCTAGTTACCTGGGCCACTTTGGAAAGGGAACTTCAAATCTCTGATGCCCAGCTTCTGCTCTGTGAAATAGGCATCACTCTGTCGCTCTCCCGGGATACTTGTGTGAAGAGAATGTTGTGAGAGCTCCAGCAAGTGGTAGGAATGTGATCGACGGGAGACACAATGAGGTGCCTCAGTGCACACTCAGGGAACCACTGACCCTCTCACCTACTATCCTCTCCCCAGGGACCACGGGGATTTCCCCCCCCTCGCTGTGGTCTTTGCCCTTCTCTTCCTGCTTGGAGCCTTCCTCATCTACAAATACACCCGGTGGGGCGGGTTCAGGAAAACAAGGGCTAAGTACCTGGGAGGAAATGGGAGAAACAGAACGGGAAAGTAACATCACAGGGTCAACACTGTCTCTGTCTCTTTCATCCCCAGGGGCGGCTCCCGACAAGATGACCCAATGGTAGAGCTACTCAGCAAATCCCATCAGCCCATACCGAACCCTTCCCCCACTATTGCCTTGACCACTCAAGACCCCCTTTCTTATCTGAACCTTTCGTGTGCCCCCGACCAGCCCTGACGATCATCCCCAAGTGTCTCTCCACGTCCTCTCTTCTCATGACCACCTTCCACTTCTCGCTCAATGTTCTTCCCTTGGATCCTCTCCTCGTGGACCACACTGTCCCCAACCACTTCTCCTCCTCAGCTCTCAAGACTTTGCTGAGCACCTGAATGACGTGGGGACCCTCGTGTGGGGTGTATGAGCTTGGAGGAGGTTGGGGGGGACTTTGGTTTACACATAACCTTGCTGGGCGCCTCACCTCCGCCTCCCCGCAAGGATCCTGACGTCTCACTCCAATTCCCTTTGTCTCCGGTGCCTGTTTCTCTCTTTCAGCTCCTGCTCTTCTGAGGAAAAAGTGGGGACAAGTAATCAGCCCGGGAAAGAGAGCGATGGTGGGTACACATGTGTATGTGTGTGTGTGTATTTGGATGCGTGTGGTGTGCTCACACAAGCATGTATATTTGTGTGTGAGTCTGCACGTGTAGGTGTGCAGGGATGTATGTACGCGTGTGAACACGCATATGCACGTAGAGGTACGTGAATGTGTGTGCATGTGTATAGACGTGGATATGTTTGTGTGTTGTGCGTGCACACGGGTGTGGTTTGCACGTCTGTTGCACATGAATGTGGGGTATGTGTGTGTCACGTGCATGCCTTATTTGTGTGTGCACACACACGTGCGCGCATGTGTGTGTGAGGATGTATAATGTAAATGTGCATGTGAGTGGGATTGTGTGTCCAGAGTTAACCCCTGGGGCCTGGGGGTGAAGCAACAGCAGGACCTTTTCCCTCCCAGATACAGCCACAGCCACGATGAACCGTCCTCCTGCGTCGGTGAGTGTCCCCTGTGGACATTTTCCATCCCCTCCTTGTCCCAGGGTCTCCGTTCCTCCTGCCAGTTTTGTCAATGGTCTGGGTTCCCGCGTCCATCCACCGCCACCCTCACTCTACATTCCAGGAGAATCTGGTCTGAACCCTTCTGTGCCTTCTCTGGCCAGGGGACCTTCATCCCATGTCCTTTCTGAGGACATTTTCCCAGGTGACTTGTGATGAACATCACCTTTTTGTTTTTGTGGGTTTTTTTTACGTTTCTTTATTTTTGAGAGACAGAGAGCAAGCAGGGGAGAGGCAGAGAGAGGGGGAGACACAATCCAAAGCAGGCTCCGGGCTCCGAGCTATCAGCACAGAGGCTGACGTGGGGCTCCAACTCGTGGACCGTGAGATCATGACCTGAGCTGAAGTCGGACGCTTCAGGCACCCCCGCATCACCTTCTCCCTGGGATTAACAGGGTGGCTTAATGAGCTCAGAGACACAGAGGGGTCAGTGGGATCTCAGGCACACCCTAAGCATTCAGTACCCTGAAGCTACTGCTATTATAAACCATTGGTTATAATCGCGGGTAAGTGACTCTCCCACCCTGAGCCTCAGGGTCTCCATGCGCACAATGGGGGTAATATGCCCCACCTGTTGGTGCAATTTAGGAAAACACAAGAGCTCTCTGTAAAGCACGTACCGTGAAGTACCCACACAGCACACTTATTAATAGTAACGCTTATTTTATCCTTTACAGTTCAGTTTCTTTTACAAAATTGTGGCGAAATGCACATAAGCCTAAAATCCACCATTTTAACCCGGGATATTCACAACTTTCGGAATATTCACAACGTTGCCCAGTAATACCCCACGAATCCAGTTCGAGAACATTTTCATCGCCTCGAAGGAAACCCCACACCCTGTAAGCAGTCTTTCTGCACACCCACACCGCCACCCCAAGCCCCTGACAACCACTAGCTTCCTGTCCCTAAGGATTTGCCTACTCTGGACATCTCACATTCACACTAATGTGATGGCTGTCTATATGAGTTATCTGAAGTTTCATAGTGGGACTCAGGTCCTTGCTGGCTGTTGGCCAGAGACCACGTTGGCCATAGGGACCTTTCCATACGGCAGCTCCTAACACAGCAGCTGGCTTGATCAGCATGAGTGAGGGAAACAGGTGTGAACAAGATGGAAGTCATAACCTTAGTCTTTCATAACCTAGTCTTGGACACGACACATGACAGCCCATCCTTCTTGCTTATTCCGACTGACAGATGCAGGTCCCTAGGTCCCGCCAACCTTCGAGAGCGGAAGGGACTGCACGAAGACTCGAAGGGCAGGAGGCTCTTCCTAACACAGCTGTCTACCACACTGTCATCACAAACGCTAAATCTCCACAATCTAACACTCTTTTCCGGGGGGACTTGATCCTTCTCTCCCTGCTTACCTTCAGGATGAAGCATCCCAGGTCTCAAGAGCTGAGGAACCCCACGGAGTGACATATGCTGAGCCGGACATCAGAGCCCTAAGTGAGGGTCCTTCCAGCCAGATGGAACAGCCCCTAGAAACCTGTGTGTACTTGACCCTCAAGACATAGCTGGGAGAGTGCCTGGAGTCCAGCAAACAAGATCTTCCGATGGATGATGGAGAGCCCTTGGGGCACCAGGCAAATGGGGATCCCTTTCCTCAAATCTGCAATGAAGACTCGTTTCCTTCTAAAAATTTATTTTTTACATGAGAGGTATCAGGGCGCTGGGGTGGCTCAGTTGGTTGAGCGTCTGACTTCGGCCCAGGTCATGATCATGATCTCATAGTTCATGAGTTTGAGCCCCACATCATGCTCTGTGCTGACAGCTTGGAGCCTGGAGCCTGCTTTAGATTCTGTGACTCCCTTTCTCTGTCTGTCCCTCCCCTGCTCATGCTCTCTCTCTCAAAAATAAATAAACATTAAAATTTTTTTAATAAATAAATGAGAGGTATATTTGCACAGAGTAAAATGCACAAATCTTGCACAGCTAAGTGACTACAGATAGATGACTGACAGACAGATATATAGATATCCCAATAATCTATCTCTACCTATCCCCTTTGGTATAACCACCATCCAAATAAACACAGTATTTCCAGAACTCCAGAAAGTTTCCCTGTGACACCCTCCAGTCAACCACCACAGCCCCAGAGACCCTTCCTTTTTCTGCCTTTTCACCACCTTTTCATCACTTTTCAAGCCTGTTCTTCATATGCCCTCACATACACGCAGCCACACTATGTGTTCTCTTCTGTGTCTGGCTTCTTTCACCCAAATACGTCGTTCCTGAGGTTTATCCCCGATGTTACATGTAGTTGTGTTTTCTTCCCTATCTACCGCTGAGCATCACTCCAATGCACATTCGTGCCACGGTCACGGAGAATGGTCTCCAGGGGATGGACAATTAGGTTGTTTGCAGGCTGCGGCTTCTGTGGGCCAGCTTGCACGAACACTCTTAGCTATGTCTTTGCAGACATGGGCACATGTGTGCACTTTCCCCCTGGATTATAAATAGTGGGATGGCTGGGTCAAAGAACAGGTGTATGTTTAATTTCATTTGCTACTTCTGAACAGTTTTCTAAGGGGGTTGTACTACTTCCTGCTTCCTTCCTGACAAGCGCTCAGTGTCTTTCTTGATAGCCGCTCTTCTGTTCACACTCCCTTCTCACCACAAAGCTGCCCCATCACCTTACACAAGTTTGTGGATGCGAGCAAAGCCTTCACTGTGACCTGTGACCTCCCAACTATTCTCACTCCTGGTATTTGTGTCCCTGGGCCATCCCTCCCCTGGTTTTGTCAACTTGCTTCTAACCTACAGAATATGGCAAAGGAGATAGGATGTCACTTCAGTGGTTATGCTACTGAAGAATACAACTGCCATCTTGACAGTGGGCTTTTTCTACCTTCTTTGTGCATTTGGATGATGATGTGAATCCCTGTTTTGGGAAAAGCCCACTTGGCAAGGAACCGAGGACCGTCTCCAGCCAGCAAGGAACTGGCTTCTTCCAACAAGCATGTGGGCTTGTGTTGTATAATAAAGAATTTGGCTGGTCGTTGTCCCTGGCTCCCGGGAGCTAATCTCTAAGCGCTTGGAATCTATCTCTCACCCTTTTTTGAAGTTTATGTATTTATTTTGAAGAGACAGAGGCAGTGCAAGTAGGGAGGCGCAGAGAGAGAGGGAGAGAGAGAATCCCAAGCAGGCTTCGTGCTGTCAGCACAGAGCCCGATGTGGGGCTCAAACTCACAAACTGTGAGATGGTGGCCTGAGCTGAAATCAAGAGTCAGACGCTCAACTGACTGAGTCCCCCAGGGAACCCCTTGGATCTCTTGGGCAACAGCAGCGTCTTTATTATTCACAGCAGGCACCTTGGACCACACCTGAGTTTATGGCAGTGAGATGACTCAGGATGGGGGCTGGTGGTGCCAGAAAGACCATGTGATTACAAGGTTACAGCCTTGACCTCTGGGGATGAGAAGAGGCTGCAGATAGAGTCAATCATGTGGGCAATGCTGCAATCAATCATGCCTATGTGATGATATCCCCAAGAAAACTGTGCACACTGAGGCTCAGGGAGTTTCCTGGCTGGTGACACATCCCGAGACCATAGGAAGCTTTGCTTTTGGGGCCCTCCCAGGCTTCACCCTATGTGTCTCTAAATCTAGATGGTCTTGATTTATATCCTTTATAATAGAAATTGTAATCATAAATATAGTGCTTTCTTGAATTCTTTGAGTGGTTCTAGCAAGTTATTGAACCTCACGGAGTAGTGGGAACCTACAAAAATTTAGGTCATCTGTTCATGGGTGCAGGTGGCTCGGGAACAGCTGAGCACTGCAGTGAGGACAGTCCTGTGGGCCCCTCACCCTTAGCCTGTGAAGTCTGTGCTCACTCTGGGTGATGCGTGTCAGAACTGCAGCACGGAAGTGGATCCTTCCCCAGCTGAGCTTCCGGATTAGACCCCAGCCCCGGCTGACTCGGCGACTGCAGGTCACAGACAACCCTGCTCAGCGATGCTTCGGCTCCTGGCCCCCGAAACAATGAAATACTGAAGGTGTGCTGCTTAAGCCGCTACCTTCGGGGTAATGCTGTTACACAGCAATAGATAACCGAAACACTCACACCGTTGTGGGCATCATTCCACAGAATGGACCCAAGACACAGAGACACCTTCACCACTGGGGGCCGGGGGTGGGGACCGTCATGTGATTTTCTGGAAAGGAAATAGGCTTTGGAGACAGAGCTGGGTTCCAACTCCTGCACCTGCCTCTCCTCCCTCTGTGTCTTTGTGCAAGGAGACCTGCCTCACTGCCTCTCAGGTTACATATTCCCAGTTAATTTGCCCCCACCCGCCAAATTTTACCAAGTACAATTTGGAATTTTGTCAAATACAATTTGGTAAAAAATAATGGTTCACCTATACCATGAAGTCAGCAAGTTGGTCAAAGTGTGGGTAAACTGGGATTTACATTAAAAAAAATTTTTTTTTAATTAGGGGTGTCTGGGTGGCTCAGTCAGTTAAACGTTGGACTTTGGTTGAGGTCGTGATCTCATGGTTCGTGGGTTCGAGCCCTGCAATCTCACGTTTGTGGCTTTGAACCCCTCGTTGGGATCTGCACTGACAGTGTGGAGCCTGCCTGGGATTCTCTCTCTCTGCCCCTCCCCACTCACACTTTCTCTCTCCCACTCAAAACAAATAAATAAACTTAAAAAATTTGTTTTAAGCCCCGCCCAACTGGGCCAACCTCATTCTTTAGGAACACCATGCGTCTCTCTGCCTGCTTAGTTTATGGACTATAAAGTGCTTCATAGTTTGATTTCTAGGGGAAAACAATACAATTTCAATTGTATTTCAGTTTGCTGGTCCATCTATTCATATTTTTTCTTTTTCTTGGATACAGAAACAGAAAAAATTTATTTTTATTTTCAATGTTATTAAAAATATTTTAAATTTTTTTCTACCGTATTTTTTATTTTTGTAAATTTTTCAAATTCTACTTTACTTCCATCATTTCATCTTATTGTATTTCATTGTATTCATTTTTCAAATTTTCAAACTTTTTCCTTTTTTTTCTTATCTTTCCCTTTTTTCTCTAATCTATCAAGCTCCTTTCAACAACCAGACCAAAATACACCTAGGATCTAGCATCATTTATTTGATTTTTTTGTGTATTGTTTTAAATTTTTTAATTTTAATTTTTTTACCTTATTAATTCCTTTTATTCTCTCAAAATGACAAAATGAAGGAATCCCTGCCTCAAAAGAAAGAGCAGGAAGAAATGACAGCCAGGGACTTAATCAACACAGATATAAGCAAGATGTCTGAACCAGAATTTAGAATCACGATAATAAGAATACTACCTGGGGTTGAAAATAGATCAGAAACGCTTTGTGTGGAGATAAGAGAAGTGAAAGCTAGTCAGGATGCTTGGAAGTAGGCCTCACGCCCAGTGTGGAGCCCAACGCAGGCTTGAACTCATAACCTGAGATCAAGACCTGAGCTGAGATCAAGAGTTGGACGCTTAACCGACTGGGCCACCCAGGTGCCCCTGAGGATTTACATTTTTAAGTCGCAGCAGTGCATTTTCCTACCTAGACACAAAATCAGTGGAGGAAGCAACAAGAAATGGAAAAGGGGCCGTTTCGGACCTTCTGATAATTTCATTTCTTGGCTAAGTAACAGCCTGTGAGTCCCACACAGCTTTTCCAGGAGACGAAAGCGATCTTGGGTGCAGAGAGCACGGCGTCCCCTGAACCACTGCGCATCCTGAGGAACGTGGCTCAGTGGCCACACACGAAGGTTACTGGAGCACTGTGCTGTGAGGGTCATTCCAGCAGGAGCTGGTCTGAGCTATTTGGCTGGCATGACGAGGTACCCCATGACACTGACTTCTGGTCACGGGAGGAAACCTACTCACCGCTAGTGTTGCTCTGTGACCAGAGGTCCAAGGAGTCCCGGGGAGGTTTGTGCCAGCTTCTCACAATTACTTATTGGTAAACGTGAGAACAATGATTTATACCGGGTCCCGTGAGACCCATCCAGAGGGCTCTGCCCCTGGGGCTGGCAACATGCCCATCATGGAAGAAGAAACCCAAGCCCAGGACCCGTTTTGGGTCTCCTGGTTCTGAGGTGCTCTGTGAACGTACTGGTGGGTCCTGACCCAAGAGAGAAAGCCCATCTACTATACAGCTGTGAGGAAGGACAGAATTCCTTTTTGCCTGGGATACATACTCTCATTTTATTATTTTTTATTTTTAAGTTTATTCATTTATTTTTTTTTTTTAAATATTTTTTTTAACGTTTATTTATTTTTGAGACAGAGAGAGACAGAGCATGAACAGGGGAGGGTCAGAGAGAGAGGGAGACACAGAATCTGAAACAGGCTCCAGGCTCCGAGCTGTCAGCACAGAGCCCAACGCGGGGCTCGAACCCACGGACCGTGAGATCATGACCTGAGCTGAAGTCGGACGCTTAACCGACAAGCCACCCAGGCGCCCCAAGTTTATTTATTTTTAATTTTTTTTAATGTTTATTTATTTTTGGAAGAGAGAGACAAAGTGTGAGCAGGGGAGGGGCAGAGAGAGAGGGAGACACAGAATCCCAAGCAGGCTCCAGGCTCTGAGCCATCAGCACAGACCTGATGAGAGGCTTGAACCCACGAACCGTGAGATCATGACCTGAGCCATGGTCGGACACTTAACTGACTGAGCCACTCAGGCGACCCTAGTCCTCAGCTCTTAAGACAGTGGACAATGTCCAGCAACCTGAGTGTCCAGCATTTTCCAGTATTCTCAACAGTGAAATATCTTCATCTTCTCTTAGGAATCCTTCAGGCTCACGCCCCAGCTACGTGGGGGGTCGCATGTCTGATGCATGCAATCTGAAGACAGACAAGGACTGAGGACTTCTGTGAGTCAAATCCTTGAAGCTGGGCGTGTGAGGAACATGTTGCAATCAGCAGCACTGAGAACGTTTCCAGTTTGTAGCTGTGAAAGGAGGAACTTAACAGTTAGCGAAACCTTGTTCCTGCCCACACTCTGGAGTCAGGAGCGAGGTTGTGGCCGTCCCAGCTCCGCTCCCTCCCACAGGCTGCACAGCTGAAGACGGGGCTCTGGACAGGCTGGTTTGCTGCCATGATCCCTAGGCTACTCCCACTGCTCTGTCTCAGTAAGTCTCACGGGGCGACCCTAGAAAACAACAGACTCGGTAAGAGGTTTGGGCTGGGGATTGAAAGAGAAAGCAAAAGCATCAATCAGCCTTGGTTTATTGAGCACATACTACGTATCAGAAATCTTGCCAAGTGCAATCAATGCACACATTACTTCTAAACTGGTGCTTTACAAATTTCAATGAATGTTCCAAGTTCATGATTTCTGCAGAAAAGCCTTTGCTACCTGTACTTTATTGGCTTAACGTGTTTTTTTTTTAATTTAAAAATAATATTTATTTATTTTTGAGAGAAAGAGCACAAGTGGGGGAGGGGCAGAAAGAGAGGGAGTCACAGAATCCGAAGCAGGCTCCAGGCTCTGAGCTGTCAGCACAGAGCCCGACGCGGGGCTCGAACTCACCAACCGTGAGATCATGACCTGAGCCGAACTTGGACGCTTAACCGACTGAACCACCCAGGCGCCCCGGCTTAACGTGTTTTGCTTTTAATACTGACTTAGCCTTTTTTACCTAAATAAAAGTGCTTAGGAAAGAAACTTTCGATACTATGAATGAAAATCCAGGTCGGGGCACCCGGGTGGTTCGGTTGGTTGAGCATCGGCTCTTGGTTTTGGTTCAGGTCATGGACCTCATGGTTTATGGGATCTGAGCTGCGCATCAGGCTCTGCACTGACAGCATGGAGCCTGCTTTGGGGTTCTCTCTCTCTCCCTCTCTCTGCCTCTTCCCCACTCAAGAACACACAGACCCGCGCTCTCTCTCTCTCTCTCAAAATAAATAAATAAACTTAAAAAAAATCCAGGTCAAATACAAAAACTATAAAGTAAATGCAGCGAGAAGGAAACAGTATTAGCATTCTCTAACTATACGCTGGTCCTTGTCAAGCTTCTGGGCCTGAGAGCTGCTAGTTCTCTGCTATGGAGGCAATTAGCCCCCATCCAGGTATGTCAGAGGCTAGCTTCAAGGAGGCTCTCTTGGTGCTTACTGCATACAATCACGCAGCGCTTGGACTGTCCTTCCTTCCGCCTCGAACTCATCACGTCTAACACTGATGGGACGTATTCCACATTTGGGAAATACCACGCTGGTCCCCACCCCTCAAAAAATAAAAACAACACTCCCCACAACACAAACCCTGCAAGAGAGAACGAGGTCCACGTCTGCAGATTAGGAATCCAATCTGAGTCTGCAGAGCGAAGCGCCTCGTCTCGGATCGCACGGGTGGTATGCAGGGAAGCCAGATCTCGACCCAGAACCGCCGGGTTCTAAAAACGTTTCCACTCAGCCAAGATGTTGAAGTAAGAGGGACACACACGTGGGGTCCTTGGTATGGAGCACTCTAGGAGTGTCTGAAAGGGTTTCGGGGTTGGAAACCCCTGAGGAGGCAGAGATACGTGATTCAGAATGTCCCCAGTGATGGACCAGAGACCAGAACTGGTCTCCAGAAACCAACAAAGCTTGATATCCACAAACAGGAAAGGAGGACTCACGTCAGCGTGGCTCTTTGCACTTGGCTTCCTGCCATCGCCACGGATCTCTGATCCCAAGACTTCAGGCTTGCTCACAGAGGGCCCCTTATGTCAGAGGCTCGTCATAGGAAGACACGCCTGTCTGTGTCCAAAAAAAAAATATGTCTACTATCCCTTTTATCGTTCATTCTCCTCTGGCTGGGTTAGGCACAGGTTCAGCTAGCAACACCTTCCAGAGATCGTCTCCGGACACATGTCTGAAATCTTCACTCCTTTTGATGGCTGAGTACTATTCCACTTATACATGGATCTCATTTTGTTTCTCCATCCGCCTGTTGGTGGGTGCCTGGGTTGTTCCCACCTTTTGACTATTCATTCTCTGCCTCACTGCAATGAGATAAACCTTTTTCCATGTTTGGCTTTGAGAGCGAGTGAGTCTCTCCTAAGAGGACTTCCTCTTGCCTCCATAAGCAATGAGGCCTCTAAGCAAGTGTCCTGCTCAAGACAGGGGTGAGATCAGAGGAGATGTGCCGGGGGCCTGGGGCCGAATGATAAACCCCACGTGGCCTGAAGGTGTGTCCAACCACCATCTACCAAGTTCCATCTCCTTCCTGCTAACAGAGCACAGGAGGCCACTGAAGCGATTAGGCCCATGTTTCTAACACATCTCCTTTTTTTTTTTTTTTTTACCCTGTGTGGACCACCAGTTTTGTGTCTCAGCAGTGAAAAGGGGGGAACTACCAGATCTTTTTTTTTTATTTTTTATTTTTTTTAACGTTTATTTATTTTTGAGACAGAGAGAGACAGAGCATGAACAGGGGAGGGTCAGAGAGAGGGAGACACAGAACCTGAAACAGGCTCCAGGCTCTGAGCTGTCAGCACAGACCCCAACGTGGGGTTCGAACTTGCAGACTGTGAGATCATGACCTGAGCTGAAGACACGTAGCCTGCTGAGCCACCCAGGTGCCCCTAGAGCGGAATATTTTAAATGCAAAGGTAGGGGGCGCCTGGCTGACTCAGTCGAAGGGGGCGAGACTAATGATCTCAGGGTTGGAAGTTCAAAAGCCACATTGGGTGCAGAGCGTACCTTTAAAAAGTAAAACATAAAGAGGGGTGCCTGGGTGGGTCAGTCAGTTAAGCGTCTGACTTTGGCTCAGGTCATGATCTCACGGTTCATGAGTTTGAGCCCCATGTGGGGCTCTGTCCTGACAACTCAGAGCCTGGAGCCTGCTTTGGATTCTGTGTCTCTGTCTCTCTCTGCCCCTTTCTCGCTTGCTCTCTTTCTCTCTCTCTCAAAAATAAACACTAAAGGGGCACCTGGGTGGCTCAGTCAGTTGAGCGTCCAACTTCGGCTCAGGTCACATCTCACGGCTCATTGAGTTCAAGCCCCTCGTCGGGCTCTGTGCTGACAGTTCAGAGCCTGGAGCCTGCTTCAGATTCTGTCTCCCTCTCTCTTTGTCCTTCCCCCACTTGCCCTCTGTCTCTTTCTCTCAAATATAAATAAACATTTAAAAAAATAAACACTAAAATTTTTTTTTAACGTTTATTTTTGAGACAGAGAGAGACAGAGCATGAATGGGGGAGGGTCAGAGAGAGGGAGACACAGAATCTGAAACAGGCAACAGGCTCCAGGCTCTGAGCTGTCAGCACAGAACCCGACGCGGGGCTCGAACTCACGGACTGCGAGATCATGACCTGAGCCGAAGTCGGATGCTTCACCGACCGAGCCACCCAGGCGCCCCGAAACTACCAGATCTTTATGCTAAAACTGTCTCCCTCCCTCCATAGTTCTCTGATCCCAAGACGTCAGGCGGCCCCACAGAGCGATCCTTACATCACCTCCTTACCTCCCTCAAAGGTGTTTGGGACCGAGCGTCTTGAGGAGTGCAGGAGGGGGCTGAGGGACACAGGGCTGGGACTGCAAAGGCTCTGAATTTTCACAGGCCCTGAAATGTCCCGTGAGGCAAGACAGAGCACACGCTGACTTCTCTGTCCTAATCGCAATCCCCTTGTGAGCTGTCCCATGCCATCTAGAATTTATTTTTTCAGACTCCCACTTTGTCTGGCATTGGTGAGAATTTTCTTTTCAATACCGTAAACACACCCATTATGTTCTACTTTTTATTACGTTAAATATATGTAAATAATATTGATCCTCTTAACTCTCTGTAAGTACACAGTTCGGTGGCATTTCAGTGCATTCACAACGATATGCAACCTTCACCCAAAACGTTTCTGTCATCCCCGACATAAACTCTGTACTCGTTGATCAATACTCCTTTCTGCTTCCTCCCCAGCCCCCTGATAACCATGCATTTGCCCATTCTAGCTAGGTACTTTGTGTCAGTGGAATCACACAGTAATTGTTCTTGGGTGTTGGGCTAATTTCACACAGCAAAGTGTCATCCAAGTCCACTCATGATGTAGCATCTATCAGCATTTCATTGCTTTTAATGTTTATTTACTTTTGAGAGAGAGAGACCGAGTGAGAGCAGGGGAGGAGCAGAGAGAGAGAGGGAGACACAGAAACAGAAGCAGCTCCAGGCTCTGAGCTGTCAGCACAGAGCCCGCCGTGGGGCTCGAACCCACGAACTGCGAGAGCATGACCTGAGAGGAAGTCAGATGCTTAACCGACTGAACCACCCAAGCGCCCCAGCATTTCATTCCTTTCAAACGGCAGAAGAGTATTCCACTGTCTGTACAGACCACATACCTTTCCTTTATCCACTTATCCTTCACTGGATGCTTGGGTCTTTTCATGTTTTGGCTATTTATCACTTTTTCTTTTTCTTTTTTTTTCAAAACATGGAATGTAGTATTTTTGATTTCCCCAATTTTAGCACAAAGGCCTGGTAACTTTCCCCTTTTCATGACTAAGACACAAAACTGGTTCACACAGGGAAAGAAAGAAAGAAAGAAAGAAAGAAAGAAAGAAAGAAAGAAAGAAAGAAAGAAAGAAAGAAAGAAGAAAGAAGGAAAGAAAGAAAGAAAGAAAGAAAGAAAGAAAGAAAGAAAGAAAGAAAGTCTAAGTCAACGGATTTTTTTTTTTAAGTTTTTATTTTTGAGAGAGACAGAGTGCAAGCGGGGGAGGGGCAGAGAGAGAGGGAGTCACGGAATCCGAAGCGGGCTCCAGGCTCTGAGCTGTCAGCACAGAGCCCGACGTGGGGTTTCGACTCATGGACCAGGAGATCATGACTGCAGCCAAAGTTGGACGCTTAATGGACTGAGCCACCCAGGTGCCCCTGGCATAGAGCAGCCTTCAGCATGGGGTGGGGAGGGGTTCTTCCGGTACAGGTGAGGCTGTCTGCAGACTGTCAGGCCCACTCAGGGTCTCAGACAAGATCAGAGGTGGCCCAGGGTCACATTCAAGTCCCATGCTTCCTGATCTTTTTCAGGGTTACTGCCTTCTACATCCAGGGTGAATTGGCGGGGGCCGGTGGGGGGGATGTTCAGGAACTGTAACACCAGCTTGACAGAAATGCAAGAACCTGTCCATGATAGAGGCTGAGAATCCAGGGGTCTGTGGACGTTTGTGAAGCCAGGAGAGCCCCTGGAGTGGCAGGTGGCATCTAAAGAGGAGACCTTCTGTGGGAAATGGGGCAGGAGCTGAGGGCGGAGTGGAAGCCTGGGTCCAGCATGGGGAAATGAGAACCCTCCCAGATGCGTGACCACCAGGGTCTGGTCTCAGTGGCAGCACCCTCCCCCCACCCCGGGGAGGTCCCCTTGAGACAGGGCTCAGGTCTCACAGACAGATGGTTCTCTTGCAGGACTGTGCACTGGCCAAGGAATCAGGGGGACTGACGGTGAGTGTTCCTTCAGTTAAACCCTCCCTCTCCTTCGCTCCAAATTCCCCACATCCCTTCTCTTTCCTTCAAGGGGTTTCCTGACAGCAGGCGAGGGCACCAAATCCTGTCCCCAATCTGCTTCCTTCCAGAGCCCCTTCCCAAGCCCACCCTCAGGGCCTGGCCCAGCTGGGTGGTGCCTCCCAGAAGCAGTGTAAGGCTGCAATGCCAGACCCCGACCAAGGATGTCGACTTTGTTCTCAAAAAGGGTAATGTTGTTTTGGACGTTTCACGATCACTGGCTTCCAAGAAGGGCCTGGCTGAATTTCACCTCACTGACCTAAGAACCAGCCACGCTGGAGACTACACCTGTGAGTGCTACAGACCAGGGGCCCCGGACATAAGATCACCGCCCAGTGAGGTCATCCTGCTGCTGGTGACAGGTGAGGAGCAGGATGGGCCTGGGGGAGGGACCAGAGGACGGGACAGAGAAAGTGGAGAAACACAGTGACTTGGTCGGCCTCATCCAGGGCTCGTGGGGGCGGGGGGACCTCCTTCCCACAGAGTCGAAAGAGGGTGACACCAGGGATCTGTGTCCCACACTCAGAAGGAACCCCCCGTGGGAGAACAAGGGTGAGTGGGGGACCCCAGGCTTCTCCCCGTGACCTCGGAGCCCCCCTTCTCTTACAGGAGGTCTCCCTAAACCTTCCCTGCAAGCCCACCAAAGGGGTGTGGTAACCGCAGGAGACGATGTGACCCTGCAGTGCCAGAGGCCAGACAATATTTTCAGGCCCATGAGGTTCGCTCTGCTGAAGGCGGGAGTGGCAGAGCCCATCCGGCTCCGGACCCCAGTCGGCAAGGAGGTGGACTTCTCCCTGCAGACCGTGACAGTCGGTGACGCCGGGAACTACAGCTGTGTCTACTTCCAGACCGGGACTCCTTTCTGGGCCTCACAGCCTAGCGATGGTCTTGAGATCCGGGTGAGAGGTGAGGTTTTGCACGACTTTTCAGAAGTTGGAGAAATTCAATTCATTTCTTCATCAGCTTGTTTTTATTTTGGCTGTTTTGCTTGCTTTCCCGGTTGGGTGGACCCATCACTGACTTACAACACTATCCGTTTAAGGTGAACGACGTGCTCTTTTTTCTACCTGGAGAGCGTTGCTTCTGTTCCTTTCTGATTCTTCTTTGTCTTCTGATTTTGCCGTCATCTCCTCCTCGCACCTGCCCTTTCCTAACCTCTAGTCTTTGGCCTTTGTTGTTCTGTATTCCTGGAGAATTGCTCAAGTTGTTCTTGCCAACGATCCATCCCGCCAACCGTCAGCGTCCCTTCCCCTACGCTTTGCGTCTCTTAGACTTGTGGGTCGTCCTGGTGATGGCAGCCTCATGGCTTGCGGTCTCGTTCTTAGTGCGCGGTGCTGTCCCGGCCGCCGGGTTCTGGGTCACCCGTGGAGGATCTTCCACAACCATCTTGTGTGTCTGGCCAGAACGTTGCTTCCTTGGATGCCACACCCCGTGCTTCCGTGGCACCGTAGACGTGTGCATGTGAGCCGTGGTGGCCCAACACCCTCTGGTTGGAAAGCAGGGACCATGCAGCCAGCACACACAGGTGCAGAGAGCACCCTGGGTTCCGCGACGTCACCACGGGTTCCTCCCACGGACTCTGTCTCCGGGAAACGTTGTGGCTGGTGGGCTCACACATGAACTCTGCACCCACGGCCTGTGTGACATGGAAGCTTCACTCGCAGGTCCTCTTAGGAGCCAGGGCCAACCCCGAGCCCAGGTCCTGGTTAGGAGCCAGGGCCAATGCCCAGCCCAGGTCCTGGTTAGCAGCCAGGGCCAACCCTGAGCCCAGGTCCTCGTTAGCAGCCAGGGCCAACCCTTAGCCCAGGTCCTCGTTAGCAGCCAGGGCCAACGCCAGCCCAGGTCCTCATTAGCAGCCAGGGCCAACCCTTAGCCCAGGTCCTTGTTAGCAGCCAGGGCCAACGCCAGCCCAGGTCCTCGTTAGGAGCCCAGGTCCTCATTAGGAGCCAGGGCCAATGCCAGGGCCAACGCCAGCCCAGGTCCTCATTAGGAGCCCAGGCCAACACTGAGCCCTAGCTCTTCTTGGGTGCGGTGGGAATGAAATGCACAGTGCTCTCGGTGCTTAGCTACTGAGCTTGAATTTTCTTGAGCTCACGGCCGCCTGAAGTCTTTGCCGTGAGGAGGGGGTGCACAGGCAACCACGGAATCATTTCCACACTCGGGGCAGCAACTTTGGGTTTTGGTCTTGCTCCTAAGCCCGATTCCTAATATCAGGAGGGAGAAGGGAAAAGGGACACGTGGGAGGGTCAAATGATAGGAAGAGCCAATAAGTGAAGGAAGAGAGACCGAGCAGAGAGAAAACAAAGGACAGAAGACCAAGGAAGACCCACTAGAACCCTCACGAAATCCCACGTTGGGTTTTCAGTGATTACAACTTCAGGGCGGCCACAGCTGACCACTGGCCAGGGCACACAAGTGGGTGCAGGAGCGTCCCGCTGGGCAGATCCATGTGGGAAGGATGGGCGCTCCTCTACTGGCTGGTGCTGACGCTCTCCTCTCTCCCAGTCCCCCCAGGTGCCATATCGAGGGACTACACCACGGGCAACCTCATCCGCCTGGGTCTGGCTTCCCTAGTTGTGGTTATTATGGGCGCTGTCCTGCTGGAAGCCTGGTGCAGCCAGAAGGAGTCTCCACGTGGATCCACGTAGAACAGCTGAGCTGTTCTTGTTTTGTTCATGGGCTGGTATAGTGACGCGGGGTTCTCTGAACACCAAACTCCACCATGGGGACATGCTGTGTTTCTCACCATGGGCACAATTGGCACTTTGGGTGGGACTGTCCTGTTCCTTATGGGAACATTCAGCACCATTTCTTTTTCTCATTAAAGAGCGGCTGAAGCCCCAGTCATTGTGGGACAAGATAATGAGTGCTATCAGGACCTTTCCCAACATTCCTAGAGACGGGGAATGGGAGGTGGGGTGGTGTTCCCCTGGTGGGGAACCCTGTGTTAGGAGGCCAGGGAAATAATATTCTTCCTCTTCCTTCCTCCCCTGTCCTTAGGTCTGTACTACCCACATGCTCCAGGGCTTCCCAGGGAATGACAGTGCGGATGGAGAGACCTGCCGATCCTTAACAGTCCTGTGGAACCTACATTCTTAGCTCTATGAAGAACCACTCAAGGACGAGGCTTACCTCTTGCCACAGCTTTGCCTGGGGCAGAGCACAGAATGGAACATAAAGACACATTCAAAAAATTTGGATGATTTGAAAAAAACACTTAAAACTTCAGAGTCTGGCTGGGTAGCACGTGCAGTTACCTCCATAGGAACCGTGATGCCATTGACATGTAGGGAAAACACTGCTTCCTGCATATTATCGACCCCCCTCCATTCTCTATTTTGTACTTCGGGACCAGCAATTAGTCAAGTGTGACACTTTCCTTATTTATCCTATGTGTCTTTTCAATTTTATTTCATAGAGTCTCCATATTTTGCCTAATTTTGGGAGGCTCCCTCTCAACTTCATAGCATCAAGTTGCTTCTGAGCTGTACCCAGGATTTCTTCGTCATCTGGTGCAGGTCTAAAAAGGTTATCCACGATATTTTCACCTTCATGATCTGTTGCTGTTTGTTCATAATCCTGTTGTCACAAATACTCATTCTTATTTTAGAACTATTGTCTCCTCTCTTAAAACCCGGGATATATGCTTATAAAAATCGAGTTCTGGGGTCGCCTGGGTGGTTCCGGCAGGGGTCTTGACTGTTGACTGTGGTTCAGGTCATGATATCAGGATCATGAGATCAAGTCCCACACGGAGCTCTGCACTGAGCATGTAGCCTCCTTAAGTTTCTCTCTTTGTCCCCCTCTGCCCATCTCCCCCACGTGCTTTCTCTCTTTTTCTCTCAAAAAGAAAAAAAAAAAAGTCCTGTTTGGAGTAGAGATGATTCTTGCAAATGTAATTCTTTGTTTCATCTGCTTCGTTTTGTTGCACTGGCTTTCATCAGATCATGGACGAGTCTTGCTTCGGGGTTCCGGGGGCAGACAGGAACTTCTCCCAGGCTGCAAATCTTTTGGCAGACTTTTTCAATGTGGACACTCTGGTAGCCTCAGGCACCAGGAGACTTTTTCTGTTCCTCCTACCCAATGAGTAAAACTCATGGTTCCTACTGAGAACAGACCCCCTTGGCTGGTGTTTGGCCAAGAGTGGTCAAATGGACAGAACTTTGGATTTATGCCCAGTATGAGTGTGGCACATCACAGAGACACCAGTTGTTCACTGGACAACCACATCTTGCTTCAGTCTCTGCCTTGGCTGTGCATGCAACAGACTTTGTGATGTTTCCACTCCCTAACGTGTGACTGCCCATGTCTGTTTTAGACTGCCTTTCCTCTTCAATCATATCTTACTTTTATTTTGAAGTCATTCAATTCACAGGAAGTTGCAAACTCAGGACAGATACTTGTACCCTGCACCCAATTTCTCCAATGGTTCCATGATATGTCCATTACAAGATCCAAACCAAGAAGCTAACACTAGCACAATGCGAGGGTAGGGTTTGATGTTGTTTTGTCACCTGTAGATTCGTGGAGCCACCAGCACAACCAACATAGCGATCCATCTATCACCTCATGCTGTGCCTTACTGTCACACCCACCGCTCTCCCCAACATCACCCTCCAACCTGGGCAACCGCTGGTTTGTTCATCTTTACCACTGTGTCATTTTCAGAATGTTTTATGTGACATCACCTGACTTTCTTTTCCTGACCTGCGGGTCACATGAGAGGAAGGAAGGGAAAGGCTGGAGGAAAGAGGTCACTGCCCACATGGAGCTGTCCTCCGTCCAGGGGTTGCAAAGCTGAAGAGGGACCCTTGGATCAGGCTGCATGGCCAGTATGACCGTGGAACTCCTTCCTTCCTTTGCTTTGGTACGTTCCTTAGGATGGTACGCTGGGGGGTTCAAGATAAGGGTGGATGGACAGGTTGAGAGACGCGGAAAATACAAAAGACATAACACTGGTTGTATTTACAGACCGCTTCACACATGTCAGGGCCCACACTGCAAGCTTTACATCCATTCATCACTCAAGTTTTTTCCAATATTCAAATATGTACATTCCACATTCATGACTGTGTGCTATGCCTGCACCGCTGTTACTCATTTAGTAATTTACTAATAGGAGTCAACGTTTGTTCTTTAAATACACGTTTTTATTTGAAAATGGAAACAGTTAGCAATAATTTAAAAATGCAGTGTCACCTACCTGGTAAAGGAGGGTAAATATAAATATAGAATATGATGGAAAGGCAAAAAATGTTAGGACGTGCTAGCCTTACACTGTTGATGGTCAGGCTTCTGAGCCCACAGCCAACCACTCCCTAGTTACAAAGAGTGATGAGCCAGAGATAAAGGTGTTCTAAAGTCGGCTTGAAATGTATCTTCTCTCCTTGATGTGATCAGAAGGGCATAACGTGATTGAAAGGGTAATAACTTTCTAACGCCATGATCAAAGCTATAGAATACCACGTCACTGCATTGCCCAAAATCATCTCCTAGAGCATTCTGTGGGACATGTCACTCTGACCCTTGCAAACACTCCTGTGTGGTGGGAATTAGGCCCACTTGGATAAATGAGGACCCTGGGACCGATGGCTGAGGGTTCCTGCTCAGGGCCACAGGGAGAATGAGCAGAGAAGTCAAAGCCCAAGTCCGTCTGCTTCTAAAGGCATTTCTGTTTCCACTGGGTTACAACGGGAAATTAAGACAGATACAAGTATGAGGTCTTCAAAACAGAAATGTCCTTGGGGTACCTGACCAGATGCTGAGGGGGGGACATTCCAAAGACACAAAAGGGAGGAGCTCATGATGCTAAGTGAAAGTCTAGTCATAAAGACCATATAATACACGATTCCACTCATAGGAAAGTCCAGAGTAGGGAAACCCACAGAGAAAGCAGGCTAGTGTTTAGGGTTGCAGGTGGTGGGGGTAGGGAAATACAGCAAAAGCGTTAGAGTAATGGGGGGTCATTTTGAAGCCATGAAAACGTTTTAAATTTGGGTGGTATTTGCACGCATCTGTGAATAAAGGAAAGCCACTGGACTGCACGTATTACATGGGTGAACTGTATGGCATGTGAATTACATCTCGATAAAGTTGTTTTAAAGTTTCCTGGGTGTGGAACAGGGTACAGCTCAGGATGTCTGTCTACAGGTGCCAAAACCCCTGGTTTCATCAGGCAAGAATGGCTTGTGGTTCTCAGCCTGGTTTTGGGCACGTGACTGGATCCAAGTTCTTACCACATCTCTCTGATCCCTAGATTCTAGGATAGTCTATGCGCTCTCTTTACATCAGACCCTCACCGTGGGAAAATGAAAAGAATGTCCTTCTTAGGCCTTCTAATTGTGTTTCCAGGAAAGAAGTGAATTCAACTCATGTTTTGGAGCCTCCTCTCCTGCGCACGCGGGTTGTGGTGCCTGGGCCCGATTTCCTTATCCATACAACGAGGACAGTTACGCCCGTCTGCAGGGCTGTCACAGTGATTAGAGACTGCTCATAGGAAGATTACTGCTATTTCCATGGGGGAATGAATCCTATCGTCCCCTCCCCCTGGCTCAGGAGCTATTTCTACTGGAAACCCATCACATAGGACTGTCCGTCGTCTGTCAGCAAAGAAAGCATGTCCCTCCTGTCTTCTGTCCTTGAGAGAACGTGTGCCCCTGTGATCAGGCTTCGAGGCAGCCCCAGTGAGATTCTACAATGGTCTACAAAAGACTTCTACAATGGTCCCCTCTGATCACTGTGGAGGTGCTGTGCAGAGTGAACCTGAGTTCTGTGGCCTGGGCCAGTGTGATGAGAAGCCACGTGGTCAAGCCTGTGTCCAACCAACATGTTCTTCCTAATCATATTGGGTGAAACCCTGGAGCCTCAGAGAGATATACCCCAGTGGAGAAGCAGGGAGAGGGTCCCCGTCCCTACCAGCAGCATCCATGGCAGTGAGTGAGGGCAGGCATTGGGGAGGCAGGAACTGAAGAGCTCTGAAGGTTTCAGAACCTGCGTGGTCCTCAGTCAAGAGACGGCAGGTGGAGGGCACTGAGTTCTAGCAGGAATTCACTTGAAATGACTACATGATGCTTGCTGATATGTTTTCTTCACGAAGTTTAATTTACAGGGTAAGCTGGACTCTCACACTTGAGTGCCTCCCTCTACTCTGGTCTTCCAACAGCTATGGGCAGCTTAAGGTCCTTTCACATTCTGTGACTCCAGCCATCCCACTCGCTCCCATAGGAAATCTCATCTCCACCACTAAATCTGCTCACACTGTGTGCGGTCTGACCATGGTCTTCTGTCTTCTGCCCAGTTTCAGCAACATCAGAAGTGGCACATGCCCTCCTGCCACAGTACGGCCCATTACAATGGGGACGGATCTGTTCTGGGGCTCTGCCCTCTCTGCAGGGACTGGGCAGGAGGGACAAGGGTCCAGGCCCCTGGTGCTTTGATGCACAGGGACCAGGCTCTGTCTAGACGTGGGGGTCATGCTGCTTCCGATGTGCAACTTCTGAGGTGTCCACAGGTCTCTGCTCTCTCTACATGTTTCTTTCCTCCATTTTTTGTGTTCCTCTGACTTTGCAACAGCAGTCCTTAGCATGCCTTGGCATACGCCCACTATCTTCCACTTTCTCAGACTTTTCTTTCTTTCTTTAATAAAAAACCGTTTTTAATGTTTATTTTTGAGAGAGAGAGAGAGAGAGGGAGAGAGAGAGGGAGAGAGAGAGAGAGAGAGAGAGAGAGAGAGAGAGAGAGAAAGGCGCAAGCAGGGGAGAGAGGGGCAGAGAGAGAGAGAGACAGAATCTGAAGCACACTCCAGGCCCTGAGCTGTCAGCACAGTGCCTGACGCAGGGCTCGAACTCACAAACTGTGAGTTCAAACTCAAACTCATGACCTGAGCCCAAGTCGGCTTAACCGACTGAGCCACCCAGGCACCCCTGCTTTTCTTGATGCGTGCATGTGTTTGCACCTAAAAGTCCTATCAACTTCTCACTTTCCCCCAGAAACACCAAACCGTTTTTCCATACGGGAGAAGGAAATTTCTCTTCTTAGAAATGCATGTCTAACTAAACTCCTTGTGAACGTAAAATCTTTATTACAGTAATATTCATGTACAGGCATGATGTCAATTTCCAGGAGCTCTTACCTCTCAGGCAAAAGTACGTACCCACACAGACACTCCGCAAATCACACTATGACCGTTCTCTATCCCAAAGTGCACTTAATCTAGCCATTTCTTCTACAGCCCCTGATACATTTTTTTTTAAATTTTTTTTAACGTTTATTTATTTTTGAGACAGGGAGAGACAGAGCATGAACAGGGGAGGGTCAGAGAGAGGGAAACACAGAATATGAAGCAGGCTCCAGGCTCTGAGCTGTCAGCACAGAGCCCGACGCGGGGCTAGAACTCACGGACCACAAGATCATGACCCGAGCCGAAGTCGGCCGCCTAACCGACTGAGCCACCCAGGCGCCCCCCCGATACATTTTCTAGATTGCTCCAGCGGGGCAATAACCATGAGGCAGTCTGGGGAAGCCTGGTGACTGAGTCTAACTCTAGCCAAGTGTTGCCAGTATCTAAGGAAGTCTGTCATAAAGTGACTGGGAACCTTGTTCCACAACAATAGCTTGTATCTCATGGGTGATTCTTTTACAGGGCTGTGTGTTTGGCCAAAGAGACACAATAGATGGTGATTATTTTTCCTACTTGTTCTTTCATCCCGAATTCCCTATCCTTTCCATGTCCTTCTTTAAATTTTTTTTTTTTACATTTATTTATTTTTGAGAGACAGAGTGAGACAAAGTGAGAGTGCGGGAGGGGCAGAGAGAGAGGGAGACACAGAATCTGAAACAGGCTCCAGGCTCCAAGCTGTCAGCACAGAGCCCGACGTGAGGCTCGAACCCACAGACCGTGAGATCATGACCTGAGCTGAAGTCAGACGCTCAACCGACCGAGCCACCCAGGCGCCCCGGAAATATATTATTTTTAATCAGAGACTGTTGTGTTAGTCTTTGTCATTTCTCCATTGCGCCCATTATGTTCCTTTTAAGTCTTTCATCGTTTCCATTTGTTTCACCTTTTCTATTTTGCATTCTTGGATGATCTCTCCTGTCAGTCTTTAAAATCATTAAGCTGGGGCGCCTGGGTGGCTCAGTTGGTTAAGCGGCCGACTTCAGCTCAGGTCATGATCTCGCGGTCCGTGAGTTCGAGCCCCGCGTCGGGCTCTGTGCTGACAGCTCAGAGCCTGGAGCCTGTTTCAGATTCTGTATCTCCTTCTCTCTGACCCTCCCCCGTTCATGCTCTGTCTCTCTCTGTCTCAAAAATAAATAAACATTAAAAAAAAAAATTAAAAAAAAAAAAATAAAATAAAATAAAATCATTAAGCTGGTCACCAGCAGAATTCCTTCTACTACTGTCTGCAGCTATTACCATTTTGGTTTATCTTGGCGTTAACAATTTACTTTTCAATGACTCTGTCTTGTTCTCCAGATGCAGGGTTTCTACAGCACTCTGCTTTTGGGTCATGTTTGTGGTATCTACTTGGGTCGCCAGGCCCGTACTACATCATTGAAAATTACCTTGGTTTCTACTATAATTCTACTTCACTGGATGCTACAAATGAATTTCTTGGTTTATAACTTTGTGTCTTCCTGATTCTTCCCACAGTCAATAAACATTTTATAATTAGAAATGAAGGCCTGTATGGTCAGTAATGAGAGGGGGAGGGGACTTTCTAAATATGGTGGCATCATCGGGGCCTGGGTGGCTCAGTCAGTTAAGCATCTGACTTCGGCTCAGGTCACGATCTCACGGCTTCTGAGTTTGAGCCCCGCGTCAGGCTCTGTGCTGACAGCCCAGAACTTGGAGCCTGCTTCCGATTCTGTCTCCCTCTCTCTCTGCCCCTCCCCTTCCCATTCTCTCCCTCTCTCTCTCTCAAAAATAAACAATAAAAATTTTTTTAAAATATGGTGGCATCATTAGAAATTACTCTGCATGGACCTCACCTCAGGGAACGTGGTTACCGCTGAGTTTAGAGATAGACTCAGCAGTAACTGGGATGTGTGACGCTGAGAAATTCCCTGTTTATAGGCCATAGCTATTCCCAGTTCTACTGAGAGGGATGATGCACATACAGGCTCCTCCTTAGGAACCAGGTCCACAGCCAACTTCAAGCCCTACTTGGTTGCAGCTGATATGCACCATGACCCAGATGCTTAGCTTCTGAATTCCAAAATTCCCGGGCTCACTGCCTATATGAAGTTTAAGTTTTGTGCTATGAGGATACTGGGCCAGCTACGAGATTTTGGCACTCTGCTGGAGCCGTAATGGGTTGATTTTTGTCCCCCAAAAGGTATGTGTGAGTCCTAACTCCCAGTACCTGTGAATGCGACCTTATTTGGAAATAGCATTATCTGGTCTTTGCAGATAATCATTTGTTAACTTCACATGAGGTTACACTGGATTAGGGAATACTCTTACTCAATGTGACTGGTGTCCTTAAAAGATGAGGAGTAAGTAATGACACTGAGACATACTGAAGGAAGACGGCCATGTGAAAACAGAGGCCGAGATTGGAGTGATGTGGCCACAGGCCAAAGAGTGCTTGGAGCTTCCAGGAGCTAGAAGAGGAAAGAGGGAAGGATCTTTCCCTAGAATCTTTGGAGAAAGTATTGCTCTGTCAACACCTTGACTTCAGACTTCTGTGGGAGGCCGGGCCCCGGTGCCAGGCTGAGACCGGGTCGAGCAACGGTTCCCTGTTGACTCAGCCAACCCGGTGGTTCCCCCTCCCATTCCCCCACTCTCAAGGGCATACGAAAGCCTTGTCAAGGCTGAGAAAGTTAATTCCTGAAGCCTGTGGTCTGCAGGTGTTGGCAGTAATGCTACCTCCCTTTTTCTACCCCGAGTCAGATAGAAACAAACATGGGAATTGTGTTTTGCTAGCAATCTTATCAACAAGGTCTTGTTGTGACCCGTCTAGAAAATTCACAAGAAACACAGAACTAAATGTTTTGGTTGGCAGCAATTATGTGAAACCTGTTTATTCTTAGAATGGCCTGACCCATAAGAGTCTGGATATAAAAGACTGTGTACAGCAACAATAAAGCCGTCACTTGGGCCATCAGCCCAGGGGACCGTCCTGTTCCCAAACTGTCTTCTCTCTTTTTTTCTTACATTCCCCTACCCTCAGGACCCTGATCTCGGTGTTTGTTGCGCCGGTCGCAACAGACTTCGAAACTTCAGACTGTGAGAGAATACATTTCTGTTGCTTTATGTCACCCAGTTTGTGGCATTTTGTTATGACAGCCTGAAGAAGGCAATAAAAGTGCTCTGAGTCTTTTGTGTTGCTCCTAATCCCTAATCCCTGGAGGGAGAAAGGAGAAAGGAAATGCGGGAAAGTGGAAATGAGATAAAGACCAAATAAACGAAGGAAGAGAGAGAGGGCACAGAGAATGTAAAGGAAAAAAGACAAAAAGAAGGGCCATTATAGACCTCATGAAATCCTACATTATGTTTTCAATAAAACTTGAGTAAAGGTACAAGACCACTGGCCAGGAAACACAAGAGGGTGTGTGAGAGTCACATTTGGTAGATCCATTTGAGCAGAAGGGATACCAGTCATGATCTCGTTCTTTCAGTTTTCTCAGGTACCACACTGGGGGATTACACCAAAGTCAACCTCATCCGACTGGGTCTTTCTGTCATGTTTCTGATTATCACCAGGACTGAAGCCTGGCATAGCCAGAAGGGAGTCTCCACAAGGAACCACGTAAAGCAGCTGGACTTTTGTAGCGATATATGGTTCCTTAAACCCCAAACCCTATCATTAACACTTCCTGTTTCTCAGTAGGAGGGCCAATGGCCTTGTAGGTGAGGTATTTCTTTACCATGTATGCCTGTCCTATTGATTACAGAAACACTTAGCATCTGCTTTCCCCGTTAAATACCAGTTAAAGCCCCCAATAAGCACGGGAGAAGAAGAAAAGCACATACTATAGCAGTTTCTCAAACATCCCTAGATATAGATGTTGGGGAATGGGGTGGTATTCCTCTGGTGGAGAACCTGTGTTTAGAGGCCAGGAGAAATAATATTCTTCCTTTTCCTTCCGCCCCCCACTGTGATCTCTTTCTGTCCTTCTCCCCACAGACCCCGCAGCTGCCCAGGGGAATGATGGGTGTTGATCAGATCAGACCCACTGACCCTGAACAGTTTCTTATGGAACGCGCATTCTCACCTCTGTTGAGAATGTTGCCTCTCCAGGAGAAGATGACGGCTTCCTCTTCTGTACTCTTCACCTGGGACAGAGGACAGGCATAAAGATCAGTCCAACAAAGTATGAATTTATGCAACACATAACAATTAATCTTTCTCCTACTGATCTACCATTTCTGTCATAAACCAAAGTTCCATACGTGTGTGGGTCTGTTTCTGGGATCATTATTTATTTGGTCAGTGTGGCTTTTACTGTGCCTTTTCCTGACCTATGTTGTGAGCACTTTCTCGGGTACTACTGGAAATATGTATATATTCCTCATGAAGTATATGAAGTATATGAGTATATACTTTGCCCTTTTTAAAAAAAAATTTTTTTTTAATGTTTATTTATTTATTTTTTAATTTCTTTTTTAACGTTTATTTATTTTTGGGACAAAGAGAGACAGAGCATGAACGGGGGAGGGGCAGAGAGAGAGGGAGACACAGAATTGGAAGGAGGCTCCAGGCTCTGAGCCGTCAGCCCAGAGCCCGACGCGGGGCTCGAACTCACAAACCGTGAGATCGTGACCTGAGCCGAAGTCGGACGCTCAACCGACTGAGCCACCCAGGCGCCCCTTTAATGTTTATTTTTGAGAGAGAGACAGAGAACGAGCAGGGGAGAGCCAGAGAGGGCGACACGGAATCTGAGGCAGGCTCCAGGCTCCGAGCTGTCAGCACAGAGCCTGACGCAGGGCTCGAATTCACAAACCGTGAGATCACGACCTGAGCTGAAGTCGGACGCTCAACCGACTGAGCCACCCAGGTGCCCCTACTTTGTCCATTTTTTAATTTGGTTGTTAATCTTCCTGATACTCTGTGGTAAGAATATATATAATCTGGGAATATGTCCATTATTAACAGACACATCTTGCAAATATTTACCTCAGTCTGTTACTTCTCTTCGCATTTTTAAATGAAACTTTGCATCTTCTTAAAAGTCGGAGTTTTGACAAAAGTTCTTCTTTTATAGCTAAAACTTTTGTATTCTAACCAGGAAGTCTTGCCACACATATACTATGCACCCTTATAGATGGTATCAGCTAAGAGTCAGTGTTCATTCTTTTCACCTATAGATTAACTCAGTTGTTCCTGCACCATTTCTTGAAAGGATTCTTCTTTTTCCACTCAATTACCTTGGCATTTTTGTTTAAAAACCAGTTTGTCATAGATTCATGAGTTGATTTCTGAACTCTTGTTCCAGTAATCCATTTTTCTATACTTTGGCTTATACCACACTATATCGATTACTGTAGCTTTTTAAAAGTCTTGAAAACAGAGGCTATTGGTTTATCAGATTTTTAAATGATCCTGGCTATTCTAGATCTTTTTAATTTTCATGTACATGTAAAAAAATGTTTTAAGTATATATATTTAAAAATTTTTAAGTTTGGGGCTCCTGGGTGGCTCAGTCGGTTGAGCGTCCGACTTCGGCTCAGGTCATGATCTCGCGGTCCGTGAGTTCGAGCCCCGCGTCAGGCTCTGTGCTGACCGCTCAGAGCCTGGAGCCTGTTTCAGATTCTGTGTCTCCCTCTCTCTAACCCTCCCCCATTCACGGTCTGTCTCTGTCTCATAAATAAATAAACGTTAAAAATTTTTTTTTTTAAATAAAAAAAATTTTTTTAAGTTTATTTATTTTGACAAAGAGAGAGAGAGGGAGAGAGTAAGTGAGTACAAGTGGGGGAGAGGCAGAGACAGAATCCCAAGTAGACTCCACATGTCAGTGGAGTCCTACATGGGGCTCAAATTGGCAAACTGTGAGATCGCAACCTGAGCCAAGATCAAGACTCCGACGCTTAACTGACTGAGCCACCCAGGCACCCCTTTAAGTATATTTTTAAGTTTATTTATTTATAGAGAGAAAGAAAACGTGTGTGTGAGCAGGGGAGGGCAGAGAGAGAGGGAGAGAGAGAATCCCAAGCAGACTCCACGGCGTCGGCACAGAGCCCAGTGTGGGGTCTGATCTCATGAACCTCGATATCATGTCCTGAGCGAAAATCAAGTTGGACGCTTAACTGACTGAGCTACCTAGGTGCCCCATCAAATGCATTTTAGAATCAAATTGTCAATTTCTCCCAAAGGCTACTGGGATACTGAATGGGATTGCGTTTACACCACACATCAACTTGGAGGGAATGTGAACCTTAATAATATTGAGTGTTCTGATCCAGGGGCATGGTTTATCTATTTTGATTTTCTCTCATCAGTGTTTTGCCTTTTTCACTGTTCAGCTCTGACATATGTCCACTTTAATTTTATCCTTAAGTTTTTCATGTTCATTGATGTGATATAAATGTTGCTGCTTTCTGAATTATCGCTTGCAGTGGTTCCCTGAGTGGGCATATGAATACAATTATTGTTTTTGTTACTGACAAATGCTGCTACTTTCCAAGTTCAGACATTATTTCTTACAACTTTTTGTAGATTCCTTAGAAACTTCTACATAGTTTATCATATTCTCTGTGACTAAAGACAGTTTTACTTGTTCCATTTCTATTCTGCATGCCTTTCTTTAAACTGCCTAATTTCTTGGGGCGCCTGGGTGGCTCATTCAGTTAAGCATCTGACTTTGGCTCAGGTCATGATTTCGTGGTTCATGAGTTCTAGCCCCAAGTTGGGCTCTGTGCTGACAGTTCGGAGCCTGGAGCCTTCTTCGGATTCTGTTCTCCCTCTCTCTTTGCGCCTTCCCTGCTCACACTCTGTCTCTCGAAAATGAAAAAATGTTAAAAAAATTTTTTTTAAATATGCTACTACTTGTAGGTTTTTCACAGAAGCCCTTTATAAGTATAAGGAAGTTCCCTTCTGCGTCCTGATTTGCTGAAACCTCACACCTTATAAAAATGAAATCAGGGGCGCCTAGGTAGCTCGGTCAGTTGAGCATCTGAATCTTCATTTTGGTTCAGGTCATGATCCCAGGGTTGTGGGATCAAGCCCATGTCGGGATCCATGCTGGGCAAGAAGCCTGCTTAAAGTTCTGTTTCCCTCTCCCTCTGTCCCCCTCCCCTGCTCGTGCTCTCTCTAAAATAAAAATGAAATAAAAATAGATTATCTAAATGAAGCCACATTCATAGGTCTTGGAGGTTAGGAGTTCAACATCTTCTGGAGGGACACAAATCAACCCATTTGAAAGATGGCTGATGGCCTGTCTACCCCATTATTTAAGTGTTTGTGTATCTTTGGTTGGAATTGTTAGAACTACTTCTTCACTTGACTCTATTTATCAGATTTTGGAAAAAATACTTAAAAGCACAGCATATGGAGCATATACTGCAGAAGGGAGAGATTTCTGGTCATTTAATAAGGCTCTTATTCTTTCTTGTAGTCAGAGGACCAAACACTAGGATGTGAATTTTACCTAATCTTTATTAGTGCATTTTCTTTTAGTGAGTTTTTGAATTAAGAATCATTACGGAGGGGCGCCTGGGTGGCTAGGTCACTTGAGCGTCTGACTTTGGCTCAGGTCATGATCTCGCAGTTTGTGAGTTTGAGCCCCACATGGGGCTCGCTTCAGATCCTCTGTCCCCCTTTCTCTCTCCCTACCCCCCACACCTCTCTCTCTCTCAAAAATAAACATTAGGGGCGCCTGGGTGGCTCGGTCGGTTAAGCGTCCGACTTCGGCTCAGGTCATGATCTCACGGTCCGTGAGTTTGAGCCCCGCGTCGGGCTCTGTGCTGACCGCTCAGAGCCTGGAGCCTGTTTCAGATTCTGTGTCTCCCTCTCTCTCTGCCCCTCCCCTGTTCATGCTCTGTCTCTCTCTGTCTCAAAAATAAATAAACATTTTAAAAAAATTTAAAAAAAAATAAACATTAAAAAAATGAATATGAAGCAACAATTTTCCATTACCAGGCATTACAAAAGATATAAAATGCATTCAGTCTTATTTGATATTTATCTTTCATGAAATCTATTAGTAATGGGAATGTTTCCACCCAATGGAGTGCCCAATTAAGGACACCTAAATAGCATCTATAAACTGCAGTGAAAAGGAGTGCATACTAAATTAGAAACACAGAAAATTAAGATGAAAATAATCTCACAACATACAAATTAACATCTTTTTAAAGAAAGGTGCAATCTGTAGATATCTCATCTGTAGCAACTTCCAGCCTACACGGTGTCCGAGTACAGGAGGAAAGCCTTCTGGCTTGCAAACCATTCCAGAGTGCGACACAGTGACGGTCATTGCCTGCACACTCCAGTGTGTGATCCCTGCAGATATAGGTGTTCTTTTCTACAACCACAGGACACCCCTTAGAGTCAGAACTCAACACGGATACACGGCTGCATTCTCGTACTCAAGAGCTCATTCAAGTTGTGCCAATGGTCCCAGGACCTCCCTTCCCAAGGAGAGAATCCAGTTCGGGGTCACGTGTGGCACTCAGCGGCCACACTTCCTTCATCTTCTTCCCTCTCGAATGGTTTTCCCTTGATTTTCGTGAGCTGAGACTACAGGCTAGTTACTTTGCAGAACGACCTCAGTTGGATTCGTCTCGTATCCACTCACTTTCAGATTCAGGTTATCTGTAGGTCAACAGAACCTTCAGAAACGTGATCTTGCCTCCCAGCAAGTGGTACACCATTTTGACTTGTCTTGTTTGATGGATGGTTGACACCTCTTTACTTTCCCTAAAGATTTCCTAGAGAATCCACTTCTCCCAGAGCATGTAATTCTCTACAGAGATTTGGTGCAGAGTTACAGAGGGGGTACTGCACTCTGCTAGGCTGACCAGGGAGAATATTCCAAGGGCTCAGAGCCCATCCCTCAGGAGCTGCCAAAGTGAGCCCTGAGGGGAAGACAGGACTTTCTTAGTAACACATAGGTTCTGAGCAAGGCGGGCCTGCTGACTTAACCCTTCCCTGCACACCTGCCTGCCTTCTGGTTGTTAGAAGCAAGCCGCTACAAATGGCCCGTGTTCCAGAAGAGGAGAATTCGACTCTAACTTTTGGTGTGATGAACAGAAAAGAATATATAGACAGGTTTAAACCGTCGTAAGTCCAAAGTAACCGCCACACGCTCCAATCTCCTAAATACGTATTAAACTAGGACTTAGAGCCCTCACTCCCAGAGACACAAATCTTCTCTTCTTTTTGCTTTTTTTCCTTCTTGCTTTTTATTTTTAAGCTTATTTTTTTTTAACGTTTATTTATTTTTGAGACAGAGAGAGACAGAGCATGAACGGGGAAGGGGCAGAGAGAGAGGGAGACACAGAATCAGAAGCAGGCTCCAGGCTCTGAGCCATCAGCCCAGAGCCCGACGCGGGGCTCGAACTCACGGACTGTGAGATCGTGACCTGAGCTGAAGTCGGACGCTTAACCGACTGAGCCACCCAGGCGCCCCTAAGCTTATTAATTTTTAAGAGAGAGGGAGCACGAGCAAGCAGGGGAGGGGCAGAGAGAGAGAGAGAGAGAGGGAATATATCCCAAGCAGGCTCCTTGCTGTTAGCACAGAGCCTAACACTGGGCTCAGTCTCACACAGACTGTGAGATCACGACGAGAGCTGAAACCAAGAGTTGGATGCTTAGCCGACTGAGCCACCCAGGCGCCCCTAATTTTTATTTTTAAAAACTAATTAATTATTATTATTATTATTCTTTAGAGAGAGAGAGAGGCAGAGAGAGAGAATCCCAAGCAGGCTCTGCACTGTCAGCACAGAGCCTAACTCAGGGCTTGAGCCCATGAACCAAGACATCATGACCTGAGTCAGGTGCTTAATTGATTGAGCCACCCAGGCGCCCCACCTTTTTTGTTTTTAACAGTGCATGTGGCCTATTTTGGTTAATGCTTCATGCCTACTTGAAAATAATGTACAGGGGCGCCTGGGTGGCTCAGTCGGTTGAGCGCCCGACTGCGGCTCAGGTCATGATCTCACAGTCTGTGAGTTCGAGCCCCGCGTCGGTCTCTGTGCTGACAGCTCAGAGCCTGGAGCCTGTTTCAGATCCTGTGTCTCCCTCTCTCTCTGACGCTCCCCTATTCACGCTCTGTCTCTGTCTCAAAAATAAAAAAAGTAAACGTTAAAAAAAAATTAAAAAAAAAAAAAGAAAATAATGTACATTTTGTAACTGCTGGGGGTAGTGGTGCTCTGAAAACGTTAACTAGGTCAAGTTGGTTAATCCTGTTGTTCTAATCTTCTTTAGCCTGATATTTTTGCTTGTTTCATCAATAACTGTGTGCAGATAAAAGTTTTCCATGATGGGGGGGGGTGCACCTGGCTGATTTAGTCAGTGGAGCACACAACCCTTGATCTCAAGGTCGTAAGTTCAAGTGCATGTTGGGTGTAGAGATTGCTTAAAAATAAAATCTTAAGGGGTGCCTGGGTGGCTCAGTTGGTTAAGCATCCAACTCTTGATTTTGGCTGAGGTCATGATCTCAGTCGTGGGATCAAGCCCTGAGTCGGGCTGCACATGAAGTGTGGAACCTGCCTAAGATTCTCTCTCTCCATCTGTCCCTCCCCATTTCAGGCTGCCTCTCTGTCTCTCTCTCAAGAAACAAAACAAAAACCCTAAAAATAAAAAAATAAAGTCTTAATTAAAAAACAGGGAAATCTTTTTTTAAAAAGTTTTGCCATGAAAGGTGTGCCTGGGTGGCTCAGCTGGTTATGTGTCAGACTCTTAATTTCATCTCAGGTCACGATCTCACAGCTTCGTGGGTTCAAGCCCACATCGGGCTCTGTGCTGACAGCACAGAGCCTGCTTGGGATCCTCTCTCTCCCTCTCTCTCTGTTCTTTCCCCACTTGTGTTCTTGCTCTCACAAAATAAATCAACCTAAAAAAATGTGTTTTTTTTCCCATGATGGAAGAACCCTCATGTGCCTGGATGGAGGGGTGGGGGTGTTTCACGCACTTTTTAACGACCTTAATGAAGGGTCTTGCTATAGCCGTTCAAACACTCAGCAATGTGGATGACCTCATTTCATACCAGTCTCCAGTGTCTTTTCCATTAGCCAGGGAATTAGCAATATTCTCCACATCAACCGGTTTCCGTATCCTCAAACAGAATCCTTTGGTCCCAGTGCTCGGGGCTAAGAGGAGTTAGAACTGAGACCTGAGCTCGCACGCAATCAGAGCAGGATTGCGACACCAGAAGTACTCGCTTGTGGGGCTGTTTGTGCACTCCACCTGGTTCTCACCGTGGGAGCATGGGTGTGTCATGAAACTCACGGGTCAAGAGAGAAGAAGGAAGAGCAGGGCGGGCCAAAGATACCACCGTGGGGGGCTTCCCTCCTTCCTGTGGTTGCAAAACTGAAGCAGGCCCTTCGAGCAGGCTGCAGGGCCAGGATGATCCCTGAATTCCTTTGCCTCCTCCGCTTTGGTAAGTTCCTTGGACTGCTTGTACTGGGATTCAGGACAGAGGTGGGCTGAGTAAGAGACGTCGTTAAGGTAATGAAGTTGGAAAGAAATACCGTCAGTATGCCTTCATTGGCGGCTTTAGACATGCCTCCTATAAAGTGATGGCAATATTTAAAACTTACATTTCATATCCATGACTGTGCTCTATGCCTACATGGCTTCCACTTTATTTATTTTTAGCAACTCAATATTTTTCATTTAAATGTAGTTACTCGGGGATGGACACTTTCAATATTCTTCCCCTTAAAAAAATTTTTTGGGGGCACCTGGGTGGCTCAGTCGGTTAAGCGTCCAACTACGGCTCAGGTCATGATCTCGCGGTCCGTGAGTTTGAGCCCCGCGTCAGGCTCTGTGCTGACAGCTCAGAGCCTGCAGCCTGTTTCAGATTCTGTGTCTCCCTCTCTCTGACCCTCCCCCGTTCATGCTCTGTCTCTCCCTGTCTCAAAAATAAATAAACGTTAAAAAAAAATTAAAAAAATTTTTTTGATGTTTATTTATTTTTGAGAGATAAAGAGAGGGAGAGAGAGAGAGAGAGAAAGACAGAGCATGAGGAGGGGAGGGGCAGAGAGAGAGAGGGAGACCCAGAATTCGGAAGCAGGCTCCAGGTTCTCAGCTGTCAGCCCTGAGCCCAACATGAGGCTCGAACTCACGAACCAGGAGATCATGACTGGGCCACCCAGGCACCCTTCTTAATTATTTTTAATTCCAAGGGAGCCAAGAAGTAGCCAGGAATAAGAACAACTGGGTTGGAGTATCCTACTTCTATGGACTGAATGTCTGTGTTTCCTGAAAGTTCCCATATGGAAGCCCTAACCCCCGAGGTGATGATGTTGGGAGGTAGGGCCTTTGGGCGCTAACCAGGTCGTAAGGGGAGTCTTCGTGCATGGGATTAGTCTCTTCTTGTGAGAGACCCAAGAGAGACGATCTGTCTTCACTGCAGGAAGATAAAGAGGAAAAGGCAGCGGTCTATAAAGCGGGAAGAATGTCCTCACAAGGATCCAAACACGCTCGTACCCTGGTCTCAGAATTTAGCCTCTAGAGCCAAGACCCCCCCCCCCCCCACAAGTCTAGGGTCTTCTGTTAGAGCAGCGGGAGCTGACAAAGACACGGCAAATCCACCTGTGTGGGGGACAGAGGTGGATGGACCTTTTTCCTTTTTGAATATCCACTTGGATTCTGAGGTTTATTTTAGGGCACCGAGCAGTGAGCCTCGTCCTGTCTGGAGTATCAAGAAATGAAAAACGACGATGGAAAAGATTGGTCCAAAAACCTTTCGATGCCAGAGCTAAGGCTGTCACTTGTTCCCTGCGATGATGGGGGCTTTCTCCATCTCTGAGCCAGCCCTTCATCCCATCAACTGGAAGTGGTGACAACGGCGTGCTGTTCGAAGTGGGGTTCACCGGGTGGGAGGAAGATGGTGAGTTATGGCGAGTGTGCATCTTTTCACATCCTAGAAAAAATCTTTGTGAGTCGTGCTTACACTGGGCACCCTGTCAGTCTGCCACTGTGCATTTGTTGAGGTCCTACTACATGCCGGGACCTGTGCAGACATAGGGATGCCAAGGTGGATAGCACAGAGTCCGGGCTTTCTGGGTGAGTGACATCTTGTACCTCCCATGGCGTGAAGCACGTACACTTGGTATAAACACACGCAAGAGTTTACAACCAGAGCGATGTTAGCATCATGGTGACAGGAGTTGGTCCTTTCCTCTCTCATTTTTGGGCACAATGAATCCACATCTGTAACTGAACGACAGCACCTCTGCACAGCCCACTAGGACACCAGAGGTTCATCCTTCTGTGCAAGGAAGGTAGGTGGCCGGGGCCTGGAGGTGGCTGCAACATGACAGCAGTGGTGGCTTTGGCAGTGGAGGAGGTGGGCAGCGAAGGGGTCAGTGGAAGTCTGCATGCCCGGCTGTGGCCGGACGGTCCCCCGCTCTTCAACAACACCCCTATTTCGGAGGAGAGAGTGCCAAGACCAGTGGGAAGGCTGGGGTGAGGCTGGGCAGGGGGAGGGTGCACACAAAACTGAGAGAACTGGCTCCTGCTGCCTGAGCTGTCTGCCCAGGAGGAGCTCTGGGACACCCCCTCTCCAAGGTGGGGACATACGCAGAGCCACAGCGCTAAGCACATACTTCTCCCCACTTTGTGCCACCCCCACCGTTTTCCCTCAACCTGCTTTTTCACATGCTCCCAACCTGAGCTGGAAGACGGCACTGGCAAGAGAAACCAAGACTTATGCCCTAGCGCCACCTTCTGGAAAACAAAAGAAAGGCTCCTGTGGGGCTCATCGGTTGAACCATTAGATTAGACTCAAAGTAAACAGAACCTTACCCAAAAGAGGGTCCCTACTTCAAGTGCGGGGTCAGGGATACTTCTCATCAAACACCATGAAAAATCACGGCCACATGGCCTCACAAAAAGCAAATGACAATTTTCCAGCAACCAACTAAACCCAAAGACACAATACTGTGAGCTGACTTACAAAGAATTCAAAAGAGCTGAGGTGCCCAGCTGGTTCAGTGGGTAGAGTGCACAACTCTTGATCTTGGGGTTGTGGGTTTGAGGCCCATGTTGAGTGTAGGGATTAGTTAAAAAAAATAAAATATCTGGGGAGCCTGGGTGGCTCAGTTAGTTTTAAGGATCTGAGTCTTGATTTTGGCTCAGGTCATGATCTCATGGTTTGTGAGTTCCAGCCCCACGTCGGGCTTTGTGCTGGCAGTGAGGAGCCTGCTTGTGATTCTCTCTCTTTCTTTCTCTCTCTGCCCCTCCCCTGCTCATGTGTGCATGCTCTCTCTCTCTCTCAAAATAAATAAATAAACTTAAAAAAAAGTAAATAAAATCTCAAAAAAAAAAAAAAAACCCACCCACAAAACCCTCCAAGAACAATCAGACTCCATCAGAGGAAACAACACAAGATTAACAGGTATGATGGAGAAGAGAGGGTGAGGGGAATAGAGACTGTATTTAAAGAAACAATAGCTAAGAACTCCCCAAACCTAGGGAAGAAAGTGGAAAGCCCATGAAGCTAACGGAACACCTTATAATCTCAAGGCAAAAAGACCTTCTCTAAGACACATCACAACAACACTGTCAAAAGACAATGCTAAAGAAAGAATTTTAAAGGCAGCCGAGGTGGCAAAGGGAAGGTAGTAACCTATAAAGGAACCTCCGTCAGGGTATAAGCAGATTTCTCAGCAGAAATTCTAGAGGTCAGGAGAGACTAACGTGACCTCTTCAAAATACTGGAAGACAGCAACTGCCAGCCAAGAATACTCTCCAGATATAAGGAGAGGAAAGACTTTCTCAGACAAAAGCTGAAGAAGCCCATCGCCACTCAACCTGCCTAACAAGAAATGCCGAATGGAGTTCTTCAAGCAGAAACAGGACACAAATACAAAAAAAATCTGATAAAGGTGATAAATAGCATGAGAAAAGTGTAACTCTTTTTAAGAATAGTATATTAAACACTGAAATACAGCATGAAGGTTAAAAAAAAAGAGCATTAAACATAACCACAGCCAGTGCAATTTGGTGATGAAATCACGGCATCCAAAGAGGTAATTTATGACATCAAAAATATACAGAAGAAGGAGGAGTAAAAGGATGGGGCCTTTACAGGCGAATGAAGATAAACTACTATCGGCAGCAAGGGCACTATTTCATCTATTCGATGTTTGGTGTAAACCTCATGGTAATCACAGGGCAAAAAACTACAGCAAAGACATGAAACATAAAGAAAGGACAGACAGAGCAAATCACAATGGAAAACCACCAACTTACAAAGACAGAAACAGAGGAAAAAAGAAACAACAGAGAGACAAAATAACCAGAAGGTAAAAAGATAAAAGGGAGTAGTGAGTCCTTACATCTCAGCAATCACCCTAACTGTAAAGTGGTTGAACGTGCCGATCAAAAGGCACAGACTGGCTGGTTGGATTTAAAAAAACCCACTCAACTCTATGCTGCTTGCAGGAGACTCATTTCTGCTCTCAAGACACAGAGAGGCCCGAGCTGAAAGGATGGAATTGCAAGCAAACATAAACCAAAAGAAGGCAGGCAAAACCATACTTGTATCAGACAAAACACACTTCAGCCAAAAAGGGTAACAAGGGACAAAGAAGGTTATTATATAATGATGAATGGGTCAATACATCAAGAAGACAATAACAATCATAAATATATATGTTCCTAACGCCTGAACGACAAAGTATATGAAACAAATACTAACAGATCTTAAGGAAGAAACAGACCATGATACAATGATAATAAGGGACTTCAATATCAGCAACATATAGATCATCCAGACAGAAAATCAACAAGGAAATGTTGGAACTGAACCACACTTTGGAACAAGTGAACTAATACAGAACATGCTATCCGACATTTACAGAATCCACATTCTTCTCGAGTGCACAGGGAGCATTCTCCAGGACAGATCGAGACAGGCCACAAAATAAATCTTGGCAAATTTAAGAAGACTGAAACCACACCAACTATCTTTTCTGACGACAATGGTCAGAATGACCAGTGAAACATAAATCAACAACAACAAGAAAATGAGAAAGAAGATCTACAAATATGTGGAAACTAACCCACTTCTAAACAATGGCTCGAGAAGAAATCAAAGGGAAATTAAAAATTATCTTGAAACACATGAAAATGGAAATCAAATCTTTTATCAAATCTTGTGGGACCCAGCAAAACCAGTTCTGAGAGAAAAGTTATAGCAATAGTGGATATATTAAGACGTTAGAAAGATCTCAAATAATCAAGTTAACTTTACACTTCAAGAACTAGAAAAAGAACACCACCACAAGAAAAGTACAAACCAATATCCCTGATGAATATAGATGCAAAAATTCTCAGCAAAAATCAATAAATGGGACTATATCAAACTCAAAAGCTTCTGCGGAGCAAAAGAAACAATTAACAAAATGAAAGGACAACCTACAAAATGGAAGACAATTTTTGCAAGCCATATATCAGATAAGGGGTTAATATGCAAAATATATAAAGAATTCACACAGCCTAGTGACAACAATAACAAAAACCATCCAATTAAAACATGGGCCGAAAAAGTAATTGACATTTCTCCAAAGAGGACATCCATTTGGCCAACAGGTACATGAGAAGATGTTCAATGTCACTAATCATCAGGAAAATGCAAACTAAGACCACAATGAGATATCACCTCACACCTGTCAGAATGGCTCTCATCAAGAAGAGGGGTGCCTGGGTGTCTCAGTTGGTTATGTGTCCTACTCTTAATTTCAGCTCAGGTCATGATCTCCCCGTTTGTGGGATCAACTCCTGCATCAGGCTCTGCACTGACAGTGCGGAGCCTGCTTGGGATTCTCTCTCTGCCTCTCTCCTATTGGGGCATGCACACACGCACACATGCTCTTTCTCTCTCTCAAAATAAATAAACTTAAAAAAAAAAAGACGAGACAAAAAGTGTTGGTGAGGATGTGGTGAAAAGTAAAACCAAAAACAAACCCTTGTTCACTGCAGTGGAGATGTAAATTGGTCCAACCACTATGGAAAATAATATGGAGATTCCTCAAAAAATTAAAAATAGAACTCTGTATGACCCAGCAATTTCACTTCTGGGAAGATCCCCAAATGAAATGAAACAGGATTTCAAGGAGACCTCTGCACACCCATGCTTATTGAAGCATTATTCACAAGAGCCAAGATACGGAAACAACCAATGCCTATCAATGGATGGACAGATAAAAAGATATAGTATACGGGCACTTGGCTGGCTCAGTTGGTGAAGTGTTGGTGACTCTGTTGGTCTCAGAGTTGTGAATGGCTCAGCTGGCTCAGCTGGTGACTCTGTTGATCTCAGAGTTGTGAATTCTAGCCCCACATCGGGTATAGAGATTAACTGAAAATAAAATCTTAAAAAAAAAAAAAGGTGGAGTATGCATACACAACGGAATATTAAGGGAAGATATCCTTGCCATTTACAACAACGTGGATAGACACTGAGCACATCACGATAAGTGAGATAAGTCAGACAGAAAGACAGGTACTGTGCTATCACTCATATGTGGAATCTAAAAAAAGTCAAACCCATAAAAAAAACCCCAGAGAGTAAATGGTGATTAGCAGGGGATTCAGGGATTAGACGAGGCTGGTTCAGAGTACAAACTTGTAACGAGCAGGGAATAAACCAAAGATCTAATGCTCGGCATAATGAATATAGACGATAATACTGTACTATAATTACACAATGTGATAAATATCGCTATAATCATGTTAACAACATATAAATGTCAAAATGATATATACACCATAATTTTACACAATGCTACAGGTCATTTTTTTTTAATGTTTATTTTTGAGAGAGAGAGAGAGAGAGAGAAACGTGAGCAGGGGAGAGGCAGAGAGAGAGGGAGACAGAATCTGGACAAAGCAGGCTCCAGGCTGAGCTGTCAGCACAGAGCCCCATGCAGGGCTCGAACCCACGAACCGTGAGATCATGACCTGAGCCCAAGTCGGAGGCTTAACTGACTGAGCCACCCGGGTACCCCTAAAAGTCAAATTTATCCAATAATAATAAAAGGTCTGGCATGCCCCACTTTAAGAATCTAAAGTGTTAAGGGGCTCGCCGGGTGGCTCAGTGGGTTGGGCGTCCGACTTACATACTTAGGGCGCTCTTTGGGATGCACCCCCTGAGCGCCTGAAGTCCCGGAACCCCCCTTTCCCTGCGAGGCAGGGGCGGAGGAGGGTCCCGCGGGTGCCCCCGGCCCTCCCGCCTGGGGCTACGGGGCGCCCCCTAGGCCGCGAGCAGCGCTCTCCAGGGCCGGACTCGGAGGCGTCCTCCTGGGAAAGCGCGCTCCTCGGGCGGCGCCGGGGAGCTCGCGGCCGCTACTCACCCGTGGGGCCACCGCTCCTTCACACCAGGACGCGAGGGACGCGCCCACGCCGCTCCCACGCCTCTCCAGCACAGACGCGGGCGGCGCCAGGGCGCGGACGGCGCGCACCGAAGCTTCCCGAAAGCGCACGCGGCGCGCACGCTCGGGCCCCCGGCGGAGGGAGCGCAGGTGCGGAGCGCGCGGGCCGCGGGTGCCCTCGGCGCCCTGCTCGCCCGCCCACGCTTAGCAACAGTGCGCGGTGCGTCCCGGGCAACGTGGGGCCCCGACCCTGCGCCGCGAGAGACTCCAGCATTTTGTCCGGCTGGAGCCCGCTCGGAGGAAAAACGCTGCGCGCCCCCTGACCCCCACCCCGGGCACGCGGTCTGGCCCGCAGGGGCCGCGGGGACTTGTAGTCCCCAGGGCGGAGCCTACGGATCCGTCATCCCCTCTGGGAATCTGTAGAGTAGGGGACCAGTCCGTTTGCTTCACCTGCACCATTGAGTGCTTGCTCTGTGTTCAGCTCCTTGCTGGGATTGGTAGGTGAGCTCGTGCCCACTCGAGCTTAAGCAGGAAGATGAACTTGGAAGGTAGGAGGGAAGGGGGAAAAAAAATGACAAAAAAAAAAAAAAGTGCTGTTTGAAGGTTGCACTCCTCTTTTGAGTTTTCCTCCAGGGGAGACTATCAGGACAGGCAGGGAGATGCGTCTTGAGGCTTAAATAAAAGACGGCATCTCCCCGTTTGTTTCCAGGTTCTCGACCTTGTGGCCTGTGTTTGTAAACTGTTTCGGCATTTATCGGATTTTTAATGTCCCCCAAATCCCAAGGGAAGTGGACCCAAATCTTTCTTGACTTAAAGGAGCACGTTGATGCTTTAGGACTTGGTCCTGAGAGCAATGGATGATTTCTGAGAGCAGTTTTGATGTCTTTCAATGACTTATACATAAACTCACACATCAGAAAATCCTTTGGGGCACCTGGGTGGCTCAGTTGGTTAAGTGTCTGACTTCGGCACAGGTCATGATTTCACCGTTTGTGAGTTCAAGCCCCGTTTCAGGCTCTGTGCTACAGCTCAGAGCCTGGACCCTTCTTCATATTCTGTGTCTCCCTCTCTCTCGGCCCTTCCCCACCCCGCCCCCCAAAATAAATGAACGTAAAAAAAAAATCCCTTGCCAGACCACTTGCTCTTAGCTTTTGATTTCGGAAAACAAAATCACAGTTAAGTAAAGGATATTTATTCTCCAGTTTGTCAGCTAATGGAACACCTAGAAGTCAAGATGCTTTTACTAGAACGTTGCTGAATGCTGTATCACAGTTAAGTAATTGTAGAATTTTTTTGGTTAAAGTCTACCTTTTCCATATCCTAGTACTAGTGAAAGACAGCTGGTGCCATACATTTTATTAATTTTGATTTTGACATAAAAAAATTACAACCAAATGATTCTAAATTTATCTCATCCTAAGCACCAAGAAGCCTTTAATATTGGGGACAGTTCTTGGTCACTTTATCTCAGGTGTCACTCTTAGGAGACATAGGGGCCACTTTGTGTCTTTGATATTGTCAGGAGATGAGTGAGATCTCATCTCATCTGCAAACTTTCCAGACCTCCCCCCATGGTGTGCCTTCTGTCCCAGGAGGGAAGAGAACCAGTAAAATCTCACACAAGCTGGTAACTTGATCAAGGACTCATCATTCCCCATGGTAACTGTGGAGCCATTGCATGCAAGGACAGACCTGAGGACAGGGAGTAAGGAAGAGAGGAAGTATTTCTCCTGGCCTCCTAACACAGGTTCTCCACCAGGGGAACACCACCCCACCTCCCATCCTCCGTATCTAGGAATGTTGGCAAAGGTCCTGATAGCACTCATTATCTTCTCCCACAATGACTGGGGCTTCAGCTGCTCTTTAGTGAGAAAAAGAAATGGTGCTGAATGTTCTCACAAGGAACAGGACAGTCCCACGTGCTGAAGAAATATCCCACCCAAAGTGCCAATTGTGCCCATGGTGAGAAACACAGCATGTCCCCATGGTGGAGTTTGGTGTTCAGAGAACCCCGTGTCACTATACCAGCCCATGAACAAGACAAGTGCTCAGCTGTTCTACATGGATCCAGGTGGAGACTCCTTCTGGCTGCACCAGGCTTCCAGCAGGAGAACGCCCATAATAACCACAACTAGGGAAGCCAGACCCAGGCGGATGAGGTTGCCCGTGGTGTAGTCCCTCGATATGGCACCTGGGGGGACTGGGAGAGAGGAGAGCGTCAGCACCAGCCAGTAGAGGAGCGCCCGTCCTTCCCACGTGGATCTGCCCAGCGGGACGCTCCTGCACCCACTTGTGTGCCCTGGCCAGTGGTCAGCTGTGGCCGCCCTGAAGTTGTAATCACTGAAAACCCAACGTGGGATTTCGTGAGGGTTCTAGTGGGTCTTCCTTGGTCTTCTGTCCTTTGTCTTCTCTCTGCTCGGTCTCTCTTCCTTCACTTATTGGCTCTTCATATCATTTGACCCTCCCACGTGTCCCTTTTCCCTTCTCCCTCCTGATATTAGGAATCGGGCTTAGGAGCAAGACCAAAACCCAAAGTTGCTGCCCCGAGTGTGGAAATGATTCCGTGGTTGCCTGTGCACCCCCTCCTCACGGCAAAGACTTCAGGCGGCCGTGAGCTCAAGAAAATTGAAGCCCAGTAGCTAAGCACCGAGAGCACTGTGCATTTCATTCCCACCGCACCCAAGAAGAGCTAGGGCTCAGTGTTGGCCTGGGCTCCTAATGAGGACCTGGGCTGGCGTTGGCCCTGGCATTGGCCCTGGCTCCTAATGAGGACCTGGGCTCCTAACGAGGACCTGGGCTGGCGTTGGCCCTGGCTGCTAACAAGGACCTGGGCTAAGGGTTGGCTCTGGCTGCTAATGAGGACCTGGGCTGGCGTTGGCCCTGGCTGCTAACGAGGACCTGGGCTAAGGGTTGGCCCTGGCTGCTAACGAGGACCTGGGCTCAGGGTTGGCCCTGGCTGCTAACCAGGACCTGGGCTGGGCATTGGCCCTGGCTCCTAACCAGGACCTGGGCTCGGGGTTGGCCCTGGCTGCTAACCAGGACCTGGGCTGGGCATTGGCCCTGGCTCCTAACCAGGACCTGGGCTCGGGGTTGGCCCTGGCTCCTAAGAGGACCTGCGAGTGAAGCTTCCATGTCACACAGGCCGTGGGTGCAGAGTTCATGTGTGAGCCCACCAGCCACATTTCCCGGAGACAGAGTCCGTGGGAGGAACCCGTGGTGACGTCGCGGAACCCAGGGTGCTCTCTGCACCTGTGTGTGCTGGCTGCATGGTCCCTGCTTTCCAACCAGAGGGTGTTGGGCCACCACGGCTCACATGCACACGTCTACGGTGCCACGGAAGCACGGGGTGTGGCATCCAAGGAAGCAACGTTCTGGCCAGACACACAAGATGGTTGTGGAAGATCCTCCACGGGTGACCCAGAACCCGGCGGCCGGGACAGCACCGCGCACTAAGAACGAGACCGCAAGCCATGAGGCTGCCATCACCAGGACGACCCACAAGTCTAAGAGACGCAAAGCGTAGGGGAAGGGACGCTGACGGTTGGCGGGATGGATCGTTGGCAAGAACAACTTGAGCAATTCTCCAGGAATACAGAACAACAAAGGCCAAAGACTAGAGGTTAGGAAAGGGCAGGTGCGAGGAGGAGATGACGGCAAAATCAGAAGACAAAGAAGAATCAGAAAGGAACAGAAGCAACGCTCTCCAGGTAGAAAAAAGAGCACGTCGTTCACCTTAAACGGATAGTGTTGTAAGTCAGTGATGGGTCCACCCAACTGGGAAAGCAAGCAAAACAGCCAAAATAAAAACAAGCTGATGAAGAAATGAATTGAATTTCTCCAACTTCTGAAAAGTCGTGCAAAACCTCACCTCTCACCCGGATCTCAAGACCATCGCTAGGCTGTGAGGCCCAGAAAGGAGTCCCGGTCTGGAAGTAGACACAGCTGTAGTTCCCGGCGTCACCGACTGTCACGGTCTGCAGGGAGAAGTCCGCCTCCTTGCCGACTGGGGTCCGGAGCCGGATGGGCTCTGCCACTCCCGCCTTCAGCAGAGCGAACCTCATGGGCCTGAAAACATTGTCTGGCCTCTGGCACTGCAGGGTCACATCGTCTCCTGCGGTCACCACACCCCTTTGGTGGGCTTGCAGGGAAGGTTTAGGGAGACCTCCTGTAAGAGAAGGGGGGCCCCGAGGTCACGGGGAGAAGCCCAGGGTCCCCCACTCACCCTTGTTCTCCCATGGGGGGTTCCTGCTGAGGGTGGGACACAGATCCCTGGTGTCACCCTCTTTCGACTCTGCGGGAAGGAGGTCCCCCCCCCCCCACGAGCCCTGGATGAGGCCGACCAAGTCATTCTGTTGCTGTGTTTCTCCACCTTCTGTGTCCCGTCCTCTGGTCCCTCCCCCAGGCCTGTCCTGCTCCTCACCTGTCACCAGCAGCAGGATGACCTCACTGGGTGGTGATCTTATGTCCGGGGCCCCTGGTCTGTAGCACTCACAGGTGTAGTCTCCAGCGTGGCTGGTTCTTAGGCCAGTGAGGTGAAATTCAGCCAGGCCCTTCTTGGAAGTCGGTGATCGTGAAAAATCCAAAAGAATATTTCCCTTCCTGAGAGCAAAGTTGACATTCTTGGTCGGAGTTTGACATCGCAGCCTTACACTGCTTCTGGGAGGCACCACCCAGCTGGGCCAGGCCCTGAGGGTGGGCTTGGGAAGGGGCTCTGGAAGGAAGCAGATTGGGGACAGGATTTGGTGCCCTCGCCTGCTGTCAGGAAACCCCTTGAAGGAAAGAGAAGGGATGCGGGGAATTTGGAGCGAAGGAGAGGGAGGGTTTAACTGAAGGAACACTCACCGTCAGTCCCCCTGCTTCCTTGGCCAGCGCACAGCCCTGCAAGAGAACGCTCTGTCCATGGAACCTGAGCCCCCATCCCGAGGGACCTCCCCAGGGGGCTGCTGCTGAGACTGGACCCTGGAGGTCATGCATCTGGGGTTCTCATTTCCCCACACTGGCCCCTGGCTTCCGCTCTGCCCTCAGCTCCTGTCTCAGTTCCCCCAGAAGGTGTCCTGTGCGAATCTCACCTGCCATGGCCCCAGGACTTCTGCTGGTTCCACAAACATCCACAAAACCCTCAATTCTTTAGAGTTTATGTACTTCATGCCACAGGAGACACAAAGTGTCACTGTTCTGTGAATACCTGGAAGGTAGCTGCTCTGGGCTGTTCACCTCAGCTTCCCCAGTGTCTGTACACATTCTGTACTGTACTGAGACTCAACAAATGCATGTTGATCAACTGAAGAGATGCCCCAATGGAAGCATGGCTCAGAGAGATTTTTCAGGTGGAAAAACCAGTGACTTTGGAGGCGGACAGGCCTGGGTTTGAATGTTGACCTTTCTGCTAATTCTCTGCATGGCCCTGAGCAGGAACCTTGAGCTGTCAATCTCAGAGTCCTCATTTCTCAATGTGGGCCTAATTCCCACCACGCAGGACTGCTTGTGAGGGTCGAAACGGTATTTCCCACAAGGTGGATTACAAACCACGGATGCTCTAGGAGCTGACTTTAGGGAATGCAGTGACATGGCATTCTATAGCATTGAATACCTGGGAAAGGCATTGAAAAGGAAAGGCATTACCCTTTTAAATCACTTCCACTTCTTTGATCACAACAAAGAATTTTTCAAGCTAGAGATCAAACTTTTCTGCCTTGTTGCCCTTTGTAATAAGGAAGAGCTGGCCGTGGGCTCAGAAATGTGATGGGCAACAATGCATGGCTAGAATGTCCTATCATCTTCTTCTTTGCAATGTATATATGTTTACATTGACCTATTTTTGGTAGTGACCCTGGTTTTTCTTTTAAATTTTATTTATTTAAAAAAAAATTTTAATGCTTGTTTAATTTTGAGAGAGAGAGACAGAGCATGAGCAGGGGAGGGGCAGAGAGAGAAAGAAACACAGAATCCCAAGCAGGCTCCAGGCTCTGAGCTGTTAGCACAGAGCCCGACATGGGGCTTGAACCCACGAACCGCAAGATCATGACCTGAGCCGAAGTCAGAGGCTTCACCGACTGAGCCACCAGGCACCCTCAAATTTTTTTATTTAAGCAGTTGGCATAAAGTTTCCGTCTTCAAATGAATGTACTTGTTTAAAACAAAGATATTGAGCCAGTAGGATTTTAAATAAATAGGGATGAGGTAGGCCTACAGGATAGACCATGGATGTGGAATGTAAGGATTTGCATACTGAAAAACATTTGATGTACCTAAAGCCTCTGCAAGGTACCTAACACATACGAGGCAATCAATGAAGACAAGCAGGTGGTCACATTTCTTTCCAGCCGCCCCCACCTCTAATCCCAGTATACAAGCCCAAGAAACTTACCAAGGCAGAGGAGGCAAAAGAATTCAGAGATCATAGTGGCCCTGCAGTCTGCTCTAAGGGCCCTTCTTCTATCTCAACCACGACAGGGAGGTAAGCTGCATGTGGGTGGTGACATCTTTGGCCAACCCTTCCTTTCCTTCCTCTCATGTGACCTACACATTTTGTGTCCCACCCACATTCAGGAAACAAGAAGGAATAAAATGCTCCATGAGATCATACTTCACGCAAGCTCTTTACGTGAACATGGTGAATTCACTACACAAATTCAAACCCACTTACAAGAGCAAGAGGTGCTGGAAACCAGGACCCAAACAATTCCACTGAGGAGATGGAAACAGGCTGGTGCAGAGACCACTGGAGCTTCTCTGGCCTATAGGAAACATACCAGACTTTGGAAGTGAATGAAGGAATTGGTGTTAGTGACTATTTTTGAATGACTGTAACAGATGAGGTGTTTCTCTGAGGTCAATGTGCAGAAATGGAGCAAGACTGATGGTTCATGGGGGTGTCTGGCTGGCTGGCTCAGTTGGTGGGTCATTGCAACTCTTGATCTCAAGGTTGTGAACTTGAGCCTCATATTGGGTGTAGAGCTTACTTTAAAAAACAAAAAAGACCATGATTCATGCATTTGAAAACAAATTTAGTCTGGAGAGTTATACTGTGTAAAGATTTTTTTTTTGTCTTACGTGGAAAAATATGACACAGCTATTAGTAAGTCAAACGTACATGTTGCCAGCCATAGGGTAATCACTAAAAGAAATGAACAAAAAACAAATAGAGGTAAAAAAAATAAGGGGGGAGTTAAAATGGCATATTAAAAATAACAATAAGAAGAAAAATAACAATAGGGGTGTCTGGGTGGCTCACTTGGCTAAGCATCTGACTCTTGATTTCGGCTCAGGTTGTGATCTCATGGTTCATGAGATCAAGTCCCAAGTCGGGCTCCACACTGAGCACAGAGCCTGCTTGCGATTCTCTCTCTCCTTCTCTCTCTGCCCCTCCCCTATTTGTGCTCTCTCTCTCTCTCAAAAATAAATAGATAAACTTTAAAAAATAACCATAATTGTTTTTAAAACAAAGGCTTTGGAAATGAGGAAACATAAAAGAGATGCACAAATAGAAGGATTAGCAAGATGATAAACTTATATTCTGTGAATAAGTAATTACATTAAATGTAAATGGGCCCAAAAATTCAATTGAAAGACTATTAGACTGGGTGTTTTTTAAAAACCTAAATATATGCTGTTTTTTAAAGACAAACACTTTAAGTATATACAAAGATGAATTGAGAGCCCAAAAAACCCCCCACAAAAATATATAACATATAACCAGAAAAAGAAAGATGAAATGGCTCTACTGGTAGATTTTTTGGCAAGAAATAGCATTAGATATGAAGAGGAATATTTCCTAATGATAAAATAGTCAATTCAAGGGAAATACATAATAATTCTAACTTTGTATGCACCTACTAACATAGACACAAAAATCCATAAAAGAATTGTCGATACCATAAAGAAATAAACATACAATCACTTTATCTTGTAACACATCTCTCTCAGTAACTGCATTCCACATGGAAAAAAACCAAAACAAAACAAACAAACAAAACCCACACAAGCCCAAAGAAAGAAAGAAAAGAAAGCCATTTGCTATTCCAAGCAATCAAACCAGGAGAAGGTAAATAAGATGCCATTTCACTCTATCTTTTTGACAAAAATTTAAAAAAAATTTTTTTTACATTTATTTCTTTTTGAGAGACAGGGCCCAAGTGGGGGAGGGGCAGAGAGAGAATGAGACAGAATCCAAAGCAGGCTGCACGCTCTGAGCTGTCAGCACAGAGCCCGACGCAGGGCTAGAACTCACAAACTGTGAGATCATGACCTGAGCCGAAGTTGGACGTTTAACCAACTGAGACACCCAGGTGCCCCCAAAAGTTTTTAATGCTAACATGTAATGTTGAATAGAATTTAGGAAAATATACATGCGCATAATCAGTTTTTAGGATGATAAATCAATATTCTTTACTAAATGGCAACTAGCTTATGAAGCTTATCTGCCTTCCCCCACCACTACACAAAACATTTATAGTCTTTCACCTGGGAGTTTAAATCCCAGTAGTTTGCCCTGAGGAATAATTAAAGTTGTCCAAAAGATTTACAAGTTGCTCATTTTAACTATGTTTATATTAGCAAGTGAATTGGAAGGAATATAAATGTGCAAAAGTAGGAGATTGGTTAGGTACAAATAAGTACTTACTTCCATAGAGGGGAACACTATGCATCCATTTGAGTCACATTGTGGAGTATACAAATAAAATTTCAATTTTCCAGGAAGATATGATAATGTATACAAATATGTATAAACAAATGAAAGACTCAAAATTCTAAAAAATTTCTATAAATAAATCACACCGTGGAAGCAATTTATGGTCATGTTGTGAGAAAGTACTCATTGGCATGGAACACTCTTTAAAATGTATTGGTTTGTGACAAAACAAGATAACAGTATAGGATATACATACACACACGTAAATATATATTACCCCCAAACATTTCTAAAGTACGTGAGCCTTTTAAAATGAAGATCTTCGGGGCACCTGGGTGGCTCAGTCGGTTAAGCATCTGACTTCGGCCTAGGTCATGATCTCATGGTTCGTGGGTTTGAGCCCTGTGTTGGGGTCTGTGCTAACAGCTTAGAGCCTGGAGCCTGTTTCAGATTCTGTGTCTGCCTCTCTCTCCGCCCCTACTCCACTCATGCTGTGTCTCTCTGTCTCTCGCTCTCTCTCTCTCTCTCTCTCTCAAAAATAAATAAACATGGGGCGCCTGGGTGGCTCAGTTGGTTAAGCGTCCGACTTCGGCTCAGGTCATGATCTCACGGTCTGTGAGTTCGAGCCCCGCGTCGGGCTCTGTGCTGACAGCTCAGAGCCTGGAGCCCATTTCAGATTCTGTGTCTCCCTCTCTCTCTGCCCCTCCCCTGTTCATACTCTGTCTCTCTCTGTCTCAAAAAAAATAAATAAATAAACGTTAAAAAAAATAAAAAATAAATAAATAAACACTACAAATTGTTTTAAAAATAAATAAAATTAACACCTTTGCTGAGCGCAGTGGTGGGTTTGGGTATGAAGGTGCAAGGGGTCAATTGGTAGATGATCTGAACTGTTCTATATAAAAATGAGTTAACAAATTCAGAGTGGGGCTAAAGATAGAATCTAGATGAATGACATCATAGAAACCAGGGACATGTGCAGTGGGGAAAAAATGGGAGAAAATCAACAGTGGGGAGTGTGATATAAAACTCCTTCTCTAGCTCCTCTGTGACATAGCAGACACAAATCTCCATGGACCACTCATGATTTCTGTGTACATGAAATCTTTCAGGAAAGTGAAGAAGTTGGCTTGAAACTTTTTTTGTTAAGGCCTTTAGGAAGACTAAGGTGATATCAAGTACATTGTCTAGTTGGACAGAAGATTTCTTGGAGAAAGCTTAACAAAGTGTACCCGCAGGATCCTGGTTTGCCCAAAACACTATCGTTAAATGTACAGAGAGAATTATGTCTCAAAAAGAATGGTGGCTGTATGTTCTACCATATGGGATGGGTTGGTGTCAGATGGATAGAAAGCCACAACATTTTTGAGAGCTACGCTGGCAAAATTACTCCCAGCACTACTTAAAGAAATTACACAAAGGGGCGCCCGGGTGGCTCAGTCGGTTAAGCGTCCAACATTGGCTAAGGTCAGGATCTCACGGTTTGTGAGTTTGATCCCTATGTTGGGCTCTGTGCTGACAGCTCAGAGCCTAGAGCCTGCTTCAGATTCTGTGTCTCCCTCTCTCTCTGGCCCTCCCTTGCTTGCACTCTCTCTCTCTCTCTTTCAAAAATAAATAAACATTAAAAAGAAAAAGAAAAAGGAAATTACACAAAGACTTGAAGGCTCAATTTTCTTTGGGCAGAAAGTGAGCTGAGAAATCGTACCATCCATCAAGAGGGTCATATTCTCCAGGGTCCTCTTCAGAAGTGGAGAGGAGGGTTGATAAAATAAAGATAACTCAGAGGGAGGAACCAAGAGCTGTGAAGAACAGTGGGCTGAGAAGCCCTTCTCAGAGAATAGAACTGAAACTTTATGAAGGAACATTTCCATCCCCAGAATTGTGGCATCTTGCAGCGTTTGCCCAGAGTGATTTTGCAATTGCTATGAACCAGTGACTGCTGATGTTTCCCACAGGGAAGAAGCCTTTTCACGTGGGAGTGCTGTGGTTATCCCACTTCTGTTTTGCTATTATATGGAAGATGTATGGGACAGCTAATTTGTCTTTTTAGTGCGTGTATCCTGGATCAAAAGGAGCCACATATAGACTTGATAATGATCAGTAGATCCTAAATTTGAAGACTAATGCCATTATTGGATGAAGATTTAGGGGAGCAGGGCCTGGGATGGAGATGAGCATATTTTGTACATGGGATGGATATGAATAACTGTGGCCAAGAAGTCATAGTGCAATAGATTTCATTAAAGCCCTTTGACTATGGGTTCACCATGTTATTTGCTTTGGTCAAGAGGATAAAGTGCAAGTGACAATATTTTAGCTCCAGCCCAGGTCCTCAGGGGCATGGCATGTTTTGATTCGGCCCCTAGTACATCTTCCATTTCCACCAGAAGAATGTGTGAGGGCTAGCACATTGTTCTCAGCAGGAAGATGAAAGAGCCAAGTCACCCCATCTGAATGCAGAAGGGGCTGGACAGAAATAAGTAGATCTGGGAAATATGGAGAGCATGTGTGCACATGTGCATTCACACACACATTCTTATTACTAGTTAGGGTTGAACCTGGGTGATTTCAAATCTTAATGAAAATCAGAACTCACTTTCCACTGGTGTTTTGTTGGAAACTTAACCTCTGAAAAATTGTACTTAAAAAAGAGTTGCAGGACAAGGTTGAGGTTGAATCAGAGGGCATATAAGTATCAAACAAGCTATTTTTAGTAGACATGGAGTGGTCCAGGGTTGGGGCTTTTCTCCATTTCTGAAGTCTTCCCTTCCAATCTTAATTCCTCCAATACTTTCAATCCAAGTGGGATTTGTGGGATTGAGCCCCATGTTGGGCTCTGACAGCTCAGAGCCTGGAGACTGCTTCAGATTCTGTGTCTCCCTATCTCTCTACCCCTCCCCTGCTCTCTCTCTCTCTCTCAAAAATAAATAAATATTAGAAATTTTTAAAAAATGAAGTGCTGGTATCTGCTTTGAGGTGTAGTATACGATTTTTCAACCCTTGTGTATCTGCAAACAACCATGTTTCCTCCCAACTCCCCTTACCTCCAGGCAAGGGACCTAATAATTCTAGAAAGCTGATGTATAGCTGTTATAACATTATGGCACCTGCACACAATTTCAGCAATCTCATGGTTAAATATTCATGGTTAAGGGAGAGAAGAATCATAGATTAGTTCTGGGAAGGAGGCAAAATCTTGCCTGGGCACAGCCTTACATGGGCAGATGAAGGCACATAGTGGACAGTATTGACTTTTTGCATGTCTAACTACTCATATCCTGTATATCCTGGTAAGACTATCTTTACTGGGACATTGGCCAACTATCACTTACTCTCTGTGGTTAAATGAGATTGATCCAACTTTCTAGCTGCAGGTGTGCTCATTGCCCCAGAAAGGCCAATCAGCATAATCTATCACACTGGCTACATTGATCAATTTAGGAACAGACATGTAAACCAAGATCAAGCAATGTTGAGTCTGCCTTATGAGTTTTGTTGCAAGTGTTAGTGCAAGCATACTATTTTTTTTTCAAGTATATTATTTCTGCCTGGATATGCTGTTGGATATCTTCCCAGAACATAATGAGAAATAACCTGAGAGTGAAGTCTACACAGTGGGAAGTGGCGCCCAGACATGGAGAAAGACAGAGTTCTATTATTTGAGCATTTGGATCTACCCATGCTTGAACCCATTACAACCCTAGTGTTTTCAGTTATGTGAGGCAATCATTAATTAACAAGAGTCTTAACTAACTTGGGAAGCAATGAGTAGCTGGGAAAGAAAGATGTGTGTTGTACTTCTAGAGAGGAATTTTCTCCCTTAATTCATCAATATTTCCTCCTTGTTCCCGGAAAATGGAATTACACTCTCCCCGTGAGGGGAAAAAAAATTGAATGGAAGCTTTCCAATTTCCCTTGATTACTTACTCTTCTGTAAAAGAAAGCACACTAAAAATCCAATGTGTGACCCATTTGTCAAGGTTTACTAAGAGACAAGTTTACTCGGCTTCAAAGGCAGACATCCATTTCTGCTTTCTTGTTGACCAACCTGCTCTCACGGGCAGCGGGTGCCCAGTTTTTACCAGAGACTCCTGCATTTTAGACGTTACCATGTGCTTGCCCAGCCACTGTATTGTGCTGATGCTAAATTTCTGGGTTTGATAATGTACTGTACTTCTATTACCATTAGGGAAAGCTGGTTGATGGGCACATGGGAACCCTGTATTTTTTTTTTTTTGCAACTCTAAAACGTTTTCCAAGACAATTATTATTTTTTTGTAAAAGAAAATATCTTGGTCAGGACTTTAGATGAGATAAGACAGATCTTGGGGTGGGTGGAGCTGGAGCCACACACACCGGATTTATGAAGGAGATGTTGTCATTGATCATTTCCTGGCTTGGTTGTGAGAAGGAAACTCTACACCAGGTGGTGGAGAACCAAAGTGTCAGGGTGAAACCTCTACCCACACAGCCTGGGCACAAAGTGGCAGGAGGGAGCCATGATGGCCCAGTCCCCCTTCTTCCTTTGAACTATAAAACTGAAGACAGGATCTCGGTCTGGGTGGAAGGGACACTATGATCACAGAATTCCTGTCCTTGCTTTGCCTCGGTAAGTCTCCAGGACTGGGATGGATGGGTTTGGGTGGGTGAGAAAATTTACCATGAAGTGGAGGTTGATGTGAATTGATGGCTTCTGTGTCTTAGACACATGCCACCTGTCAGACTTTGGTGGGCTGTGGTACAACATGCCTCTGTACTGGTGCTTGCACATAAGGAATGAGGAACCAAGGTTCAGAGATGTGTAGTGACACCCTGGTTTACTCAGCTGTGAAATGCAGAGCTCCCATGGGGTCCCCAAACCTGTTTTGTCTAAATACCAGTCTTGCCATGAATGCTTGTAGGCATATAGGAGGGTGGGGTGTGTACAGTGTAGAGTGGTGAGTTTGGGTACAAATCAGGAATTCAGTGAAGAGTTATGCTGCAGACAATGGATGACATGAAAATTTTCTGGCCAGCCCTATCCTCAGCCTGATTTTAACTGTCCTCAACTTGAACGTGATGTAATCAGATGGATCTGAGCCTGTAGAAAGGAACGCCTCGATTATAACTGTGACTTGGTCACACAGGAGCTCTAGACTTTGAACCAGCAGCTCCACTGACCAAGCCCCCACTTCCTCCCTGTTTCGTGAGTAGGAGGTGAAGGGTGTGTGTGGAGGACAGCAGGACTTCTCATCTGCCCCAGTTCCTTCCTCCTTCTTCTGGGGTATAGACCTTCCCTTTGGGGTATTGTTCCTCCCACACACACATTTGAGCTTCTGGGGTGGCTGTCAGTCACTGTACCCCAAACCTCCCGCTGTAGGGCAGAATAATCTGGGAAGTCAAGAGACTGACCTTTTCCTGCCCATATTCACTTCCTGGGGCTGCTGTCACAAAGTGCCACAAGCCAAGTGGCTTAAAACCATAAAAATGTATTCTCTCACAGTTCTGGAGGCCAGAAGTCCAAGATCAAGGTGCAGAGCTGGCCTTGTGAGGGCTCTGAGGCTCAAAGGGAGAATCTGTTCCCAGCTCTCCTCGCTTCTGGGGATGGCAGGCAGTCCTTGGGCTCCTTGTCTGTAGATACTTTGCTGGGATCTCTCGTGTCTTCAAATGGCCGTCTTCCCTCTGTGTCTGTCTCCATGTCTCTCCACCTCTTCTTATGCAGACTTAGGGGGCCATCCTACTCTCCAATAACACTATTTCCAAATAACATATTAGGACTTGAACATATCTTTTGAGGGGGACACAAATCAACCCATAAGACTGTCCTCCTCTTTGACCATAATCATTATTCCAGGGATGATGCAAAGCAAGCCAGCCCAGTTCTGTCGGGAAGTTTCTCAAACTGGCATCGGGACACAGATAAATTTTGGTCCTCTATGAAGTGACCTTCCAAAGATGCCAGACTGTAGTTGCCCTCAGCCCCGCTCCCAGGCTCTTGGTCCTATCCTGACCATATTCAGAGGGAGTGATGCATGCCAGTGAAGAGAAAAGGCCCTAACAGCACTGAATCCCTGGATCAGATGGCTCTAGAGGCCAGCCAGATCCACCATTGCACTTGATGGAGGTTGCTTGCGATACAACTAGGCATTTCCACTTAATCTTATTTCAGGTGGACTTTTGATACCTGAATCTTTGTGCATCTTTAGGGCAAAAGTACCCAACTTACATAAAAATGTTTAAATGTATTGAGGTACAGTTCACATGAGAATAACCATTTTAAAGTATTCAATTTAGTGGCATGGTAGACATTCACATTGTTATGTAACCATCACAAAATGACTTCATCACCCTTAAAGGAAATACTATACCTACAAGGCAGTCACTCATCATCCTAACCCTAACCCTAACCCTAACCCTAACCCTTCCCCCAGACCCTGGCAGTCATCAATCTACTCTGTCTCTCTAGATTTAGCTATTCTGGACATATCATGTAAATGGAATCATATGATGTGTGACCTTTCATGTCTGGCTTCTTTTTCTTGGTATATTTGTAAGGTCCATCCATGGTGCAGCATGTATCGCTGTGACATTTCTTTCTATAATGGAATAAGATAATATTTTATATAATATACTATAATCTGAATAATCTTTTACATAAAAATTTTCAAGCTTTCCAGATGATGAGTTCAAAGGATCTGTTAAGTTGTAATTTAACGGTAACTGGGAGACCCAAGTTTGGCACCCAGTTCTAATGTGTGAGGGTGGGACCCTGACACCACCAAGCAAGTCTTGAACACCAGTTGGGTATACTATAATTTCACTCAATTGTGATACTATCTAGCTGGAGGTAGCATCAGATCCTATAGGTAAGGTGTCAGTTCTACAAGAACTCCCCCTCTCCATTTCAGATGCCAGTCACCAGTTCAGGTGGTCACCTGGGCTTCTGATCAACTGTCTATATATCAGGAGCTCCCATGACCCCCTCTTTTGGTCCAATTAGTTTGCTAGAGAAGCTCATAGAATTCACAGAAATATTTTACTTACTATATTACTAGAATATTATAAATATAAAAATATAAATATATATGGCTCTGGAACAGCCAGATGGAAGAGGTGTGGAGGGCCAGGTATGGGGAAAGAGCACAGAGTTTCCATGTCTTCTCCAGGTGCACCATTCTCCCTGCACCTCCTTATGTTCACCAACCTGGAAGCTCTCTGAACTCGTTCGTCCTTTAGAGCTTTTATAGAGGTTTCATTCCATAGGCATGGTTGATGAAATCATTGGCCATTGGTGATTGATTCCATCTCCAGCCCCTCTCCCCTCCCCAGAGGTCAGTGAGGTGGGACTGAAAGTTCCAGCCTTGTCCTCCTAGGGTTGATTCCCTTGGCAACCAGCCCCCATCCTTAGGTGTGGTCCAAAAGTCCCTTCATTTACATAATGAAAGAATGCTTATCGCTTTCAACACTTAGAAAATTCCAAGGGTTTCAGGACCTCTGTGCCAGGAACCAGGACAGAAACCAAATGTGTTTCTTACCATAAATCACAGTATCACATTAGTTTTTAGGGAACTGTGGTTTCTAGGGCCCCCACTCCTTCCTATCTCAGTAAAGGTAATAGCCCCTAACTAGGCTGGACATTGTACAGCTCTCCATTTGATGTCTGTAAAGGCCATTCTAAGTGTTAGATGTAGGATATGTGGTAGAGGTGGGCAAACATCAGCCAAATGTAAAGTATCAGCCAAATGACAGATACTTGATCATTGGTAGTTTCTCTATTGTAATTACTTCCTGGGAAATGTGCTTTTTCAGGTTATCCTGAACGCCAGTGGGTTTCTTCCCCTTAATGACAGCTTTCTCCATTTCAGTCTTCCTTGTCTAAGTCAGCTGTCGTCCCTTGTTAGGAGAGATGGACAAGTTCTGAAGAATCCAATGCGCCGTATGGGGACTTTAGTTAATAATTCTGTATTCTCACCACACACACACACACACACACAAAGGGTAACTATATGAGGTGATGGAGGTGTTAACTAGCTTGAAGGTGGTAATCATTGATAGATAGATGATAGATAGATATAAAATCATCATATTGTAGAACTTAAATATATACAATTTTATTTGACAAAGAAAGAGGACCCCTCCCTCACTTTCTATTCTCTGGTACGGTTTCACAATGTAAAATGAACTAAAGGCAACTGTATGTTTGTGTGTGTGTGTGTGCATGTGTGTGTTTAAGGGAATCACTGCGCAGAATATTGGCTGATATCAGAGCTGAGATATCATGAGTCTGAAAGCAGGATTGGTGTGTGTGTGGGGGGGCACTAAAAAGGGACCATGAGACCTAGGACTCCCTGACCACCCAGAGGATGATTTCCTACCTACTAATCCTACACATTGTCACTGCAAGTGCCCTCTCAGCACACTGTCTACACTCCAACTCCTTCCTTCTAGGTGAAGCTTGGGGGTCCCTGTTGTGAGCTGACCTCTGAGTTTAAACAAAGGCCAGATGTCTTGAGATACTCTTGCATTGAGACATTCTAGCTTCAACTCTTGGCAGACCCCAAGACTGGTTTCCCATATTTTCATCCATGGGATGATGTTCCTGTCCCAGAATGAAATAAATAGAGCAGAACACAGGAGAGGGAGGGGCTGATGTTTGTCAAGATCAAAGCCAAGAGTGAAGAAAGCATTTAAGACCACGAATGTCTTGAATTCTTCGTGAAAAGAAGAACTTTGTTAGAGAGAGCAACTTCCTCTCCAGAGAGGAAACCCTCCACTCATACTCCACAATAAAATAACCATTGCATCATTTAAGTGGTAAGGGTGAAAACTGCCATCATACAAGACAGGAGAGGAAAATATAGGTAAGTGTGCAATGATTTCTAGATGGTGAAAGAAAAGACTAATTGTGAAAGCAACACAATAAATCAGGAAAGGTTACTGGAATTTGGTACATAAACATAACTCCTGAATGAGAAACAATGGGACATAAGCAAAAGGTAAAAAATAAACCCAAGGAGGGACACCTGGGTGGCTCAGTTGGTTAAGCGTCTGACTTCGGCTCGGGTCATGATCTTGCAGTCTGTGAGTTTGAGCCCCGCATCGGGCTCTGTGCTGACAGCTCAGAGCCTGGAGCCTGCTTTGGATTCTGTGTCTCCCTCTCTCTCTCAGCCCCTCCCCTGCTCGTGTTCTGTCACTATCTCTCTTTCAAAGATAAATAAACATTAAAAAAAAATTTTTTTAAATCAACCCAAGGAAGTACCTTCAAGAAATGGGATGGATCTTTAACAAATTAGTCACGCATCATCTGCCTGATTTGTACTCTAAGATGAGTATATAAACTCATGTCTAATGAGAGTTTCTCTTCCAGGGCTTTCCCTGGGCTTTGAAGATGAGAAAAAGAATGGTGAGTTTTCTTGCATACACTTGATCTGTTCCTGCATCCCAAGTTTTCTGTCTGATCCTCTGAATTCTGGGAGGGCATTGGCAGTCATCACTTGGAAGATTCAGACTAACTCTGAATTCTTTCCAGAGACACTTACCAAACCCTACCTCAGTGCCTTGCCCAGCCCAGTGGTTGAACAGGGACGTAACGTGACCTTGAGGTGCCTGGGTCACCGCCACAATGTGACATTCATGCTGGGGAAGCTGCAGGACTCTGGGTACAGACAGGAGCAGAGATCTGCAGGATATGAGGCTGAATTCCTCCTCACTCACCTGGAGCCAAAGGATGCTGGGACGTACTTTTGTGCCTACAAGACAATGGACTCCCAGGAGTGGTCAGAGGAGAGTGAACACCTGCAGCTGGAGGTCACAGGTGAGAAAGGCAGCTTCAGGTTTGCCCTTGAGGCACATATTCCTTTTCCTGTGATGGAACCTGGCTGGGGAGAGAAGAGTCCAGGAAACAAAAAGACAGCTGTGACCGCTTGAGTGTAGAGAATTGGGGGAAGGCGGGCATGGGAACTGAATTTGGTGACCAGTTCTCATCAGAGATTCCGAATGGGTATCGATGAGGTGGGTGTGGAGGGTGTTTTAGAATATAGGTATTAACAGAAAATTTGAAGTATGACCAAAGATGGAGATGTGATTGTCACTGGGGGAAAAAAAAAAGTGTTTGTTAGAGTTTCCAAGAGGGGGATGCCATGCAGGACCACACAGAGAAGCACCAGGGCTAGTCAGGAAGCAGAGGGAGGGAGAAGATGGGGCAGGAACCTTTACTGTGGTTTCTGTGGGAAGGAACAGGCTTAAGATTGGCTCTGGGGTATAGAGGCTGTCCCTGAGTGTCTCGTATCTGACCCTGGAGTCATTAGGGCAGGGGAATAGTGGTCCAGAGGGTGGGAGCCATAGAGGAGGTGGTCAAGAGTGTGAGTTCTGGATTGCTTGGGTTGCATTTGAGAGGCGTGCTTGAGGGAGAGCTGTCTCCTATCTCTAGGAAGTAGATACCCTGGGAGGGGAATATCTCCAGGGTCAGCAAGGTCCCAAAATGTAAAGAATCAAATACAGAAAATAAAAGACATGGTTAATACAGAGATGGGTAAGAATGTCCCCAGGGAAACCCTGGTCCTCCCCTTTACCCCCGTTGCTTTGTACTCTTCAGGATCAATCCTAAAACCTTCCCTCTTACTCAGCATAGATCCCGAGACAATTCTAGGTCACAGTGTGAGACTCTGATTCCATACAGCAGAACCAAATGTATGGATATTGTTCTGCTGAAAACGGTGAAGGCAGAGCCACTACAAGTTGAGAAAATAAGAAAACCCAAACTGAGCATCGTGGCAGCATAAGACATCCCTCATTTTTGTACCAATCTTCCATGCCAACAACAGAAATGTGGCATCCATGCACAAACAAAAGTGCTTTTGTGGGAGTTGTGGGATCCGGCACCAAACACCAAGGGACCCAAGAGGAGTCTCACCCACCTGTGAGTTGAGTAGTAGGCAGACAGACCTCAGTACCAGCTGTGGAACCTGCAGGAGACTGTAAATTATTTCCAGGTCCTATTGGCCATGGTCTGGAAGCACCTGGAGATGTGATCAATAACTTATGGACAAGGGAACCTGTGTGGACATCTACAAACCAAGACTGAATCATGAAGAAATAGAAAATCTGAACAGATCAATAACAGAGAAGGAGAGTACCTCAAAAATCAAAAACCTCCCAATGAAGAAGAGCCCAGGACCAACCAGAAGGTTTCACTTATGAATTCCACCAGACATTTAAAGAAAAAATAATGCAAATCCTTCTCAGAGTCTTCCCAAAAATGGAAGAGGAGGGAACACTCCTACTCTCATTTCATGAGGCCGGCATCACCGATACCAAAGCCAGACAGCAACACTAAAAGAAAACTACGGAGCAATATAATATCCCTGATGAACATAGATGCAGACATTCCCAAAAAAACATTAGCAACCAAGTTCAACAGCACATTAAGGTTACACGTCATGGTTAAGTGGGATTTGTCCCTGTGGTATGAGGATGGTTCAACATATACAATCAATAAATGCGATAGACCACATTAGTGAATGAAGGACAGAAGTCATACGATCATCTCAGTAGATGCAGAAAAGGTATTTGACAAAATACAACATACTTTCAAAATTAAAAACTCTCCACAAATGGGGTATAGAAGGAATACATCTCAACATAACAAAGGACATACGCAAGTCCACAGTTGGCATCATACTCGAAGGGGAAAGGTCGAAAGCTTTTCCTCTAACATCAGAAACGAGACAAGGATGTCCGCTCTCACCACTTCCATTCAACGTAGCAATAAAGCAATCAAACAAGACAAAGAAGTAAGAGGCATCCAAACTGGAAAGGAAGAAGTAGAACTGTCTTTATTTGCAGATGATGTAATCTTACATATGGAAAATCCTAACGACTCAACCAAAAAAATGCTGGATCCTGAATGGTCAAAGAAATACGGAGAAAGAACAAAGTCGGGGGTATCACACATCCTAATTTCAAACTATACTAGAAAGCTACAGTAATCCAAATGGTACGGTACTGGCATAAAAATAGACACATAGACCAGCAAAACAAAACCAAGAGCCCAGAATTCAAGCCTCACGTATACAATCAACTAACATCGGGTAGGGGAGCCAAAAATACGCAGTGGGGTGAGGGTAGTCTCTTCAATAAATGGTGTTGGGAGAACTGGATGCCAGAAGAATGAAATTGGACCCCTATCTTACACCGCTCACAAAAATCAATTCAAAACGTAGTAGAGACTTAAACATAAGACCCCACACCATAAAACCCCTCGAAGAAAACAGGGGAAAACTCCTTTGCTTAATCTTGGCAATGAGGTTTTCAGATATGACACAAAAAGCATTAAAAAGGCAAAAATAGGGGCGCCTGGGTGGCTCAGTCAGTTGGGCGGCCGACTTCAGCTCAGGTCATGATCTCGCGGTCCGTGAGGGCTGTGAGTTCGAGCCCCGTGTCGGGCTCTGTGCTGACAGCTCAGAGCCTGGAGCCTGTTTCAGATTCTGTGTCTCCCTCTCTCTGACCCTCCCCCATTCATGCTCTGTCTCTCTCTGTCTCAAAAATAAATGTTATTAAAAAAATTTATAAAAAAAAATTAAAAAAAGGCAAAAATAAACAAGTGGGAAGGCATCAAGCTAAAAAGCTTCTGCGTGGCTGAAGAAACAGTCAACAAGATAAGAAAACTTAACCAAATGGGAGAGAATATTTGCAAAATGGCCGTGCTCTTGCCTGAGATAGGGAAGACTGGCAAGGAACAGGATTGGAAGGGGAGGGGGGAATTAGTGGGGTCATATAAATATTTTTGTTATTAGAAATAATATCAAAACTCCAAGAATATTAGAAAGAGCAATCTCATATTCTGACCCTGGTTTGCGAACCCAGTGAGCATCCCAAGAGTGGGGAAGACATTCTCTGCTTCCCAAAGAAGGCATAGAGTCCGTAAGTGGGACATGAGGACATAGGACCCCAAGATCCCCACACAATCATTGTAATTTTTTTTCTTACCTCCTGTTTTCTAGATGACCGCAAAAAACGCAGAGCCCCTCCAGGGGGAAAAGGTAAGATAAATTGAAGAATGCTTTTCCAAATTATACCCACCTCATGAGACAGGGGATCCTTTTTGATTAAAAGGCACAAGAAGCATCTCGATGCATGATTTCTCAACGCGATTGGGAGGATGATTGCCTCTCTTGGGCAATGACTGCTGAGCTCCTCCTGGGTTCATAAAAATCTGATGAGTAAGACAGGACAAGGTGCATCGTTTGTCATTTTACATAATGAAAACACTATGGTGGAGTTTTGGGAAGAATGGGGATGAGCTTGTGTGTCTGGTTTGGGCAGCACGATCCCTATGCTGTGGAGTCCACGTGCTTTGGGAATATGTATGACCAAAGGACTTGCTAAAACTTCTAAATTCAAGGGGCACCTGGGTGGCTCAGTTGGTTAAGCAGCCGACTTCGGCTCAGGTCATGATCTCGCGGTCAGTGAGTTCAAGCCCCGCGTCGGGCTCTGTGCCGACAGCTCAGAGCCTGGAGCCTGTTTCAGATTCTGTGTCTCCCTCTCTCTGACCCTCCCCTGTTCATGCTCTGTCTCTCTCTGTCTCAAAAATAAATAAGCATTAAAAAAAATTATTAAAAAAAAAAAAACTTCTAAATTCTCAAACACAGCTGAACATTCAGTTACTTTTCTCTGATGCTGCTTTTCCATGAAGAATTGGCTAAGATTCTATCCTCAGAGATGCCTGTAAAAGTTAGAGCTTTTGACATCTTTGGATGAAAACAGGAGCTCATCCAGATTTTAATGGCCAAATATATAATGTAAATTGGCAACTAGGTGCTTACTCATCTTTAATTTCTGCAACTTGTAACCTCCCTATAAGCTACTCCAAAGAGCCAAAATTGTTCAGGGCTGTCATTAGAGTTGACACTGACATAACCAGCTTTTTTTTTTTTTTAAAGGTATCTCCCAAAATGTCCTTGCAAAATAAGTAATAGTCTTTGAAAATGTGTTTATTCAGGATTAGCAGACTTGGGAAATGATTTCTACTCCAGCTTTAGGACCATAATGCATGCCAGGAATGTCTTTTTGGAGAGATATGAAATCTGATAGCATCCAGGAGCATGAAAGGGTCAGAAATAGAGCAGGAAGTGCGAGGGATGGTGTCAGAGGGGAAAGAGGAAGAGAAACGGTGATTTCGGCTCTCGCGTTATTTTCTTTCTTTTTGATTGATACATAACTCACACTCCCTAAATTCACCCTTTTGAAGGATATGACTCAGTGGCATTTTAGTATGTTTGCAAGGCTTTGCAGCCACAGCCACTATACAATTCCAGAACATTCTCATCACCCCCAAATGAAATCGCCAGCCTGTTAAGCGGTGTCTCCCCATCCCCATGGTGGACATTTGGGTTGTTCATACCTTTTTGGTATCGCAATAATTCTACCCTGAGCATTGGTGTGCACGTACCTGTTTGAGTCCCCGCTCCCAATTTTTCTTCGGTATCTACCCATGGGTAGAATTGGAAGGGCATATGTTAACTCTACATTTAACTTTTTGAGAAACGGCCAAGTTATTTCCCAACGTGGCCGCCCCATTTTACATTCCCACCAGTAATGCATGTGGGTTCCAATATCTCCATATCCTTGCCAACCCTTATTTTCCTTTTATTATAGACACCTTAGTGGGTGTCTTCTTAAGATGTGCTTTCTGAGTTCAAATTTATACCGCCGCAATTCTAAACAGAATAAAGCCTTTAAGCTCAGACAGGATGTCCCCAGCCCGCATACGAGGCCAGTCTTCTCTTCTGTGCCTGTGACTTTATTTACGCCCCATGTCAAGCTGTATCCCTTTGCTCGTCTGATTCCTTCACACCAACACCAGAGACCCTTTGTAGTTTATTCTGGCAACTTGTAAACATGGATGTGAAATTTGGCCAGGATATGTGGACATCTCAGGGTGAGCTCAGATCGATGGGTGTGGGGCCATAGAAAGAGGAAAGTCTTGTAATAGTTTACTTCTCATTTCTAGTGAGCTGCTGTGGGAGAGAAATCTAGGCTAGATGAAGGTTGAAGCTTCTCTGCATCCATTCGGGGCCTTGCTAGTCCGGGAAGAGCTGCTCCTGCCCTGTGTCTCACGTCCCTGGTGATGTGCTGATAGATTGCTGTGTTTGAGGGTGTGTTGGATTCAGGGCTGCTAGAAGCAGACTCTCACATAAGTATGAGCGTGGAAACGATATTGTAGAGGGCACGGGGAAAGAAGGCATGAGAAGAAAAGGACAGAACACGAGTGAGTGTCTTTTGCTCAATGCCACGGGAAAGTGCAGGAGATGGAGAAGGTGACACACACGGGCAGCCAGGGCTTAAGGCAGGAAACCACAATCCAGAGTGCATAAAAACGGCAAAGGGATCTGGGGGAGCAGCGAAGGAGGAGTATCAGCATCATCTGCTACAGAGGGAGACAGGTGTGGGCGGGATATCGGGGGAGAAAATAATCATTATCACTGCGATCTCATTATCCTACATGGTGAGTCAGATTCTAGACTGAGCGTTGTAAAGCCAGTACTCGCACCTCCCATCATTATCCAGCTCTGTGAGTCAGGTATTCTCACCCCACCCCTCTCCTTCCGGCCCCATCTTTATGGAGCTGTAATCGGGAAATAAAAGAAGGTATTTAAAGTGTGCCCCGTGATGGTTGGGAGTACAAGTACGCCGTGAAAGGAATCCCCCCATCAAATGAATGAATGCACCTGCCCCTCATGTACTCACTTCTTTTTTTTTTAGTAAGAATGCTTAAGATCTCTTTAAGCAAATTTCAATTATACAATAGAATATCGACTACTGTCACCATACATTACATGTCCAGAATTTATTCACCTTTTTAAAAAAATTTAATATTTATTTATTTTTGTGAGAGCGAGAGAAGGAGTGTGAGACAGGGAGGGGCAGAGAGAGAGGGAGACACAGAATCCGAAACGGGCTCCAGGCTCTGAGCTGTCAGCACAGAGCCCGATGTGGGGCTCGAACTCACGGACTGTGATGTCATGACCTGAGCCGAAGGCAGATGCCCAACCAACTGCGCCACCCAGGCAACCCATGTTGTCTTTTTTTTTTTTAATTTTTTTTAACGTTTATTTATTTTTGAGACAGAGAGAGACAGAGCATGAACGGGGGAGGGGCAGAGAGAGAGGGAGACACAGAATCGGAAGCAGGCTCCAGGCTCTGAGCCATCAGCCCAGAGCCCGACGCGGGGCTCGAACTCGCAGACTGCGAGATCGTGACCTGAGCTGAAGTCAGACACTTAACCGACTGAGCCACCCAGGCGCCCCCCATGTTGTCTTTTATAAGTAATTTTTATTCGCTTCTTTTGAATGCAAACAGAGTCGATGTGTTCACATTCTTTCCAAATTTAAAAGACTGAAAAAAAGTACTATCAAACAAAAAAATTCAGTTCTTATGGTCTTCTGTATAGGAGGCATTTTGGAAGAAAAATTCCACACGAAAGATGATTCTAGTAAGCCTCAGTCAGCAAGAGAACCCTCCTGTGAAAATACTCACTAACTGGTGTGGTTCTGTTTAGAAATAAGACATATCTAGATAATTGAAAAATAATGTTCCTAGCAGCCAGGAAATGTTCATTGTAAATTCAAGATCTCACGTAAAGGGAAAACTTCATGTGATTGGCAATAAAATTTGCTTATTATGTGCCATTTTGACTTAAAACGCGTATATGTTAGATATTAAACAGTTACGAATTTGCATGAACATATTTCTCCTGATTGGCGTTCCCGTTGCCCCAAAAAGTGAATACCAAGGAAAGTAATGTATTTTATGAACTTGAATAATCACTGTACACATCCTGTATCACCTCTGGATTTCTCTCAAAACTTGTTTTACTCCTTTTTTTTTTTTAAAGTTTTTTTTTAAGTTTATTCATTTTTGAGAAAGAGAGAGAGAGAGAGACAGAGCGTGAGCGGGGGAGGGGCAGAGAGAGAGGGAGACACAGAATCCGAAGCGGGTTCCAGGCTCTGAGCTGTCAGCAGAGAGCCCGACGCGGGGCTCGAACTCATGACCTAAGCTGAAGTCAGATGCTTAACCGACTGAGCCACCCAGGAACCCTTATTCATCTTTTAACTGGAAGCTTCTCCTCACTTACCCTGCCCTCAGCCCCTGGCAACCATCTACCCTCTGCTTCTATGAGTTCAATTTAAAAAAAAATTTTTTTTTTTTAATTTTTTAGATTCCAAGTGTAAGTGGAATCCAATCATGTAGTGTTTGCCTTTAGTTCATGTCACTTAGCATAATGCCCTCCAGGTTTCATAGGCTTTGTTGCAGATGGTCGGATTTTCTGAATAATATCCCAGGGGTGTATAACATTTAAACAACCCTTGAACTGGGAGAGAGTTGGGACTTCCATTCATGTCTGATGGGACTTGCCTCTGCCAGCATCGCCGTGATGTGGGGAAACGCGTATCTGCCCAGACTGTGAGCTCACTTCTCTGGGGTTTCCACACCCAGTGGCCAGCACAGAGCTGCCCGGACCCGGGGTCGCCTGGCCTGAAGGGTTAGACATCCCAGGACTTGAAGCCCATCCCGGCTGTGTGACTTTTTTTTTTAATTTTTTTTAAACATGTATTTATTTTTTTTTTTACTTTTTTTTTTTTAACGTTTATTTATTTTTGAGACAGAGAGAGAGACAGAGCATGAATGGGGGAGGGGCAGAGAGAGGGGGAGACACAGAATCGGAAGCAGGCTCCAGGCTCTGAGCTGTCAGCACAGAGCCTTGAACCCACGAACTGTGAGATCATGACCTGCGCCCAAGTCGGATGCTCAACCAATTGAGCCGCCCGGGTGCCCCATAAATCTTCATTATTATTGATATGGCTGACACACTGATTGGGAATTTCCCTTGGGCGAGGCCCTCTCTGGGAGTGCCCACCTGGTTACCCCCCAGCCCCCCACCATGCAGTGCAGTCAGTAGCTACTATTCCCATCCTCGCTTTGAATGGGGAAAGGGAGGGGCGCCTGGGTGGCGCAGTCGGTGAAGCGTCCGACTTCAGCTCAGGTCACGATCTCACGGTCCGTGAGTTCGAGCCCCGCGTCGGGCTCTGTGCTGACAGCTCGGAGCCTGGAGCCTGTTTCAGATTCTGTGTCTCCCTCTCTCTCTGCCCCTCCCCCGTTCATGCTCTGTCTCTCTCTCTGTCTCAAAAATAAATAAACGTTAAAAAAAAAAATGAATGGGGAAAGGGAAAGTCAGATTCACTCCCCTAAGACATGGGAAGTTACATGGGAAGTTCCAGCTCGGAAGCAGCAGCTGAAGGCTTTAGAAGCCCGATTGTCTGGCTGCTGACAACTGTCCTGCCACATACAGATCAGGGTGTCTGGGCAGCCAAACTGATGGTCTGACCTGCTCCTCTCCCACCAGCCACCAGATCCACCATTGCTGCCACGTGCAGCTGTCTCTCCATTTTGCTCCTCTTCCTCTCCATCTTCCTCATCAACAGATGCACCCAGCATGGTGAGTTCAGGGAGGCACCGATTTAAAACACGGGGGAAGGGGAGTGAAGGGAAGGATTTTCTCATTAGATAAATTCCTCCCTGTATTATTATTATTATTATTATTATTATTATTATTATTATTATGTGGGTTTTTTTTTGTAGATTTGTCACATGAAGAATCCACCAAGAGGTAGATAAACTCAACGTATCTCGTGCCCCCTCCCACCTTTCACAGACCCTCTTTGCGTGTCTGTGATTCCCACTCCCGTCCAACCCGTGCTGTGACTCTCTTCTTCTCTCCAAAACCCTATCCTCTCCCCCAGTCTTCATATCCCACACTTTAATGTGTTTCTGTCTCTCAGAACCAGCCATTCCAAACTTCCCCAGCAGGAGGCTATGGGTGAGTGATAAGGGAAGAAACCACATGGGCATGGTGGGATGGGAAGGGTAAGTCTGACTCCTGCACTCTGAGAACTGATTTTTTTCCCCCTTTCTCTCACAGATGCAGATTCATCTGACCTGGAAAGGACATCTGTCTTGGTGAGTTCTCCCCACGAGCTCACTTATCTCCATAGGCTGACCCTGTTCACCCGCTGGTTTAACCCACACTCTGGTTATATGACTGCCCCCAGCTCACACAATTGACTGGAGGCCAATGAACATTGTGTTTAAAAACATATGCTTCGGCCAAACTCATATAAACTGAGGGCAGAATGGTGGTTACCAGGAGGTGAGAAAGTTGGTAGATAAGTAAGTTCTGGAAATGAAATGCACAGCATTGTGATCATGGTCCATAACGATGTATTCGAACTTCAGAGTTGCTAAGAGATTACATCTTAATTGTTCTCACTGCTTGGAAAAGACATGATAATTATGTGACGGGATTCATGTGTTAGCTAGCACTATGGTGGTAATCGTGTTGCAATATATAAATGTATCAAATAAACACTTGGTACATTTATATATTGCAACATGATTACCACCATAGTGGTAAAACCTATACAATGTTATATGTCAGTTATATCTCAATCAACAAAGATACATGGGCTTTTTGTTCCGGAGTAGCAAGACTCCAACTGCCCATGGCTACTATTTATTACCAATATGGTCTGAGACAAAGCATGAAACCCCTGTGATCTGGACCCTTCATTGCCTCCCATATCGAGTGGGAATCAAAATCCCCCATGAGAAGGCCTGTGTGAATCCACTGATGTGCTAATCATAAAGGGTTTGCTGGAGTTTCCAGCAAATTTTAAACGTCAGATGGCATAAAAGCATCAATTAACAAATGTTAACCAATGTACATTATTTTTTTCTATTTAAAATACTGTTTACTTGTGATTCAACATTAATTAGCATTACCTTGGGGCGCCTGGGTGGCTCAGTTCGTTAAGTGTCTGACTTCAGCTCAGGTCATGATCTCGTGGTCTGTGAGTTCAAGCCCCGCATCGGGCTCTGTGCTGACAGCTCGGAGTCTGGAGCCAGCTTCGGATTCTGTGTCTCCCTCTCTCTCTGCCCCTCTCCCACTCACGTCCTGTCTCTGTCAGAAATGAATAAACATTAAAAAAATTTTTTTTAAATTAGCATTACCTCTAAGAGCAATAACAGATAACGTTTATACATTTTTCCCATAGGACACAGAGGTCCATTGGTTTATTCTTTATGTCAAAGCAAGTAAAAAGAGGCATTAGCAAAAAGTACAAATGGTTCAATGTTGTGTTTAAAAAATATTTATGCACATGGCATTCACTTAGATATGCATATAATTTTTTAAGGTATGGAAAAACATAGTTCACAGATTTGCAAATAAAGCCTCAATGAACAAATCTGGCCTATTTTAAGCGTTGGATTAATGACATTGATTAGCAAATTGTTGATCATAATATGAAAATAATATAATATTACGATGTGCTACCTCCATACAGTGAAATTCTATTCAGCAATAAAAAAAGGAAGTAGTGATAGGTACCTTTGGTACAAGGATGTATTGCAAAAACCATTTTGCTAAGTGAAAAAAAGCCAGATACAGAAGACTGTCCATGGTGGTGTTCCATTGTGTAAAATCTCCAGAAAAAGCACATTAGTGGTGGCCTATGGCTGGGGTGGGGAGAGCAGGTGTAACTGCACATAGGCACGAGGGAACTTTTTTGGGTGACGAATGTTCTAAAACTTACTGTGGCGATGGCCAGCCACATCATTCTACCGATTCACTAAATGTCATCAAATTTCACACATGGTACATAAATTATATCTTAATAACACTTTTTTAAAAATTTTTTAACGTTTATTTATTTTTGAGACAGAGAGAGACAGAGCATGAACGGGGGAGGGGCAGAGAGAGAGGGAGACACAGAATTGGAAACAGGCTCCAGGCTCTGAGCCGTCAGCACAGAGCCCGACGCGGGGCTCGAACCCACGGACCGTGAGATCATGACCTGAGCTGAAGTCGGACGCTTCACCGACTGAGCCACCCAGGCGCCCCAATAACACTGCTTTAAAAACAGTGTAATATTACATAACCAGTCGGAATTCTTGAAGGATAGTAGTTCTTATTCTCAAAACCATGCATTTGCAATGACTGTTATTAGTCCCACTTACACTCATTAGCATCGTTTCATTAAAACCAGAGTCAAAACCCTCATCATCCGTGAAACATGGCCATTCCTAGAATGGCTCTGTCCAGTAGGACTTCCCGCCATGATGGAAGTGTCCCAAAGCTGTGCTCATACAACAGCCACTGGCTGCATGTGGCTTGTGCACATTTGAGATGCATCTGGTGTGACTGAGGACCTGAGTTTTGAGTTCGATTTAACTTTAATTCACTTAAATGTAAATAGCCATACGTGGCTTGTAGGTACCATATGAGACAGCTAAGCTCTAAATGCCCATCTCTCTTCCCCAAAGGCTGAAAGACCCCCAGGGAGTGAGCTATGCTGATCGAAACCCCAAGGCACCACCTGCGGCAGCTTCTGTCCCCCGCCGAGGAGCCCCCAGGATCCTGTGAACGTACAGTGCTGTAGGATCCCTGGAAGGAGGAGAACTTGATTTTAGATGGTGGAGGTGACTGAACACATGGAAACCAGGTCACTGTGTGTCCTTGGCTCACAATCCATAGTAATGAAATGAAGTTTCTGCTTTTTTGCCTCCACACCTCTCAAGAATTACTGGTCTCAAAAATAAATAAAAAAAAAAAAGTTAAAAAAAATTAAAAAAAAAAAATTACTGGCTGGATTTCCCCAAAATTTGGAGTGTGACTTTAGTACAGTTTGGCTTAAAACATAGGCTAAGAACACATACCATGTGTATGGGCTGGTAGTACAAGGATACCCACTTAGGGAATTCTAGATGGCACCCCATACATAGAAAACTGTTCCCCCAGAAAACTCCATTGATTGCTGTTGGGTGAGGCATAGAAAACTGTTCCCCCAGAAAACTCCATTGATTGCTGTGGGGTAAGGCATAGAAAACTGTTCCCCCAGAAAACTCCATTGATTGCTGTGGGGTGAGGCATAGAAAACTGTTCCCCCAGAAAACTCCATTGATTGCTGTTGGGTGAGGCATAGAAAACTGTTCCCCCAGGAAACTCCATTGATTGCTGTTGGGTGAGGCATAGAAAACTGTTCCCCCAGAAAACTCCATTGATTGCTGTGGGGTGAGGCATAGAAAACTGTTCCCCCAGAAAACTCCATTGATTGCTGTTGGGTGAGGCATAGAAAACTGTTCCCCCAGAAAACTCCATTGATTGCTGTGGGGTGAGGCATAGAAAACTGTTCCCCCAGAAAACTCCATTGATTGCTGTGGGGTGAGGCATAGAAAACTGTTCCCCCAGAAAACTCCATTGATTGCTGTTGGGTGAGGCATCCCATAGACCAAGGGATTTTGAAAAGGAGCACAAGATACAAGCCACAAATATAGACACCCAACTGCGATCTATCCAACACAACCCTAAGTCGCATGCACCAGGGTAAGTCACTAAACGTGTTTGGTTCATGATCCTTCCAAGCCGTACTGGGCAGAGCCATCCAGTCTTAAAGTTACGACCAGTTTCCTTTCTGATGCGAATGGGAGAGTTTTCTCAGTGCCATCGTGTTTCTATCTATATTATTTCTTTGGAATCGAAGGATACGACGAAGCTAGACTTGCCAAGTATATGTTGGTGTTGTCATTGGGCACCCATAACTTCATTAATTTATGTATTGTGTCTTTGTAAGGATTTTTCTGAGGGTGGGCTCTTTTGTGTGACAATGACACCGAATGGCCAGTTACGTATCAACACAAATACACGAGCTCTGATTCCAAAGTTATGTCAGCCAATCAGGTTTGGAAGTCACTGTTTAATATGTGAATGAACCAAAGTATAGGCATTCAGGATGCACATGTAAATATTCTTAGCTCACAAGCATATACAGGGTAACTCTTCTCTTTCTAGGTTAGGTTTTTAATTATGAAGTGATTCAACCATAATGGAAAACACCCAATAGTATAAATGGAAACAGGCACACTGACCTTACTTTCTAGACATTAACATTTTGCTGTGTTTCACCACTACCACATCCACTCTCTTGTCCTTCCTCTCTCCCCAGAGGTGAACATTATCCAAGCTGCTATATGTTATTATTATTATTTTTTAATTTTTTTTCTTTAACGTTTATTTATTTTTGAGACAGAGAGAGACAGAGCATGAACGGGGGAGGGTCAGAGAGAGAGGGAGACACAGAATCTGAAACAGGCTCCAGGCTCTGAGCGGTCAGCACAGAGCCCGACGCGGGGCTCGAACTCACGGACCGCGAGATCATGACCTGAGCCGAAGTCGGACGCTTAACCGACTGAGCCACCCAGGCGCCCCTGTTATTATTTTTTTTTAATTAAAAATCTTTTTTTAACCTTTATTCCTTTTTTGAGGGACAGAGAAAGACAGAGCATTAGTGGGGGAGGGGCAAAGAGGGAGACACAGAATTGGAAGCAGGCTCCAGGCTCCGAGCTGTCAGCACAGAGCCTGACGCGGGGCTGGAACCCACGAACCATGAGATCATGACCTGAGCTGAAGTCAGACGCTTGACCGACTGAGCCACCCAGATGCCCCTGCTGTATGTTATTCTTATGCATTTTTTCACTTTCACTACACAGACATCTACTAATATTCAATATAGGGCAAGATTCTCTGTGTTATTAGTATATATACAAATATACGGAATCATGTTGTATATTATAATTCTGTGACTTAATTGTCCTCAATATTATGCTTTTGGAAACCGCCCTGGGGGAATTTTGTGGGTCTGGCTCAATATCCACTGCATAGAATTTAGCTGTTAACCATACCAGGAAATATTGTTCAGCCACAAAAAAGAATAACATGCCACTACACGAATGAACCTTAAAAAGATTGTGCTCAGAGGGGCGCCTGGGTGGCTCAAGTGTCCAACTTCGGCTCAGGTCATGAGCTCACAGCTCATGAGTTCAAGCCCCGCGTCGGGCTCTGTGCTGACAGCTTGGAGCCTGGAGCCTGCTTCGGATTCTGTGTCTCCCTCTCTCTCTGTCCCTAACCCACTTGCATTTTGTCTCTGTCTCTCTCAAAAATAAATAAACATTATAAAATAATGAATGAAAATGGAATTATTACAACCAATCCCTCAGAGATACAAGCAATTATCAGGGAATACTATGAAAAATTATATGCCAACAAACTGGACAACCTGGAAGAAATGGACAAATTCCTAAGCACCCACACACTTCCAAAACTCAAACAGGAAGAAATAGAAAGCTTGAACAGACCCATAACCAGTGAAGAAACTGAATCAGTCATCAAAAATCTCCCAACAAATAAGAGTCCAGGACCAGATGGCTTCCCAGGGGAGTTCTACCAGACGTTTAAAGCAGAGATAATACCTATCCTTCTCAAGCTATTCCAAAAAATAGAAAGGGAAGGAAAACTTCCAGACTCATTCTATGAATCCAGTATTTCTTTGATTCCTAAACCAGACAGAGACCCAGTAAAAAAAGAGAACTACAGGCCAATATCCCTGATGAATATGGATGCAAAAATTCTCAATAAGATACTAGCAAATCGAATTCAACAGCATATAAAAAGAATTATTCACCACGATCAAGTGGGATTCATTCCTGGGATGCAGGGCTGGTTCAACATTCGCAAATCAATCAATGTGATACATCACATTAATAAAAGAAAAGATAAGAACAATATGATCCTGTCAATCGATATAGAAAAGGCATTTGACAAAATTCAGCACCCTTTCGTAATAAAAACCCTCGAGAAAGTCGGGATACAAGGAACATACTTAAAGATCATAAAAGCCATTTATGAAAAGCCCACAGCTAACATCATCCTCAATGGGGAGAAACTGAGAGCTTTCCCCCTGAGATCAGGAACACAACAGGGATGCCCATTCTCACCGCTGTTGTTTAACATAGTGTTGGAAGTTCTAGCATCAGCAATCAGACAACAAAAGGAAATCAAAGGCATCAAAATTGGCAAAGATGAAGTTAAGCTTTCACTTTTTGCAGATGACATGATGTTATACATGGAAAATCCGATAGACTCCACCAAAAGTCTGCTAGAACTGATACATGAATTTAGCAAAGTTGCAGGATACAAAATCAATGTACAGAAATCAGTTGCATTCTTATACACTAATAATGAAGCAACAGAAAGACAAAGGAAGAAACTGATCCCATTCACAATTGCACCAAGAAGCATAAAATACCTAGGAATAAATCTAACCAAAGATGTACAAGATCTGTATGCTGAAAACTATAGAAAACTTATGAAGGAGATTGAAGAAGATATAAAGAAATGGAAAAACATTCTGTGCTCATGGATTGGAAGAATAAATATTGTTAAAATGTCAATACTACTCAAAGCTATCTACACATTCAATGCAATCCCAATCAAAATTGCACCAGCATTCTTCTCGAAACTAGAACAAGCAATCCTAAAATTCATATGGAACCACAAAAGACCCCGAATAGCCAAAGTAATTTTGAAGAAGAAGACCAAAACAGGAGGCATCACAATCCCAGACTTTAACCTCTACTACAAAGCTGTCATCAACAAGACAGCATGGTATTGGCACAAAAACAGACACATAGACCAATGGAATAGAATAGAAACCCCAGAACTAGACCCACAAACGTATGGCCAACTCATCTTTGACAAAGCAGGAAAGAACATCCAATGGAAAAAAGACAGTCTCTTTAACAAATGGTGCTGGGAGAACTGGACAGAAATATGCGGAAGGTTGAAACTAGACCACTTTCTCACACCATTCACAAAAATAAACTCAAAATGGATAAAGGACCTGAATGTGAGACAGGAAACCATCAAAACCCTAGAGGAGAAAGCAGGAAAAGACCTCTCTGACCTCAGCCATAGCAGTCTCTTACTCGACACATCCCCAAAGGCAAGGGAATTAAAAGCAAAAATGAACTACTGGGACCTTATGAAGATAAAAAGCTTCTGCACAGCAAAAGAAACAACCAACAAAACTAAAAGGCAACCAACAGAATGGGAAAAGATATTTGCAAATGACATATCAGACAAAGGGCTAGTATCCAAAATCTATAAAGAGCTCACCAAACTCCACACCCAAAAAACAAAGAACCCAGTGAAGAAATGGGCAGAAAACATGAACAGACACTTCTCTAAAGAAGACATCCTGATGGCCAACAGGCACATGAAAAGATGCTCAACGTCGCTCCTCATCAGGGAAATACAAATCAAAACCACACTCAGATATCACCTCAAGCCAGTCAGAGTGGCCAAAATGAACAAATCAGGAGACTATAGATGCTGGCGAGGATGTGGAGAAATGGGAACCCTCTTGCACTGTTGGTGGGAATGCAAACTGGTGCAGCCACTCTGGAAAACAGACCTACCCTATGACCCAGCAATAGCACTGCTAGGAATTTACCCAAGGGATACAGGAGTACTGATGCATAGGGGCACTTGTACCCCAGTGTTTATAGCAGTACTCTCAACAATAGCCAAATTATGGAAAGAGCCTAAATGTCCATCAACTGATGAATGGATAAAAAAATTGTGGTTTATATACACAATGGAGTACTACGTGGCAATGAGAAAGAATGAAATATGGCCCTTTGTAGCAACGTGGATGGAACTGGAGAGTGTGATGCTAAGTGAAATAAGCCATACAGAGAAAGACAGATACCATATGGTTTCACTCTTATGTGGATCCTGAGAAACTTAACAGAAACCCATGGGGGAGGGGAAGGAAAAAAAAAAAAAGAGGTTAGAGTGGGAGAGAGCCAAAGCATAAGAGACTCTTAAAAACTGAGAAGAAACTGAGGGTTGATGGGGGTGGGAGGGAGGGGAGGGTGGGGGATGGGTATTGAGGAGGGCACCTTTTGGGATGAGCACTGGGTGTTGTATGGAAACCAATTTGACAATAAACTTCATATATTGAAAAAATAAATAAATAGATAGATAAACATTAAAACAATTTTTAAAAAACATTATGCCCAGTAAAATAAGTTGGCCACAAAAACCTGCATACTATAGGATTCCATTTATTCCATTATTAAATAGCCAAACTAGGCAAACCCTTAGACACAGAGAGCAGATTCATGCATGCCAAGGGGCTGAAGGAAAAGAGAATAGGCATGGGGTTCCTTTATGGCGGTGATGGAAATATTGTGGAATTAGAAACTGGTGATGGTTGCACAACCTTGTGAATATATTTTTAAAAACCCACTGAATTATACACTTTAGAAACAGATTATGGGGCACCTGGCTGGTTCAGTCAGTGGAACGTGCAACTCTTGATTTCGGGGTTGTAAGCTCAAGCCCCACACTGGGTGTAGAGATTACTTAAACGTCTTTAAAAAAAAAAAAAGAAGCATAGATTTTTTTTTGATGTGTGAATTAGATTTCAATAAAACAAATTTTTGAAAAGAACTTGGTTAAATTGCACAAACCATGATTTCCCTTTGTTCTTTCCTTGACTGCTAGATGTTTGGGTTGTTTTTAGAGTTGTGCTATCAGAAAAATCCTGCAAAAGACATCCTTGTACCTACCCTCTTGTTCACAAATGTGATCTTTCCATGGCATACATTTAGAAGTAAAATCTGTCTTTTCTGATGTGCACACCTTTAATCCCATGAGGAGAGGCAAACTGAAAAAAACTAAGGTACTTTTCCCTATTTATACTTTCACCAGGGATGTATAAGTTCCCAATTCCCCCATGTTCTTGCCACTTCAGAAATATATTAAACTTGATAATTTTTTTGCTGATTAAAATAGATGAACTCATAACCCAATTTAAGCCTCCTATATAAAGGTATCTCATTGTTGTTTTAATTTGAACTTTCCTGACCATTTGGGGTTTCTTTTCTGTAAATTGATGGTTTCTATCCATTGTTCATATTTCTGCTGAGCTGTCGGTCTTTTCCTTTCTGATTTTTATAATTTTTTTAATGTTTATTTATTTTTAAGAGAGAGAGAGAGAGACAGAGCATGAGTGGAGGAGGGGCAGAGAGAGAAAGAGACATAGAATCCAAAGCAGGCTCCAGGCTCTGAGCTGTCAGCACACAGCCCAATCCGGGGCTTGAACCTACCAACTCTGAGATCATGACCTGAGCCGAAGTCGGATGCTTAACCGGCTGAGCTACCCAGGCGCCCCTGTTTCTGATTTTTATACAGCAGGCACACCTTTCCTTTGTAAGCCGTGTGCTGCAAACATCTCCTGGAAGTCTGTGACATATTTTCATTCCTTTTGTATCTTTTAAATGTTAGCTACTCAAAGTAACTCATCTTTTCATCTATATGTTGAGAGACTTCTCTGTGTCCTGACTAGCTTTACATGACAAATATACTCTTCTATATGTTCTAAATTTAAAACATTTTCAATTTTTGGGCGCCCGGGTGGCTCAGTCAGTTAAGTGTCTGACTCTTGACATCAGCTCAGGTCACGATCTCACGGTTTGTGAGATCGAGCCCCACATTGGGGCTGCTTGGAGCTGCTTGGGATTCTTTGTCTCCCTCTCTCTCTCTGCCCCTCCCCTGCTCATGCTCTCTCTCTCTCTCTCACACATACACACACATACACAGAGAAATAAATAAACATTAAACAATGTTTTCAATTTTCTTTTTTATATTTCATACATCTGATACTAATTTTTGTCTGAGGCATGAGGTGGGGATCTAATTTTTTCCACTTGCAAAACCAATTGCCCTAGTGCCCTTTATTATTGAAAGACCCGTTTTTTTCCTTCAAATTGTGTCTTCATAGTGCCTGAGTGGCTCAGTCAGTTAAGCGTCCAACTCTTGGTTTCAACTCAGGTCTTGACCTCATGGTTTGTGCGTTTGAGCCCTGTGTCTGGCTCTGTGCTGACAGTGCAGAGCTTGCTTGAGATTCTCTCTCTCTCCCTCTCTCTCTGCCTCTTCCCTGCTTGCTTTCTCTTCTGAAATAAATGAATAAACTTAAAAAAATTGTGTCTTCAATCTGATGAAATATGTTCACTTGTTTTTACTTTTTATTTTATTTTTAAAAATAAAAATAAAAAATAAATATTTATTTATTTTCGGGAAAGAGAGGGACAGAGTGAGTGGAGGAAGGGAGAGAGAGAGAGAGAGAGACACAGAATCCAAAGTGGGCTCCAGGCTCTGAGCTGTCAGCACAGAACTTGACGTGGGGCTCAAACCCACAAACCATGAGATCATGACCTGAGCAGAAGTTGGATGCCCAACCGGCTAAGCCACCCAGGTGCCCCTTCTTTTTTATTATTTATTTGAGAGAGAACACAAGCAGGGGAGAGGGGCAAAGAGAGGGAGGGAGGAGGGGAGGGAGGAGGGAAGAGAGAGAGAGAGAGAGAGAGAGAGAGAGAGAGAGAGAGAGAGAGAGAGAATCTGAGGCAGGCTCCACACTCAATACAGAGCCCCACATGAGGCTCAATCCCATGACCCTGGGATCATGACCTGAGCTGAAATCAAGAGTCAGGTGCTCAACCGACTGAGCTGCCCAGGCGTCTCAAAATATGCCCCCTCCTATTCCATCATGCTGCCTTCCATTCTTAGCATAGTTCAAACTCTTGGTAGGAAGTGACAAAAGGAGAAACCTAATTTGGAAGGGCTTGAAAACAATAAGGAAAAATGGGGTGGGGGTGGGGGTACTGGGCTTGCTTCAGTTGGTGCAACATGTGACTCCTGATCTTGACTTGAAGCCCCATGTTGGGTGTAGAGCTTACATAAAGAGAGAGAGAGAAAGAGAGAGAGAAGGAGGGAAAGAAGGAAGAAATTGAGTCATGTAACCTAACTAAGCAAAAGACAGAGCTACAGATATCTTCTGACAATTGCATCCACAGGCTCAAATATCATTTACACTTCTCTTCTCTGTATCTCTCTTCCCTATTTCTATTTCTGGGTTATCATTATTATTCAGACCAGCTGTCCCGAGGAGTCTGGGACTGACAGTGACAATTCTAGGCTTACAGCCTTGCAGACTTTTAGCCAAAGAGGTAAGGGGGGCTTTCACTTACTAGATCAATTTAGAAAAAGATATTATCGGCTACCTTTGGAACATGCTAGAAACCCAACTCACAAAAGTGTTAAACACAGAGGAAAGAAATCAAGCATTTATCTTGCCTTTCACTTATAACCTGCACCTCAGGAAAACTACACAGTTTAGGAGGCCAAACTTCCACTCGTACATAATTACAACTAATCCATGAAGAAGAAAGCCTCCAGCACTTATCTTGGGTGAATGCATGCCCCCACCTTATCAGGAATAATAAGGGTTTAGCATCCTTCATCCATGTATCTAAACAATGGATAGAAAACTCAAGCCTCCCAGCTCCTAGACCAGAGGTCAGCAAATTTTTCTGAAATGGACCAGAGGGTAGTATTTTCAGCCTTTGTGGACCACAGGATCTCTTATGACAACTCACCTCTGCTCTTGAAGCATGAAAGCAGCCATATCTGTTATGTGAAACAAATAGATGGGGCTGTGTTCTAATAAAACTTTATTTACAAACACAAGTGATGGGCCTATGGCCAACACCCGTCCTAGACCATCGCTTTTTGAAATCCGAATGCATCACCGGAATAAGAATTGAATTAAGCTAGGACATATGTGTTCTGGGGTGCAACGGGAGACCTTTTTGCCCCTTCCTCAGTTTTCAGATCCAACAGAGTGGGAAACAAGCAGGATAGAATGGTTCCTGGGGTCCTCTCTGTCTTGACATGCAAAGCCCCAGGGGCCATCCCTCCTACCACAGAGGTGGTTTTGCCTAAAGGAGGGGCCCATGAGGTCATAAGAGTGGGGCCCCGATCTGCGAGGATTAGTGTCCTTATGAGAAGAGCCACCCAAGAGTTTGCCCTCTCTCTCTGTCTCTGTCTCTCTCTCCACCCACTGCATGAGCACAGAGAAAGGTCACATGAAGACACAGCAAGAAGGTGGTCATGTGCAAGCCTGAAAGACCACTCTTGCCAGATAGTTCATTGGCTGTCACTGTATCCTGCACCTCCTGCCTCCAGAATTAGGGCGATAAATGCCTTTTGCTTAAATCACCCATTCTAGGGACGCCTGGGTGGCTTAGTTGGTTAAGCGTTGGCTTTGGCTCGGGTCATGATCTCACAGTTCGTGAGTTTGAGCCCCGCCTCAGGCTCTGTGCTGACCGCTCAGAGCCTGGAACCTGCTTTGGATTCTGTGCCTCCCTCTCTCTCTCTGCCCCTCCCCCACTCACGCTCTGTCTCTCAAAAATGAATAAATGTTAAAATAATTAATAAATAAATCAATAAATCACCCATTCTACAGCATGTTATTTTGGCAGCTGGAGGGAGTCTCCTATGGTGTGTGTGTGCATGAGAGAGAGAGGAGAGAGAGAGAGAGAGGAGAGAGACTTTGTAGAGCAGAGGCCCCTCTAGGTTCACAATCCAGAGTGTGTCTTCTCTTTTCCCTTTTTTCCCTTTCTCCAAGCTTACTGACCCCTCACCCTCCTCTGCTTCCTGTCCTCACCACAACCCCCCCCCCCCCCCCCCGTGCCCAGTGCCCTCCCCCAACTCACACAGTGGGAGCAGAGAGGCAGACACACCCAAAGAAGGTGGGAGAATCTGGGACAGGCCAGGGCTCCAAGATTCAGGAGGCCTCTCTGCTCTGGGACTTGTTCACCCCCTTCCCAAGCCAGTTGCTGTAGTCAGTGGCAGCGATGCGACCGGGACTGTCAAGGTGAGGCCAGAAGCTGCAAAATTCTCCTGGAAACAAGCTCACATCCAAGTTGCAGAACCAGCTGTCTCTCTTCACAACGAGAGTAGGAACTTGTTCCCAAGATACACGCCTAAGAGGTTCAAGGTGGCAGGAGTAGAGCAGGAAGCCCCAAGCCCGGGGTCCCTTCTGGAGGTGAGCTCCTGTGACTTGCTCTGTGCCCCCTGGAGCTGGCTTAGCTGGCACCCCAGCTTCAGCCAGAAACTCCCAGGATCTGGGCCCCTGAAGGAGCTTCCACTTTGCTCCCCTCTGCTCCCCACACAGGCTAATGAGGTGCTGGAGAGCCCCGCCCCCCCCCCCCCCCCCCCCCCGCCTCGGGGAGAGGGTGGTAGCTGGGGGGAGGGTGATCGTACCTCTGTTCCTCAAGTCCAGGAAGTCATTCTCTTCAAAACTTGGGAGTTCTCAGTGCCCATCTGTCTCACCATGTGGAGGAAGCCGCTCTTTAACAAGAAACCCGAGGATGATTCAGAGCCCCCCCCCCCCCCTCCAAGGAGAACAGGGAGTGCCTGTCGCTTTTGTTTTCTTGCTCTCACTGCTTCCCAAACTCAGCACCCCCTCCCTGCCCTCCATCCGCACAGCTTTCTCGCTCAGTCATTCCTGGAACCCTCTGAGCTCAAAATAAATTAATTAATTACATAAATGGCACCCCCCACCAAAAAAAAAAAAAAAAAAAGGTTTTTGAGTCAGAGCTAGTCTGAGGAGGGATTTTGTTTTCAACACGGTCTTGACAAATATCGTTAAAACCGATGACCCCGACAGCTATCATTCCTGGACATCCCCTCTGGTGTTCCTCCTAAATTACTAGAGGACATCTCCAATTTTATTTTATTTAAAAAAAAATTTTTTTTTCAACGTTTATTTATTTTTGGGACAGAGAGAGACAGAGCACGAACAGGGGAGGGACAGAGAGAGAGGGAGACACAGAATCGGAAACAGGCTCCAGGCTCTGAGCTGTCAGCACAGAGCCCGACGCGGGGCTCGAACTCACGGACCGCGAGATCGTGACCTGGCTAAAGTCGGACGCTTAACCGACTGCGCCACCCAGGCGCCCCCAAAAAAAATTTTTTTTAATGGTTGTTTATTTTTGAGAGAGAGACAGAGCGTGAGTGGGGGGAGGGGCAGAGAGAGAATGAGACACAGAATCCAAAGCAGACTCCAGACTGAGCTGTCAGCACAGAGCCCGACGCGGGGCTCGAACCTACCAACTGTGAGATCCTGACCTGAGCCGAAGTCGGACGCTTAACTGACTGAGCCACCCAGGCACCTCTTCAGTTTTAAGGAAGTGACTCCTGATTGCTTATTTTCTAAAATTCTAAATGCAGCAGCCAGGGCACGTCCACTGTTGTTCTCCTAACTTGTGTCCAGTGGGTGCGACCCGAGGGGGAAGAGGCCAGGACTGTGGAAAGGGAGTGTCCTTTGTTTTCAGATGGTGTTGGGTATATGTTCGGGTCATGTGAACCTAAGGAAGATTTCTTAAAATCTCTAGGACTCCACGTCCTTGCCCTAGAGAGACAGGCATCCGATAGGGTTGCTGTGAGTGGAAAGACCCACTGTCCCAGTTTTCCCAGGACTGGGGGGCGGAGGAGGAGGGGGTGCGGGGGGGGGGTGTCCCAGGATGTGGGAACAAGGAGTTTCACAGGACACGGATGTTTCAGTTTTGGGGGCTAAAACTGAGAACATCGCGGGCAAATAGGAAGACTGTGTCACCCTCATTGTAAGCATACAAGCTGTAAAGACGGAGGTGTGATAAGTACATTGGCTCAGAAAACCGCTCCTTCCTTCCGCCCCCGTTACCCTAATGCAGCCACCTCCCAGGTCTCCTTCTTTACCTGTGCCCGTGGGGGACATCTAAGGCAAGTCTCGCGACCTCCACGGTCATCTCAGGTAATAAAGGCGTCCAATTAGGTACATGCAAGGGAAAAAGAGTGTCAGTTCGGTAATTGAAACGCTTTTGTCAGGTTGCAGGCCGCTGCAGCGAGCACAGTCAGCTTTCTCTTTATTTCCCCAGCTGGTGCTTCTGTCCACTCTCCAGCCCTGGTTCTCACCTGCAGTCCCCCTGATGCTTGTAAATGCACCTCTTCTGGGCGTTCACAGAGGGCCCCCCTGCTCTGCCTTTGGGGTCCATCACATCGCCAGCCTCTCTGCAGGGCTCACCTTCTACCTCCAGGTGGCGCCGGTGGAAAGGACATAAGACACCTGATTCATTCATTCTGTCCCAAGTGTCTTCAGAGGCATGGTCTCGAGCCCTTGAAAAGTGTCAAAGGTGGACACGATCCCATTCTTCTCTGAGCCTGCTCTCACCCCAAACCAAGTGGAAGCTTCTTCCCCCCATGAAGCTTGGAGTGAGAAACTGGCAACCTTGTTACACTCCCACGTTGGGACTCCCAGCACCCCAAGAGCTCTCGGAAACAAACACACGAAAACAAAACAAATCAAGGGTTCTAGTTCCGACACCCTTTTTTCGTACCTTCAGGCGAACACGAACCCTGTCCCTGGTCGCTGACCGTCACTCTTCAAAATCGTCAAGGTCATTCAAAACAAGGAAAGTCTGGAAACCATTGCAGTCAAGACGAGGCACGATGTATCAATGTCATGTATCCCCGAACAGGACAAAGGATGTTATGTAGAAACTAAGCACATCTGAATAAAGCATGGACTTTAGGTAACAGTAATGTATCAGTGTTGGTTCATCAACTGTGACAAATGTACCGTACTAATGGAGGATATAGGGGAAATTGATAACAGGTCATAGAGTAAAGGGGGATCTTTTTGTACTCTCTTTGCAATGTTTCTGTAAATCTAAAACTATTTTTTTTAAGTTTATTTCTTTTGAGAGAGAGAGAGAGAGAGAGAGAGAGAGAGAGAGCATGTGCATGCACGAGTGGGGTAAGGGCAGAGAGAGAGGGAGAAGGAGAGAATTCCAAGCGGGCTCCTCACTGTCAGTGCAGAGCCTGACATGGGGCTCGATCCCACAAACCGTGAGATCATGACCTGAGCCAAAAAAGCAAGACTCTGATGTTCAACTGACTGAGCCACCCAGGCGCCCTGATCTAAAACTATTCTAATTAAATGCTTCGTTGTTAGGGGCGCCTTGGTGGCTCAGTCGGTTAAGCATCCAACTTCGGCTCAGGTCACGATCTCATGGGCGGTGAGTTCAAGCCCCGCGTCGGGCTCTGTGCTGACAGCTCAGAGCCTGGAGCCTGCTTGGGATTCTGTGTCTCCCTCTCTCTCTCTCTCTCCCCCTCCCCCACTCATGCTGTCTCTCTCAAAAACGAACATTAAATTTTTTTTAAAAAAATTAGTTGTTAAAGGGTGAGAGAAAGCGTGTAAGTGCAGGGTGCTGGGAACAGCCTGAGTGCAAGGTGCTGGGGACTAGCATAGGCGCAGGGTCCTGGAACGTCACTCCCAGCCATTCAGGTCCTCCTGGCTGATGCTGGGATATTGTGGAGCAGACATCCCCACCCCCACTGTGCTCTGCCCAGATTCCCAACCTTATGATCCAATGGTGACAGTTGTTTTAGGCCACTTAGTTTGGGGTGGTTTGGCATAAACCAATAGATAACCAGAACAGGGAAGGAGCAACACTGGGAGCTGGCAATTTGAAGGGAGGAGGGGGGGGAAGCCTGTATTCCCACGGCCCCTGCTCCACGTCTAGGTTGCTGCTGCCATTTTTTGCCACTAGGTGGCGGCTAATGATTGTCTCCAGCAGAAAGGAAGATGGGGAAGAAGGTCCCCCCCCCCAGTCCACGCAGCCCTGAGTCTAGTGTCCAACAAACCTCACTTAGAACCGTAATGGCGATTTCCTAACAGAAACTCAGTCCCATCCTGCACATCTCCACACTCATACCCTCATTTCCAGCCTCAAGCTGTTTGCACGATCCCAAGAGGCTCCCCAAAGCAGATCAGGAGCCACACACACACACACACACACACACACACACACACACAGGGGTCCCTTTTCCTTGTTCCAAAAACCCCAGTTCTGCAGTTTGAGAGAGAGAGAAAAGCTGGGGAGGTCATGCTTCACCCCCCGCCCCCCGCTCTGCTTTCTGCCCCACGGTCGGTCTTTTGCTGACCCTTCAGGAAATGAGATATAGTTTATTGCGACATCATGCTCCCCACTGAGCCTGCCTCTCTCTCTCTCTCTCTCTCTCTCTCTCTCTCTGTCTCTCTCTCGCTGTGAGTCCTCACTGACACGACAAAAATCCAGACCGTCAGATTCCAACTCATCAAATAAGACTTACCATATGCTCCAGCTGTTCTGTGTCTGGGCATACAAGCCAAAGAATCAAAAGCCGGGACTCAAATGTGCAGATTTGTATCAGATATTTGCATGCCCGTGTTCACAGCAGCATTATTCGCAATAACAGAAAGGTAGAAGCAGTCTACCAGCAGATGAATGAATAAACAAAATGTGGTGTGTGCATACATATTAGTTAGCTTAGGCTGCAACCCCAGAATATCATAGCTGGGCAGCTTAAGCAACAGAAATGTATCTTCTCGGGGGCGCTTGGGTGGCTCAGTCGGTTGGACGTCTGACTCCGGCTCAGGTCACCATCTCACGGCTCATGAGTTCGAGCCCTTCATTGGGCTCGGTGCTGACAGCTCAGAGCTTGGAGCCTGCTTCCGATGCTGTGTCTCCCTCTCTCTCTGCCCCTCCCCCCCACTCATGTTCTGTCTCTCAAAAAAGAATAAACGTTAAACATTTTTTTAAAAAAAGAAAAGACACCAGTCCTAATAGGGTGCCGTCCTTATGACCTCATTAAACCTTAACTATCTCCATAAATGACCCAACTCCCAATATAGTCACATCGGAGGTTAGGGCTTGAACTTACGACTTTGGGGCAGACAGATTCAGCCCATTAAACCACACACTGGAATATCATACAGCCCTTAAAAGGAAGGACCTTCTACACTTCCCATGTTACAACATGGATGAAACTCAAAGACATTATGCTCAGTGAAATAAGCCAGGACGTAAAAGGACAAATCCTGTATGATTCCTCATACATGAGTGCCTATGGTAGTCAAACTCAGAGGCAGAAAATAGTCTCCAGCGGCTGGAGGGAGAGAATGAGGGGTGATTGCTTCATGGCTACGGAGATTCACTGTGGGAAAACGGAAGCCCTTCTGAAGGAAATGGACAGCAATGTGAATGGACTTCCTGCCACTGATCTGTAGCCTTTTTAAAAAAAAATTATTTAAGTATTTATTTATTTTGGAGAGAAGGAGAGAGACAGAGCATGAGCGGGGGAAGGGCAGAGAGAGAGGGAGATACAGAATCCAAATCAAACCCCAGGCTCCGAGCTGTCAGCCCAGAGCCCGACGTGGGGCTCGAACCCACAAACTGTGAGATCATGACCTGAGCCAAAGTCAGACACCCAACCGACTGAGCTACCCAGGTGCCCCTGAACTGTATGTAACCTTAATAATGATTAAAATGGTAAATGTTATGATTACACATCTTTTACCACAATAAAAAAAATTTTTTTCCTAACTCGTGTGGATTAACCAGAAAATCCCTAGGGGCCTGCATCTGATGGAATAAGATGGAGAAAATTAACAAGTAAGCCTGCAGGAGAGGAAACTTGTAATCAAGTCAGGTGGTCCATCAAGGAATGACTCCTGCTTTAGGGCTTTCCCTGTACTTTACCAGGGTTGCACCCATAATGGTTAAACTCCCTGTAATGGTTAAACCCCTGTCAGGGAAACAGGAGACAGAGGCTGATACAGCTCCCTGTCTTGAGCAAATCCCCCATTTCTGGAATTATTTTATTTATCTAGCTATTTAACAAACATTTGTTTAACACCTACAATGTGCCAGGTTTTTTGTTTTTTGGGGGGGGGTTTTTTGCAAGGGCTATTACTATTTTTTTAATGTTTATGTATTGATTGATTTGGGGATGGGGGAAGGACAGAGAGAAAGAGGAAGAGAGAGAGAATCCCAGGCAGGCTCATCAATGTCAACACAGAGCCAGACATGGGGCTCGATCCCAGGAACTGAACCATGAGCTCATGACCTGATCCTAAATCAAGAGTCAGACGCTTAACCAAATCACTCAGGTGCCCAGGGCTATTACTATTTTTAAAAAAAGAGCCAAAAATAAAAAATAAAAAATAAATTTGAAAAAGGGGGGCGCCTGGGTGGCTCAGTTGGTTAAGCTTCTGACTTCAGCTCAGGTCACGATCTCATGGTTGGTGAGTTCCAGCCCCTCGTCTGGCTCTGTGCTGATAGCTCAGAGCCTGAAGCCTGCTTTGGATTCTGTGTCTCCCTCTCTCTCTGTCCCTCCCCTGGTCACACTCTGTCTGTCTGTCTGTCTGTCTCTCAAATATAAATAAAATAAAAAAAAAAAAAGTAGTCAAGGTCCCCACCTTCATGGAGCTTATATTCTACTTGGAAAGATGGGCAGAACCAAGTAAGCAAATATTTACAGATTATGCTGGATATAAACAGGGTGATATGATAGAACCTAAAAGATGTGTGGAGGGTAGGTCTTACCTTTAGGAAGGGAGTTAGGGAAGGCTTGGAAGGAAAGTGTTTATGAGAATTAAACACCGTGAAGTATCCAGCCAAGAGAAATGGAAAGGGAATTGCCATTCAGGCAGCCATTCAACCAGTGCAAAGGCCCTGAGGCAGGGGAAACTTGGCATATTACACGTCTAAAAACTGATACAAGACCAGTGCAACCCGGGGCAGAACAAAGCACAGGAAGAAAGGTACAAAGCCAGATCATGCGGAGCCAGGAGAAGAAATCTGAATTTCCATCTAAGCGGAAAGTGCCTTCGTAACACTGATAAGGGAGACGCGAAAATTCCTAAGAGCTCCTTATCTTGTGGTTTTTTACGTCTCACACTAGAGGGTTCCTTGTTTTTCCTTGAGTAGACAGTGAAGGTTTAGAGCTGATACCCTCAGATTCTGCGCTGTGCCCTCCTCTGACACCACATAGACCTCTCTGGGCTCCAGTGGATAGTGCTGCCACAATGTTCATGGACAGGTCTTTGTTGCAACACCTGTTTTCAGTTATAGGAAACATCCAGCATTGGTCAATCCACAGAGACAGAAAGTAGACAAGGGGCTCTCAGGGACTAGGGGTAGGAGGAAATGGAGAGTAGGTGTTCGGTGAGGCCAGGGTTTCCTTCTGGGGCATAAGACATCTCGTAACAACGTTGGGAATGTACTAACTTCTGCTGGGTGGTTTGCTTAAAAATGGTTAATGGTTGGGGCGCCTGGCTGGCTCATTTGGTGAAGCATGCGACCCTTCATCTGGGGGGTATGAGTTGGAGCCCCACGTTGGGTGCAGAGATTACTTAAAAATAAAATCTTAAAAAAATTTTTTTTAATTAGTTAATTTATTTTGAGAAAGACGGAGAGAGTGAGCCGGGGAGGGACAGAGAGAGAGAGAGAGAGAGAGAGAGAGAATCCCAAGCAGTCTCCACAATGTCAGTGTAGAGCCTGATGTGGAGCTCGAACTCACGAACCATGAGATTATAACCTGAGCCAAAACCAAGATTCGGATGCTTAACCGACCGAGCCACCCACGCTCCCCAAAAATAAAATCTTAAAGAAAAAAAATGGTTAATGGTTAAGTTTACATTGTGTGAATTTTACCTCGATTAAATAAGTAAACAACTTTGTAAATATCATGACGTCTAAACAAATACGTCTGTGGGTCTTATCTGTCCCTCTGGCCATGAGTTTGAATCTTCTTCTTCGGGCTTTAAAAAAAATAAAAAGACAAATATTACACAGAAAAATTTACATGGTTAGACTGCATTTTCATGAAGTTCAAACATAAGCAAAATGAAACAACTTTCTTTAAAGAATAGAATTATAGTTTGCAAAACTATAAGGAAAAGGGAAGGATTTGGGGTGCCTGGGTGGCTCAGTCAGTTAAGTGTCTGACTTCAACTCAGGTCATGATCTCGTAGTTCATGAGTTTGAGCCCTGCATGGGGCTCTGTGCTGACAACTCAGAGCCTGGAGCCTGCTTCGGATTCTGTGTCTCCCTCCCTCTCTGCCCCTCCCCTGCTCATGATCTGTCTCTCTCTGTCTCAGAAATAAATATTTAAAAAAATAAAAATAAAAATAAATAAAAATAAATGATGGGGCGCCTGGGTGCCCAGGTGGTTAACTGTCTGACTTCAGCTTGGATCATGATCTCACAGTTTGTGGGTTCGAGCCCCGCGTCGGGCTCTGTGCTGACAGCTCAGAGCCTGGAGCCTGCTTCGGATTCTGTGTCTCCCTCTCTCTCTGCTCTTCCCCTGCTCACTCAGTCTCTCTCTCTCTCTCTCTCTCTCTCAAAGATGAATAAATGTTAAAAAAATTTATAAATATATAGAAGGTGAAGTGATGCAAGTTAATGCTTCAATAACTGGTCCCGTATCATGATGTGTTTCCAGTTACTGGTCTTTGCTGGGTCTCCGCTCCCTTCCCCCACCTCCGAGGAGTCCACCAGACTGCAGGTGGCAAAGAAGGTGCAGAGTGAAGGCCTTGCTGCACAAAGAGCCATTCCCAAGACCAGAGGACTCTCCCCTGAGGCAGACAGCTCTCAGGGCATCCCCAAGCCGGCTGGGCTCAAAGTCAAGAAGGAAAAAAAACAAACGTGTTGCTGATCCCCTTCCCTGGCTCTGACCGGAGTTTATAATTACACGTCCATTACTGTGATTATGTGATTAATATCTGTTTCCCTCACCAGACTGTCAGCTCCCTGGGGGTCCCTTTTTTGCTCTCTACTGTATGCTGAGCCCAAAGTGCCACTCGATAAATAATAACAGCAGGGCTGATCGAGTCATGACCCCGTGCCAGGTTGTCCTCCAGGGCTCTGCAGGGATTAGGACAGCATTACTCCTGGCAGCGGCTGTAGGGGTAGCACACGAGGAGCTCCTGTAAGGGATGAAGAAGTGGCGAAAAATTGCTCGGGCTGTGTAAGGTGGAGCCAGGGTTTCCCCACCAGCCCCTGCCCCACGCTCCCGCCACCTGTCCAAGGCCGTGAACCCACCTCCCCATCTCTTCCCCAACAGCATCCTCAGCAAGGAGGCTGCTGGGAACCCTGGGACAGTTTGTAATTATATAACATGTCGTATCATACAAATATTAACTTACATGTTATATTATAAATATCGTACGGATACACTACAATAGATTATATTGTATGTTATGTTTCATATATGTAACGTTATGAATGCTATAGTCATATAACATGAGAGGCTACTGGGCGCCTGGGTGGCTCAGTTGGTTGAGTGTCCGACTCTTGATTTCGGCTCAGGATTTTGGCTCACGCCATGATATGGTTCGAGCCCCACATTGGGCTCTGCTCCAACAGTGTGGAACCGCCTTGGAATTATCTCTCTCTTTTCTTTCTGTCCCTCCCCTGCTCTCTTTCTCTATCTCTCAAAATAAATAAACAAACTTAAAAAAAAAAAAAAAACGAAAACAAAGGGGCACCTGGGTGGCTCAGTCAGTTGAGCCTCTGACTTCGGTCCAAGTCATGATCTGGCAGTTCACGAGTTTGAGCCCCATGCCTGGCTCTGTGCCGATGGCTCAGAGCCTGGAGCCTGCTTCGGATTCTGTGTCTCCCTCTCTCTCTGCTCCTCCTCCACTCATGTTTTGTCTGTCTCTCTCAAAAATAAATAAACATTAAAATTTAAAAAAATGAATAAATAAAAAATTATATTTAAAAAAACCATGATAGGGGCGCCTGGGTGGCTCGGTCGGTTAAGCGGCCGACTTCGGCTCGGGTCACGATCTTGCGGTCCGTGAGTTCGAGCCCCGCGTCGGGCTCTGTGCTGACGGCTCAGAGCCTGGAGCCTGTTTCAGATTCTGTGTCTCCCTCTCTCTGACCCTCCCCCGTTCATGCTCTGTCTCTCTCTGTCTCAAAAATAAATAAACGTTAAAAAAAAATTTTTTTTTAAATAAATAAAAAAAATAAATAAACCATGATAGGCTATTAATATAAATCATATTTATGTAATGATTACTATAATATATAATGATGCTATATGGCTATATAGTTACTTAATTGTATTTATTTAAAAAATATTTTTAATGTTTATTTTTGAGAACGAGAGACAGAGTGCAAGCAGGGGAGAGCCAGAAAGAGAGAGAGACACACAGAACACAAAACAGGCTCCAGGCTCTGAGCCGTCAGCACAGACAGCTCGCAGGGCTTGAACTCATGAACTGCGAGATCATGACCTGAGCCGAAGTTGGATGCTTAACCAATGGAGCCACCCAGGTGCCCCTATAATTGTATTTATAATATGTAACTAAACATAGAAAATGTTAAGATAACATATCAACATATTAAATATCCATATTATTAATATAGTAACCAATTAACTATAATCACACACTATATATTATTAGTATATAAAATATTATATATGATATGTGTAATTATCTTTAAGTTGTAAATATAACATTTAAGAAATCAAACTCATGATGTTAGCACATTTGTATTCATAAATCAGCACATTTTCTCTATTGTAATTTTTTTTTAAGATTTTATTTGTCAAGTAATCTCTACACCCAACGTGGGGCTTGAACTCAAGACCTCAAGATCAAGAGTTTGCTGTACCAGCTGAGCCAGCCAGGTGATCCTATTTCAAACATTTTTAAGTTTAAGAGACTTTGGCCTTTGAGAGGTAACAGACGAGCTTCAGCTATTCCTGTGAAACCAAAGAATGCACTCAAGCCACGATTTTCTTTCTTTCTTTTTTTTTTTTTTTGGCTGCGTCTACAGAAAGGCAACTTTCTCTTTTTTTAAATACTCATTTATTTTTGAGAGGGGAGGAGGGGCAGAGAGGTGGGGGGCAGGGGGACAGAGGACCCCAAGCAGGCTCTGCACTGACAGCAGAGAGCTCCAGGTGGGGCTCGAACTCACCAACAGTGAGATCATGACCTGAGTGGAAGTCAGACGCCCACCCGACTGCGCCTCCCGGGAACCCCCTCCAGCTGTGACTGTGGAGTTGAAATACACACCTGGTCTTCCCAAGGTGCGAGGCCGGTCCTTGGGCCTGAGCGCTGGAGCCCTGGACGTGGGTCTTGGTTCTCTGTAGCATCAGCTGGTGCTGTTCTGGTTCCTACCAGCTTTCTAGTGCACAGTGATGACAGCGTTCCCTGAGAACACAGCCACTGTCCCTGCAACTCTCCCTGCCTCCTTCTGAGCCCTGGGGATGCGTGTCCCCACCAACCGTCTCCTGGAGCCCAGGGCGGCTCTTCTGTCAGGCACCTCCAAAGCCCCCTGCCTGTCCCTGGCCCCGTCCCAGAGCCCCGTGTGTCACACCGTTTCCAGGCACTAGAATCTGTCCAGCCCGCTGGGGCTGCCCTAACAAAGCACCACAGACCAGACCGGTGGCCTGAAGGACACTGTGTACTGTCTCCGGGTTCTGGAGGCAGGGAGTCCAGGGTCAGGGAGTCTCGGGGTTGTCTCCTTCTGAGGACCGTGAGGGAGAATCTGTTCCCGGCTCTCTCCTCGGTTCACAGGCAGCTGAGGGCCTCTGTTTCTTCCCTCGGCGCCTGTCTGCGTCCTCCCCTCCTTACAAGGACTCCAGTCATACTGGAGGAGAGTCCACCCTGATGACCTTGCTTTCACCTGGGTACCTCTGTACAGACCCTGAGATCCTGGGGGTCGGGATCCCAGCAGAGGCGTCTGGGTGGGATGCAGTTCAACCCACGATGTGTGTGCTCTAAGCTGCTGAGTTTTCTGGTCACTCTGTGGGTTTGTTGACATATGACTTCGGGGCTGCTAAGTAGGTTTCTGGAGAGCACAAGGGGTCACTCTTCGCCACCCCGGAACACACAACCATATCCAAACAGACTCCAAATCAAAGCTCTTAAATTTCCAAACCTTTAATCCCAAACCAGACCACAGCGAGGCCAGACCCAGCGATTTCCCCTCCCCCTCCCCTGTTTCCCCAAGGTTCAAATTAGTTGGAAGATGCCTCTCCCACAAGTGAATACATCCAGATCTGGGAAATGAATCGGTCCAAGTCCGTCCTAAGACCCCCTGACCTCATCCCTCCCACCCTACTCCCCAGTTACCCCATCAGGTCCCCCTGCAAGCCTTCCCTGGGGACCCTCGTTTGTAAAAGCCCTCTCTCCATCGTACCCCATGCATCCCAATTCGGCCACCGAGAAGAACATATTCACAGAGGGAAAACATGAGGCAGGAGAGGGAGGTTTGTGCAAACAACGTGTGCCCCACAGCAGGCAGAACACAGTTTCTCCAGGACAAGGGGAAAGACTTTGAGGGATAAGAAGAAGAAAAGGAAGGAGTTAGAGAAGGCACAGTGCTGGCTCTAGGTGGCCCTGTGCCCCAGCTTGGGGCAGAGTGAGCCCCAGGGCCCCGGAGGCAAGGTGAGCAGGAGGAAGCAGCCACTGGCCAGCAGGAGGACCAGGCTGGCCCCCATCCCACAGCCCAGGGACCAGGAGTATTCGTAGGCCAGGGCTGGGGCTGGGGGAGGCTCAGGGCTGACTCTTTGCAGCAGGGCTTGGACAGAATGCCGGAACACCTCCAGGCTGACCAGGAGCAGCAGGCCTGTGGGGAGAGGACAGGCATGGCGCTCAGGCCCCCGGGGACCCCGACCTGGGTCTGAGCGTCTCCCCAGCACACCCCATCTCATGCTCGTTCAAACAGGAAACCTGGGGGGCCCTCAGCACCACCCCACCTAATTCCTTCGACAGCTACTTACTAAACACCAACCCTATAGCACGAGTCTGGAAGCTGGAGATAAAGAAGGAACACAACACAGACAGAGGCAGAAGGGAGAGTAGTGGTCACCAGAAGCTGAGGGGCTGGGGGAACGGGATGGGGGGTGGGGGCTGCTGTTTGATGGGGACAGAGTTGTGCTTGGGGAAACACGAAAGTGAAAAGGCTCTGGAGATGGATGGTGAATGTGCTTAGTGCCACAGAACTGAGCACAAAACAGTTGAAATGGTAAATTTTATCTTATGTGTGTTTTAGCGCTTTAAAAAAGAAAAATGTGGGGGCGCCTGGGTGGCTCGGTCGGGCGGCTGACTTGGGCTCAGGTCATGATCTCACGGTTCATGGGTTCGAGCCCCGTGTCCGGCTCTGTGCTGATGGCTCGGAGCCTGGAGCTGCTTCAGATTCTGTCTGTCTCTCTCTCTCTCTCTCTCTCTCTCTCTCTCTCTCTCTGCCCTTTCCCCGCTCACGCTCTGTCTCTCTCTCTCAAAAATAAACATTAAAAAAATTTTAAAAAGGAAAAAGCAGGGGTGCCTGGGTGGCTTAATTGGTTGAGCATCCAACTCTTGATTTCAGCTCAGGTCATGATTCCAGCGTCGTGGGATCGAGCCTTGTGTCAGGCTCCAAGCTGAGTGTAGAGCCTGCTTAAGATTCTCTCTCTCTCTCCGCCCCTCACTCCTGCTCACTCTCTCTCTCTCAAAAAAAAAAAAAAAATCAAAGTCCAAAATCAAAAACATGAAAATCAATTAAAGACTACATTAAAGAAATTGTTTGAAAAAATAAAAGGGGCACCTGGCTGGTTTGGTGGGTAGAGAATGCGACTCTTGATCGCTGGGTCATGATTTCAAGCCTCATGTTGGACATGGAGTTTACTTTTAAAAAAGTAAGGCTTTTGGAAAGAGTGATAGTAAAATCTGGAATAGTTGAACTCACCATGGAAGCACAGAACAGAAGGTGGTTGCCAAGGGCTGGCGGGGGAGGGGAAAGGGGAAGATGTGGGGCAAAGGTACAGAACTCAATTACGCAAGACAACAAAGAGTGGTGGGGATTTCATGTGCAGCAGGGTGACTATAGTTAGCAATACTGTATCACACATGTTACAAGATGAGAGCCTCGGTTTTCTCACCACACACACCAAGGTGGCCACGTGAGGTGATGCATGTTGTTAACTAGTTTAACTGTGGTGATCACTTCATGACGTGCATGTATATCAAAACCCCAAGTTGTACACCTTAAAGATCTACAATTTCTACTCACCATTCATACCCCAATAAAGCTCATCAACCATACCCCAATAAAGATGATGAATCACAAAAGGAAAGGCAGTCAAGTTAAGTTGCAATGAAATTTGATTTAAAAAAAAAAAAACATGACACAAAAACAGACTCTCAGATCAATGGAACAGAATAGAGAACCCAGAAATGGACCCACAAACGTATGGCCAACTAATCTTTGACAAAGCAGGAAAGAATATCCAATGGAATAGAGACAGTCTCTTCAGCAAGTGGTGCTGGGAAAACTGGACAGCGACATGCAGAAGAACGAAGCTGGACCACTTTCTTACACCATACACAAAAACAAATTCAAAATGGATGAAAGACCTAAATGTAAGACAGGAAGCCATCAACATCCTCAAGGAGAAAGCAGGCCAAAACCTCTTTGATCATGGCCACAGCAACTTCTTACTCAACACGTGTCTGGACGCAAGGGAAACAAAAGCAAAAAGGAACTACTGGGACCTCGTCAAAATAAAAAGCTTCTGCACAGCGAAGGAAACAACCAGCAAAACTGAAAGGCAACCGACAGAATGGGAGAAGATATTTGCAAATGACATATTAGATAAAGGGTTAGTATCCAAAATCTATAGAGAACTTATCAAACTCCACACCCAAAAAACAAATAATCCAGGGAAGAAATGGGCAAAAGACATGAATAGACACTTCTCCAAAGAAGACATCCAGATGGCTAACCGACACATGAAAAAACGCTCAACGTCACTCATCATCAGGGAAATACAGATCAAAACCACAATGAGATACCACCTTGTACCTGTCAGAATGGCTAACATTAACAACTCAGGCAACGACAGATGTTGGCGAGGATGCAGAGAGAGAAAGTCCCTTTTGCACTGCTGGTGGGAATGCAAACTGGTGCAGCCACTCTGGAAAACAGTATGGAGGTTCCTCAAAAAATTAAAAATAGAACTACCCTAGGGCCCATCAATTGCACTACTAGGCATTTATCCACAGGATATAGGTGTGCTGTTTTGAAGGGACACATGAATCCCAATGTTGACAGCAGCACTATCAACAATAGCCAAAGTATGGAAAGAGCCCAAATGTCCATCGATGGATGAATGGATAAAGAAGATGTGGTATATATATACAATGGATTATTACTGGGCAATCAAAAAGAATGAAATCTTGCCATTTACAACTATGTGGATGGAACTGGAGGGTATTATGCTAAGCAAAATTAGTCAAAGAAAGACAAATATCATATGGCTTCACTCATATGAGGACTTTAAGACACAGAACAGAAGAACATAAAGGAAGTGAAACAAAAATAATATAAAAACAGGGAGGGGGACAAAACATAAGAGACTCTTAAATATAGAGAACAGAGGGTTACTGGAGGGGGTGTGTGAGGGGAGATGGCTAAGTGGGTAAGGGGCATTAAGGAATCTACTCCAGAAATCATTGTTGCACTCTATGCTAACTTGGATGTAAATTAACAACAACAACAACAACAACAAACAACAAGAAAAGAAGAAAGTACAAGACAGAGACCCTAACCTCATGGAGTTTGTATTTTAGATGGAGGGGACAGGCGGTAAACAAATAAACCAAGTCTTGCAAAACTCAAATGTCTGCAGGAGGCAATGAGAAAGCAGGAGTCAACAAAGCAGGTGAGTGCAGTGGCTGGTGGGGGTGGGGGGAGACAAAGAGTCCAAAACTCAGCTTCAGCCAACTGCAACCCTTCAGAAATGGGGACTTAAATTGCCAGATCTTCTGAGTTTTTAAGATTAGCTGGAATTTTTTAAATGATTACTATTTTTTATGGGAATTTGCCCAACCTTGAAACATTGGCTCAGAGAAACGTTATGCCCTGCCCGCCAAAGTCCATTTATGGGTCATCGCTGGCTACAGGCTGCCAGGTTGTAACGTCCAAAGTAAACACATGAGAAGACGAGATAATTTCAGAGAGTGATGTGTGCCGGGAAAGATAGAACAGGGTGATGGGAAGGCGAGTGACATCCAGGAGCAGAGCACAGACTTTGAGATGATGTCACCAGGAAAAGCCATTTGAGCTAAGACTTGGAGGATGAACAGAAGCCAGGTTCTGGAGCAAGCACAAAACTAAGTGATGGCCGGTGCAAGAGGAAGGAATGGCTTGTGCAAAGGCCCGGTGGTTGAATGAGTACAGTGTGTCTGGGGGAGAGAGAGGTCAGTGTGGCTGGAGAAAAGACAGTGGGGAGGGGAGAGTGGTGGGGAATAGACGTGCAGAGGTGGGCAGGGGTCAGATCTTGTAGGACCATCTGATAGCCCATGAGTCATGGGTCCTAGCTACCCCCTCTCTCAGACCCCGGACTCTTCTTCCCCCACCCCACTCCCTGGTACTTCGTTCCCCCCATGGTTTTTAATCGGGGTCCTGGAGAACGTAGCCAGGCGTCTGTGATCTGTGGGTCAGTAGCTCCCCTCTGAGGCCTCCTTGGCCCCACGCAGCTCAGCTTGAGGACCCAGAGGTGGAAGAATATTCAGACAAGACACTCTCCAGTCCCCTTGATTCCTCTGCAAATTCATGCCTCATTGATTCATTCAACACATCTTAATTGAGCCCCCATTATAAAATATATAAACAAGGCTAACAGGGGTACCTGGGTGGCTCAGTCAGTTGAGCGTCTGACTTCGGCTCAGGTCAGGATCTCGCAGTCTGTGAGTTCAAGCCTCCTGTCGGGCTCTGTGCTGACAGCTCAGAGCCTGGAGCCTGCTTCAGATTCTGTGTCTCCCTCTCTCTCTGCCCCTCCCCCACTCACACTCTGTTTCTGTCTTTCAAAAATAGGTAAATATTAAAAAAAAAAAAAAAGACTAACAAAGGCCTTGTCCTCTTGGAGCTCCATCCCAGAAGGAGAATTAGACAATAATAGGGCAAATGTATTGCTGTGGACTGAATTGTGCCTCCAAAAGTTCAGCTGTTGGAGTCCTGACCCCCTAGTTTCTTGAAATGTGACTATATTTGAAGATAGAATTTTTTTTAAGTTTATTTTTTTGTTTTGAGAGAGAGTGTGAGGGGGGAGGGGCAGAGAGAACAGGAGACAGAGAATCCCAAGCAGGCTCCCAAATTCACAGATGCAGGGGGCTCTCACTCAGGAACTGTGAGATCACAACCTGAGCCAAAACCAAGAGTTGTCGGACACTTAACCAACTGCCACCCAGGCGCCCCGAAGGCAGAGTCTTTAAAGTAATAATTAAACAGACATGAGGCCACTAGGGCCTTAATCCAATATGGAGGGCAATATGGTGGTGTCCCCACAAGAAGAGGAGAACACAGATACACAGATTGAGGACACGGGGAGAAGACAGCCGTCTACAAGCCAAGGAGAGGCCTCGGAGGAGACTGACTCTGCCCATGTCTGGGTCTCAGACCTCCAGCCTCCAGATCCATGAGACAACACATTTCTGTTCTTTAACCCTCCCGGGGTTGTGGTACTTTGTTATGGCAGCCTGAGCAATGGAATACACACACAGGTATGTAATTTCAGGGAGTGATCGATTCCATGAGAGAAGAAAGGGGGGCAAGGTAGGGACACGGCAGGCAATGGGCCTCCTAAGTGGTCAACCAGATCAGAGACTTAAATGACAGGAAGGGATGAGACATGGGATGATCTAGTGGAGGCTGAGGGGATAGCAGTGCAAAATGCTCTGAGGGGGAGATGAGATTGAAGTGTCTGAGGAACAGCAAAGAAGCCGATGAAACCAGGACAGAGGGAGCAGGTGGTAAGAGACAAAGTCCCACGGAGCCAGGAGCCAGGCCACATAAGACCTGGGAGCCACATTATTCTAGTGGTAGTAATTGATTGTGAACCTGATTTGAATCACGTAGGAACCACAATAGGATTTATGGTTTAAAACTACGACTAACCCCAAAGCAAAGGGCAGGTAGGATTTGGCCATGGGCTGTAGTCAGTAGACTCTTAGCCTTGGCTTTGTGAAAAGAATCTAACCAAACACTCTCTCATCTCATCTCTTCCCACTAGACCTCATGAGGTACGTATTATTATCCCCACTTTACAGAGGGGAAGATTAAAGCCTGGAGAGGTGGAGCTCAGGTTTGATTAAAGCCAGGTCTACTCCATAGCTTCTTCTCTTAGACACGCCTCTGTACTTCCTCCCCGACCAAGCCTGACATGCCTTGTATGACCTAGAAGGGCCTACGTGATCTGGCCCCTGCCTCCTTGTTTGTGTTCATCTCCCCAGCTCTTCCCACCCTAAAATAGTGGGGAGTGCAACGTCTTTCAGTCTGTATGTTTTATTGTAGAGAGAGAGAGCGGGGGAGGGGCTGAGAGAGAAGAGAGTGAATCCGAAACAGGCTCCATGCTTGGCACGGAGCCAGATGCGGGGCTTGATCCCACAACTCTGGGATCATGACCTGAGCTGAAACCAAGAGTCAGTCACTCAACCGACTGAGCCACCCAGGCGCCCCTCTCTCAGTCTACAAATGCACCAAATTCTTTCAAACCTGGAGACCTTTATGCTGCTTGGAATAATTTTCTGCTTACCCTTCTCTGAGTACTGCCTTACACATCCCTACTGTTGCTATTACTATCACTATTACTATTTATTACTATCACTATTACTATTACTATTTATTACTATCACTATTACTATTTATTACTATTACTATTTATTACCATTACTATTTATTACTATCACTATTTATTACTATTACTCTTTATTACTATCACTATTACTATTACTCTTTATTACTATTACTATTACTATTTATTACTATCACTATTGCTATTTATTACTATTACTATTACTCTTTATTACTATTTCTATTGCTATTTACTGCTATTGCTATTGCTATTGCTATTGCTATTACTATTACTATTACTATTACTATTACTATTACTATTACTATCACTGCTATTGCACTTCTGAGAAGCCCTCCTTAAGCACTGCCACTCAAGTCTATATCAGATCTCCCTGTTACAGATTTTCCTCCACACTCTTTCATTTTCATTTGTAGCATTTATCACAGCTGGTAATTATTAGCATATATTAATTTATATTAGTATTGTCTATTTGTCCCATGGCTATCTCCCTCGCTATCATAAATCCATGAGAGCAGGAAACTTGTCTGTCTTGTATCTCTAAAACATGAACAATACCTGATGTATATATTTCATGGAGAGAAACAATATAATCTGAACATGTCCCTTTATTTAAGGAGATCTTGAAAATTCAATCTGTCCAGGGCCTGATACCAAATATAGCCAAAATACTTACAGCATCAAATCCACCCCCTCACTCTCACTTGCTTGTACAGTTTGCAGAAAAATTTCATGCCTGAGACTTCCATAAAACACTTTTATATCCTCACTTTCATGGCACCTCCTGGAATAACATGAGTATGAGTTCAATAACCAAATTCCTACCATGCTATAAATTCTACAAAAACAGGGATCATCTTAATATTATTCATCATTCTATCCCCAGTGGTATCAAGCACAGCATTGAGCACCTACTGGATAAAAAAAAAAAAATACTTGTTGAATAATTGGATGGATGAATAGAAGGAAACAGGTAAAAGAGAAAGGAGAATGGAAAAGGAAGAAGGGAATGGGAGGAAATTAATGAATCAATGGATGGATGGACGGACGGATGGATAAATGGGATGAATGGATGGATGGATGGACGGACAGATGGATGGATAGACAGAAAACAGATAAAAGAGAAAGGAGAATGGAAAAGGAAGAAGGAAGTGGGAGGAAATTAATGAATCAATGGATGGGTGGATGGATGGATGGACGGATGGATAGATGGGATGAATGGATGGATGGATGGACAGGCGGATGGATGGATGAATAGACGGAAAACAGATAAAAGAGAAAGGAGAATGGAAAAGGAAGAAGGGAGTGGGAGGAAATTAATGAATCGATGGATGGATGGATGGATGGACGGACGGATGGATAGATGGACGGACAGATGGATAGATGGAATAAAAGGATGGATGGATGGACGGACGGGGATAGATGGGATGAATGGATGGATAGAGGGATACTTGACAAATGGATACTTGGATGACTGACTTCATGGATATGTGGGAACTTGAGCTCAGAGATAAAAGATTTGCCCAAGATCACACAACTTGTCAGAAGTTAGACGCCAACCTAGATGTTTGGATTCCCTGTTGATTTCCTGGTCCATCTTTGACCCCAGTCTCCTCCTCACTCTCCTTCCTCCAGCCACACTGGCTTTCCTTCAAGACCTTAAATTCACCAAACTCTGTCTAGCTTGGTTACTCAGGGAGGCCCTCACTAACTCTCTGCTTTAAATCAGGTGCTCTCATTATGCACTCTCACAGAAATCTACTTTTCTTTTCCTTTTATAGCACCTAGAAGTTTGTAATTGTGGGATGATTTGTGTTATTTCGGTGTCCTTAACCAGTAATCTCCCTAAGGGAAGGCACCTTTCTGTCCTGTACATTCTGATAATATTACATATACAAAAATGTACAAAAGTGTGTAATATGTCTGTGTGTGTATCAATGAATAAAATGAATAAATGAAAGAAAGGAAAGGAGATGATTGAATTTTCCCCTTTATTTAGGAAGATCTCTAAGGGAACAAAATAATAAAAATTGATCATTATTATTTTCCATTCATATGTTCATGTTCGTGAAGACTTATCATTTCTCCCTTATCTTGTACTAGAGTCTACCCCACTTGTTAGTTAAGGTTACCATGTCCATTTGTGACAGATTTTGCCTGCTTTATGCTCTGACCTTCATTCTGTTCCTCAAACTTGTCAAATCGCTATTCTATCACCATCACCACCAACATTGTCACCACCACCACCACAATATACAACATCATCAATATAGTCACCACTACTGTCACCACCACACTTTGGATGATTCCTATTCACCCTTCAATTACCAGCTTAAATACCACTTTCTCTGAGTTTCTCTGATACACCCTCACTGCAGTGTCTACCCCTAATATGCTTTATCATGACTTTCATCACAATTATAGTTGCATCATTATATGTGTAATTACTGGCTACTGTCTATCTCTGCTAGGCTCTGTGAGGGGCAGACTGTCTCTGTCTTGTTAGTCATATATACCCAGCCCTTAGCACAGTGCATGGAACATAGTAAGTGCTCAGTAAATTCACAGATGAACAAATGAAGCTTATATAATTAGTGACCTTTCTATCTACCTTAGCAAACATCTGATCCAATGAGCACTACATTGACAAGATGTAGAATTTTTTTTTTTGACCATCAGCTCCAAGAATGCAACATTCATTGAAGACCTAAGTTCCAAAGCTAAAAGAGTATTTGAAGACTTTCCAATTCCCAGCCAATAATAGCACTTAGAACTCTCACATTGAGCCTACTACAGTCCTGGTGCTTCCCAGCATGCAACAGTGCTTAGAGTTGTCCTCCAACTTCCCAGCATGCATCAGTGCTTGGAGATGTCCTCTAACCTCCCAGCAAGCAACAGTGCCTGGAGATGGCCTCCAACTTCCCAGCATGCAACAGCAATTGAAGACCTCTGGGTTCAAATTGGAGACCCCTCTGGGGACAGCAGGGCTTAGAATTTTCCATTCTTTGAGACCTCTATAGCCCTTAAGATTCCTCCAATCCCCATGGTACAACTGTGTTTGTGGACTCTATCTCCAAGCAGGCAACAATTCTCAGAAACCCTTGGTCCAAATTTAAAATAGTGTTTGGAGACACTTTAATCTCTAGGCAACAATAAAGCTTGGAATTCTCCCATTTTTGAGAGTACTACAGCCAGTGGGTTTCCCTCAACTCTCAGCATGCAACAGTGCCCTGGAGATTCAAACTCCCAGCATGCAACAGGGCTTGGACACTCTACCTCCCTGCATACAACATTACCTAGAGTTCCAAACTCCCACCATGCAACAGTGCTTGGACACCCTACCTCCTAGCATGCAAGAGCTCTTGGAGATCCAACCTCCCAGCATGCAATTCCCTCAGTCTCCAGGCTCCCAGCCCTCACCTGAGAGGCCAAAGCAGATGGCTCCAACTCGGAGTAGGAACTCTGCACCTTTGCTGAGCACCATGATGATACAGAGGCACCCCAGGGCCATGAGTGCCAAGCCTACCACTGCTATCACGGCAGCTGCCAGATTCACCTCTGCAAGGAGAGTAAAGGGAAGAAGTAGAGAACATGGGAGGGAGGAAGTGGGAAGGACTCCCCTATAGAGACCCAAAACCAGGAAGACGGAAGATTCAGAACTAGAGAATTTTCAAGTACGTCATTCAGTCCAATATTTTACTTACACTGTTGAAGGAACTAAGACACAGAGAGGCTCAGTGATTTGCCTGAGGCCACAAAGCAAAGAGGAGACACGGTCAGGATTAGAAAGAAATGGGAACTACCAATTATTCCTTGGGATCTGGTCACTGTTTGTTTACAGGTGAGGAAACTGAGGCAGTGAGCATGTGGGTGACAACAGAGAAGGTAGCTTGTTACAGTGAAATGATCCAAGTCTGAGTTCTGTACAGCCACTTCCTTGCTGGAAGCTTATAATAATGTCACCAAACTTCTCTGAGCCCCAGTTTCCTCCTCTAGAAAATCAGGATCGAAATCCCTATTTGACTGGGCTGTTGTGCGGATTAGAATTAGTTTATAAAAAGTGCCCAGTGCAGTGCTTAGCACACAGGAGCTGTGCTATACACGTGCACTGTGATTATTCACTATCCCAGAGAAGCACAGTGGCTTGCCCAAACTCACTTAGCACAAAGACAAGACAGAAAGGAGCAGGGAGGGTGGGAACCACTGTTGACTGAGGGCCTCCTATGTGCCAGGCATCACACTGTACGTTTCAGCTGTATCATCTCATTAAACCCTTACAGAGGCTGGATAGGAGTCATGACATGACCACAATCTCTTTACTGGTGTGGATGGACACTGAGGTACTGGGGTGACGGAGAGACTGTGGCTATAGCAGAAAGGGTAAAACCTGTGCTGACAGCAGAGAACCTGCTGCAGGGCTCGAACTCGTGAACTGTGAGATCGTGACCTGAGATAAAACCACGAGTCGGACACTTAAACGACTGAGCCACCCAGGCTCCCAAGAAAGGGTATAGTCTTTTTTTCTTTTAATGCTTACTTGTTTTTGAGGGAGAGAGAGGGAGAGACAGAGCACGAGTGGGGGCAGGGCAGAAAGAGAGGGAGACACAGAATCCGAAGCAGACTCCAGGCTCCGAGCTGTCAGCGCAGAGCCTGATGCAGGGCTCAATCCTACAATCCTGGGATCATGACCTGAGCCGAAATCAAGAGTTGGACGCTCGGGGCACCTGGGTGGCTCAGTCGGTTGAGCGTCCGACTTCGGCTCAGGTCACGATCTCACGGTCCGTGAGTTCGAGCCCCACGTCCGGCTCTGGGCTGATAGCTTGGAGCCTGGAGCCTGCTTCCGATTCTGTGTCTCCCTCTCTCTCTGCCCCTCCCCCATTCATGCTCTGTCTCTCTCTGTCTCAAAGATGGATAAACGTTAAAAAAAAAATTAAAAAAAAAAAAGAGTTGGACGCTCAACTGACTGAGCCACCCAGGTGCCCCAAATTGAAACGAAATTTTAAAAACTTAGTCTCTGCATCACACCAGCCACATGCGCCCAGCAGCCACATGGGGCCAGTGGCTACCACATCGGTCAGCACAGGTACAGAGTATTTCCATCTCACGGAAGATTCTACAGGAGAGCATTGCTTTGGAGTCAGGATTATTTGGGACTGATTCTGCCTCTGCCTCTGCCCCTTCTGGAAAAAGTAAATGTAACCATTTTCTGGACTATCGTTTTTTCATCCACAAGATGAAGCCGCCTCCCTGCAGGGTCATGGCAAGGACTGGAGTTATTATCAATGAAACACTCAGCACTCTGCTTAGCATGTGGCAGGTGGACATCTTTAAGAAAGTCCCAGAAAGGGGCTGTGACTGTCCCAAAGTCACACAGCACATGACAAAGGTGGAGCTGGGGTAGGAGCATCAGGCACAGGGCTCTGGAGAACCTCTTTCCCCCAAAGATGGGACCTCCCCTATCCCCTCCTGCCACCCCAGGGCAGAGCAGAGAGGAAGACCATGCTATCAGGAACTCTTCCGGCATGGTCCGCGTACCCCTCCCACCACCCCACCACCCCACCGCAGGGTGGTTCTCACCTTTCTTTGTAGTTCTCTGGAAGATGTGTGCATTTTCCCCCGTGGTAAAGAATTTAAAATAGGTGCAGTTTGCTTCTGTGGGAGCAGGAGAGAAAAAGAGAGGTGATGATACAGACATTGCTGGCGTAAGCTCAGGGCTGGGCATTTAACAGAGCTCACAGCAGCCTAAAAATAGGATATCAGCATCCCTGATATACACAGGAGAGAACGATGCTCAGAGAAACAAAACCCGCCTGCCGTCATCCAGCTATACAGGAGCTGGGATTCCAGTCTGGAGCCTAGAGGTCCAGATCTGTGGCCTTGTGAAGGCTGTTGACCTCTCTGCAGCCTCTGAATCTTTCTCTGTAAAATGAGATAATAGTCTCTTTCCTGGCTTCATCAGATGGGTTTGTTGAGGGGTCAAGTGGGATTAGAAACGGATGATCACTTTATTCAACAAAGGACACGAAGATAGAGGGAACAGAAGGCTAACAGACTCAGAGGAGATTCTCATCCCAGAGAGGGTTTCTAACTAGAACACACAAAGAACACCTGGAGACCAGCAAGAAAAGAGAGGAAACCCAATTGATAAATGGGCAAAGGACAGGAATAGTCAATTCACAGAAGAAGAAGTCTGAATGACTCACAAGTATATGAAGAGATGCTTCACCTCACCAGGGATCACAGAAATGCAACTTAGATCAGCAGGGAGAGGGCACTTTAGATCAATTAGATTGGCAAATATTAAAAGGATAATATCAAGCACTGGAAGAATAAGAGGAAACAGCTGGGGACCAGAAACTGGCACTAATGTCTTTCTGGAAAGCACTCTGACATCCTTTATGAAACGAGGTACGTTTATACCCTATAACCCAACAATTTCGTTTCTGGGTCTACATCCAGAGAAACACTACAGGCAGGAACATATGTGTGGATGATTGTAGCAGCACTGTTTGTAAGAACAGGGAGTCAGAATCAACCTAAGTGTCCATCTCAGGGGGATCAAGAAAATGGGGCAGATGTCCTCTGTGCAAATCTCTGCAGCATGCAGTAGCCATGAACTACGAGAGCAGAAAGCAAAGTGGGGAGATCCGAGAAATAGCGTCGAGCAAATAGATAGATAAATAAGTAAATCACAAACGGGGACAATCCACAGCGCGATATCATTTATGTAAATTAAAACACATACAGATGTAAAATAACACTGTATAGTTTCCAACTTAAAATATATACTGATGTATGGAAACCAATTTGACAATAAATTTCATATATTTAAAAATATATATATACTGATGGATACATATCAAACACATTAAAGAGATAGAAAGAAATGGGGGGGGGGATAATACTGTAAAATAAAGCAAGAGAAGGCTGGCGATGATTTTGTGATGTAAATGAAAGAGTAAAGTTTGCCCATCTTTGAGGTCCCAGATAAACCTAAACTTAAAAAAAAAAAAAAAACAAAAAGGCTGGGGCGCTCTCTAAACTGCATTTGAGGGGCGCCTGGGTGGCTCAGTCAGTTAAGCGTCCGACTTCGGCTCAGGTCATGATCTCGGGGTTCGTGAGTTCAAGCCCCGCATTGGGCTCTGTGCTGACAGCTCAGAGCCTGGAGCCTGTTTCAGACTCTGTGTCTCCCTCTCTCTCTCTGACCCTCCCTCGTTCATGCTCTGCCTCTCTCTGTCTCAAAAATAAATAAACGTTAAAAAATTTTTTTTTGAAAAAAAGAAAAAATATAAACTGCATTTGAAAGCTGGAACTTCCCACAAAATTCCTCTAGTCCCATGTTCTCATGCTACGGATGGGGAAACTAAGGCACAGGAAGGGGGAGGAAGAGAGGTAGACAATAAGACAAGTACAAGAAGACGAGCCAGGTGGGCTAGAGAAGCAGAAAGGAACCTTCCAGTTCAAAGAAAGATGTAGAGGGACAAGAAATAAAGTCCTCAGTCAGGTGAGGCAGTGGGACACTGCACCTGCCCTCTGAGGGAAGGAGAAGGGCAGAACGTGTTCTATCAGGAGCAGTGGGACGGGAGTCCTTACCCCACAGCATCAGCAATCCTGCAGCAACAAGGAGGAAAGGATACCTCTTGCAGCAGGGCTGATGATGCTATTGGTAGCAGTCAGTGGGGGACACATGGTCTTCATCCATGAGGGAAGCGTGAAGTCCCATCTAGAGAGTAAGAAGGTGTGGTCCACCTTTCTGAGAGAGCGTGGGGTGTCTGGCCTCCCATCATGGCTACTGGTGATTTAGGACATCTTGTCTCAGACTCCAGATGGCATATGCCATTTGGAAAAGAGTAGGGTGGGCCACACACACCGTCCCCCCACTTGTAGCCAAGGGAATTAAGGGTGTCCTTTGATGGACAGGGCAATGTGTGGGATATTTCTGAGAAAACAGAAGTTGTGAACTTTTGGACGGTCCCCTCTGGAGGGTCAGGACTGTGGGATGATGAGATGGTCTTGTGAGGAGGCTGAAGTCCTCTCTGACCAACAGGGGGACATCAAAGGATATGAGGAGTCCTGTCTTATGGAGTGGGGTTGGGGGGGCATCCCTTATAGGGCAGCGAGGACCTTTGGGGCATCTTTATGGACTCCTGGGATGAGATATAGTGCAATTGTGAAGAACAGGGACAGCCAGGTTCAAATCCCATATGACTAGCCTGGTGCATAGATGGAACCACTTCCATTCCTTACTCCTCATGTTTGGTTTCTCTAAAATGAGGATGATGGAGGGGCGCCTGGGTGGCTCAGTCGGTTAAGCGTCCGACTTCGGCTCAGGTCACGATCTCACAGTCTGTGAGTTCGAGCCCCGCGTCGGGCTCTGGGCTGATGGCTCAGAGCCTGGAGCCTGCTTTGAATTCTGTGTCTCCCTCTCTCTCTGCCCTCCCCCAACTCGCACTCTGTCTCTCTCAAAATATTAATAAACACTGAAAATAAATGAATAAATAAATAAAAATAAATAAATAAAAATAGATAAATAACTAAATAAGTAATAAATAAAAGGTCCCATGGGGCGCCTGGGTGGCTCAGTCGGTTAAGCGGCCGACTTCGGCTCAGGTCACGATCTTGCGGTCCGTGAGTTCGAGCCCCGCGGCGTCGGGCTCTGTGCTGACAGCTCAGAGCCTGGAGCCTGCTTCCGATTCTGTGTCTCCCTCTCTCTCTGCCCTCCCCCAACTCACACTCTGTCTCTCTCAAAATATTAATAAACACTGAAAATAAATGAATAAATAAAAATAAATAAAAATAGATAAATAACTAAATAAGTAATAAATAAAAGGTCCCATGGCTCAGATGCCTGGCTCAGAGCCTGGAGCCTGCTTCCGATTCTGTGTCTCCCTCTCTCTCTCTGCCCCTCCCCCATTCATGCTCTGTCTCTCTCTGTCTCAAAAATAAATTAAAAAAAAAACACAAAAACGTTAAAATGAGGATGATGGTAACTATTCATAAGGTTGCTAGGAGGATATGAGGATTAACGAGTTAACGCACATGACGTACTTCAAACAGAGCCTGGGTGCTACGTAAGCATCGAAGCATATTACATAAGCATATTATTGCCAGGGCACCCCATTTTGCAAAAGTTTGGGAACTTCCTGCTTGAGGCCGTGAGGGGCAAAAAATTAGCCCATCTGCAGAAGTGAGGTGTTGAATCTGGACGTTGAGTGTGTGGGTACCTCACATGACGAGGGGTGGGGGTATCCCACTCTGCTATCAAGGGTTTGGGATGTCCTATTTTGGACCCTATGGGTGGAAGATAGCATGCGTGGATAAGTGAGGGGGGAAATCCCATTGGAGCCCAGAGGGATAGGAGATCTTCTGTGGGAGGCACTGAGGTTATAGGACACTGTTTGGAGATCTCACATGGGTGATCAAGCCTGGGACATCCTACATGGACCGTGAGGGGTGTCAGATAGTTTCCTTGGGTCAGTACGTGTGGTGCAAGAGCCCATTCCCGTTCCCAGGGGGTATAGGATGTCCCAATGGTGTACGTAAACGGCATGGCATGTCCTGTCCGGGAGAGCAAGGGGTATGGGAGAGCTGTGTGGCATTGCCACGGATGAAAGGCCATTCTGCGGGACCGTGAGGGGTGTGGGGTGTCTGGAAGAGAAAATAAGAAGGGCTGGAGGGTCAGGTCTGGGCATCTGCAGGTGACAGGACCAGGAAATGGAAAAGCACATCTCCCAGAAGCACGAGGTCTCCCGGGGGGGGGGGGGGGGGGGGAGGGTGTTGAGGGGTGTTCGGTGAGAGCTGTGTTTCCCAGTATCGGCCGTGGGGGTCCAGCACAGATTCCATTTTGGGGTTGGCATTAAGGTGATCTGTCTCCCCGGGGCCCACGGGATAGGAGTGCGGCCTGTCTCCAATGTGGGAAAAGCAAGCTGACCCCGGGAGCCCAAACTCTCTCTCTCTCTCTAGGGGCACAGGCTGGTCTAAGGGTTTGGGCGAGTTTTAGGGTACAGACTAGTCTGGGGGTACAGGATGTAGCTGCGGACAGGCTGCTGGGGAGGGGGGTGGACAGGATGGCCGGTACACAGACTAGTCTGCACGTACAGACTTTCTCTCCCACCCCCCCCCCCAGCCCCCAACTACCGCCCCCCAGCACACGCAGTTGGTGCCTGGAGCAAAGGTTACTCGGGGAGCACAGGTTGGTGTAGGCTTGGGCTGCTCCCTCCTTGGGGCTCGGGTTTCCCTGACTCCGCCCACTCTCGCTGTCTCCGGGAACAATCCCCGGCCCGGGGGCGTGGCCTCTCACCTCCGGGCAGCTCCGCGGGGCCACAGGTGTCTCTGCCCGCGGGCACGTCCGCCTGCCACAGTCGCTTGGTGCACATCTTCCAGAGCCCCAGGTGGACAGCGTCGCACACCGCGCTGCCATTGGCCTTGTAGGTGTTGAGCTCCACCCAGAACTCGGTGCCCACGGCCAGCACGGCCAGCGTGGCGCCCACCGCGCTCAGCAGGAGTCCCAGCTTGATCTTTCCCTCCCGCTCCGGCGTCAGCCGGGACTGGTGCTGCCCGAGAGCCCGCCGCCGGCCTGCCGCCTCCCGCCGCCGCCGGTCCTCCTCTTGCATGAAAAAGTTGGACCACATCATCATCCTCGGGGCCGTAGCCGAGCAGGTGCAAAGGAGGCAGAGTCCTGAGGATGGCCCGGTGGCCCGGGGCGGGGGAGGGGGGGCGGTTGGAACAAGTGGGGTGCTGAAGGAAGTGAGGGGCTCACTTTCCACTGGATTCTGAGAAAGGAAGATCGGGATCTTCCCCTGGAATCTCCAGTGGGGCAGTGGAGGTCGCCTCTGGAGCTTGGAAGAGAAAATAGATCTTCTGGCCCAGGAACCCTCTAAGTTCAGGGGAGGCCCCAGGGAGCCCACAGAAACTCGGGGAGGAGCGTGGGACCAAGAAGAGAAAAGCAAGGTACCCCCAAGGCCCAGAGCTAGAAGCTGGGTATCCAGGAGGGGCACCTGAGGGCCCGGGAGAAAGGAGAACTGAGTACTAGCTGAGCCTTTGAGGGGCTGCTCTGGGTCCCCACTGGGAGGAATCTCCAGGAAACTGGGTGTCCTGGGGGACGGGCTCTGAGCACCCCACTAAGGCTCAGAGATTGGGGTACCCAGGGAGGGTTGCCGAGGCCCTCTATGTATTGGAGAGGAGATGCCTCCTGGTTTCTCTGGGGCTCAGGGTCTGGGGAGGGAGAAGTTGGGTCCCCACTGCGGTTCAGAACAGGTCAGAACTCCTTCTGGGTCTCAGAAAGGCAGTAGGACGCCCCTCCCCAACATTCACAGAAGGGGGCTGTAGAGTGCCGGCTGGGCTTCAGAGAAGGGGCGGGCGACCTCCTGGAAACCAGGAGAAGGGAGTGGGTGTCTCCCCGGCCATTCGGGGAAGAGAGGTCAGAGAAAGTCTCCCTGGGTCTCAGACAGGGGACTGCTGGCTCAGAGACATAATGGGGTCCGGAGAAGGGGGCTGGGGGACGCCCCCGGGGCTCAGGAGGGGGACCTGGGGTCCCAATCCGGGTCAGGAGGAGGGGCTGTGGTCCCCCACAGCGGCTCAGGAAACAGGGACGCAACCCCCCGGGGTTCAAAGGACCACGGGGACCCGGAAGGGACTCGGCGTCCCTTCGGGATCACTCGGCTCCCCCTCCCCCGGGCTCCCAGGGCCGGCGGGGCCAGGACCGCTCCAGGCTCAGCTCCAGGCCCGCCGCCCCCCTCAGGCCTCCCGCCCCGGGCTCCCGGGCAGGGCCCCGTCTCGCTCTCCTGCCTCCGCGCCGCGCCGGCCCCAGCTCCGCGCCGCCTCCCAGCCGGCCTGTCCTGCACGCCACCGCCTGCTCGGCCCGGACGCGCCGCTGCGCTCGCTCCGGCCTCGGCCCCAGCCACCCACCCCCTCGCCCTCCCGGGCTATTTCAGGCTCGACCCGTAAATAACACCCACACCTGTCGCCCAGCGCCTGTTGCCATAGGGACCCCGGGTATTTTAAGGGGACGCGGGGGGAGGCGGGAGGCTGTCCCGGGAGGAGGGCCTAGGGGCGGGGTTCTGACCCGGCTGGAGCCTGGGGGGACTTTTACCCCCTTAAGGGGCAAGCGTCTGAGCCGCGGGTCCCATCTCCAGGGTGGCCGGAGAGGGAGCGGGCCTGGCTGGGAATCTTAATTGCTGGGTCTGAGAGAGGAGGGGCCGGGGGGCTGGACTCCTGGGCCTGAGGGAGGAGGGGCTGGAGGCCAGGACTCCTGGGTCTGAAGGAGGAGAGGGTGGGGGCCTGGACTCCTGGGTCTGAGGGAGGAGGGGCTGGGGGTCAGGACTCCTGGGTCTGAGGGAGGAGGGGCTGGGGGTCTGGACTCCTGGGTCTGAGGGAGGAGGGGGCTGGGGTCTGGTCCCCTGGGTCTGAGGGAGGAGGGGCTGAGGTCTGGACTCCTGGGTCTGAGGGAGGAGGGGCTGGGGGCTGGACTTCTGGGTCTGAGGGAGGAGGGGCTGGGGGCCAGGACACCTGGGCCTGAAGGAGGATGGGGCTGGGGGCCAGGACTCCTGGGTTGAGGGAGGAGGGGCTGGGGGCCTGAACCCCTGGGGCAGAAGGCTGGGGCCCAGCTCCCTGGATCTTGATGGATAGAGCTGATTCTGGTGCTGGATGTCTTCAACTCCCCAGAAGTGAAAAGGGCTGGGTGTCAGGGGCACTGGAACCAGAGCCACAGTCCTCATCATTGAGTTTATTAGACAGGGCACCCCCGGGGGACCTTCCATGCAGTTTCAGGTCCCCCAGGGGCCAGGACGGGGACAGCCATGTGGAATGGCAGCAGGGCCTGATCTTCACCCCATCACCCCCTCCCTCAGCCCTTCTGCGCACAGGCCAGGTGGGACCCACCTTTCACCAACTCCTTGGTCCGTGGCTGGTTGCTCTGGTGCACCCTGGCCCTATCTGTCCACCCTGCTCTGGACGCTCACAGCGCCCTGTGCTGCTTGTATTGGAGCATGAGTCAATCTGGTGTGATTGTGTGTGTCTGTGTCTGGCTCTCCCACCAGGCTGGGGCAGGGGCGGGGTCCAGGAGGAACTCAGCTCCGTGTCCTCAACACCGCCCAGCCCAGGGCTGGGTGCACAGAGGCCTTAGATGTGCATTAGGTGATTGGATGAGTGGATGGACAGATGCAGGGAGGAATGGATGGATGCAGGGATGGATGGAGGGACAGAGGGATGGATGGAGGGAGGGAAGGAGGGATGGAAGGATGGATGGAGGGATGGATGGATGGAAGGGTGGATGGATGGAAGGATGGATGGAGGGAGGGAGGGATGGAGGGAGGGAGGAGGGCAGGATGATGGAAGGGTGGATGGAGGGAGGGAGGGATGGAGGGAGGGAAGGAAGGAGGGAGGGAGGGAGGGATGGAAGGATGGATGGAGGGAGAGAAGGATGGATGGATAGAAGGGTGGATGCATGGAAGGATGGAGGGAGGGAGGGAGGAAGGGTGGATGGATGGAAGGATGGAAGGAGGGAGGGAGGGATGGAAGGGTGGATGGATGCAGGGATGGATGGATGGATGGATGGATGGATGGATGAAGTAAGATGGTGACACACAGGCATGTCCTCCCAAGCTGTGCCCCATCAGGGAACAACTCCCTCTGCCTTCTCATTGGCCCGGCCACCTGTCTCCTGACCTGCAACTCGGAGATTACGCTGCCCAGCACCTGGAAGGCCCAGAAGTCCTTAACTGAGTTCCACCTGCTCCTTCCTTCCTCTCACTGGGTTTTCCCCGGGCCTTGACAGGGCCGAGAGGGGAACCAGAGCATTCTGAGCAGACACAGCCGGCGAGGCATGTCTGTCTGTCCTGCCTGAGTCCATCTTCCCCTCCTGGCCCACCTCCCACCATCCTGCATCTTGCGTGCTCTAACAGTTCTTGGTTCAGAGTGTATTTTTCTGTTTTCCATCCCCTTGCCCTCTTTTCCCAGAAAGGGTATGAACTTTCTTTGGTATAAAAGCTCTTATTATTTTCATGCCAAGAAGATGGGCTTCTCCCCGCCCCCCATACCCTGCCACCAAGCAGAGCTCCGGTCCCTACCACTGCACTGAGATGACCTCTTACCAGGTCAGACCTAGCAGTCCCCTTCTTGGCTCAGTTCTCAGCACGTCTGGCCACTTCCTCCTGGCCTCCGCCTACCTCATCGTCACCCCTTGTGGCTCCCTTTGCTACATCCTCTTCTTCCCTGTTGCAGATGTCCCTGAGGCACTAGCCAGGGTCACTTCTCTGTCCACCTTCTCCCCCTGGGTCACCTCATCCAGCCCCATGGCTTTCAATATCTCCTATATGCTGACGTTTCCAAAACTTATATTTCTAGCCATGGCCTCTCCCCCAGGCTTGCATATCCAACTGGTTACCGGATACCCAGACTTGGGTTTCTGGCAGGCATCTCCAACTTGACAGGTCTAAAGAAGGACGCTTGGTCCCTACCACCCAAATTCTGATTCCTTGCCCCCCGGGGGGAGAGGGGGGCCCTTCTAGGCAATAAACCACAGCATCATGTAATCTGTGCAAGCCCGATTAAGAGTTCCTCTTTCTGGGGCGCCTGGGTGACTCAGTCGGTTAAGCGTCCACTCTTGGGTTCAGCTCAGGTCATGATGTCACAGCTCGTGAGTTCGAGCCCCTCATTGAGCTCTGCACTGACAGTGCGGAGCTGCTTGGGATTCTCTCTCTTTCTCTCTGCCCCTCCCCTGCTTGCTCTATGCCTCAAAATAAATAAACTTAAAAAAAAAAAAAAAGAGTCCCTCTTTCTGTCAGTCTGACTTCTCATTCCTTCTTCGTCCTGCTACGTTCGCATCCCTCCCCACCACTGTGGGCTCCACCTGCAAAATCTGGGCCCCATTCCTCCATTTCTCTCTGTCCTCACTGACGCCACTTCGGTCCAGGCCATCGTCAGCCTCAGCTGGACAAGGACAACGGTCCCTAACTCCTTGTTTCCACGTTTCATTCCTAAATCTATTCTCAGCACAACCATGCCGTTCTGTTCTGTTGTTGTTGTTGTTGTTAAAAATAAAAGTATGATGTCATGCATGTGCTCAAAACCCTCTAAAGGCCTCCCGTGAAGTGTAGAATAAATGCAGATTTCTTTGCTAGACTACTAGACCCTACATGCTGGGCGCCCAGCCTGCGCTCTGACCTCACCCGGATTTGCTCACCCCTTGTTAATCTGCCTGCCGGGGGGGGGGGGGGGCTCCTCCCAAACCTGTACCCCCCCACCCCAGCTTCTGTGCTGCCTTTGGTGGCCCAAATGCTTGTCCTGTCCCATATCTGTCCAAACATAGGGCTCCCCAGGAGAGCAGGACCTTCATTCCTTAGGCCTAGCCTGGGTCTAGAACAGGTTGGTGCTCAATAAATACTTCTTGAATCCTGAAGACAAAACCAAAGACATGGGTCATTCCCATCCTGTCCGCTGTGCAAGCTTCCAAGTCTCCACGCTTCCTTCTGGGCATGTCTCTGGATCCTTCTCTGTAGATCCACCTCCCCATCTCTGTGTGGTTTTGTGTGTCTGAGACATCTCTCCTCTCCAGGTCACCCTCAGTGTCTTCAACTTTCCCTCATCCTTCCTTCCTTCCTCCCCCTCCTTCCCCTGCCCCCTCCCCCACTTCTCTCTCCTCCCCCGCTCCTGCCCATCTTCCACCTCTTTCCCGCTCTAGGTTTGGCCTTTGGACCTAGACTCCACTGCCGTAACCAGGCCTTCCTCCTCCCAGCAAACTCTCTTTTGACTCCACCTCTCCCTGCCCTTCTCTCCATGCATCTTCCCTACACTCAGTTCTCCTCTGACTCTTGCTAACTTGTATTCCTTTCCCCACACTCTCCACCCTCTCTCCCTGGAACTGTCCCCAGGGAGTTCCTCCCTGGCCCTCTGCCCTCCAGGCTCCCCCTCTTTCTAGTCTACCCACTACCCACAAGGTGCCTGAGGGGAACTCCCAACACCCAGCCTGATCCTGTCCCTCCTTTGCTCTACCCCTTTCTGCTGCCTCACTTTGTCATCGTCATCGGGACAGAGGCTGCCCCTGGGCACCACCAATTACCACCCCCTCCCCATTTGTGTCCGTGTCTGGCTTCCCACAAGACTGGGGGGCCTTAGAGGGCAGGGCAGGGTCTGAAGCATCTCCAACCCCCAGCATCGCCCTGCACAGGGCCTGCCACACAGGAGACCTTGGGAGATATTCACTGAGCAAAGGAAGGGACATCCACTAAGTCCTATGTGCTTCCTCCATCGTCCATAGCCTTCAAATGCATCCCCCTGCACCCCCACAGCCCTTGGTCAGCTCACCGGCCACATCCCACAGCACCAACCTCCTGTTCACCCCTTTCCCGAGTGGCTCCTTCTCACACCCACGTCCAGTCCTGCCCTTCTGCTGCTCAAAGCTGTCCCCCGTCTCCCCCCTACCCTCAGAATAAAGCCCAAACCCCACAGCCTGGAACTCCAGCACTTCTGACTCTGGTTTCTAGCTGCTTCTCTGACCTAACCACCACCACCACCACCCCTGTCCTCCAGCATCCCAGATCTCTGAGCCCTGTCTCCAGTACAGCATGCTATGTCGCCCCCCTGGCCTTTGCATGAGTCACCCCCTTCATCCCTTGGCAGATTCCTACTCATCCTTTTTAAACCTAGGCTGGGACTTATGTTCTCCAGGAAGTCTCCCTGAGTACAGCCCACTCCTGGGACTTGGTCACTCTGTTCTCCCCATTGTGGTCCCTGTCACAGCGCCCATCACCCTGCCTGGACTGCAGTTTTTGACGACTCCTCCTTGAGGGCAAGGAGAGGGTCTGTTTCATCTGGGGCAATCCTGATTCCAACATACTGCCTGGTGTGTTCACAGAGGCACAGAAATGTCAATGAGTGAATGGCTGAATTAATGAATGGATGAAACACAAATGTCTAAATCGCACCAGACACCATGCCTGTGCTTCAGTATTTTGTGTGATTATCTGCGTCCTCCCAGGAGTGTGAGTTTCAAGGGCCAGTCCCTGTGTTTGATGCTGAATTTCAGCCTGTCTCTGCCTCTCACTCTCCTCTTTGAGTTCCTGCCTCCCTTTTGTACTCCATTCATGTTATGCTCCCTTTGAAAGCCATTCCAGGGCCCCCTGCTGCCCTCAGAATAAAATCCAAACTCCTGATGTAACTTCTGAGGCCCTGGGCAGTCTGGCTCTGTTTACATCTCCGGCATCATCTTGGCCCATCTGCATCCAGCTCACTATGCCGTAGCCCTCCCTTAAGCTCTTCCTGCCCCAGGGCCTTGGCATATGCTGTTCTCTGGCTGCCACACTTCCAGCCTCACCTGGCTGGCTTCCTGTCATCCTTTCAATGTCAGCTAAAATATTTCTTCCTTTTAAACTGGGTTACCCATCCCTGACAGAACATTTTGTAGCATTTCAGACTTCTCCTGTGTCCTAACTGTACCTTGCTGCTTGTACACACAGTTCTTTGATTAATGTCTGTCTCCTGCACAAGATGCAAACTCTGTGAGGACGCTGGGGAGACCCTGTCTGTCTTCCTCCTTTCTGTAGGCTCAGCATCTGGCACAACGCCTAGTGCTTAGGTGCACAAATAAATTTCGGATAATGAATGAACCAGTCACTCTGTTCGCCTGTTTATGTTCCCTCTCCAGCGCCTTCCTGGTACACAACAGGCACTTAATAAACCCTTGTGGAATAATGAATGAAAAAATGAATGAATGCCCACATCCACTCTTCGTTACTTTGCCTTTCTGCCTGCCTTCTCTTTACCTTTCTGTCTCTTTACAAAGGGCATATATATAGTTTGTAGGTATAACTATATATTCGTGTGTTATGGGCCCCTCTCCAGGAGTTGGGCCGGGCTGGGCTGGGAGTCCCTCCCTCCCCCACCGCCCCGCCCCCACATGCACACAGCAAAACATTAAAAAGAAAACATCTCAAAACTGCAAAAAAACTCCACAGCCCTCCCCCCGCCCCGCCAACCCACAAAAAAAAAAGTAAATAAATAAAACACGACGCCCCCTCCCGACGGCTGCCTCCCTCAGGGTCCCCGACCGGAAGGCGGGGCGCGGGGAGGGCCACGCAGTTCTCCAGCGCGCTCGCGGGGAGGGGGTCGCCCCCGCCCCACCCCGGCAGCCTCGTTGCACGCGCGCCCGCGCACGCGCCCCGGACACGCCCCCTCGGCGCCCCCCGGCGCGCCCCTACACCGGCGTGGTTTTCCTGTTGAGCGTGTTGGTGTTGGAGGCGGCGGCCTCCTTGGCCAGGGTCCCGGGGGCTGGCGCCGCGGGCGCAGGCGGGGCGGGGGCGGGCGCGGCGGGCGGCCCGGTGACCGTGACCGTGACCCCGCCGCCCGCCTCCTTGGGGAAGGCATTGTGCAGCGTGAGGAAGCCGGGCGCCCCCCCGCGGTCCCGCTCGGCGCCCGCCCCGCCGCCGCCGCCGCCCGCGCCCGCCGCCGCGCCGCCGTACGCCCCGCCGGCTCCGCCACCGCCGCCGCCGCCGCCGCCGGCCCCCGCCAGCCCCGCGGCCACGCTGCCCTTGGACGGGTCGCGGCTGAGAGTGTACATGGAGATGTCCGTGGAGGCGAAGCCCGGGCCCCCGGCGCCGCCGGGAGACGCGTCCCGCGACGGCGACGGCTCGCTGGAGCGGGAGCTAGAGCGGGAGCGGCGGCGGTAGCGGAAGCGGTAACTGGGCAGACGGAGGATGGCCGAGGGGCCGCTCCCGCCACTGCCGCCCGCGCCCCCGCCGGCCTTGAGCAGGTCCGAGCGAGACTGGCAGTGCGCCTCGCGGCTGCGCTCGATGTAGATGTTGACGGCCAGCACGCCGATCACCTCGGCCAGGATGAACGACAGCCCGCCGAAGTAGAAGGACCAGCCGTACGAGTAGTGGTTCTTCTTCTCCTCGTCCCGCTTCGGACCCGGCTCGCCCGCGTTGGCCGAGATGTACACGATCACGCCGATGATGTTGCTCAGGCCTGGGCGGGGACGGTCAGACGGGAGCCTGGAGGCCACCCCCGGCCCCGCCCCCGCCCCGCCCCGCCCGTCCCAGCCCGGCCCCAGGTGCCCTGAACTCTTCCAGGGCTGCCCCGGGCCCCGCCCCGGCTGGTCTAAGCTCCACCCCCGGACGGTGTAGGCTCCGCTCTAAGTGCTCCCTGTCCCGTCCCAGGTGCCCTGAACTCCTCCGGAGCTGCCCAGGCCCCGGAAATCGTCTGGTCTAAGCTCCACCCCCTGGCGGTATAGGCCCCGCCCCAAGTGCCCCCTGTCACGCCCCATACGGCCCCTTCCAGTCCCAAGTGCTGTAAACTCCTCCCCACCTGGCCCAGGCCCCGCCCCAAGTGCTCCCTATCCTTACCCACCAGTCCCAGCCCCGCCCCAGGTTCCCGGAACTCCAACCCAGCTGGCTCAGGCCCCGCCCCTTCTGGCCTAAGCTCCACCCCCAGGTGGCATAAGCCCTGCCCCAAATGCTCCCTGTCCTGACCCGGACGGTCCATGTCCTGTCCCAGGTTTCTAAATTCCTCCCCGGCTAGCCCATGTTCCACCCCGCATTGGTCTAAGACCCACGCCCCGGTGGTGTAGGCCCCCTCCCCAAATGCTCCCTATCCCGCACTGGATGGTTCCTGTCCTGTCCCAGGTGCCCCGAACCCCTCCCAACCTGGCCCAGGCTCCGCCCTGCGCTGGTCTAAGCTCCACCCCCAGGTGGCATAGGCCCCGCCCTAGATAGTCCTCACCCTATCCCAGGTGTCCTACACTCCAACCAAGAGGTGCAGACGCCGCCCAGGCGGACCTAAGTCCCACCCCAGGGCGGTGTAGGCCCCGCCCCTGTTGGTCTAAGCCCCAACCCCTGGAGGTGTAGGCCCCACCCCGAATAGTCCCTGCGCGGTCCCAGGTCCTCTAAACTTCCCCCTGCCCCAGCTAACCCAGGCCCTGCCCCAAAACAGCCTAGTCTGGACCACGCCCCAGCCCCACGGCCCTAGGCGGTTCAGGCCCTGGCTGGCCCGAGTCCTGTCACAGATGGTCTAAACTCCTCCCGAGTTGATCTAGGGCCCACCCCTAGAGGGCCGAACTCCCAGTGAGCCCAGGCCCTGCTTAGTCTGGTCTAAACCCTGCCTGTGATGAGGTGATCCCAGCCTGTGTTTACAGGCCCTACCCTGGCTGGTCTAACTCTACCCTTAACGTTATAAAGCTGGGTTTTCTCTTGGGCCCTATGCTCCTTTAAACTCTGTTAATGAGGTACTTCTGTCTGATTCTCTAGGCCCGGTACCTTGCTGATGTAAACTCTTCATGGTATTAACCCAGACTGGTTATCTAGTCTAGGCCCTCCCCCTGCTGGTCTAAAATTCGTCTTTACTAGAGCACGTTCACACACACCCACCCACCCGTCTACCCTAAGCCCGCCTCCAACTTGTCAAACCCCGCCCCCTGCGGGTCCCCTCTTACTCCTGGCCCCCGCCTTTCTAGTCCTCTGGCTCAAAAGCATATCTTGACCCACCGCCAAAGCACACCCTGCTCTTTATGCTAAATCCTTCCCCTTCTCCGAATTCTGCCCCCTGGAATTTCCGAGCACTACTCATTTCATGTAGAAAAGCGGGGGAGGGAGGAGGGAGAGGAGCGTGGGGAGCCTCACTCCAAGTTGGTCTGGATGGTTTTCCAGCACCAGCCTCTTCTTGGATCCACCAAGGTCCACGAGGCCCCGCCCCCTAAAGCAGGTTCCTCCCCCTCTATCTGCAGCCAAATTACTTTCTCCCGGTCCCGCCCAGTCCTCGGATGCCAGCCCCACCCATCAATCCCCAAGATCCCGACTGTCTCAAGGCCCCACCCCCTTCACCAAGCCCCGCCCCTTCCGTCTCCATAACCGCGCGGGTTTTGGAACCTAAACTCCCGGCAATCCCGATTACGCGCTAGACACCTGTCAGTGCTGGGTTGTTCCCCTCCCCCCCCACTCCGAAGACGGCGCTAAGGCGACACCTACCTTGCCCAGCGGGTGGCGATGGAGCTTAGGAAGAGCCTAGGAAGGCTCTAGGCACCCACAGGCGCCTGGGGCAGGGTGGCTTTGAAAACGCGCCGGCACACACACACACACACACGCACACACACACACACACGCACACACGCGCGCGCGCGCACACACGCACACACGTGTGCGCGCGCGCGCGCAGGTGGGCCGCCCCAGCCGGCCGCCCCCTCCCTCTGCCTCTCACCTGCTGCCACGAACAGGATCCCTGCGCCCAGAATGATGTTCCTCTTGGATTTGTAGACCCGGGAGGCCGCCACGCACACGCCCCCGAGCAGCAGCAGGATGGCGCTGAGGATAGGAAAGATGCTGGAGGCCCGGACGACTCCTGCGAGGGAAAGGAGGGGAGAGAGAGGGTGGGGAGCCAGGGAGTCAGATGCGGCCCTTTGCTCCCCTCACCAGTTTTCGTCTCCGCTTCTCTCGCTGGAATCCTCCCATTCTCTCTCTCTGCCTGTGTTCTGATTATTTCGTTTTTTGTTTCATTCTCTCCCCTTTAAAATTTCTCTATTTCTCGGTCTCATCTCCTCTCCCGCCTTTTTCTTCGTCCTTTTCTTTCTCCCTCGGGCTATTTTTCTCTCTCCTGGCGTATTTATTTTTCTTTTTCCTTTCTCAAAATCACTCTCCCTCTCTCTGAACTTCTCTGTGACCCCTCTCTCTTTCTCTCTTTGCCCTCCTTCTCTGCGTATTTCTTTCCTTTCTCCAGATCTATCAAATCTCTTAATATCTTATCCACCACCCCTTTCTGCCTGGCTTCATGTCCCTCTTTGGGCTCCCCTCCTTTCCTCCCCTTCTGTGTCACCCCCATGCTTCTGCTTGGCTCCATCTATTGCTCCGGTCTTGGCTTGTGTGTGTGTGTCTGTCTTGTCTGTCTTTCTCTCTGCAGTCTTTCCCACCCACCCTCCAAACCACAGCAAACGGATTTTGCGATTTCTGAGCTGGCTGAGGCCGCAGCCAATCATAATTCAGGATTTGCCGCGTTCTCGGCGTAGCTACCAATCGCATCACCGGCTTCCCCAGCCTGCTCGAGAGAGTGGCCAGTCCGCGCCGCAGATTGCCTCACGGCCCAGGGCGCACTGGCCAATCCCAGCCCAGACACAGACAGCCAGTCACAGAGCAGTGTTGCCAAGGGCGCCGAGCAGCAAGGCGGCCAATCCCCTCCCAGGATCCCCCATCAGCCCGCCTCGAGGTGAGAGGAGGGGGCGGGAGAGGGATCACTGAGCCAATAGGGAGCCAGAGGATCTCAGCATCTGGATTTGGATTGGCTGACAAGTTCATCTCCGCGTGTCGATCTAAGTGCCGCTCCCCAGCCCCCTCTCCGCTCTCTAGGCGCCCCTCCCCGTCCCAGCAGCGCCCCCACTCTGACCCAGACCCCCACGTACGGAGCAGATACTCCGCGCTGTCATGGTCGTAGTCCGTGTCCTCCGGGAAATGGTTGATCTTCACGCAGACACCTCTTTTCAACCCTGGAGGGGGATGGGGGTGATGGTGGGGGGTGTACTTAAGAGTTGGGGGAACTCCCCTGTGAGAAACGACCCCCTCTTCCCCAAATCCCTTCTTCCTTCTGGGCCTATTGAGAGACAGGACATCCTGGCTCCTGGGCCTGTCAGCGTCGGGGACAAACTTTCAACCTCTCTGGCCTCGGTTTTCCCACCAAAAAAGAAAAAGAAAGAAAAACCCACGCAACACTCGCTAAAAGGCCACAAGGACCCTTGCCCTGCAACCCGAGCTAGGACATTCAACCTCTCTGGCCTTCTGCCTACCCCTAAGAAAGAAGGTGCTGGTTTCGGCAATGTCAAGGCGCTCTGCAACTCTGAACTCGACGGGTCTGAAAATGCGTGAGAAAACCAAGGAGGGCACAGAAGGGGAGGACTACATTTCCCATGAGGCTCCATGGAGTCTTAAATCCAATTGTGAACGCTCAGCCCCAGTGGATCATGGGAGTTGTAGTCTCTTCTGTTCTGCCTCTAGGGAAAGGGATTCCGAGCCTCTTACCTGGAATCCTCGGAAAGTTGGAGTGGCTGGAACAAGTAGAGGCATTCGAGGAGGTATGCCTCTAGACGTCATGCAGTCTTACCCCCTTCTTCCATCCCAGACTCCTCATCCTCACACCCTTTGGGGACCCGTCTTCTCTCTCACTTTGGGGACTTGGGGACGGTTCCTATTCTACTACCTCTAGCACACGGCTGGAGATTGATATGTAAGTATAAATATAAATACACTTAGTTTCCTCGATTCTCCAGGCTCCTTTCAACCTCCAGGCCTTTGCCCATGCTGTGGATTCCGTTCACATTCTTCACTGATGAAAAACTTACCCTGCAAGTGGGAGGCTCACAGGGTACCTGTTTGAGGAAGCTCTCCCTGTGCGCGCGCACGCCTCCTACCAAAGTTGGGTCAGTCTCCCCCTCCAGGAGAGCGGAGTTCCTCCGGGAACAGCGCCCTGCGATACCCCTCCCCCTCCCTTTTTTTTTTTTTTTTTTTTTTTTTTTTTTGGCATGCATAGGGTTCATTTATCAGCTCCTTCCTCAGCAAACTGGGAGTTTCTGCAGGGGGAAAGCATGGGGTCTGATTCCTCGTGTGTCCCTAGCATTGCCTGGCACAAAGGAGGCCTCAAGAAATGGGTGTTGAATGAATGAATGAAATTATGAATGAATATAAGGATAGCAGAAGGGGAGGCTGGAGGCAGAAGATGGCAGGGAATGGAGATAAAGGAAAGGATTGGGAAGAAGGAATATAAGGCAGTGAGTAATTCCACTAATCGCTAACACTTGCTAAGTGCTTCCTAGGTGGATTAACTCCCAAGAGTCCTATGAAATAGATAATGTTATTGGTGCTGGGCAGTGGCCAAACGTTGGGAATTGGAGCCACGCTGCTTGATAATGAAACTCGACGCCCTCGTGTCCTTATTCTGTGACCTTGTTGGTATTACTGAGGCCAATTGGCTTCAATCCTTTCACCTATAAAGAGGGGATGATAGGACGTATGTCATGGGGTTGTTGTGAGGATTGAATCCAGGTAAAGAGATTTAGCACTTTCCATAGAACATAATTAAGTGCTCAGTTGATATCAGTCGATATACCCATTGTCCAGATGAGGAAGCAGAGACACAGAAAGGATTCATCAATTCACAGCTGATGGGGGGAGGGGTGGAAGCAGAATTAAAACACACAGCAGTTTGCCCTACTGGAATATAGGCTATGGGCTGTTCACCACTGTATCCCGAGCATCTACAACAATGCCTAGCACTTAGTAGGTGCTTAATAAATGTTTTTATGAAAGAATGATTGAATGGGCCCAAGCACTTGAAAAGAGGCTCCACATCACTCATCATTAGGGGAATGCAAATCAACACCACAATGAGGTACCACATCATACTCCTTAGGATGGTTACTACTTAAAAAAAAAAAAGTAAAACAGAAAGTAAGCGTTGGTGAGGATGAGAAATTGGAATCCTTGTGCACTGTTGGTGGGGGTGTAAGATGTTGCAGTTGCTACAGAAAACAGTATGGAGATTCCTCAAAAGATGAAAAACGATATCACTATATGACCCAGCAATTCCACTTCTGGGTGTAGACTCAAGAGAATTAGAAGGCAGGGTCTCTAAGAAATATGTTCACACCCATATTCACAGCAGCGTTATTCACAACAGCCAAAAACAACCGAAGTGTCCACTGACAAATGAATGGATAAACAGAATGTGATCTCTACGTATAATGGAATATTATTCAGCCTTAAAAAGTAAGGGAATTCTGACATGTGTTGCCACATGGATGGACCTTGAGGACATTACGCTGAGACAAACCAGTCATAAAAATACAAATATTTGTACGATTCTATTTATATGAGGTCCCTAGAGGAGTCAAATTGATAGAGACAGAAGGTAGAATGGTGGGTTCCAGGGGCTGGGGGAGGGGGGATGGGGAGTTCTTTAATGGGAGCGGTTTCATTTTGCAAGATGGAAAGAGTTCTGGAGAATGGGTGCACAGCCATGTGAGCATAGTTAACACTAACTGTACTCTACGCCTGAAAACAGTTATGATGATACTGTTTAATGTTATGTTTTGTTATGTTATATTTTACCACAATTTTTTTTAAAAAGGAATGAATGATTGATTGATTATATACCTCTCAAGCGCAAGTCTTATCAATATTGATAAGTCTTATCAATATTGATATTACATCAATAATTGATTGATTATATATATTGTTATGTTTTGTTGTTATATTTTACCACAATTTTTTTAAAAAAGGAATGACGGGGCACCTGGGTGGCTCAGTCGGTTAAGCGGCCAACTTCACCTCAGGTCATGATCTCGCCCTCCGTGAGTTCGAGCCCCGCGTCGGGCTCTGTGCTGACAGCTCAGAGCCTGGAGCCTGTTTCAAATTCTGTGTCTCCCTCTCTCTGACCCTCCCCCATTCATGCTCTGTCTCTCTCTGTCTCAAAAATAAATAAATGCTGAAAACAAATTTTTTTTAAATAAAAAAGGAATGAATGATTGATTGATTATATACCTCTCAAGCGCAAGTCTTATCCATCAGCCCATGCATTATGGTGTGGTAGGTAAGACTGTGGGTTCAAGTTCTCTCCTTTTCTTGAATGGGATCACATCACTTCTCTCAAAACATGAATCATAATTAATTAATTAATCATAGACCCTCTCAACAGATTAGTGATGACAGCAGTAATGATAACTAGTAGTTACTGAGGGCTAACCACACACCAGGCACCTGTCCAAGCATCTGACAGGTATTGACGCATGCGATAATTATGACTAGTCCCAGGGCTACTGGACAGTAACGATATCCCCACTTTACAGATGAGGAAACTGAGGCACAGAGTGGAAGAAGTTGCTCGGTCCCATGTAGATGGTAAATCATGGGGAGATTAAGTGCAGCTGAACTTCAGGGGGCAGACGTATTTAAGGCAGGGGAGCACGGTGGCTGTGGTGGCCAGGAGCACGGACTCTGGACTCACATTCCCTGGGCGGCCACTTCCCAGCTGTGTGGCTTTTGGGCACTTGAATGCCCCTGAGTCTCAGCCTCCTCCTATGGAAAATGAGGACAATGATATGACCTCATAGGGTTTGAAAAGTGTTCAGTGAAATACAGAGTTGAGTGCAGAATACAGGGGGCTGTGCAGCATGCATCTGTGTATCATCTGACCTGACGGGGCTGAGCCAGGAGGTTTCATGTGCAGGGATGGCAGTGATGTGTCCCTGGGTCCCCCCAGAGTCTGCGTAGCACAGACCTTGGTGGGGTGGGTGTGAAAGGGCTGGGTGCTGCAGTGAGGACATGTGGGGATGTGGGCTCCAGCCTGCTCTGACCCTCACATGTTGGGTGGCCATGTGGCTGACTCACTTCCCTTTCTGACCATCAGCGTCCTCCTGTGACAAACTCGAATGGTCATAATACCTTCCCCCCTTGGCACAATTAGCAGAATTCGGTGAGATAAGGCATGAAAAGTCCTGAACACAGGGGCTTCAGATAACCTGCTCCAATAAATGGAGCTGTGGGTCCATTGAGGCCTGACAGGCGGCTTTTGGGCACCAGAAACGTGGCAACTGAGGTGAGGTATGAACATAAAATACGCACCAAATTTCAGACTTAGTATTAAAAAAAAAGCATAATATTCCATCAATAATACTTTATATTGCTTACATATTAAAATGATAATATTTTGGCTATGCTCGCTTAAAGAAAACATATTATTAACCTTTATATTGATTTATTATAAATTTATAATTTCTATTTTTTAAATTATATTCATTGAACCTTCTCCCTTTTCCTTGTTTGAATGTAGCTCCTGGAAAAATTTAAGTCATATATGCATTTCTGTCGGGGAGTGCTGGATCAGAGAGGCTGGGGCTTCTGGGCTATCAAGGAAGGGGAAGGGGGGCGCCTCAGGGCAGTCACCTGAATTCTGAATAATAATTAGAAGAAGAACTACAACAAAATGAAATTACATAATCTAGCCCTTACTCTGTGCCTGCTGGCCTTTTAAGTGCTTTACAATGGTAGCTCACTGAATCCCTCTGAAATCCCTATGGGTTGGGGGAGGGAGACTATTCCAATCCCCATTTCACAGATGATGGAAAGGAGGAACAGAGAGGTTAAATATGTGGCCCTAGGTCACCTTGCTGTGCGTGACAGACAGGAGGTAAACCCAATCAGCCTGGTCCTAAAGTCTGCCACCCTCAGTCACTCCATCTACCGCATCTGTCGGGGAGACTCACAGGGACATGGGAATGAGACCCCAAGTCGCCGGGGAAGACGGTGCCTTCAGGAGGCAATGGCTCAGGGGGTTCGCTTTCTACATTCCCAGGTCCCCGATGGGCTGGGGGCTGATGGATGCATTGTTCTGTTCTCCTAGGAGATAAACCAGACCTGGATTCAAGTCCAGACTCTAGTACATACTGGTTGTGTGACCGTGGGAAAGCCACTCGGCTTTCTCTGAGCCTTAGCTGCCATTTCTAGAAGGTGGAGATAACAGGGGTCCGTATGAAACAGGCTTATCGTGGGATTTCAGCGGCCAATAAATGACAGTTACAGTAATAATAAAGCCAGCCTTCGTCTACACCCTCCTTAAGACACCTGGACACTTGCTTTGGTTTCCAGGACACCCGCTTACCTCATCTTCCCCAAACCTCCACAGCCCCTGCTTCCTGGGCTCCTTCGCAGGTGCTCTCATCTCTGTTAACAGTGGACTAGCTCAGGCTGCAGCCCTCAGCTAATTGGTTTGTTTCCTTCCTCATTCTCTAGGTGACCTCATCCATCCATATGCAATGACCCCCTCCCATTTATATCTCCCGCCCAGACTGTCCCCTGAACTCTGGCCTCCTCAGTCATATCACTAACACCCTAGACCAGGGGTCAGCAAACCACAACCTAAGGGTCAAACCCAGCCTGCCAAAGCCAGTGAAAGAATGGGTTTTATGCTTTCTGAGTGATTGAAAAAAATACATATATCAAAGGAGGCTATTTCGTGGCACGTGAGAAAGATATGAAAATTCAGAAGCCGGTGTCCGTGCACGAGTTTAACTGGAACGTGGTCTCTCTCCTTCACTCGCGAGTGGCTGTGACAGGGACCGGAGGGTCCACAGACCCTAAAATACTGACTGTATGGCACTTTTCTATGCTTGCCCCTGTCCCAGGTGATAGCTCTAGTAGGCATCCTAAATTTAGCGTGGCCAAAACAGCTCATGATATTGCTTCTCACAATAAATTAGATCAGAGATGATAAAATAAAGGAAACAAAACCCCCGCTGTTCCACCCTTTGGGTGCCCCCCCACCCCCATCCCGCCCCGTTCTCAGTCTCCCACAGCCTTGGGAGCAGTGACTCTCAACTAGGGGTGAATTTATTCCTAGACCAGAGACAGTTGACAATTTGGGTTGTCACGACTTGGGGACTGCTCCTGGCATGGAGAACGTGGAGGCCAGGATGCCGCTAAGCAGGACGGCCCCCACAACACGGAGCGATCCACACCAAAGTGTCAACAGTGCTGAGGTTGGGAGATGCTGTTTTAGAGATTCCTCTCTCTCTCTCTCTCACATCCCACAGCCACCCTGCCACCGCTTTAGCTTTGGGACACGCTCTGAATTCAAATCACTTCTTCAACTCCACGGCTCCCCCTCCAGAAAAACCACCTCCCGTTCCCCCTCTTGCCTGCCTGTTCGCCTTTTGTCTCTCAGTGTAAGTCAGTTCTTGTTTCTCCTCTGCTCAGGAACCCTGGTCCCAGGACCTAGAACTCGGGAGACAGGGTCTGTTGTCTCTTCAATTGCCCCATCACGTCCCCTTCACTCACTCTGACCACACACACAGGCTCCCACCTCAGGGCCTTTGCACTGGCTGTATCTTTCCTCCAGAGAGTCACATGGCTCTGTCTCTCACTTCCTTTAGACCTCCACTCCAGGGTCACCTGCTCGGCAAAGCCTGACCTAGTCTCCTCACCTGCAACTTCACGTAAGTGTCCTAACACATTCCATCCCCTCCCCTGTCCCCCTTAGCGCTGAGTGCCATCTAATACCCTGAAACTTTTGCTTACTTATCTTTCTGATTATTTGTCTGTCGTTCTGGAATATAACACATACAAATCCAGGGATCTTTTGTTTTTCACTGCTGTAGCCCCAGAATCAAGAACAGTGCCTGGCACATAGTATAAAGTCAATAAACATCGGTCATTGGACGGATGAACGAATGAATGAATGAATGGTAGTTTTACTATATGCCGTACACTGTCCTAGGGTTTCAGGATGCCAACTTCCACATGTGGCTGGTGCCTGGTGCTTGGTCAGACCAGTGAAAGGACATGGACTGCACGCCTGGTCTGAAGGAGCGCATGCCGCTTGGGCTGGCCCACCGTGGCCCCTGCACAACGAGGCTGCACAACGTCCACTGGTTCAAACAAAGCTGGAAATCAGATTTCCAATGTGAAGTCTCCCTATTTTTAAACGTTGGCAACTGATTCAGATTTGGGTTTCAGTTTTAAATGCTTGGCACACCAGACAAAGCTTATCTGCACATCACTTCCCTTAGACCTGAGTTCTCTTGGTTCTGCCCCCCATCACAGCTGGGCGACCTTGGGCAAGTGGCTTAACCTCTCTGAGCCTCAGTCTCCTCATCCCCCAACGGGAGGGTGCACCTGCCTCGCAGAACTAAACGACGGACCATTGCGCTGCACTCCTCGCTCACGCAGAAGGAGAGCTGTGAGGCTCAGGGGGGTGAACAGACAGCGATCACAGGGGACAGACACACGGTGGGGCATAGTGGGCCGGGACCCCAGGTCTCCTGCCTACCCAACCCCCACCCCCAGCGCCTCTGTGCTCTGCAAAGCTGAGTGGGAGGGAGAGGGCAGGTGAGCCAGCGGAGGGGAGGCAGAGGGCCCTGAGCAGGCAGAGCAGGACCCAAAGACACAGCAGAGATGGAGACTGGAGGACGCAGTGGCCTTAGGGTCCAGAAATGGGGCCTGGGAAGAGGAGGAAGAGGAAGCGGGTGTGGCGGAGTGGGGATGAAGCAGAGCAGTGTGGAGAACAGAGGAGGCCGAGGGCCGGGATGGGAGGTTGGCGGAAACCCTAAAGGGGAGAGGCAGACAGGGCCGGAGTCTACAGGAGGTGAAGGGGGGGCGAGGGTCAGGAGCTCTGACCTGATGGGGCACGACCCACCGTGACGTCTGGGGGACAGCGAGGAAGAAGGGGCAAGGGGGTGGGGGTGTGGGGAGAGGCGCAGGGGCGCGGGGAGGATGGTGGAGGGTGGGGGGAGGAAGTGAGACTGCCCAGGAGAGGGACGGAGGCTCCACACACCGGGTGGGGGGCAAGCGAGGAGGAATTGCAGAGGGCTTGCAGAGGGCGCAGCGGAGGAAGGAGGCAGAGGGAGGGACGGGAAGGGGCAGGAGGGTGTGTGTGTGGGGGGGGGGGGATGCAGGCCGGGATCCCAGCAGGGAGGGCGGGCGCGCGGGCGCCCACCGCGCAGGGGAGAGGTCCGGAGGAGGGGAGGAGGGGCGCGAGGCGGCCCCCCCCCCCCACATACCCTACCTTCCAGGCAGCATATCCTCCAGAGCCCCGAGTGGGTGAGGCCGCCGGGGTCCTTCTTCTCCGAGGAGCCGCTGCCCCCGCGGTGGGCCGGCGCGTCGTCGCCGGCCGTGAGGTTGGTGGTGTTGCAGATGAAGGCGCGCGTGTACAGCCAGTAGTCGGTGCTGATGGCGATGGTCATGAGGCCGAAGGCCGCGAAGGCGCCCACCGTGGTCAGCACCACCTGCACCCCCTTCTCGCACCAAAGGCCCCTCTCCTCGTTCCAGCGCTTCAGCGACTCCAGTTTGACCACGGGCAGCCGGGGGGCCGTGGGCCACCACCGGGGCAGCGGGGGCGGGGCCGTGCCGGCGGCTGGGTGGGGGGCACAGCGCAGGCAGAAGTGGGGGCCCGGGGCCGGCCGGGCTGGGCTGGGGGGGGGGGCGGCGAGGAGGAGGCGCGCGCCGGGGAGGGGGTCAGAGGGCGGCCATGGTCGCCGGCTGGGGGGGGGGGCGGGGAGCAGATACAGGATTAGTGGAGAGGCACGGTACCTCCCCCACCGCCGCCCCCACCCCACAGAGCACCCCCCACCATTTCCCGGGGGCCGGAGAAACTCCTTCCACCGTGGTTCCCCCTGCCTCCCTTTTCTCTGAAAAAGTCTCCCTCCTCCCGGGGCAGTCTTCCCACTTAATCCCACTGGGAGAAGTCGCCCCCACCCCCACCACAGTTCCTGCCACTGTACATCCTCCCGGGCCCTCCCGCTCCAACCCCCACCCCCACCCCTCCCCCGTCCTCACCTTCCCCAGAGGCCAAGCCACCCCGCACTTTAGCCCCTGGGCTCCCCCTTCCAGAGGAACCCCTCTCCCCTCCCTCCCTCATGTCCTACAAGACCCGCATCACCATCCTTGTTTCATGCAGTGCTGCCCGGCTCCCCAAGTCCCCTGAAAGTTTCACCTCCTCACCTACTACGTCCTCTACTCAAGAAAAATAAACCTCTCCATCTCTCAGCTAAAAAAACAAAACAAAAAAAAACCCCAACCTCTTCCCAACTAATCCTCGCTGTTTGCACAACTGAGAACCACAGGGTGACCACCACTGCCACCCTCGACCCCCGCAGTCTCTCCTGCATGGGAACCCGCTTCCCCACTCAGACCCCTGAGTCTCTGGACCAAGCTTCTCAACCCCAATCCCTCAGTCGCACCTGGAAATCACCAAAGGATCTTAGACACCAGGATACCGGTGCCCCACCTGAACCCCACCTGAGCAATCCCCATTTCATTGGTCTGGGGTGTGGCCCTGAGCATCTAGGTTTTTAAAAGTTCCCCTGGGGGGATTCTCGTGGGCAGTCAACACCTCGCACCGGACCGTCTGGTTTGGAAGAATGCCCCCAGCTGCATCACATCCACTCCACAGCCCCCACGGTCTCCCTTGGACCACCTCCCATCTCCTACGTGTCTTGATCTCCAGGAACACCTCCCCACCCCCCACACACACACACTCCTTTTGCTTAAAGAAGTCTTTGAGTCTGGCCCCTACTGTCTCTACAACTTAGGCAAACTCATCACTGCCATCACTTTCTCCTCCTCCATTAAGAAAAATTTCCTCCATGGGCTCCTTAGAGGAGTACTCACAGGAATCCTCCCCCCAGACCCCCAGTGCCTCTCCATTCAGGAATGGCTCAGTGTTTGGCCTGAGCTCCCACTGCTGTCCAGGGAGCTCCCCGCCCCCTCTGCCCAGCTTCTCCTCTGCCCCTTCCACCATCTCCCACTGCCTGAAAATCCCCTGACTATACCCCTTGCTGCCGGTTATCTTTATCACACCGATGAACACCCCCCCCCCAACTCTACATCTCCCCAATTCACTTGGACCTCCTACTCTCCTCAACTTACAGGAACCTCTTCCCCCTTCCCTGACTTCTCTCACATCATCAAGAATCCCCTTCCTCCACCAACATCTCATCTACTCAGGAAAATTCCCCAGATGAATCCTCACCAACTTCCCTTCTTGGGACACCCCCCCCCGCCCCCCCCCCCCACACACACCCTTTCACCTGTGCAGGGACATGCTGTATAGATAACTCTACTTTCTTCCAAATTTACATGGACCCCCCCCCCGCATAGTCAGTACCCCTTAGAAAAATTTCATCCACGAGGCTACAACTCTTTTAGTTACACATAACTGTACACTCTGCAACCCCCATGTCTGTTCATTCCCCCCCAGGCACAGCATGCCCACCACCACACCCCCAGCCCTCCCTTCCAGGCAAGCGACCCTAACCCCCTTCCACCACTCACTGTTTCCTAGACTTCTTCCCCAAACCCCCAGTTACAGTTAAGAGCCTGGGAGCCAACAGGGGAAAACAGAAGAAACCCTGGGTCCTAGCATCAGGGTGACCTTGGCCTTTTCCACCCCCATCAGCTGGCCCCGCCTGGGTCTGCTCTTAGGAGGGGCTGCTGAAAAAGGTTGTCTATGGGGGGTGTCTCCATGGCAACTGGGCCTAGTGCCCCACACGAGTGTTCCCTCCCCCACCTCCACTCAGCTGCCCACACGAAGCCCCTACCGTCCCCTTCATCAGCCCACTGGACACTCATGCCCCCCAGCCCCTGTCCTTGGTTCTGGCCCCTTCCTCCTTCCTCTCCAGACAGATGCCGAGTTTCCTCTTCTTATCTACTGGCTCCTTCTCCCCCATCTGTGCCCCTCACCACCAGCACCACCACCTCAACTGTCCTAGCAAATCTCTGCTTCCCCCCCGGAGTGATCCCATGACCCCGAGGTGTACCCCTCCCCCAGCTGGGCCCCCCACAACCCAGGATCAGCAGGGGATGGAAACGGGGTAAGTGAGGGAAATTCTCCCATCAAAAAAAGATTTGAAGATCTTTTCATTCTGTCGATTTGAGGGGCAATCTGTTTGGTTTTAGGGACTCTTCCTTTAGTCCATCTGTCAGCGGCAGCAAAGAAGGAGGGAGCAGGGGACCCCCAATTCTAAAGCTTCCGGATATGACAGGGGTCACCAGCCCTTCTCCCTCTGAAGGGGCTGGCTCCTTCCTCCAGAATTAGGGGGGTCACAGAACCTTCCTTGTACATCCACCCACCTCCGATTAATAAAAAGATCTGTCTCACCTCTGTTAACGATAGGTCAACTCTCCGATGCACTGGGGAGGGGGACGATGAGCCCCCCTGCCTGCACCCCCCCCAGAAAAACCCTGGTGGCTCCCAGTTCTCACTGCTCCCCCTCCCCCAGCAGCGAGGGACCCAGGCGTCCGACCTGGTTGGGGGTGTTGAGGTGGGAGGGGAGGCTGAGGGGCTGCTCTTAGCTCGGGCCCCAAGGGAGTGGGGGTCGGGATGAAAAAAAAAAAAAGGTGAGGAGACAATTTGGTTCCCGTGTCGCTGGGTAAAGTGCGGAGCTGGAGGACGAGAGAGGGAGGGAGGAGGGAGGGAGGGGGAGGGGAGCCGCTGGGGATGGGGGAGCCACAGAGAGGAGGTGGGGGGAGGGAAACGATTGGGGGGCAGGGTCTGGGTGGCAGAAGGAAGCTGAGGGAAAAGAGAGAGAGAGAGACCCAGAGAGGGAGGGAGAGAGACACAGAGAGACAAGGAGAAGCGGAAAGAGAGAAACCCAGAGACTGTGAAACAGAAATGGGGGAGGGAGAAATTTGGGGGAGGCAGCGGCTGGTAGCAGAAGGAAGTTGGAGAGAGAGACACACACAGAGAAATATCCAGAGAGAGAAGGGGACAGAGACAGAGACACAAAGAGAGAAACCAAGAGACTGGGGGACAGATGGGGGATGGGGTAAGGGAGAGGATGGGGGGGGGTCAGGATGGGATAACAGAAGGAAAGAAGAGACAGGGACAGAGTCATCCAGAGAGGGGGAGGAGAGACAGATGGGGAGAGACAGACAGAGACTGAGGATGGGGGAGAGAACGAAACAGAGAAAGGGAGAGAGAAATTGGGGGGTGGGGGCAAGGTCTTAATAGAGAGAAGGATGATTTAGAGAGAGAAAAATGGAGAGAGAGAGCGGACAAGAGAGTGAATAATAAAAGAAATTTAGGGGAGAAGGTTCTGAGTGGCAGAAGATGCCTGGACACAGAAAAGCCGGTGCAGAAGGAAAGATAGAGATAGGTGGAGAGAGCCTGCCTGGGAGAGACCCCGGGAACGAGAGACAGAGAGAGACTGAGGAGGCATCAGAAGGAAGCTGGAGGAAAACAGGAGAGGGGCCAGGCTCCGATGGATGAAGGAGGTCAGAGATCCAGGACACCCGCGCCCCCTCCCCCACCACATCCCCAGCCCCCATCCCTGCCCCCATCCCCATTCCAAAGCCACCACCCCACCCCCACTAGCCTCCTTCTCTCCACAGCATCGCTTTTCGCCGCCACCGCCTCTTCCTGTCGCCATAGCAACAGGATCCAGGCGCCCAGCCAAGGCTAGCAGCGGCGCCGGAAATAAGGGGAGGGCCTTTCCAAAAGGACCCCAGGAGCTGTCCCCTTTCCCCAAATCCAAGGGAAAGCTCAACTTCCCGGGCCTCCTCCCCACCCCACCCCCACAACTGCCAAGGGCAAAGAGCCCCTGAAAATAAAATTCTATTCAATTTACCAGGATAGCAAGCCCTTTGAGTTTCACCAATATATATATTTTTTTAATTTTCATTTCACCCTCTACCTGCCCCTAGCTCAAAGAGTTAGATTCCCGCCCCCCCCAGACGGGGACTGGCATGAGGGGGGAAACAGAGTATGAGAAGCTCGGGTGGAAATATGCCTCAAAGAAATCTGCCTGGGGTTGGGTGGGACAACTTTGCAAGTTTTAAGAATAATGATGGTTGGAGTTACAGAACTAGCCAGTAGCCAGGGGGTGGGAAAATCTGAGATGAGAGTCAGAAAGTTTGGTTTTGGACTCAAATCTCAGAGATGGCCGTAGCCACCCTGTGACCTTGGGCAAAACATTTCCTCCTTTCTAGACTCGGTGATTATGGGAACAAAACCCCCCTCCAATTAATCGAGAACATCGGTGAGACAAGGTCTTGCACACTGCTCTACACTAGCAGTTTGTTCCGGGCTGTGACCTCAGGCAAATGGTATCCAAAACCAAAAGCTGGCCATGACCACAGACTTGGGCTAGGCAGTTTGCAAGCTTCCTTGTCTCCCAGAATTCTTACGGTATCCTTGCAATGTGGACGCTGACATTCCCATATTACAGATGAGCAAACTGAGGCCTGGAGATGTATCGTGATTTGCCCAAACCACTCAGGGAATAAAAGGCAAAGTTGGAGATGAAGCAGTTTCTTTGTGGGGGTTGACAGGGGTGGTCAGCAGTGGGTGAACTTCAGAGCCACTTAACATGCTGTTTTGGGGGAACAGGTCCTCCCTTTTGGGGACTGGTGGAGACAGAGAAAACCTGTGTTCCCCACTCATCCAATCCGCTCCCCCAGAGGAGCCAGAGCCTTCTGTACACAGCATCTCACATTTCCAATGGAGTTTCCAGAGGTCAGATTACTTAATTCTCACCATGCCCCCCACCCAGGAGATGGGGGGGGGGAGTTTAGAGAGGCATTCTGACACCCCTGGTTTAGAAGTAAGGAAGCACCAGCCTCAAGGGAAGGGGCCTGGAATTCATTCATTCGAGAATTATTTGTCCCTCTTCTGCTCTTTTGCCAGGGAGAGGGACGCAGCTGTGCACAATAACGGTAACCGACATAAATTGAACGCTAAATATTACGGACTCAAAGTCATTTGCAGGCATCGACTTGGTCCTCCAGCTTCTGCGGTTAGCCCCCATTTTCAAGACGTGTAAACTGAGACAGAGAGGTAAGCACATCAGGAAGGTAGGAAGTGCGGTGGCAATGAGAGCCAGGGCTTCAGATCCCAGAGCCTGCGCTGTTTTCTCTGCTAAAAATAAACAACAAAAAACAGAAACCTTCAAAGGGTGAACACAACGATGAGGGTAATAAAACAAGCCAGGGTTTCTAAACCTAGAACCAGTGATGCTAGCTGGGTATTTCTCTGGGGGAGAAGGGGGTGGCATCCCAGGCCACTTCAGAATGTCCACCAGCATCCATCCACAGACTCTACCCACCAGATGCCAGGAGCAAGGGGTATAATAAAAAGAACTCAGGGGTGCCCGGAGGGTGGCTCAGTCGCTCTTAATTTCAGCTCAGGTCATGAACTCAGAGTTCTTGAGCTCGAGCCCTGCATGGGGCTAGGTGCTGACAGTGAGGACCCTGCCTGGGTTTCTCCTTCTCTCCCTCCCTCTCTGCCCCTCCCCTACTCACCCCTCCTTCTCTGCCCCTCCCCTACTTGCCCCGTCCCCCTCCCTCTCTCTCTCTCAAAATAAATAAATAAACTTAAAAAAAAAAGAATTTAGTCTGTCCCACCTCAAATCTTGTTCCTTATTGGAAAAGCCTTTGAATGTTTTTAGCTGTTTCTTCTCTTACTTCCTAAATAAGGAAGTAAATAATAATTATCTTCTGAATGTGTCAGCATTATACATTCTAGATTCCTTTTCTCTGATAGATAAGGATTTAACTCATGTAGACCTCACTTTTCCCTTCCTTCCTCCCCATATAAATATTTTTAGTTCTTCTACTGGTTAATTTTGAGGCAGTAAGTGATAGACTATTTACATCATGATTTCTTGCCTCAGAGACCATATATCTGGTTTCTTGTCAGCAGCTTTATTGAGATAGAATCCACATACCATACAATTCACCCAAGAAAAGTGTATATAACTCAATGGCTTTTCGTGTAATCATAGAATAGGGCAACCATCAAGTTTAGATCCATTGCAGAACATCCTTCTTAGCCCAAGGAGTAACCTTGACTTGGTCATCGTCCCCATCGCCCAGCCCCCCACACCCTATCCTAGCCCTAGGCAATCACTATGCTACTTTCTGGCTGTATTGGTTGGCCTGGTCTGAACATTTCATATCAATGGAATCACACAATATTTGTTTATTTGTGTCTGACTTTTTACTTAGCACAATGTTTCCAAGGTTCACCCATGTTGTAACATATATCAGTACTTCATTTCCTTTTCTTGATGAATATTATTCCATTGTAAGGATACATTATGTTTTACTTATCCATCGGGTATTTGGGTCGTCATTTTGGCCGTTGTACACATACTGCCGTGAACATTTGTGAGTTTTTCCATGGACATATGTGTTCACATCTCTTCGGCATGTACCTAGGGGTGGAATTCTGCCTCCTCTGTTTACTTGTCCTCTGGAGAAATGAGATATCACCTCTGGACTTTGTGTTGTAAGATACAAATGTTAGACCCAGTGGTCAACCCTTCTGTCCGTGGAAGGACCCCTCAGAAGTAGTGTCACTGAAGGTGCAGGGATTTTTTTTTTATTTGTTTGTATTTTAATTTCTTTTTATTTTCTATTAATTAATTAGTTTATTTATTTATTTATTTATTTTGATAGACCCAGTGACCAACTTTTCTGCATGGAAGGACCCCTCAGAAGGAGTGTCACAGAAGGTGCAGGGGGTTTTTTTGTTTGTTTTTTAATTTCTTTTTATTTTCTATTAATTAGTTAGTTTGTTTATTTTGATAGACCCAGTGACCAACCCTTCTGTTCATGGAAGGACCCCTCAGAAGGAGTGTCACAGAAAGTGCAGGGTTTTTTTGTTTTTTAATTTCTTATTTTTTTTAATGTTTATTTATTTTTAAGAGAGAAAGAGAGAGACAGAGTGTGAGCTGGGGAGGAACAGAGAGAAAGGAAGGTATAGAATCCAATCAGAAGCAGGCTCCAGGCTCTGAGCTGTCAGCACAGAGCCTGACAAGGGGCTTGAACTCACAAGCTGTGAGATCATGACCTGAGCTGAAGTCCGATGCTTAACCGACTGAGCCACCCAGGCGCCCCTGGAAGGTGCAGGTTGTGGCCTCTTTCAGATCTCATTTCTAAATTTGCTTATAAAGTCATGTCACATTATCCAAGGTTTCCCGTAGGTTTAACCTAGAGACCTGTAGGCTGTCAACTCAGAGATAAGTCTGCTAAGCCCCTAGCCTAGAGAAGGTCCTCCACCCTTACTTCCCTTGATCCCATGTGGTTGGCAGAACTCCAAAATGACCCCTAAGAAGATCCTAAGATTCCTGCCCACCCCCCCCCACCCCCCGCGGTATACACCCTGTAGGATCCCCTCCCTTTGAGTCTGGGCAAGACTTGTGAGTAGGGTGGGGTGTCATTCCCGTGATTGGGTAACATTATATGGCAAGGTGAAGGGATTTTGCACATGTAATTAAGGTCCGCAAATCAACTGATTTGTAGTTAATCAAAAGGGAGGTTATCCTGGGTGGGCCTAACCTAATCAGGCGATCTCTTTTCAAATGGTCGAGAACTCAGAGAGATTCAGAGCAAGGGATTCTCCTGCTGTCCTGCAGGAGCAAACCCAAACCGCCCTGCTCCAGAGAGGGCCATCTGAGGATGCCATCTGCTACCAAGAGCACAGAAACGTCAGTCGTATGACCACAAGGAAATGATTCCTATCTCCCGGAGGGAGCTTGGGAGTGGATCTCTCCCTAACTGAACTCCCAGATGAGGACACAGCCAGTTGGCATCCTGACTGCAGCCTTGGGAGACCCTGAGCAGAAGACCTCCCTGCACTGTGCCGGGTTCCTGAGCCATGGAAAGTGTCAGATAGATAAGAAATAGATGCTGCTTTAAGCCACGGCATTTGTGTTTTTTGTTACGCGGCAATGGGTAACTGAACGACTCTGTAAAGCAGGCTGCACTGTGAAGGTTGCTATGGATGCTCAGCCAGTGTTGCGTTAATGCCCCCTCTCCATAACTCCCTGGCCATCACTCCCAACAACCAGCCAGTCCCCATGTGCAGGGCCCTCTCCTCCCTGGATTCCAGCCTTGTCTTATGCCATCCTCACAACTGCCTCCCACAAACAGAGTGGATTCCCCTACTCTGCCCAGCTCCTTAGCACTTTTGAGGTTCCTGAGTGTGGCCCCCCGGCCCGGAATCTCCTTCCATCTCCAACATGAAGGTTCAACTGAAATGCTTCTTCCTCCAGGAAGCCTTCCCTGACTTCCCAAGGCTGCATCAGAGGAGACAGCTGTACCTCGCCCTGGAGTGCCCCCCATTAAAGCACAGTCACTCTGCATTGTGATTGGCTTGTCGGTCTGTCCCCCACCCTCCAGTAGAGCCAGGGACTGTTCAAGACAGGCACGGGGCTGGTTCACTTCCATATCCCCAGTGCCCAGTTTGGTTTTGGTAGACCGGAAGTCTCAGTCTGCAGGTGCTGAATGGATGGACAGACAGATGGATGGAGGAAGGAGCAAAAGACTCCGGGAACAAGTGGATACATATTCTAGAGTCCTCTGGCAGCCAATTACAACCTCCCATCCCTGTCCGACCCCTCTCCCCGCCTCATATCCTGAGTGAGCGTTCTCCCAGGTGCTTGAGCATATCTGGTCAACAACAGCTGGGGCCTTTGTGTTTTCTCAAGAGGAACAGAGTGGTGGTGGCATGTTTTCCCGCTGTACCAGGAAGAGAAGATCAGCGTTTCTCAAACGTCCTCATTCAGGGTGAAGTGGAAATATTCCAGTGCTGAGGAAATCAGGTGGCCTGAGTTCCAATCCTTGCTTTTCCTTGCCTCCCTGAGGGACCCAGAATCAAATACTGTGCTCTGGGCACTTTATCTGCTTGTCTGTAAAGGTGGGGAGGGGGTGAGGGAAGTGATCTCACTGCAGATGGGAGGTCCTGGGACCATGATTCAAAATCACACATCCTGGGAATTCTGGCAGGGTTTTTAGGGTGTCTGTGAAGCTCTGGAAATTGCTGATGAAATTGTGTGAATGTGGGTGCTCTTTTCTGGGGGCCCACAGCTTTTCTCCCGTTCCCAAAGGGACCTTGAGTCCCCTACAAGAGTCACTGCCTATTGACAGATTTAGCAAAATCTCACTTGTGTCAATAACAATTGTGAGAAAGCAAGGCAGAGTATATGAATGCATGGATATTGTCTAAAGCCAGTTTCCTCGACCTGAGCACTAGTCCCATCTTGGACCTATCATTCTTTGTGCTTGGACTAGTCCCACCTTGGACAGATCATTCTTTGTGCTAGCCGTCATTCTGTGCACTAGAGGGTGTCCAGCCACATCCCTGGCCTCCACCCACCCCATGGGAGGCCAACAGCACCCCCTCCCAAGGATGACATCCAAAAATGCCCGAAGACATTGCCTGATGTCCCCCCTACCCCCCGGGGGCATCATCACCCAGGCGGAGGGCTGCCTACTGGACAAAAGGAAACTGATAACAATCACTCCCTCTGGGAAGTGAAGCTGGGGTCGAGATCAGTAAAAAGATGAAAGGTACTTTTTTTCTTTCTATCCTTCTCTGCTGCTTAAATTTGAAATTCATGACTAGGTATTACATTTATAATAAAAATGAGTTTATTGCTAAAATGAGTTATCTCCATTCAAGGGACACACACAGCCACTGAAAAAATGACGTGAATCTCTACATCTGACAAGCTGTTTGCCTCCGTGACATACAGCCACAATGCTTAACGTGTTTGGTCTCAGTACCCCTCTATATGCTTAAAAATTGGGGGGGGGGGCTCAGTCAGTTAACTCTGGATTTCAGGATTTCTGGATTCAGGATTTCTGACTCATGATTTCAGGATTCGTGAGTTTGAACCCAGAATCAGGTTCTGTGCTGCAGCTCAAAGCCTGGAGCCTGCTTCGTATTCTATGTCTTCCTCTCTGTCTGCCCCTCTCCCACTCTCTCTCTCTCTCAAAAATAAATACATATTTTTAAAAAACACTTTTTTTTTTTTAATTGCAGGGGACCTGGGGCTCCTGGGTGGCTCAGTCGGTTAAGCATCTGACTCTGGACTTTTTGACTCAAGTCATGATCTCATGGTTTGTGAGTTTCACAGCACAGAGCCTGCTTGGGATTCTCTCTGTCTCCCTCTCTCTCTCTGCCCCTCCCCTGCTCTCTCTCTCTCTCAAAATAAATACATATACTTTTTTTAAAAATTGCAGGTACCCCAGAAGTGTTTGGTTATGTGTGTTATGTCTATTGATACATTATGTATTCAAAATTCAAACAGAGGAGATGTAAAAAATCTGTATTGTTTTCAGCAAAATAATAGTAAACTCATTGCATGCTTACATAGACAACTTATTTTAGTGAAAATAACTGTATTTTCCCAAGCAAAAAATATATAATGGTGTTGGCTTATATAAATACATATTTATAAATGTATATAAATGTTTTAATTTATTTTTGAGACAGCGAGAGAATGGGGGAGGGGCAGAAGAGAAGGGAACAGAGGATCTGAAGCAGGGTCTGTGCTGACAGCAGAGAGCCTGATGCGGGGCTCCCACTCACAGAGCGAGAGATCATGAGCTAAGCCAAAGTTGGAGCCTTCGCTGACTGAACCACCCGGGGAACCTGGCTTATATTTTTGAAAATCTGGTGCACCTGGGTGGCTCAGTCGGTTAAGCGTCCGACTTCGGCTCAGGTCGTGATTTCGGGGTTCGTGAGTTTGAGCCCCACGTCAGGCTCTGCACTGACAGCATGGAGCCTACTTGGGATTCTCTCTCTCCCTCTCCCTCTGCCCCTCCCCTGCTTGTGCTCTTTCTGTCTCTGTCTCAAAAATAAATTAAAAAAAGAAACATTTAAAAATGAACAAACAAAAAAGATAAGCAAATAGATGGAATTATGTGGCTCCAGCATACTCAGCTATACAGCTTAGTGGTTAAGCTAAGACACTCCCAGGATTCAAACCTTAGCTCGATCACTTACCAGCTGTGTGACCAGGAGCAGGTTAATTTATCTCTCGGTGCCTCCAGGATCTCATCTATAAAATGGGGATGAAAATAAAAGGCAGCAACTTCCTTGGGTTATTGAATGCAAAGTGGTTGGCATGTAGAAAACACTCAATAAATTATGCAATTAATTTATGCAAACTATCCTTATTAAGCATCCTTGAAAAACAATAAGGTAGAGTTACATAACTCTTACTGATTCTCCACAATACTTTGCCATGTGCAATTGGAAGGTGCAGAACTATGTGTATAAAATGATAAATGCTGTGTCAAATAAATATATATGGGCTCCATACCTGGGCGGATTGAAACACATGTGTAAATACCTCCCTATGCATATAGTAATGTTGAAATTATACATGGTAAGAAGATAATTCAGGGCAAGGGGGACTTCTGGAGTTCAAGAAGTCAGAAGTAGGACTGACTTTTCACAGCATGTATTTATTTATTTATTTATTTATAATGTTTAGCTATTTTTGAAAGAGAGAGAGAGAGCGCGTGAGCAGGGGGCAGGCAGAGAGAGAGAGGGAGACACTCTGAAGCAGGCTCCAGGCTCTGAGCTGTCAGCACAGAGCCTGACAAGGGGCTTGAACTCACAAACCGAGAGATCACGACCTGAATGCAAGTCAGACCCTCAGCTGACTGAGCCACCCAAGCGCCTCTCACAACATTTTTTTTGTTTATAATTTTTTTTTAATGTTTATTTTTATTTTTGAGACAGAGAGAGACAGAGCATGAACGGGGGAGGGTCAGAGAGAGAGAGGGAGACACAGAATCTGAAACAGGCTCCAGGCTCTGAGCTGTCAGCACAGAGCCTGACGCGGGGCTTGAACTCACGAACCATGAGATCATGACCTGAGCCGAAGCCTGACGCTTAACCGACTGAGCCACCCAGGTGCCCCTCACAACATTTTTTTTTAAAGATAAGCAAATCTTTAATCTTTAAGATCCCATTCCATTTTCAAAATGTAAAAAACACAAAACAAAAGAAAATGAAAAGCTAGCTTGGTTCTTTAAAAAATAAAAATAAAAAAGGGAGGTATACGTTTAGGAAGCTGGGTTGTCAAATTCTGGACAAAATTTGCAAATACCCAGCACTTGCGCTGAAACTACCCTTCCTGTGGGCAAGACAGCACCAATCAATGGGAGATCCTTTCCCACTGAGAAGATATGCAGAACCTTTCTCAACACGGAGCTCCAGCCTGCCACTAGGAATCGATTCGTCTTGACAAAGAAGCTGAAACATCTTTCCACCCCAGCTCTCAAGCATGACCTCCAGAAATTCCTGAAATCATTGGAAATGACTCAGAGTATTTCCCTCAGGGAGTCTGATCCTGCTGAATCTTACTTTCCTGCTAACCTGCCCCTGCCACTCTCCCTGTTCCAGAGGGATTTGGAGTCCTTCTAGCCCATCCCCCTTCCTTTTTACAGAAAAAAAGTAACTGAAGCCCCAGAGTTTAAAAGACTTCTCAAGGTCACAGAATGAGTTTGCATCAAAGTCGTGGTAGTGAAACATAGTGGCTGAGAGAGAGAGTAGGTTCTGGGATCGGACAGGCCTGGGTGGAAAGTCTTTGCTCCTTACCGGCTGGGTGATCTCAGTTCCCCGAGGGGAGTGCCCAGTGCCGGTTCATCTGCAAAGTGGGGCCGTCTGCAAAGCCTCGTTCCCAGGAGGTTTGGGAGAACCCATGGAAAGCGTGCAGCAGTGTCTGGCACCTAATGGTAGCTTGGTAAGTGTGTTGGTGACGGCCAGAGCTGTCCTGTTTGTACCCAAGAGGCTAAGCCCGGACAAGGCAAAGAGCCAAAGGGCTAGCACTGTGTCTCCTCTGGAAGACACTTCAAGAAGCAGCTCGTTAAGCATCCAGGCTGTTTTCAGTCCCTCAGTGGAGCAGGCGAGATCACAGATCTCAGGACTCGCTTTGCAGCCTCTGATACAGGGCTGTTGGGAGCATCTGGTGAGATCCAGTACAGGAGGGGAGTGTGCAGCCCACAGTAGAGGCGCCCTACGTGGTGGCATTGATTTCTCAGCACAGTCACAGAATCAAGCCTTAAGAAGACCCACTGGTTCCCAGTGCAGGGGGAAGGAAGCTCAAGCTTTGGAACCAGATGAATCTCCTTTCAGCTTTGCCTCTGCCGGGTTTCCACCTGTGACCCCAGGTGAGTCATTTCACCTCCGTGGCCCTACCTGCAAAATGACTTCCGCAAACTCAACGTGAAGGCTTGGGGAGAAAACTAAATGAAGCAATGAATGTAGAAGGGAGGCAAGTAATAGTAACAGTACTCTAAGTGGTCACGGTTAACACCAAGAGTTAATTTTTATTGGTCCTGGTGGGTGTCATTTGCTGTCCTACATGCTTTACACGCACCGAATTATAAAGAGTTGCTGTTAATAACGATGATGAAGCAACTTAAACAGAAACCAATCTAACCTTATTCTGCAGGACTCGAGGCCCCGACCCCTGGGGGTTATAGAGACCTGGACCCCAGACCCTGTATCCAATGCCCTCCCCCTGGGCAGGCGGAGACGTGTTTGAAATAAAGTTTATTGAAGTTTCTCTTGGTATTTACATATGATACACGGCAAATAACAGAGCCAGGCCCCCCACCCCACCCCTTCCCCCACCCCAAAGCCCCCCTCCCCCCAGCCTCGTTAAAAATCGCTGCGTAAAGACAGGTTAACTGCTGCAGTCCCCCCTCCCCCCTCCCACTTAAGATGCAAACTAAAAGCCCCCGTCCCTCCCCCTGCCCCCCTCCCCCCACCCCGGGGGCCTTTCTGGATCGTTGTACAACACTGTGCTACCTCGCCCTCTCCCCCCCAATAAGGGTGGAGGGCGAGTTTCTGGTGACCTTCCCCCCAAATCTGTCCAAGGGGGCGGACGGACCCTTGAAAGAGGCCAGAGTTGGGGGGGGGGGGTTCTGAGATGGGAAGGGGGACTTCAATGAGGGGGGAGTGCCAGAAAATGGAAGACTTCGAGGTTTGGGGGGTTTCGACCCCCGCTACTGCCTCTCCCTCCCCCGACGGGGCCTCGAGGGGGAAGAGGCGGGCACAGGTGTGGAAGTGGCACAGAGGAATTCCCTCGAACCGTAGGGTCTCCATCCCTGTCCTGTGGTGTGCGGGGCTAGATGCACCTAGGGGCTTTGGATGCGCGGGCAGAAAGGAGGGAGACAGAGTGGAGGAAGAGGAAGAAGAGCAGGAAGAAAAAGAAGCCCAGGGCAGCTGAGAAAGCAAGGAGATCCGTTAGACGGCGCCCCCTAAAAGGCAGGCGACCTTCAAGAGGTCCAGAAGAGCCCAGCCGGTGAGGAAGAACGGGGCCTCCCAGGGGAGCGGAGAACTGTGGGGGGGCGGGGAGGGAGGGAACGCCAGGTTAACCGCGCCCCGGCGTCCAGCGCCCCGCTCCACCCCGCAGCCGCGGGCACAGCAGGAAGGCCGCCCACCGCATCCAAGGACCGGGAAGGTCGGGAGATGAGAGTGGGCGGGCGAAGAGAGAAGTCGGGGGCCCAGGGGAGAAGAGAATGGTTGGCATTCCAGGCGGCTGCCGAACCTACTCTCCAGCCCAGCGCCCCTGCGGCGAGGCGGCGGCGGGTTGCGGGGCTCAGGGTGGGTGGGCGCTGGGCACCGCGGGCCCTGCGCGCTGGGTGCGCGCTGGGTGCGCACAGGAGGGAAAGCGGTGGGGAGGAGACTGGAGGGCGGGGCGGGGCCCGAGGAAAGGGTCGGGCCCCAGGGAGAGAAAGGGTCGGGCCCCAGGCGGGGCCGTCTGCAAGTGGACGGGACCGATAGGGGGAGGAGCCCTTGGCAAGTGGGAGGGGCTAGGGCGGCGGGGCGGGGCCACCGGGAAGCGGACGCGGCTGTAGCGTGCACGCAGTCCTCCGGGACGCATCCCGAAGCCCGGAGGGAGGGTGCGGAGCTGTGGGGCTGGAGACCCCTGAGAAGGAGGAGGAGGAAGAGGAGGAGGAGGGAGAGGAGGAGAGGGGGGCTCCGAGGGGCAGGCCTCAGCACGGCGAGGTGGAGATGTGCAGATGGTCCGGGTACTTGATGGCTGGAGGGTAGTTCTGAGTCATCTGGATGGAGACGTCGCTGGAGATGTCGGAGGGGCTGCGGCCGCGGCGCCACGCCTCGGGCTGCAGAAACTGGCCGGAGTAGTCCGAGCAGTCGCTGAGTCGCGGGCGGTAGAAGGCCGGGTGCGGACGGTACATCTCCTCCTCCGCGTAGCGCTTGGTGAACAAGTACACGGACATCACGCCAGCCCCCTGTGGCAACGCATGATCAGAGTCCCAGAGGCTGGCCCCCCACCCCAAGCTCCCGATGACCCCAAGACTCCAGACCCCCCACCCCCATCTCGCTCAGACCCAGGAGTCCAGCCTCCCAGCCCCTCCTCCCCCAGGACCCCAGAAGTTGGGAGCTCCCAGACCCCTCCTCCAGGACCCAGAGGTTAGGCCCTCAGCTGCCACCTCCCTCTTAAATCCAAAGTCTACACCCCCAGCTTCCTCTTCCTCCTGGACCCAGGAATGAGGGCCCCCCAGAGCCCTCTCCATTCAAGTCTGGGGCCCGCAGACATCACCTCTTTCAGTAGGAAGGAGGAAGCGGCGAAGGCAAAAGACCACCCGTAGCGATAGTGGAAATACTGCTCAGAGCTGCTGGGCCGGTTCATGACCTCGTCATTGATGCTGGAAATGTAAAGGACCAAGCCCACCACCAAGGAGAGGCCTGGGGGAGCAGAGGGGGCCCTTGGGCCGTTAGCAGTGAATCCCTTGCTCCAGCCCCAGCCCCTCCCCCATATCACTGCCGCCCCTTCCTGCCCCCTCCCCTCTCTTCCCTGCTGGGTCCTGAACTAAATTCCTTTTTTTTTTTTTTTTTCCTGAAGCCCCTTGTGCTGGGCCTTGGCTGGGTGCAGGGATCGCAGAGATGAATGAACTTCCTCTCCTCACTCCTCCCCTAATCTGCTGTCCAGGAGCTCACAGAGCAATTGGGGAAGGCAGATGTGGGCATTGGTCAGTCGTGGCATACACGGTGATATGCACAGTAAGGGAAGTAGTAGCACAGAGTTCTCTAGGTGCAGAAGAGGCACCAGCCCACATAGGTGAGGGGCAGGGACAGAGGCAGGGGCAGGGGAAGCCAAGGAAAGCTTCCTGGAAGAATGGTCTTTGTCTGAGTCCTAAAGGATGAGGCCTGGGTTGAGACTGTATGAATAATAATAACAACAACAAGCAACTATGCGCCATGGGCTAAATCCCACCCACATCCTGTTTTTGTATGGCCCTTCTAGCTAAGCATGGCTTTCATAGAATTAAATTGTTGGGAAAAAAATCAAAAGAAGAATGATATTTTGTGGCATGTAAAAAGTATGCGAATTTCAGTTGGCAGTTCCTAAAAGTGTTAAAGATAGAATTACCACATGACCCAGCGATTCCTCCACTGGGGATCTCCACCCAAGAGAATAGGAAACATATGTTCACACAAAAACTTTGCATGAATGTTTGTAGCAGCATTCTTAATAGCCGAAAAGCGGAAACAACCCAAATGTCTATCAACTAAGTGGATAAACAAAATGTGGTATAGCCGTATAAAGGAATATTATTCAGCCAAAAAAAGGAACGGCATACTGATATATACGGCCACGTGGATGAACTTAGAAAATAAGCTCAAGAGAAGGAAGACAGATGCGTGCTGTAGGGTTCCATTTATATGTGATGTTGAAAATAGGCAAATCCGTAGACACAGAGAGTAGATTAGCGGCTGCCAAGGAATGGGGTGGAGGGGAGATTCCGACTGTTGTTAAAGGGTAAGAGGTTTCTTTCTGGAGTAATGAAATGTTGTGAGATCGGGTGATAGGGATAATTATACCACCTTGCAAATATACGAAAACCACTGAATCATACCAACTTTATGTTTTCTGAATTAGAATACCTCAGTTCAAAAAGTATATGCATTTCAGGGGCGGCCTGCGGGGCTCAGTCGGTTAAGCGTCTGACTCTCAGTGTCAGTTCAGGTAATGATGTCGCGGTTCTTGAGTTTAAGCCCCGCGTTGGGCTCTGTGCTGACAGCGTGGAGGCCACTTGGGATTCTCTCTCTCTCTCTCTCTCTCTCTCTCTCTCTCTCTGCCCCTCCCCAGCTTGTGCTCTCTCTCTCTCTCAAAATAAATAAGTGAACTTAAGAAAAAAGTATATGAATTTCTAATGTCAGGGTCTATAAATAAAATTTTATTGGTGCACAGCCACGCCCCTTTGCTCCTGTGTGGCCCGCACTCACAGTGGCAAGCACAGCCTGTATAGCTGAGGATATTCATATCTGGCTTTTTACAGGAAAACTTTCCTGACCCCTGAATTGCAACGCATACACGATCTGAGTGTCACCAGCCTCATCCCTGGTCAGTTTCTCTGAGCTCCCTCTACTTAGATCGCATGACTGTCTCACCCTGCCTTAAACTTGTCCAACTTATTTCTGTCTCAGGGCCTTTGCTCTTGCTGTTCCCTCCAACTGCAAGACTCTTCCTCCAGGCTTCTCCAAGTCTCTCTTTCACTTCATTTACATCTCTCTTCCTTTGTCCCTTCTTTGAGCTCCTTGTTTAAAAAAAAATGCTCTTGGGGTGCCTGGGTGGCTCATTCGGTTAAGCATCCAACTCTTGGTTTTGGCTCAGGTCATGATCTCATGGGTTCATGAGATGGACCCCTGCATCGGGCTCTGTGCTGACCGTGCAGAGCCTACCTGGGATTCTCTTTCTCCCTCTCTCTCTGCCCCTCCCCTGCTCTCTCTCTCTCTGTCTCTCTCTCTCAAAATAAATAAACATTTTTAAAAATGCTCCTTTACTCAGAATAGAAGAAATGGGAACCGTGAAGAGATACTGTTTCTCAACCATCAGGTCACCAAAAGTTAATAACCTTCACAACATGTTCTTTTGGTGAAGCTGGGGAAACGGCAGCTCTTACGTGTTGCTAGTGGGAGTGTAAAATGGCCCAGGCCCTGTGGAGGGGAATCTGGCCAAATCTAACAAAACCACACATGTATCTGTCCTTTAACTCAGCCATCTCACGCATAAGAATTTACCCTGAAGCTATCTGTCCAACCACACAAAAGCGCATATGCACATGTTAATTCACCACATTACTCATAACTGCAAAACAATGGAAATGACCTAGATGAACTTACAGAGAGGATGAGTGGGATACATTGTAACACATCCCAGAGCAGACGACTGTGCCACTGTGAAATGAGAATGAGGATGGTCTCTATGAACTGGTGTGCCATTCAGTGAGAGTTCCAGACACTGTCACTCAGCTTAACAACAACAACAACAAGAAAGAGTAATGCGCAGAAGAATCTACGAGTATACAGAATGCTAGCTTTTAAGGAAAAAAAAAAGTACATAAAATGCATATGTGCATCTGTTTATTTTTGCAAAAAGAGACATGGTAAGGAAAACAAAAACGAGGCTGATCGCCTGCAGGAGATAAGGGAGAAGAGGAAGGAAGGGATGAGAGAAAAGTGGCGTTGCTGATTTTTGCATGATCTGGACCCTTGGAACAATGCTAATGTTTTATATGTTCAAAAGATGAAATCAACAAGGATGGAGAAAAACCTAAAATTGGATACAAACAAAAATAAATGAAGCTAAGTTTGTATCAAACGAGTAGCACAACCACAGGAAGGAGTAAAAGTATTATTCCAAGTGACTTTTGAATACGGTACTTTGATTATATATTTCACTCTAAAGACAAAAGATCTGCAGAGAAATCTTGAACCTTAGTGGATTTGGGGGGCAGTGGTCTAGAGGTAGCAGTTCTTAAGCAGTGTAGGGTTGAGCAAATGTTCAAATATACTGATATTTAGGGAGCTGGAATTTTTCATTTGGAAGAAAGGAAGACACAGATAAGAATGGGGTGAGGTAAGGAAGAACCCTGGGGCGTCAGTATAAAACTCCTGTTTTACAAGCACATGATCCCCCACTTTGTGCCCTGAAGCATCCTAGCAGCAGTGACACCCCAGCAGCAATGAGCACAGCAAGCACCCAGAGTTTGGTCTCTAATATCATCCCTCACTAAATAATAAGCTAGGGCTTCCAGAAGAAGTAGCTAATTTGAAGCCTGGGGGAGAGGCAATAAAAGTGTAATTGTGCCATAAAGCAAAGAAATATGCAAAAAAAAAAAAAATGATGGGGACATATCAGAAAAGGATGCAGGGACTAGTCTGAAGAGAGTTCCTGGGGCACCTGGGTGGTTACATGTCTGACTTTGGCTCAGGTCATGATCTCATGGTTTGTAAGTTCGAGCCCCACATTGGGCTCTTTGCTGTCAGTGCCAAGCTCACTTTGGATCCTCTGTTCCTCCTCTCGTTGCTTCTCTCCCATTAGTGCTCTCTCTCTCTCTAGAATAAATAAATATTTTTAAAAATGAAGAGGGTTCTTGGGGCATCTGGGTGGCTCAGTCAGTTGAGCATTTGACTTCAGCTCAGGACACGATCTCACAGTTTATGGGTTTGAGCCCTGTGTCAGGCTCTGTGTTGACAGCTGCTTTGGATTCTGTGTCTCCCTCTCTCTCTGCCCCTCCCCTGCTAGCACTCTGTCTCTCTCTCAAAAATAAATTAACATTAAAAAGTTAATGTTTATTTTTTTTTTGGGGGGGAGGGTCAGAGAGAGAGGGAGACACAGAATCCAAAGCAAGCTCCAGGCTCTGAGCTGTCACCACGGAGCCCCACGCAGGGCTTGAACTCATGGACCATGATCTCATGACTGAGGGATTGTGAGATTGGCTCAGGTCATGATCTCGAGGTTCGTGGATTCGTGTCCCGCATTGGACAGCTCAGAGCCTGGAGCCTGCTTTGGATTCTGTGTCTCCTTCTCTTCTCTCTTCTTCCTCTCCCACTCACTCATCTCTCTCTCTCTCTCTCTCTCTCAAAAATAAATAAATAAATAAAATAAAAGCTTCTTTTATCATAAAGGAACTTAACATACCATCTCAAGCAAGTGACCAAAACGAACATCACCAATAGTGGAGTTGACTGACACCATTACCTCCTGATGTGAGCGTGCCACAACTCCATTTACGTGGCCTTCCTGCTGGAAATGTGTAACCTGAATCCACTCCTAAGGAAACTGTGGCCATTCCACTAGACAACTGGCTGAGCTCTTCAAAAAAAGTCAACATGAAAGATATTTCTTCTTTAAAAAGGCACAGGAACTATATAAAAGATGAAAGGCAATGAAAGAGACAGGATGGGGATATACAACGTATGCTCCTAGATTGCAAACTGAATTGGGATGAGAGGGGGCAGAAATGACTACAAAAGACAGCATTGGGACCATTGGTGAAATTTGAATATGGATGGTGTTTTAGCTATAATATTGTATAAATGTTAAACTTCCTGAATTTGATTATTGTACTGTGGTTAGAAAAGGGAATGGAGGGGCGCCTGGGTGGCTCAGTCGGTTAAGCGTCCAATTCAGCTCAGGTCATGATCTCACGGTTTGTGGGTTCAAGCCCTGCATCAGGGTCTGAGCTGACAGCTCAGAGCCTAGAACCTGCTTTGGATTCTGTGTCTCCCTCTCCCTCTGCCCCTCCACTGCTCATGATCTGTCTCTCTCTCTCTCTCTCTCTCTTTCAAAAATAAATAAAAACATTAAAAATGAAAGAAAAGGGAATGGATACACTTGTTTTTAGGAGATACTTGCTGAAGTATTTAGGGGTGAGGTGTTTGCTACTTATGTTCAAGTGTATACATATATTTAGGTTTATATATATATATCTCAGATACAATATGGATAGAAAGAGAGAGAGAACATGGCAAAACATTAAAATTTGGTCCACCGGAAGGGTATATGTGAGTTTACTGCATTATTTTTGGCTAATTTTTCCGTAGGTTGAAATTTTTTTCCAGAACAACAAAAAGAAATTCAACAAACTAGGTATTCCAAAACAGGATTTTTCCTCCCCAAGGTACCAAAGTATCACCCGGGAAATCACTTATTCATTAGAAAGAGGAAACTCCCTTTTCAATGAACAGCCCTGATGACCATTACCTTTACCAAAGTTTCAAACTTTGTTCCCGTCACAGGGAACGACCTGACATTATTCACCACCCGAAGTGATGGGACATACGAACGCAGCACTCCTCTGTATCTGCTTGCCAAACATTTTTAACCTGGATCTAATAAAGCCTCTAGTGTAGACATGACTCCCAGTTTACAGAGAAAGCAAGCAACAAGGAACAAATCAAACGACGCCATGGAAAAACAATCAAACAGATCTAAGACGGGGACCTTCTATAGTAACTGACACCTTGGTCAGCAGGCTTCCAAAGGACAGTGATATGGGTCAAGCCAGTAACACTGCATCCAGTGATCATTCTTAACACCCCCCAAAGACAGACAACCAGGCATTGTGTCTCTGGATGCAGTGCGGTAGGATATAAACAGCACCACCTATCTTTGAAGTATTTTTTTGCCAAACACACACACACACACACACACACACACACACACCGGAAACCCATAAACCTGGATTGGATCAACAGTTTTATAGGTAAACACAGGGATGAATGAGCATATTACACAACATGAGAGGGCAACGGGAAAAATCCTGGAGGTGGGAATTCTACAAGACACATGACCAGATTTCAGCAACAAATAAGTGGCAAGGAAAAAATAGGAGAGAGACTATTATAGATTAAAAGACGCTTCAGAGATCTATCAGCTAAATGCACAGGTGGAATTTGAATCCTGATTTGCGACAAACTAACTGTAAAAAGGCAGTTATTTATGAGATATGTGGGGAAGGAGAACCCTGAGTAGATATTAAATGATATTAAGCAGCTATTCTTAATTGTTTGGGCATGATGGCTATGTTAAATAACAAAGTACTTACTTCTCCGAGATATACTGAAATATTTGTGGGTAAAAACGATTTAATGGCAGAGGCTGGCCTTAAAATAACGTAGCGAAGTGCAGAAGGGAGATACGGCCGTGGGACTAAAAAAAGATTCACCATATGTTGGTAACTTTTTGAAGCTGAGGGAAGGATACACGGGATTTCACTTATTTATACTATTCTTTCTGTATTTTTATAATGAAGTACATTTTAGAAGTCAGTGTTGTAAAAAAAAAATAGTGGGGGAACTAGTCTAGAGTAAAAGAGACGTGAACTAAATGCTGTGTGTGAACCAAGCTTGAATCCTGGTTTGGGGAGGGGAGCTATAAAAGGCATTCTTGAAACAATGGGACAGTCTGCGAATGGAATAAATTATATTATGGCATTACTGGAAGATTTCTTGGTATGATAATGGTGGTGTAGTAGAATGCTTTCCTCTTAAGAGATGCATCCTACAGTGTTTAGAGATGAACTATTGTGATGTCCATAACTTAATTTTAAATGGTAATGTCGGGGCGCCTGGGTGGCTCAGTCGGTTAAGCGTCCGACTTCAGCTCAGGTCACAATCTCGAGGTCCGTGAGTTCGAGCCCCGCGTCGGGCTCTGGGCTGATGGCTCGGAGCCTGGAGGCTGCTTCCGATTCTGTGTCTCCCTCTCTCTGCCCCTCCCCCATTCATGCTCCGTCTCTTTCTGTCTCAAAAATAAATAAACGTTAAAAAAAAATAAATAAATGGTAACGTCCCAGAAAAGCATGGGGAGAGGGGAGAAAAAGAGGAGGGTGGAAAAAAAGAGAAAGAATATGGCAAAACATCAGAAAAGTGCAGGATTCAGGTGGAGGAAAGTATACAATGCTCATTGCACTCTTCTATTGATTTCAAAGTTTTCATTAAAAAATTGGACGGATTGGGGCAACTGGGTGGCTCAGTAAGTTAAGCATTGGACTCTTAATTTTGGCTTAGGTCATGATCTGACGGTTGTGGGATTGAGCCCCACATCAGGCTCTGGGCTGACAGTGGGGAGCCTGCTTGGGATTCTCCCTCTCCTTCTCTCTCTGCCCCTGCCCTCTCAAAATAAATGCATAAACTAAAAAAAATTGGAGTGAGGCGCCTAGGTGGCTCAGTTGGTTAAGCGTCCAACTTCAGCTCAGGTCATGATCTCATGGCTGGTGGGTTCAAGCCCCTCATTGGGCTCCATTCTGATAGCTCAGAGCCTGGAGCCTGCTTCAGATTCTATGTCTCCCTCTCTGTCTGCACCTCCCCCGCTCATGCGCTCTCTCTCTCTCTCTCTCTCTTTCTCTCAAAAAATAACATCTAAAAAAGATTGGAGTGATTGAGATAATGCCCCCCATTACTCTCCTTCCCCTGTCCTATTTTTTTGTCACTCTGATTACTACCTAACATGTAATTTGTATCTGTAATTGTTTCCACCATACATCTCCCCCACTGGGATGCTTGGAACTAGACTACCTTGTTCCTGTTTGCATCGCTATCATGTAGCACAATAATAAATACCAGTTGAATGGATGAGTATACTTGCCAAGCAACTCGAGCTTCTAGCAAAGCTCATTAGTTGCTTTCTTTTTTTGAATGCACGCTAAATCCCCCCATTTCTCCATTTCCTCTAGGAATTAACTTTTCCTTGCTCTGAACATCCATAGCACTTTCAATTTCTAGAATTCCATAATTTTGGTATTCAAGAAGAGTGGGCCCACAAAGTGTGGTGGAAAAGCATCCAAGATAGATCCAGAAAGATGACCAGGCTTAAAGAAAAGAAATAGCAAAGGAATCCTACAATCCACACTCACTCAAGTACGCATGTCCCTAGTACCCTAGTCAGGTACCAGGGGAGTCATCCTGATTTTACTCTCTCCCTCTCTCTCTCTCTCTCTCTCTCATCCACCAAAGATTCTCAGTCATCAAGTTATGTCCATTTTACTTCCTGAATCTCTCATAAATCAAAACCCCTTCTTGTGGGGTAACAGGGTGTCTCAGTTGGTTGAGCATCCAATTCTTTTTTTTTTTTTTTTTACATTTATTTATTTTTAAAAGAGAGAGAGAGCAGTGGATGGGCAGAGAGAGAGGGAGACACAGAATCCAAAGCTGGCTCCAGGCTCTGAGCTGTCAGCACAGAGCCCAATGTGGGGTCCGGACTCACAAAAGTGAGATCATGGCCTGAGCTGAAGTCGGATGCTTGACCGACTGAGCCACCCAGGTGCCCCATATTCTTTTTTTTTTTTTAACGTTTATTTATTTTTGAGACAGGGGGAGACAGAGCATGAATGGAGGAGGGTCAGAGAGAGGGAGACACAGAATCCAAAACAGGCTCCAGGCTCCGAGCTGTCAGCATAGAGCCCGACGCGGGGCTTGAACTCACGGACCGCGAGATCATGACCTGAGTCGAAGTCAGCTGCTTAACCGACTGAACCACCCAGGGGCCCCCAGGGGCCCCATATTCTTGATTTCAGCTCAGGTCATGGCCCCGGGGTCATGGGATAGAGCCCTGTGTTGGGCTGTGCGCTTAGTGTGGAACCTGCTTGAGATTCTCTCTCTCTCCCTCTGCCCCTTTCCCCTGCTCTCTCTCTCTCTCTCTCTCTCAAAACAACAAACAAACAAAAAAAACCTTCTTGTAACCACAAATCCTCTGGCCCAGTTAAGGTTTATTGTCAATGCTTATACCATTGCCCTTAAATCCCTATCTCCCTGCTTTAGGTACTGGTTCTTTCTAAAACCCATACAAACTCTAGCCTTCTCTTGTCAAAATTCTTCCTTGGCTCCCTGTTGTGCAGTTTTTCATTCCTCAGCCTGACATCCCAGATTCTGCGATCTGACTCCTGCTAACCACCTTGATTCCGTTTTAGATTACAGTTCTAAACAACAGACATTCTGCATAAGGCAAGTCAGGAACAAAGGTTGATAAGGAAACAAATAAACAAATATTTCCAAAGAGAGAGAATTTTTTGTGGCTTTTTTTTTGCTTTTTTTTGTTTTTAGTAATTAAAAATCATGTAAAAACAATAGCAAAAGTTATTCTCATCATTCTTTCTACTTCCTGGATATTTTGTAGTGGCTCTGGTTCTCCAAAAATAATCTTTCCCCTTTTTTTCTCCTTTCTTCTCTTTCTCCCTCCTTCCCTCCCCACTTCCTTTCTCTGTGATCCAACTCCCACTACATTCCCCCCCCCCCCACCTCGCCCCACATCTGGTTCAGAATATCACCCTAGGCAAGAATCACCTACATTCCAAGCTGAATAGAAACAACCCGGCCTTAGAACAATACGGTTTCAGGACCATGGAGAGCTGCACATGAGTCTACCTCTGCCTTAGATGCTTTCTAGGGCATTAACACCTGCTGTGAATTCCACCACCGTAGAAGGCACTATTCTTTCTTCATTTGAAAAATTCCCCCTCGCCCTTTCAGCTTCATCTACTCAGATGTCACCTCCTCTTGGAAGCCCTCCCAGGTCACTCCACCACCACCCTCCACCACCCTACAGTACCAAGTTAATACATCTTCCCCTTTCCCAGAATGCCTTAAGCTGTCCTTATCATTCATCCTTCATACAAATATTTCAATGTGTAGTTTGTACCAGAAACTCATCTAGGCTTTGCAGACACAAATGAGAGAATGTTTGTAAGTGTCCATGTATTTTGGAGGGTACATTCTGGTAGGAGGCAGGAAGCAAATAAGATGACAATAGCAATAAGTGTGATGAAACAAATATAAAGTTTGCAATGTGGTACATAGTATAGTGGGGGTGAGGCAATATTACATACTGTTGTCAGGGAGACAAACTCTGAAGGGAGAAAGTTCAAGCCCTTTGAGTACCAGGAGGAAGAGACTTCCAAGCATGAAGGGATAATGAGTGCAAAGTCCTCATATGGGACTGAGATGAGCATTTTCAAGGAATAGAAGGAGGCCAGTGTGGCTGAGGTTGTAAGCAATGAAGAGAGTGTTAGTGGGTTAGGAAATGAGGTCAGAGATCTGAGCAGTAGCCAAATCATGGAAAACCTTGTAGGCTAGCATGGGGAGTTTGGATGTATTCTAAGTGCAATGGGAATCCACTGAGCATTGAAGGGATTTAAGCAAGTGTGTAGTTTTGATTTGCTGGGTAATTGGGGCTGTTTTGTAACTGACTGCATGTGAGCTCTCACTTAGGATTCAGCCACATCTTCAGTGCTCTGTTCAGGACCTGGCATGTAGGATGTCTGGGTAAATGTTTGATGAGCAAATGAATGAGTAGATGCATGTTGCGGGTCAGGGGTTAATATGGGCTTTGCATGGGAAGCATGCTTCTTATGACCTGGAAAAAGAAAATCAATGACATTCCATCCTCCTCCCTGCTTCTCTCACCAACCATATCGAGTCAGTCATCTGGTTCTATTGATTCTTCTGTCGATCTACTTCTCTGTCAAAGTCATCCTGTTGCCTTTAGCTTTCCATCCCTAGCCCAGCTCAGGCCCCAGCTGCTCTTGCCCAAACCACTGCATAAGCTTCCTCCTTGGTTTGCCAATTTCTTTTCTTTTCCCCCTACTAGTCCATTCCCAACATGCTCCCTGAAAGATGCTTAGCACCCAGGTGTGACCCAATCCCTCCCCTGCCCCAAATCTCCCACCACTTTATCCAGAATTGAATGCCAAACCCACCATTTACCAGCCCTTGGGCAACTAACTCCTGTCTCTCTCTCCAAGTCTTGGTTTCCTCACTGGGAACATGAGGCAGATAGACTAGATTATTCTGTTCTAGGATCTAAGAAGCTGGTACTGTTTCCATCCTTTCCTCTACTTTTAAATCTCTTTAATTTTTATGATTTTTTTAAAAAGCTTTTTATTTTTTATTTTCTTATTTTTTTTGAGTAATCTCTACACCCAACATGGGGCTCAAACTCACCCCAAGATCAAGGGTCCCATGCTCTACTGACTGAGCCAACCAGGTGCCCCATTTTTTGTGTGTGATTTTTCATTTTGGTGGGGCAATACAGTGCCATAGTGAAAGCTTGGGTGGGGGATCCTGCTTCCACTATGGAGCAAGGTCACCTGTGAGTGCTTCTGTTTCCTCACCTGGAGAATGAGAATCACAGTGGCATCTGCCTTACGAGGTAAAGAAAACGAAATAACCTGCATAAAGCACTTAAGACTTCCCCAAACCATGGCACTCCATGAAGTGCTTATTATTTTGGCTGTTGCTGTGATTAGTACCATGTATGTATATATGTATGGTTGCCCTTCACATCTATGATCTGGACCAGGGGTCAGCAAACTACCGTTTGCTCCAACACTTGTTTTTGTATGGTTTGTGAGCTAAGCATGGTTTTTCCATTGTTAAATGGTGAGAAAAACAAAACAAAACAAAACAAGAAGAATATTTCATGGCTCGTGAAAATTACATGGAACTCAAATGTCAAGATCTATAAATAGTATCGCTGGGACACAGCCATGCCCACCGCTGCACCTCTGGTTGTTTTGACACCACAACCCTATGGCTCACAAAGCCTGAAATAGGTACCATTTGGCCCTACATGGGTTTGGTATTCCCTAAGATTTGTCTTCTCCAGACACCTGGGTGGCTCAGTCGGTTAAGCGTCTGACTCTTGGTTTTAGCTCAGGTCATGATCTCATGGTTTCATGAGTTCGAGCCCCATGGGCTGACAGTGTGGAGCCTGCTTGGGATTCTTTCTCTCTGCCCTTCCCCCACTTGCGTGCTCTCTCTCTCTCTCTCTCTCTCTCTCAAAATAAATCAACTTAAAAACATTTTTTTAGGGGCGCCTGGGTGGCTCAGTCGGTTAAGCGTCCGACTTCAGCTCAGGTCACGATCTCACGGTCCGTGAGTTCGAGCCCTGCGGCGGGCTCTGGGCTGATGGCGCAGAGCCTGGAGCCTGCTTCCGATTCTGTGTCTCCCTCTCTCTCTGCCCCTCCCCCGTTCATGCTCTGTCTCTCTCTGTCTCAAAAATAAATAAACGTTAAAAAAAATTTAAAAAAAAAAACACATTTTTTTAAAGGGGTGCCTGGGTGGCTCAGTCAGTTAAGTGTCTGACTTCAGCTCAGGTCATGATCTCACAGCTTGTGGGTTCCAGCCCCATGTCAGGCTCCGTGCTGACAGCTCAGAACCTGGAGCCTGCTTTGGATTCTGTGTCTCCCACTCTCTCTACCCCTCCCCTGCTCACACTCTGTCTCTTTCTCCTTCAAAAATAAAAATAAAAACATTAAAAAAAAAAGATATTTCCTCTCAGCAATTCCATACTGTAGCCCATGAAGTTAAGGGGAAGAATTTGAATGCAGGGTTTTCTAGGTTCACAGCAGTATGAACTGTCGGTCACTACACCCCAAAACCTTGAAAACACATGACCATAGGCCGTATTTTGTGAAATGAACTCAAGGAAGGGCTTTAGGAAGCAGTCTTCAATCTCCCCAAATTGCTCTGTTGGTACATCAGAGGCCTGACCTCCAGCCATGACAGCACCATCGATCCTCAGCCTGATCTTGGGAAGTCAGGTCCTGGGGCACCACAGGAGCATGAACCTGGGTTTTGGGAGGAGAACACCCTCTATGCTAACCGACTACTGTGTCACTGGGCTACGCTACCCCTTCTGTGAACAGCAAACAATGGGATTTTCCTTCTAGTGTTTTGGGTAGATTGAATAAAAGCGACTACCCTCGCCCCACTTCCTCTCTCTCTCTAGGACACTATTTTTCCATATGAAAAACGATGAGCCCTTTCGGCTCTGACGCTCTGGGATGGTGATATTCTATGTGCCTTATTTTAGCTCAGTGTCTGGCTCCACATGCTGCGATTCAAGTTTACAGGCAGGTTGCACCCTGGTTTCTTTGGAAAACGTCTCTTCAGGTTAGGTTGGAGGCAGGGGGGAGGTTTGGCCTGGAGAAAGCTGGCTGAGGAGCAGGGAGGAGATTGGGGGTACCCAAACATCCATCTTCAACTATCTGTGGAGCCAACACTACAGAGGGATCCAAGTGCAGGACCCAGGGGACAGAATGGAAATGAGACGTATGCAGGCTTTGTTCATAAAATATCAACTGAATTAGAAGGACCCGAATGGAGTGTAACTAAATTATGTTGAATGAATCTGAGCCAAGTTGAAGAACTGAGTCAAAATACACTGGGGTTAGTTGGACCAGATTGATGAGTTAAATGTGTTAGGGCTGAGTTGACCTGGGCTGAACTGAGCTGAGATGGACTGAAATGGACCATGCAGTGCTGACATTGGAGGAGGGTAACACCTAAGACAGAACTCTGCAGGGGAGCTCAGGACACTCGGTCCCCCAGCACCAGTTTATGCGTCTTGGGCAACTCCCTGCACAACTGTGGGCCTCAGTGCCCCCATTTTATCAAGTGAGTGCTAATAATAACACTCCCTGGCAAAGATGTGATGGAAAAGGTGTGAGATCACTTGTGCAAAAGATCCTCATGTCTCAAAAGAAGAAACAAACAAATATTGAAATGTAGCTAATGATGTGCATGGTGAAATACTTTGGGTGAGATTTATGGACACTTTTCTTTGAACTGCATAAAGAAATAAAGGTAGATTCATGGATGGATAGAAATATAGATAGATGGACAGATACGGGGCAAAGCAAGTCTAGTAATAGGGTAACAGTTGACTCTAAGTGGTGGGTCCGTCCATGGGTGTTCATTCCAAAATCCTTTCCACTTTTCTATTTGAAAAATTTTCGAATACAATGTTGCACAGAAAATAAAGAGCCTTATGATATGTTAACTGCTAAAATATCGGGAGTGGTTAAAAAACACAGCCTCTGGAGGCGAAAGGTGTGAGGCTGAGTCCCAGCTCTGTGTCACTGGTTGTATGGGCCTGAGCAAATTACTTCATCTCTCTGATCATTTGTTTCTGCATCTGTAAAATGGGGCTGTTGATAGCATTCACCTCACAGGGTTGTGGAGAGCATCAGAACAGAGCCCCATACCTAATTAGCACCCCATAAACATTCGCTATGATTTGGTCCTCCCAACAAGCTGTGAAATGGGTGCTGTGATTTCCATTTCACAGAGAAGGAAAGTGGGGGCTCAGAGAGGTTCTGCAACCCCTCCAGATCACACAGCAAGGAAGCGGCTTTCTTAGTGGAAGAGAGACCACAGGTTCCTGGAACCAGCAACAGTCCCCCAGCCCCTAAGTCCTTTCCTTGGGCTCACCCGAGAGGATGAAGAAGATACCAGAAACGAAGGCCAGAATGGTCCTCTGTGGGCGGATGTGGCCGATGTTACTGATGACGAAGGCCGTGAACACTAGGAAGAGACTGACCATGGGGAAGGGGGTGGCTGTGCGCACCGTCTCTGAGAGAGGGGTAAAGGGAGAGACAGGGGGTGAGGGGAGACTCTGGGGGGGGGGGTGACACCTTCCCATTCCCCCTAACTCTCCACTCCCACCATCCCCACCCCCTTTGTGGCTCCTCCCCTTTCCCATACCTCCACTGCTGGCCCCATTCCTTAGCCCAGGCCCCACCCCTTTTGGTTTGGCCCCACCCCATTCCTGTTGACTCCACCCACTGCTCAGTCCCCGCCCCATCAACCTGGACGGTTCTCTTCATCCAGCCTCTGCCTTCTTTCAAGCTTCCACTCCTTCCCTTCCACCCCACCCCTTCCCTGGTGCTGCCCTTTCTCCCAGGACTCTCCCTGTGATCCTGCCCCCCTTTGCCTGCCCCCCGCCCCCGCTTCCCCTCACTCAGAATATTCTCCGTGTTTTCCGTCACCAAGTTGATCTCCGGTTCGAGGAAATACTCCGAGGCCACACAGCGACCCTTCTCCCGGCCTGGAGGGGGGGAAGACAAGAAGGTAAAGCTGGATGAGAGGCTCCTGAGTTCCGGAGAGGCAGGGTTTTTATTCTGCCCATTCAACACTGGAACTGTCCAGGAGACAAGGACTGATGGACTCTCCAGGGATTAGGGACCCTGGAATTGTGTGAGCATGGGGCTCTCAGATCCAGGACATAAAGGGCTAGAGGTCGGGTCTCCAGGAGAAAAACAGGACCAGTTTCTGGACTTCTGGAACCCAAGGGATAGAAGTACAGGTAAGGGCTCTCGGGTCCCAGGCAAGGCAGGGGCAGTTGAATGGACGGCAGGTGAGGTCCGTACCTGCAAAGAAGCAGACCCGCCAGAGGCCTGCGTGCAGGGCCATCTTGACCTCCGTGGTCTGGTTCTGTGGCAGCACCGTTCCCTCTTCCATGTACAGCCAGTAATCAGTGCTGACCGCGATGCCCACGAGCAGCAGGCCACACGCACCGAACACGCTGCTCAGCAGGGTCAGGGCGCGGCTGCTGCAATGACTCATCGTCAGCGGCGGGGGGCGCCCTGCGGGGCCTGAGTGAGAGACAGAAAGCTGGTGTCCTGGAGAGCCCTGGTGGGGCTAACTAGATTCCCCAACCCCAAGCAAACACCTGGACACTGGACCCAGGCTCTGACCTCTGTGCCCTAATCCATGACCCCGTTTCTGGATGGGAACCAGTGACATCAACTGTTGACCTTCAACCCCAGGCCTGGCCTTCCCACACGTGACACTTGTGTTCTGGATCCTGATGAGAGGCCCCACACCAGATCGCCAGCCCCAGAATAAGATTTTCAACTGTAACCCTTCAGCCCAGATCCAGAGATTGGACCTTAGCTCCAACCATGTGTCTGGACCTGGGTCCCAAATATCATGACTCTGACTAGAAGCTCAACTCCCATATTCTCAATGCCAGAACCAGGCCCTCCAACCCTAACCTTAGGCCCTTTCCCGAGCCCCCCACCAGAATCCTTAACCTTGAGCCTGGTCCCATGACTCAAACTTACACTGACCAGGCATTCCAACATAAGAACCAGGCATGTCTCCCCAATCCTGACTCGTGGTACCTTAACCCTTTTCTCTTGGAGTCTGTTTCTGAATAGTTACCAGAAACCCCCCCAAGTGGGTCATTAACAAGAAGAACCCTAAGTAAGGGTCCCACTAACCAAGGACCCACTAACCAAGACCTTGAGCAGAGGCTCCTGCCCAAGTTAAAACACTTGGACTCTTCTCTTGACATTTAATACCCAATTCTGACACCAGGACCTTGACCCCATGACCTTCTGACTCTGTTCCTGTGCCTTGACCTCAATTTGATAACTCAATCTGATACCTCAATCTGAGATCGTGGCCCATGACTCAGAGGTAAGATTCCAGAACCCTAATCCCCCCCATCCCAGATCCAGGCAGGTTCACCTGGGATGCTGGGGCTCCATCTCAAGCTGCTGGATCCCAGAACACTGGGACTCAGAGACCTGGAGCCTGGATTTTGGCTAGAGATTCCAGAATGTCAAAACCATGAGCTGGGACCCCGCCCACCCCCTCAATTCAGCACCCTAGCCAGAGTACCCTAGACCATCTTTCAAACTAGGGATCAGTGCTCTGAACCCTAAATCCCCAAATCAGGAAGTCCATGATTCCCCCTTCATGTGCCATCACAAGGTCCCCAAATTCCCTACCAGAGATTCCAGATTCTAACTTCCAATGTTAGGACTTCCAATTACACATCCAACCTGAAATTCTGATCCCTCTAACGCTGGAGCCTCAAAACACGAGAGATCTCCAGTTCATAGCTGTGGCCTTCCAAATTCCAGTTGGGGAGCTGGAGTTTCGAGCTAGGGAGCTCATAATCCCATACTTTCCACTCTTGTCCCCCCATCCCCCAGCCAAGAACTTTCCCCTGCACCACACAATACCATGATTTGGGGGGACTCAACTTGGGATTCCCATCCTATTTCATCCAGGGATCTCTGCGTCCCTGAATACCCGGGATCCCCACCATCTTTTTAAACTAGGAAGGTGAAGGGGCGCCTGGGTGGCTCAGTCAAGCGTCCTACTTCAACTCAGGTCACGATCTCGCGGTCCATGAGTTCGAGCCCCGCGTCGGGCTCTGGGCTGATGGCTCAGAGCCTGGAGCCTGCTTCGGATTTTGTGTCTCCCTCTCTCTCTGCCCACCCCCCCCCCCCCCCCCGTTCAATGCAGCCAAGACTTGAGACCCCGCTTTCTTTAATCAGAATTCTTGGAGCCTTGAAACTCTGCCCCATGCCAATAAGGATCTTGGAATCAGACAACTTTCATCACCGCCCACCCCCCATCTCAGCACCCAGAGCCCTCACCCACCCCCAGCCTCCTGGAGGAGTCAGGGATGCAAGTCTGGCAGAGCTCTGTCCAGCTTTTCCTCCCATCCCCCATCCCGACGCTCCGGGGCTTAACCGCCAGCTACTTGCTCCCCTTCCAGTCCACTCAGCTCAGAAACAAGCATCAAAACCCCAGTCACCCTGACTGCCTGAGTCCCAGGTAGCTGACCTCAGCTCCCCCCACCCGCCATGACTCCTTGGACTCTCAGCTGGGACCTTGCCCACTGACACCCTTCTCACTTCCCCTCAGAAACCCCCTCCTGCTGTGCTCTGATTCCTCCTGACTCCAAGTGGCCTGCCCAGATCTCATTCTCCTCTAGCCCTTTTTCCTTTGGGACCCTCCCCCAGGCCTGGAGCCACCTTCTTATCCTTCTGTATCGCAGCCTCTTCTGGATTCAGGATCCCTCGGATCCCAGGGGTCCCATTCTCCAAGCCCCAAGTCCAAACTCCGTCTCCCTCCAATCTCTTGAGGAACGTATTCCCCGTTCGTGGGGACCCCTTCTCAGACTCACATCCTGCTCTCACCGGGCCCGGGCCCTCCCCCCTCATCCAGGACGGCCTCCCTCAAGGACCTGGCCTGCACCCTCCTCAGGGCCCACGGTCTCTAAGACTCGGACATTAAGAGTACAGTTGCCCCACTCCAGGACCCTCGGACCCTGTCCTCCCGGATTCCCTAGGCCCGATGTCCCCCCACCCCTCATTGCCTCCCGAACTCGGGCGTCCGGACCGCCAGAATCCCACACCCCAGGTCCCTTCAGGGCCCTTTTAGTCCCAACCCCTAGCTCCCAGCCACCTCAAGGGGACCCCCCACTCCTTCCAGGACCCTCCCCTCGCGCTCACCTCGCTCAGGGCTGGGCGGACGCTCCGGGCCGCGGGCCCCGCAGCCGCATGACCGGCCCCGCGGCTTCCCCCGGCCGCCGCCGCCGCCACCGGGGTCGCCGGTGCCCGCGCCCCCCCGCCCCCGCCCCGGAGCCCGGCGTCCCGGCCCCCTCCCGGCCTCCCACCCCCCACCCCCCGCGCCCGCGGCCTCACTCGGCGGACGGCGCCGGGAGCTGGGACCGGCGGCCGCTCATTGGCTACTGCGGAGGAGGGGAGGGGCGGGAAGGGAGGGGGAGGCTGCAGGGAGGGAGGGAGCTGGGCCTTGAGAATGGGGGAGGCAGGGAGGGAGAGAGAATAGAAACAGAGGCAGAGAGCCCGAGAGGGGCAGGGGCGCACAGAGAGGCAGAGAGACGGGGCCGAGGGTCCGGGACACACGGAGACCTCGAGGCTGAGAGATGCTGAGACTCGCAGGTCTGGGGACCAGGGGAGACACAGAGACGGCCTAGAAGAGACAGAGAGAGAGAGAGGAAAGGAGAGACAGGATCAGCTCTAAGACCCCCTCTGCCCTCAGGCTCAGAGATTCCGGGGCTCTGGAAGTGGAGAAGCCAGAGAGACAGAGACAGAAAGAGACAGGAAGACGCTCAGAGGCCCTGGGCTGAGAGATGCTGAGACCCAGAGACCTTGAGCTAGGGAAAGAGGCAGAGAGAGAGAGACAGAGAGACAGGGGGGAGAGAGAGAGAGACCCTGAGAAGGAGAGAGCGCGGGGGCAATCCTGGGGCTCCCCTGAGGAGGACTGGGGCTCTGGCCAGGCCTGGGGCGGAGCCTGGGGTCTGGGCGGCTGCAGGAGGCGGGAGGGGGCGTCCCGGGCCGGGGTCCCCAGAGCAGCAGGCGGGCGCAGAGCGGAGCCGGGTCCTGCAGCCGCCGCGGAGCCGGGAGCCGGGCCAGCCCACCCCCCCCCCCCCCCGCCGTGATGTCAGCGGGGCCACTCTTAAAGGGGCAGGCCGCCCGCCGAGGGTCGGAGCGGGGCTGGGGGCCGCGGGCAGAGCATGGGGGTACCCCCACGGTGCTGGGGGAGCCAAGGGGGTCCCCAGCATCCAACTGAACCGAGTCCCCGGAACCCAAGAGTCTGCAGAGACGAGGAGACGCCGGGGCTCCCCGAGGGAGCCTGCGAAGCTCTGGGGCTCAGTCCCCTCCAAACACACAGACACAGGCACACCATTCAACCGGCCTGCCCCGGGTCTGGGACTACATTTTCCATCAGCCCCGGCGGAGAGGGGCCGCACTTGGGGGGAAGGGGCCGCCGCGGTGTCTGCTGGGAACTGTAGTCGGCTGGGACTTCTTTCCACCGCCCCCCACCCCCCACCCCCCTTCTCCGCAAGTGGGTCAAGGCAAAGAGGCCCGGAGGGCGCGTCCGCCGGTCTTCGGCCTCCGTGGCTGAGTCTTAACCTCACAGGTTCTGGGTGTCTGCCTGCTCTGTCGTGGGGTCTCCCAGCGATCAAGTCTCCAGACCCCTCAACGGGAGGCTGGCCTGTCATCTCCCCGCTCAGGACTGCTTCCCCCCACCCCCACCCCCATCCCCCGCCCCGCGCCAGACTCTGGGTTTCAGTGTGTCTGTGAGCGTATGCGTTGCTCTGGGTGAGTATGTGAATGTTTGTGTCTATGCTGGGGCGGGGGACGGGCTCCACCGGGCATCCCCAGTGGTCTGCGTGTCCATTCCTACCTCCTTGTGCATGTGCCCACTTTGGGCCCTCGCGCCCCTCAACCCCCACCCCGTCTCTGCTCTTTCCCTCTCCCGCTGTGGGTCTGTTCTGCCCACTTTATGGGTCTCTCTGCTTTCCCTCTGTCTCTCTGCCGCCCCACCCCCAGCCTGTATGTGTGTGTGAGCGCGCGCGCGCGCGTTTCCGTGTACGTTGTCCCACCTCCACACCCCGCCCCCCTTCCTTCTTCAAGCTTTAGAAGAAAACATCCCAACACCCAGCATCAGCATCCCAAATTTATTCTCCAGCAGCTGTGGCCGGGCGAGAGAGCCAAAGAAGAGGGCAGTGGGCAGGGGGAGGAGGACAGAGCCCCCCCCCCCCCCAGAGTGGCAGGCACGGGAAGGGGGGGAAGGGGAAGAGGGAGGGGAGGTGGAGGAGGTTCCGAGCAGGACTGGAGCCATGCACCTGGCAGGCGAGCAGTGACGGGTTCGGGGTAGGGGCGTCTAGAACAAAAGCTGATTGAGAACAGCTGGGGTAGGGATCCTTCATCCATCCCAGGAATCCCTAGAGTGTGGACGAGGCGCACGGGAGCGTGGGGGCACAGCCTCCCACTCACTCCAGAATGGGGTGGACGTCGTTGGTGGGGGGAGTGGGGGGCAGGTCAGAGGTGAAGGGTTGTTCTAGAATCCAAGTCTAGAACAGCCCACCCCATGAGACTATTTCCCAGAAAGAAAGGAGAAGAAAAAAAAAAAAAAAGGGGGGGGGGGGAGACAGAGATTCTACCAACACGGAGTCTAGAACCCCACGGAGTTGGGACCGTGGTGAAGGTTCTGGTAGCGCAGAGTCCAGAACACCAAGGTGGGTGAGAATCCCGGGCTCAGCACAGCAGAGTCTAGAACACAGTGAGGCTCCAGAGACAGTATGGAGCTTAGAATGCCAGGAACGCTTGGGAGGGGCATCTAGCACCCACGGGGCAGAGGCCAGAATGCTGGGGAGCAAGATCTAAATCGGAAAGGGGGTGGAGGTGGGGGTTGGGGGGAAGGTGTAAGACTGGTGCGGGGAGGGAGCAATGGGGACACCTAGTGGTGGCAGGTGAGATTACATGACTGGCACCGGCGGCGGGCTGACGGGGCTGCGGGCGTCGGGGTGCACGAAATCCGGGTTCACGTAGGTGAAGCCTTGGAAATCGGCCTGGTCGATGCTGGCCAGAACAAGGCGGTCTGGGGGGGTCAACGCTGGCGCCGCCCGCGTAAAGAACTTGTCGAAGTTCTCGCCGCTGCGTCCACACTGTGGGGAGCACGGAGAGGGAAAGATGAAATTCCGTCTGCTCCTTGGTGTCCCTCTGTGTCCCCTGTGACCATGTCCTGTCTCCTCTGGAATCAGCGCATCCTCCGTGGGCTCTGCATCTCCCGTTGGGGCGTCTCCGCAGAGGGAGCCCCACCCCACCTCTACATATGGGAATGGGAGCTCCTGGGTCCCCCATCCCCAGGGACCAGGGTTCCCGCAAGGTGGCTAACCGGACGGGGTCTGAACGGAGGCGCGATCTCCAGTCGTTCCAGCCGCTCCCAGTCCATCCAGCGGAAAAAGCCATGAGCACGGATGGCGGGCTCCCCGTCCGGCCCTGAGCCCAGGCGTTTCGCTGGGTGCTTAGTTAGGAACTGTGGAAAACACAGAGACAGACAGACAGACAGGGTCCCGGACAGGGAGGCACAGAGAACGAGAAAGGCAGAAAAGCAAAAACAGCAGAACAGAGACACAGCATAGAGAGAGGGGGGAGAGATAGAGACCCAGGGCGAGTGCAGAGACCCAGAGAAGGTGGGAGATAAAGCAGATGGGGGGGGGGGGGGGCAGAGATGCGGAAAGAGAGAAGGGTGGAGATCCACGAGACAAAAGCCCAGAGAGGATAAAGACACAATATGAAGGCAGAGACTCAGAGAGGAGGAGAGTTCCAGAGAGAGAAGGACCCAGTGTGTGTGTGTGTGTGTGTGTGTGTGTGTGTGTGTGTGTATGGCAGTCGGGGTAAGTGGGTAACAGATGCCCAGAGAGAGGGGGACACAGATACAAGGGGTTGACAGAGAGCCCAAGGGACACAGAGAAATGGTAGTGACACAGGAGGCCCCATCAAACGTAGATGGAGGCAGAGATAAGAGACAGAACCCAGAGAGTGAGAGTCAGAGAGAATGGAGACAGGAGCCAGAAACACAAGTGTGCTAATGCTCTTGGAAAAGCTGCCATAGGCTAGGCTCCTTATCCTGCATTAGCTCCATAACCCCAAGAGAGGAGACAGGCTCCCAGAGTGTCAGTGGCTTGCCCAAGATCCCCGGAGGGAAAGTGGCAGGAGTTAGGTTGACCTGATCCACCCCCTTGCAGAGGCAGGCCCTGGCCTTCCAGCACTCCCTGCAGTGAGCTGAGGGGTGGGTGCAGCAGAGAAGGAGACAGAGGCCATCATGGGACAGGAGGTGACAGCACGGCAGTCAGTAATTAATGTTCTAACAAAAGCTCTGTATTACACTTTTCTAATGTGCACAGGGACACTGCCCAGGCAACCCTGGATGGCGGCGGTGGGGCAAATGGGTTGTGTGGAGAATCTGGGGGTCAGAGGGTTCTTACCCCCTTGCAGATGGCCACAGCTTCCCGGGAAAGTGACTTGGGGTAAGTGACGGTTTGTTCCATGATAGCCTGAAACAGCTCTTCCTCATCCTCCCCATCGAAAGGGGGCTGAGGGAAGAGAGAGGAGAACGTGTCAGGACTTGACAGACTGCCTTTCCCCACCTTGCAAACCCTCAGCACCCACCGTGAACATGAACACCCCCCTCCAACATCCTGAGGAAAATTTTGACCAAACCACCAAAGCATTCTCTCCCTTCCTCTCAGACTCTTGTTTCCTATCTCAAATGGACCTTGTTTCCTATCTCAGCTCTCTGCACCTCTTTGCTGTTCTGTCTTTCTCTGCTGTGCAAAATCAGCAGGGTGTTAATTAGACAATATGTCATTTAAATAGAAGACAGGAAAAAGTGCAGGAAAACTGTAAAAACATTCTCCTGGTTGGATGAGTGGCCTCCAGTCTTCTGGAATTAGGAGACACAAAAGCAAGGCAAGGATTCTTAATGTGGGCTCTAGGAAGTCTGTTTGTGCAACTGAAGGGGCCTGTGAGCTTGAATAGGAAAAAAAGCATATCTTTATGTTTAAAAATCACTAACTGCAATTTCTCATTCCCTTCAGTTATGAATGGTGGGCAAAAACCACAAACAGTTATGAAGTACTTATAACTTCATCACCAACAGGAATCACAGATAATTTCTTATCACATTAGAATTGCAGATATCTCAAAATATTAGTCATCTCAACTTCAAGATTACTGGTAGACTTGCCTATTTACTTCCCATCACCATGAGATATCACTATTTAATTCATGAATAGGAAATCACATATACATCCACATCCCTATGTGTAATATTTAGGCAACTGTATACATTTAAATTAAATGTATTTAGTTGGCTGAACTAAGTTAAATCAAAATTTTAAAGTTTTGATAACCATATTTCAATATGACTGATTTCCTTTGTAATCCTATTATTTTATTTCATAGATTTAAACACATTATTCTGGGGTGTCTGGGTGGCTCAGTCAATTGAGCATCCAACTTTGGCTCAGGTCATAATCTCGCAGTTCATGAGTTCAAAGCCCCTGCTTCAGATTTTGTGTCTCCCTTGCTCTCTGCCCCTCCCCCACTCGTGCTCTGTTTCTCTCTCTCAAAAATAAACAAACATTAAAAAAAAATTAAACACGTTGTTCTGAGATGGGGTCCTTGTCACCAAAAAAAATACAAAAAACAAAAAACGTTTAAAGAACCCCAGGCCTGGGGTGCCTGGGTGGCTTAGTCGGTTAAGCATCCGACTTTGGCTTAGGTCATAATCTCACAGTTCGTGGGTTCGAGCCCCCTGTTGGGCTCTGTGCTGACAGCTCAGAGCCTGGAGCCTGCTTTGGATTCTGTGTCTTTCTCTCTGTTCCTCCCCTGCTTGCACTCTGTCTCTCTCTCCCTCAAAAATAAAGATTTAAAAAACAAACAAACAACGAATTTAAAGAACCCCAGGCCTATGGGAAAATAATGCTTCAGGACCAAGGACAGCGCTATCCAGGCGTGATATTCCCAACTGCTTAGCACCCCTCCTTAGATGACAGACATCACTTCCTACCCTGCTCCTTTAAGATAAAGGCCTTGTAACAGGTGGCATCCCCCGCTGTGTTGCCTTTAGGCAGGCCAGCCTGTCCCCAGCTTCCCTTACCTGTCCTGCCAACATCTCATACAACAGAACCCCAAAGGACCACCAATCAACAGACTTTCCATAGGGTTGGTAGGCAATGATCTGGTGAGAGAGGATGGAAGGCAAGGTATCATGGTTTGTGCTTAAAGAAGCCTAAGACCCCCTCTAGCCTCACCCCCAGAGAACCCTACCCACACTAAGTGTTGTCAACACAAACTCTTCCCACTCAGAACACTTCAGTTCCATCTTTTTGGAAAATTCAGAAACAAAATTTTCCTACTTAGAATGTTCCTTTGGTCCCAAATATGAAGATTATCTAAGGACCAAGTCAAAAGTTCCACCCAGCCAAAATATTCTGGTAACTAGACCCTCTCCTTACAATAACAGGTGCATGAGGGCTAATTTTCAGACACCAGAGATTCTTAAATCTGGATGCATTTAAGATTCACCTAGGGGGCTGTTCCCTAGCCCTAAAGAATTCCAGCCTCAATAGACCAGAGTGAGAGTCAGTAATATGTGTGTATATTTCAAAATGTCCACGGGTAATTCTGATTCCCAGCCATGTTTTGAAACCACTGACATTATTTGGGCATTAGCATTGAATCACCCAGAAAGATTAAGGATGACACTTCCTCCTTCCACTGAGAAAACTCAGGACACTCTATCTACTTACATACAGTCAGATCATTAGCTCCACCCCTTTAACAAAAAGTTAGAGTATATTCCACCCACCTGAAATATTCAGGAAATGCTTAGGGCTGGGGGGGTGGGTGGTGGAGAGACACAGGCCCCACCCACTCAAGAGTACACCTTCTTAGAATAGTCCTGTAACAGGTGCTATTGTCTGAGAATTGTTACCATTAGAGAGGGTTCCACTCTTTTAGAACACTCACCCAACTCTCTGCCCACTTAGCCTGTTTAGACACCCAGCTCTGCCCACTTGGAATGCTAACACGCAGGCCTTTCTGCTCTGTTTGCTGTTAGATCACCCATGACTCATGCAAAGACCCCAGGGTTAGGGGGCACCTGGGTGGCTCAGTTGGTTAAGCAGCTGATTTCGGCTCAGGTCATGATCTCATGGTTTGTAAGTTAGAGCCCTGAGTCAGGCTCTATGCTGAGAGTTCAGAGCCTACTTCCGATTCTGTGTCTCCCTCTTTCTCTGCCCCTCCCCCACTCGCCCTCTCTCTCTTCTCTCTCTGTCTCTCAAAAATAAACATTAAAAAAAAAAAGACCCCAGGGTCAGCCCCCCGACATTCTGAATGTTAGACAACTGGCCATACCCACTCGGCGAACTTGTGTAGCACCAAGGACAGCCAAGGGAGGGTTACCTCAGGAGCTATGTAGTCTGGGGTCCCACAGAAGGTGCGGGTGGTGGTCCCAGGGAAGACGTTCTCCTTACACATGCCAAAGTCAGTGATTTTGATGTGTCCTTCAGCATCCAGCATCACGTTGTCTAATTTCAGGTCCCTGGGGGTAGGGGGTTGGATGGATAGGCATTGAAGGAAGGGTAGCGTTCAATGGGCTGGAGTTACAAGGTTTTGATCTTTGTTTTGTTTTTGTTTATTTTAGAGAGAGAGCACGCACATGTGTGAGCAGAGAAGAGAGGCAGAGAGAAAGAAAGAATCCCAAGCAGGCTCCACAATCAACGCAGAGCCCAATTCAGGGCTCAATCCCACAACCCTGGGATCATGACCTGAGTCAAAATCAAGAGTCAGATGTTCAACCGAGTGAGCCACCCAGGCACCCCTTTGTTTTGTTTTTCAAGTAAGCTCTAGGCCCAACGTGGGACTTGAACTCAGGATGCCGAGATCAAGAGTCGCATGCTCTATGCACTGAGCCAGCCAGGAGCCCCTAGAGCTGTAAGTTTGATCCCTTTCCCTCTAGGGGCCTGACTGCCTCCACTGAAAGGCCCAGACTGCTCACCGGTAGATGATGCCCTGATTGTGAAGGAAGAAGAGGCCGATGGCGATTTCTGCTGCGTAGAACCTAGAGAAGGAGGTGGGAGTTAGAAGCTCAAAGGCTGGGGTCCCCCTGGCCCCACCCCTCCTCTCTCAGCTGAGACTCACGCTGCATGGGGCTCCTTAAACTTGCCCAATTGCTGGATGTGGTACATCAGGTCGCCCCCGGTGACATACTCCATCACAAAATACAGACGGTCCTGCCAGAGAGGTGGGGTGCTGGTGCTTAGAGGGGGTAGGACACGTCCATTCCTGCCCACTCGAGACAAACTTGGAAGGCTCCAGATCCACCCAATCAGAACTGGGAGGCCCCAATGATTCTAACCCAGCCAGCTCAGAATCTCAACCTGACATATCCCCTATTACTCCGAACTGGTCCTGCCCTCTTAGAATTGAAGGCTGAGGCCCACCATTCCCTGGAAATCCTAAGGATACCAAAACCTCTTTCCATAGCTACTCACACACAAAAGCAATCCTGACCACCTGCTAGGAACCAAAGATTTTTTTTCAGGCCTCATTTGCAATGGATACTAATTTCTTTCTTTCTTTCTTTTTTAATCCAGGAATCTAACTGTGCCCATACAGAGCTTTTTTGAAGCACTCATGCCTTCTCAAACCTCTGAAGGTTTCTGGGGCACCTGGGTGACTCAGTCGGTTGAGTGTCTGACTTTGGCTCAGGTCATGATTTCACGGTTTGTGAGTTCGAGCCCCGCATCGGGCTCTGTGCTGACAGCTCAGAGCCTGGAGCTTGCTTTGGATTCTGTCTCCCTCTCTCTCTGCCCCTCTCCCACTCATGCTCTGTCTGTCTCTGTCTCAGAAATAAATAAGCATAAAAAAAATTAAAAACAAACAAAAACCTCTGAAGGTTCTGACTTGTCTTCCCATTCCTCAATCTTTGGGACACGCACCGTTTCTGATGAGACATTTACTCAGAATCCAAGAGTGACGACCACATTACTTAGCGCGCAGCTATTGGCACACCACTCACGTACTCCTTTACTCAAAAATCCTTCACTCAAAAAAAAAAAAAAAAAAAACCCCACCCACTCAAGACCAAGCTGGCTCAGGTCCCGCCTAGTCAGGATCCCACCCATCTGGCCACGCCCAGTCAGAGTGCGGGGGCGGGGAAGGTTCTTTTTGCCTGTAAACTCAGAATCCCAGAGCAGACGCTCGACCTGAGCCGGACTCCGCCCCCTCCTTCCTCACCGGGGTCTGGAAGGTGGAGTGCAGCTGGGTGAGAAAGTGGGGCCGGCCTCCCGGGCCTCGGCCCCCCAGGGCCAGCACGCGCTTCTCCACCAGGGTGCAGTCCACATCATCATCCTGGACGATCACGTCTTTCTTCAGGATCTTGATGGCGTAGAGCTCATCAGAGCCCCTGCGCTCAGCCAGCATCACCTAGCGACAGAGGCCCCAAAAGGCCCAGTCCATCATGGGCCTCCCCCATGCCCTCCCCCTTCAGAGACACAAAGAAATGAAATCCCAGGTCCTCCCCCTCTCTCTCAGGGACTGGGCACCCTGGTTTTGCTGACCACTCCCTCAGGGAAAGCATCAGAATCTTTATGCCTGTCCTCTCAGAGGCACTCAGGTGTCCCACTGACCCCCCTCTGGGGGGCTCAGTAGTCTAGTGTCCCTCCCCATGTACCTCCTTCCTAAGGACCAGAAATCTGATCTTTCCCCAGACATCTTCCCCTTCCCCCAGAGCCCCAGGAATCCAACCTTCCCAAAGCTGCCTTTTCCTAGAACCATGAGGAAGCTGAAGTCAGAGATGTGCAGACGTCCAGGGCTTGTCCCAAAGAAACAGCGTTTGGAGTCCGTGGGACTAGGGGATGGGGAGGGGATGGGAGAGGAAGAGGGACCCATCCGCACCCGCTGTGAGAAAGGAGAGAGATCCGAAGGTAGTCAGACCCCAGATGGGGACAAGGAGATGTCTCTAAGAGAGACAGCAGCCAAGAACGAAAGGGATGAGAAGAGAGGGAGAGAAAAAGGAAAACTGTCTCTGCACCCCCCCGTCCTTGGCTTTAGAACTTGTGCTGATTTTCCATAACCTGGAGGGTTTATCATTTAACACTCAGACAGATCACTCTATGCTGTTAGATAACCCTGTTATCACCACCATGCCCCATTTTAGAGAAGAGAAAGTTGGCACAGAGACACTAAATAACTTGCCCAAAGTCACACAGCAAATAAGCAGCAGAGCCAGAAATCAAAATCCATTAAAGCCAGAGACTGTGTCTCCCCCCTTTTTGCATCTTCAACATCACCCAGCACCTGAACACCTTTACCACTCCTCCCACCTGAGTCTCCACAGAGCCTCCTCCCTCTTTCCCCCTTTGCCTCCACCATCTATTCTCTACAAACAGCATTTGTCTTGTTCCGACCTAAACCATCCTAGGCCACCTTCGATGCTCCCACGGCCCACCGGTTTAAGATAAAATCCTTCCAGTGAAGGACAAGGCACGCTCCTTCCCTCTCTGGCTTAATGTCCTACTTCTTCCCACTCTCTCCCCCCTTCAGCCCCACTGTCTTCCTGGTGCTACAGACACGCCTCACCCGCTCCCACCACAGGCCTGCTCTTCCTGCTGCCTGGAAGGATTTCTAGCCTTCAGCCTGGAAATATGGTCTCCCTCTCCTTGCACTTCCTCTGGGGCTCCCCTCCCTAGGAAGCTTTCTCTGGCGCTCCCAGGCTGAGCCAGGTGCTTCCAATTCTCCCTAGTGCCTGAGGCTACTACCTCTATTACCAAACATCTTCCTTCCAGGAGAATGTCTCCATCTGTCACTTTCTCCTACTTTGAAATCGGAGCTCCCCAGGGAATGGACTGATTCTATGCCCAGAACAGGGTTTGGCTAACAGGAAATAGGTGTTGAGAGAGTGAGAAAATGAATGGAGGAGAGAAAGGCCACAGTGACAAATAGAAAAACTCAAAAGTTCAGTTCAGCAGTCACCTCCTCAAGAATTCACCCTCCCCCAGCACCTTCCCCCCAGGCTGGATGAGTGTCTCCTCCAGGCTCCTGGGGGAGGGGGGGGTGCTCTACCTCTAATGCACTACATCATCCTGGAATTTAAGTATCTGTGACTGTGTCTCCACCTTGGGGACTTGGTTAAGGGTCAGATTCACCTCTGGAATGCTAGGTTTACTCAACAAGCACAAGACCACCTCCAAACCTGTGCTCATCCCGCGTGTGTGGGTGTGAAAACTGATACCAGGGGAGGGAGAAGACATGGGGAGACAGACATAGACCACAAGGGATGAAAATGTCTCCATTCCAGGCCTGAGCTTCACGCACCTCGTACAGTTCCAGGGGGTAGTTACAGGCCTGCGGGGAGAGGGGGTGGAGGAGAAAGCCAGAGTCAGAGCCCCGAGAGAGGTAGGAGGATGCCCTAGAGCAGGGGGTGGGGACTCCAACCCCCCAAGCCAAGGGGATGGATAGGAACTCTAATTCCCATCATACCCTGGGGCAGGAGTCCCCTAGAAAAGCAGGGGGAAGGGAGCGCCAGGGTCTTCTGGGAATTGTAGTCCCAGGACCAGTGGGCAACCAGTGGGTGCAGGGAGGGGGCAGCTCTGAACTGTGGGTGGCAGGGCTGGGCTCCCCCTGGGAGAAGTGGGGCCTGAGTACCTCAAACTTCTGGAGGAGGCTGCAGTTGTCAGCATCAGCCACTGGCACATTGTAATATTCGCCCTCCTCCTGGTTCAGTAACTTGTACCTGACATACAGAAGGAGACCAGAGTCGGGCAGGAGTTGGGCAGAAGGGGGGCACCCGCGGGAGAGGCAAAGGTATCAGAGGGGGGAAAAAGACACAGAGAGAAAGACACGGAGTGGAGAGAGTGGGATAGACGAGAGAGACACGGAGTGGGGGACACAGGAAGGGAGGAGGAGGGGAGAGGGATGGGGACAAGGGAGGGAGAAGTGCAGGGAGGCAGAATGAGGGTGGCCCGAGGAGACTGCACACAGAGATGGACAGGCCAAGGCACAGCCTCCGCCCCCGCCCAGCCCTCACCAGCCGTCCACCGGTGCCTTGAGCAGCTCCGAGACCCCGAAGGACATGGCGCCCATGAAATCGTTGCGGGAAGTCCGGTCCCAGTCCCACACCTCCACGCTAAGCCTGCGCTCCACGTCTCCTGGCTTCAGGTTGCTGCGGGAAGGGGGCGGCGGAGTGAGGGTCCAGCTCCCCGCTGCCTCTGCTCCCCATCCCTGGTGCTGGTGGAGCAGGCAAGCCCTTCTGGGGCGAGCTGGGGTCTGTTCCTGCTCTCTAAAGTGTCCTGTCGTCTCTGATCCTCCACAAAGGGGGTCTCCCCCAATATCAGGACCTTGAGTACATGTAGACAGCTCTCAGTCTCTCTCCGGTCCTCCCACATTCTTGGCTCCTTCCCATCCCTGTGTCCTGTCTTTTCTCTCCAGATCTCTCTCCTGAGTCTCTGTGCCCCCCTCCTTCCTCTAGGTCTCTGTCCTTCTGTCTTTCTGTTGATTGGCTTCTCTTTCTATTCCTGCCACCCTCCCCTGCTCACACCCACTCCCCATTCTGTCTCTTTGGGTTTGTGCCTTCTTCTGAGAATCCCCCCCCCCCCCCCGATCTCTGTTTCACTCTAAAGTAGTGGGCTTTGATGGAGATTAAATGCACAGATGTCTGTCTCTCTGTTTCTCTAACTCCAGCCCTCTCCCTCAGCCACTCTCTTCCCTCTCCCACCGCCTTTTTTTGGGATCCCCCTATCCTAACACCTCCCACACTTTGCTCTCTGGGGTCTTGTGGGCCACCAGGACCCTCCGATCATTCTCTGTCAGTCATCACAGCATCCCCTGCACCCGAAGCTCACAACACAAAGGTCTCGTTCCACACAGGGTTTAGCGTGGCTTTCACGGTCCGGGTCTTTTGCTTTGTCAAGTTCCGAGGGTCTGGGATGAGCTTCAGCTTCACGTAGGGGTCAGACAGACCATTGGGGTCCATTGGGATAAGGTTACGGGCCTCGCCAACTGAGAGAGGAAGTGAAGGGGTGTAGGCTGGGTTAGAGATCCAGGAAGAGGCCCCGGAGTTTTCCCCAGCGGCAATCCCAAATCCAAGCGCCCAGCCTTTCTCCTAACCCAGGCATCCAGAAGATGAGGCATAAAGCCCTTTCCCCAGCCAGGGACCCAGAAATCGGACCCAAAGCCCCCTCCTCCCTTAGGACCCCAGAGTGAGGACCCTGGCCACGTCACCCATAGTAATCCCAAGCCTCCCTCGGAACCAGGTTTTTTCTCATCCCCCACTCCCAAGGACCTTGATCTAAAATGGCCATTAAGAGGCCCTGAAAGGGGCACCTGGGTGGCTCAGTTGGTTAAGCATCCAACTTCCGCTCAGGTCATGATCATGGGGTTTGTGGGTTCGAGCCTCACATCGGGCTCTGTGCTGACAGCTCAGAGCCTGGAGCCTGCTTCGGATTCTGTGTCTCCCTCTCTCTGTCTCTCCCCTGCTTGCCCTTTCTCTCTGTCTCTCAAAAATAAACATTTAAAAATTTTTTAAAAAGGGGCACCTGGGTGGCTCAGTCCGTTGGACATCCGACTTTGGGTCAGGTCATGATCTCACAGTTGGTGAATTTGAGCCCCGTGTAGGGCCCTGTGCTGACAGCTCAGAGCCTGGAGCCTGCTTTGGATTCTGTGTCTCCCTCTCTCTCTTCCCCTCCCCCTCCGCTCATGCTCTGTCTCTCTCTCTCAAAAATAAATAAACATTAAAAAAATTTAAAAAAAAAATAAAATTAATTAATTAATTAATTTTTAAAAATGGCCCTGAAAGTCACAAGTCAAGGCTAGAGTCCAGGCTACAGGTTGGAAGGGGCGTGGCTGGGTGGCGCTCAGCCTTTGCAGACGGGGGTCAGGATTGTGGGCGGGACCTTCCGGTTCGGCTGGGTGGGCCGCTCAGGTGCACCCTGCCCTTCCGGCGGGGGTAGAAGGGGAGGGACCGGACAGAGGGGCGGGGCCTCACCTGTGACGTGGATCTCATCCGCGGTCGGTGCTCGGATCTCCAGCTGCAGGCGCCCTCGGCGCTCCGTGTGGTCCACCCCGCACAGAGAGGGCACGCTGCGCACACAGCGGCGGTGCACGTTCATTTCGCAGCCTGGGGGAGGGGAGGGGGGGACAAAACGGGAGGTGGCACTTCTGGCCGCCCCCCAACTCCAGACTCCGTCCCCCGGCCCTACCCGGAACCCAGACACTGTGCTTTGACCCCCCCCCACCCCCCCACCCCCCCCGGAGCGCCAGGTTCGGCCAGGAGCGGCAAGCGTGGACTACTCACAGGAGCATTTCATGCCCTGGTGCACCAGCCCATAAAGAAGGGAGCCACAGTGGTCGCAGAAGGTGGGGCTGCTGTAGCTGTGCAGACGGAACTTGTGCTTGTTCCGGGGGTCCTGGGGGCCGAGGGGAGACATCAGAGGGGGTAAGGACAGAGAGAGAGAGAGAGAGAGAGAGAGAAGCCCTTTGAACGCTTCCTCCTTCCGCCTTGCTCTCCCAGTCCTGCTCCTCCTCACTCATTCACGCTACAGTATTTATTGAGTGCCTGCTGTGTGCCAGGCACTGTTCTTGGTGCCAGGACCAGCCGTGAACAAAGAAACAAAAACTGCTGTCCACATGGAGTTTACTTTCTAGGGAAGGGAGACAGAAAATAAACACTGAATAAATGAAAGAGTATGATGCATGGTAACAGGTGCTCTGGAGAAAAACGAAGCAGGCAAGTGTCAGCCAGGGGTGGGGGCGTTTAAATTTGCATAGAGTGATCAGGGTGGGCTTCGCTAACAAGGTGGGATTTGAACAGAACCTGAAGGTGGTGGCGGCTCCCATCGTCCCATAGTCCCTATGCTCCACCCCCCTCCCCAAAGCTATTTTCGAGCACTTGTGGGCCACAATGAACGCCAGATCCCTCACTGTCAGCCTCTGTCAATGTCTGCCCACTCTTGATCTGCCTTCTCTGAGCCCCTTGTGAAATGGGGAATAGAACCTCTCCATTAAAAGGACCCCTCAGTTAATGAAAGACCAAGTGTTGGGGTGCCTGCCTGGCTGGGTCGGTAGACATGTGACTCTTGATCTCGGGGGTTGTGAGTCTGGGTCCCACATTGGGTGCAGAGATTACTTTAAAAAATAATAAATTTGGGGGCTCCTGGGTGGCTCAGTCAGTGAAGCATCTGACCTTGTCTCAGGTTGTGATCTCACAGTTTGTGCGTTCAAGCACCTCGTTAGGCTCTCTGCTGTTAGCATGGGACCCTTTTGGGATCCTCTGTCTCCCTCTCTCCTCTGCTCCTCCCCTACTCATTCTCTCTCCCTCTTCGATAAATAGAACTTTAAAAATTAAAATAATAATAATAATGATTTAAAAAGAAGAAAGATTAAATGTAAGCTGCATAGCAGGGCCTGGCATGTTAAATGTGTTAAGTACGGTTATTCTTAGTGCTGTGGTTACTATTAGTGATTTTATTGTGGTCCTCACATAGACCTGGGTTTAAATAAGGGCGAGGCCATTTACCAGCTGTGTGATTTGGGGCAAGTTAGTGCCCAATTTTGAGCCTCAGTGTCCTCCTCTACCCAGTGGAAATAATCTAAATCTTGAAGCAATGCTAAATGTCCAGAGTGCAATTAAGCATGAATTTAGGACACCAGTAAGACATTCCTTCCCCACCCCTGGCCATGTCTGAGTGTTAAATAAGTTGGTATTTGTCTCTTTCTAGGAATGCATTGCAAAAGTTATGATAGGTGATGAGGCACCTCAGTGGCTAGGTCAGTTAAGCATCTGATTTCGGCTCATGGGTTTGAGCCCCGCGTCGGGCTCTGTGCTGACAGCTCAGAGCCTGGAGCCTGCTTCAGATTCTGTGTCTCCCTCTCTCTCTGCCCCTCCCCTGCTCACCTCTCTCTCTCTCTCTCTCTCTTAAAAATAAACATAAAAAAAGAAGAGTTATCCGAGGTGAAAATTCAGGATATTCTTGGGCTTTTATTTATTTTACAGGTTTTTTTTAAGTTTATTTAAGAGAGAGTGTGTGAGCAGGGGAGGGGCAGAGGAGAGGGGGGAGAGAGAATCCCAAGCAGGCACCACACTGTCAGTACAGAGGCTAATGTGGGGCTTGAACTCGCAAACTGTGAGATCATGACCTGAGCCGAGATCAGGAGTCAGATGCTTAACTGACTGAGCCACTCAGGTGTCCCCTAATTTGCAGCTTAGTGGGGACTCTAATTTGAATGACACTCAGGTGCGGTGATCTCTTTCGATGCTCCTGGCCTCTAAAGATCTTCAGCTGACCCTAACTCAGCTGCACTAAGTGATGGTCTACATAACAGCCCTCAGCAGGACACCGGACACAGACACACAGGCTCCACCACTCCACAGAGAGAAGCCCTTATTATTCTCAAGGTGAAATCACTACTAAAAAGGAGACAGGACCACAGCTCCAATTAGATAGATTAGCGTCCACATTTTGACTCTGCCCACCATCTAGCTCTGTGGCTCCCCCACCCCACCACCGCTTTGCAGAGACCCAGCCATCCTCCCTATAAGATGGGTCCATGAGGCCTCCCTGAAAGGGGTCTAAAGGAAATCATGCTTGCCAAGCCTTCACCATTTCCTTAGCCCTTGATCCACGTTACTTACAACAAGATCAAAAGCATTAAGAAGAAGAAGAAGGAAAAAAAAGCTGGAGTGATATAGAGGAAGACCCCTCCTCAGTTTTTGCCTCTGTTTCTTCATGGGATATAGTCATAATTCTACAAAGATGATAACGGATATATTGTCTCTTGTCATATATCAGGTACTGCCCCAAATACTCGACTCATTTAGTCCTCAAAGCAATCCTGTAAGGCAGGCATGATCATCAGCCCCTTCTATAGATGAGGAACTGAAGGGGTGCTCAATATATGTTCTGTGAAATCACATTCTCTATGCAAACTTCAATTTTCTTCGCCTAACCAGCTGGCAAAATGTCCCATGGACTTCCGTAGATTTCTCTCTCCCTTTCTGTCTCTCTCTGTCGCCATTTTTCATTCTCTTTCTCCATCTGCTAATCATAAAACTATCTCCACCCCTCTGTCAAAAGCTGGGCTAGACTCTGAAGTCACTTGGCTTCATTGAACTATCAAAACAAGCCTGGGGGCGGTGGGGAGCGGTGCCTGGGTGACTCAGTCAGTTGAGTACCTGACTTCTGTTCAGGTCATGATCTTGGTCATGATCTCCAGGTTTGTGGGTTTGAGCCCCATGTTGGGCTCTGTGCTGACAGCTCAGAATCTGGAGCCTGCTTTGGATTCTCTCTCTCCCTCTCTCTGTCCCTCCCCCACTCATTTTCTCTCTCTCTCTCAAAAATAAATGAACATTAAAAACAAAAAAACTAAAAACCAAAAAACACAAGCTTGGGTATGTCTAGATTAATGCTGTCCCACCCAATAGCCACTAACCACAAGTGGCTATTTAAATTTAAATCAATCCTGGGGTGCCTGGGTGGCTTGGTCGGTTAAGAATCCGACTTTGGGACTTCGGCTCAGGTCATGATCTCACGGCCCGTGAGTTCGAGCCCCGCGTCGGGCTCTGTGGTGACCGCTCAGAGCCTGCAGCCTGTTTCAGATTCTGTGTCTCCCTCTGTCTCTGCCTCTCCCCTGTTCATGCTCTGTCTCTCTCTGTCTCAAAAATAAATAAATGTTGAAAAAAAATTTTTTTAAAAATAAAATAAATTTAAATCAATCCGGGGCGCCAGGATGGCTCAGTTGGTTAGGTTAAGTAAGGTCTGACTCTTGATTTCAGCTCAGGTTATGGTCTCAGTTCATGGGTTCAGGGCCTCATGTCAGGCTCTGCACTAAGAGTGCAGGCCTGCTTGGGATTCTCTCTCCCCCTCTCTCTCTTCCCCTCCTTTCCTCATATGTGCATGTGTTCTCTCTTTCAAAATAAATAAACATGAAAAAAATTTAAAAAATAAATTTAAATCAATTCAAATTAAATGGAATTTTAGATTTCCATTCCTCAGTCACAGTGACCCCTCTCAAGCGCTCCTCTAGCCAGCTATGCGGGGCTGGTGGCTGCCATATTGGACGGCATAGATAGAGAACATTTCCATCATTGCACAAAGCTCTATTGGTCAACACTAGACCTTCAGCCCCATTTTATAGAGGGGAAATTGAGGCTCAAAGAGAAAAGCCCCCAAGCCAGACAGAAAGTGAAGGGGCACATAGGATCCACTGTTCTTGTAAGTGAATCCAACATCCCCCTGATGTGAAGGGTGAAGGGGAGGGAGGGAGACAGAGGTGTGTGTATCTGTGTGTGTTCATGGGGGACCTATAATGCACATGTGTGTGCTCATGGGGGAGATATATATATATATGTATATATATATATATATATACACACACACACACACATATGCATATGCACATGTGTGCGTGTGTGTGCATGAGAGATCTGTACTTGCACATGTGTGTGAATGTGCATTGCAGGGTCTCTCTGGGCCTGCCTCCCTCTGGGCAACTTCTAAGCGATTCTCCATATCTACCATTTTCTATTCTAGCTTCTCTCTCTGGGTATCTGCAGCCCTGTCTCTCTGAGTTTCTTGTCTCTGTCTGTCTCTCTCAGTCCCTGTGGCTCGCCTTTTCCTTCCGCCTGCGTTGCTGTCTCTGTTCCAATCCTCTGTCTGTCTGTCCGTCTCAGTCTCTCTGTCTGGGTCTCTATCATTATCTTTTTCTGCATTTCTGTGATTCTGTCTTATCTGTATCTGCATCAATAGTTGTCTGTCCCTCAATGCTCTGTTTTTTTAAATCTCTTGACCCCTGGATGACAGCCCATCCTCTCCAATGTTGGTCTTTGGTCCCCTCACACCTGCCTCCTCTCTGTCCCCCCACCTATGTCCCCAGCCTGTCTCAGCCCCTCTCATTTCCCCTTTCCAGGCCAAGGGCAGGGAATCTGGGCCAGACTAGCTCCCCCTATCTCTCCAGCCCCCCTCCCCTCCCAGCCTTAAAAATAGCAGGAGAAATTGGGACGGACGCCGAGGGGGTGAGGGCGGGGGTGCGGCCCAAGGAGGAAGAATCAGGTGTCCGGGCACTCACATCCGTCTGGGGGCCCTTCCCAGCGCCTGGACACTCGAAGGTCACAAATTCGTGGCATCGTCGATGAACCACAAAGCTGCAAACTGAAGGTGAGAATCATAGAGACACAGAGACAGAGAGTGAGCCTAATGGACAGAAGAAAATCAGAGAGAAGGAGACTCCAACAGAAAGAAAACCAGAGGGGGGGCCCCAAAATAGAGTTCAATAGAGAGCAAATCAAAGGAGAGACCCCAACATGGAATGGGGGAGAAAAACCAGGAGACAGAAATTCAAGAGATGGACCCCAAAACAGGCAAGAGAGAATCACAGAGCAGAGAGAACCCAGTGCCTACACACAGCCAAAGGGAGACACAGAGACGCAGAGACGGAGTGAGGACGACAGAGAGACAGGGACACAGAGAAAATAGGATCCCGTCGACAGAGACAAGAAAGCAAGAAAAGAGCAGGCCAAGGAGGAGGGAGAAACAGAGAGATGTCCTCTCATAGAACGGAGAGAGCAGCAACTTGGGCAGAAGTGAGTCTGGGGGCGCCATTGCAGCCTCCCCCTCCCTGACTCACTCTGTTCTCAGCAGTGGCAGCTGGTGCTTTAGGACTCGCCCCCCTCTCCCGCCCCCCAGAACTGCCAGCCCCGCCCGGCCCCCACCCGCCCATTGGTGACCCCGCCCGGGCCTGCCCCTGCCTAGGACTGTTGCTGTTGTCATGGCGACAGCAGCTTGAAGGGGGGGGGGGCTCTGACTTCGCATCTCCAGCCCCCCCCTTTCAGCTCCCCTTTTCCAAATCTCTCTGTTCCCATGGCAACAGATTCTCCAAATATCTGTCCCCACCTGGAGCCGGCCGAGGGAGGGGCCCCCAGCACCACCTCCGCGGTGGCCCCGCCGTCAGAGCTCCCTCCCCACCGCAGGCTGTGTCTTTGCCACACCCCCCGCCCCGGGCTCCCCCGCGCCTCTCTGGGGACCAAAGAACACGTGTGTCAAGCCTCCTGGGCCGTGGGTCCCCAGCCTCCACCCTCCTGAAGGTCCCAGGAGTCCAGATCCCCAGCTCTTACCTTGACATTGCAGGCCTTGTTTCCCAATGCCCCTGCAAGATCAAGGATCAGAGGTCAGTGCAGATAAGGGTACCTGGGCCTCCCACCTCTGCCGGCCACACTGCGTCTGACTCCCTCCTGTAGCAAGACCCCGGAGTCGAGCCCCAGCTGCCTCGTTTACTGGAACCCAGAAATTCTGACCTCCAGCCTTTCTTCTCTCAGACCCAGGAACCCAGGCCCCCAGTCCTTCTTCTCTCAGACCCAGGAGCCCAGGCCTCCAGCTCCTCCTCCCTCAGAACCAGGAATCCGGGGCCCCAGCCCCTCCTCCGTCAGACCCTGGGGTCCGGGTCCCCAGCCCCTCCTCCCTCAGACCCAGGGGTCGGGGTCCCCAGCCCCTCCTCCCTCAGACCCTGGGGTCCGGGTCCCCAGCCCCTCCTCCCTCAGACCCAGGGGTCCGGGTCCCCAGCCCCTCCTCCCTCAGACCCTGGGGTCCGGGGCCCCAGCCCCTCCTCCCTCAGACCCAGGGGTCCGGGTCCCCAGCTCCCTCCTCCCCTAGGACCAGGCGCCAGGGTTGCAGCCCTCTCCTTCCCGAGCACTCCGGGTCTGGGGTGACAGGAGTCTCTATCCCTCGTTGCCTCCTCCCTCAGGCCCCCAGCCCCTTCCCTCACCAGATGAAGTCTGTGCAGTGGCTGCAGAAGGTTGGCTGCTTGAAGAAGCGGGCGGTGAACTTGTGGCTCTTGACTTCGTGGACCACCTTCTGCCTCAGAGCCCCCTTTCTGCAAAACAGGGGCCGGGGTCCCCCCTCTGAATCGCCTCCGCCGGGGCCCAGGCCTGCCATGGCCCCAGGAACGTAGCAGGGACCAGGATCCCGCCTTGCAGGGGCAAACAGGTAGAAGGGCGAGGAGCCGGAGACTCGGGAGAGCACTGAGCCACGGGGAGACTGCGAGGAGGGAAGGAGAGGGGCGAGGCACCTCCAGGCGCGGAGCGCAGGGCAGGGAGCGGCACCCCGGGGCGCGCCCGCTCCGCCAGGGGGAGCGGGCGGGCAGGGCGGAGAGCCGAGGGCAGGGGCGCCGAGGAGCCCGAGGCAAGGGCGGCGGCGGCGGCGGGAGCTCCAAGCTCAAGCACCTGCTGAAATGTGGGAGCCCCGGCTGGGGGGAGGCGTTGCCATGACGACCGAGGGGCGGGGTTTCAGCTTAAAGGCGTCCCTCCGCCCCCCCCCCCCCCCCACTCCCGGAGGCTCGGGACAAATGCCCTCCCCGCTCCCAACACACGTGCGCACACCCGCTCCGGGGGCTGGCTGGAGGGAGGGGGGGCATCCTCTGAGAGGCGCCCTCCCCGCCCCCCACCCCCTCCTCCTGTTGCCTGGCCGGGTCCTCCTCCCCACCGGGGGGCCTCGGTGGGCCCGGTTAGCCCTATGAGACGCCACCCGGATCTCGGGGTTTCTGACTGTGTCACTCGGCCTCATGACACGAACTTTGCCGTCAGTGCTGGGGACCCAGTGCTGAACGGGGAGGCCTGGTGTCTCACTCTCTCGTCTGCTGCTCAGGCCTTGATTTCTGTCTCCCGGCCTGGGTCTACGTCTCCCTCTGGGACGATCTCTTGTTCTTGGTCTCTCTGTCTCTGCTGCGTGTCTCCTTTATGCCTGTCGCTCGTCCTGTGACCCTCGCTGGGTCTCGGGGTCTCTCTCTTTCTCAGAGGTGTCCGTCTCACTGTGAATCAGTGTCCCTCGGCCTCTCCCTGCAGGTCTCCTAAATTCCTGCTTCTCTGTCTCCCAGAAGCTCTCCCTCTTCCTGACTCTGTACGTCTTTCTGGCCCTGTGACTCTCTCTCTCTCTCAATCGGGGACCCAGTCTGTGATTCTGTGGGCCTCTGTGTCTCCCTCCCTCTGCGTCTTTCTCTTTTGAGAGGCAATCTCTGTCTCCCCCACCCCTTCAGTCCTTGCTGTCTCTCCCGCTCTCCCACTGTGTCCCTGTCTCTGTAAGTACTTTTGTCTCTGTCTCTGCAAACCTCGCTGATCCACTCTTGGGCTCAGTCCCACCCTCTGTCGCTGGGGGTCTCTCTCTGAATGAGTTCATTGGTCTCTCTCCTTCTCCCCCTCCCCCCCCCCCAAACGCCCCCCACCTTTCTCACCCTCCCTGGCTATGAACCTCTCTCTTCGTCTCTGGGGGTCTCCCCCTCCCTCCACGTCTCTCCCCCTCTCTGGCTCTGGAAAACCCTGTGCCGCTCTGTCGGTCTCCTCCTGTCTCCCGTCCGTCGCTCTGCCCGCGTCTTTGCCTCTCTCAGGTCGCGCTCCGGCCCCGCCACCCCCACCCCTACCCCCAACTCCCGTGCGCGTCCGGGTCCCGGCTCCCGGAGACCCGCTCTGTTGCCAAGGGCAACCACGGCCCTCCTCGGGCTGCGGAGTGCAGTGCATCCTGGGACCTGTAGTCTGAGCCTGCGGACCGCCTGTTGCGGCGACGCGGCGGAGAACTTCGTTTCCCGGCGTGCCCCGCGATAGGGGGCGGGGCGCCACGGGCGGGGACCCGGGGAGCCCACCACACCTTCTCTGGGAATTTTGGGGGTTCGGGTCGGGCTTCCCGAAGCCGAAGAGGAGGTGAGGGAATCCGACTCTCCTCCTAACCCCCCCCCCCAGATATGGGGGCGTTCTGGCCTTGCCAGCCACCTCCAGGCGTGCGCCCTGCCCAAGGGCAAGTGTAGGGGTGGGAGTGGTCCTGGAAGCTGACCTGAGAATCCCACCTTGGTCTGCTTGGCTGCTTTCCTCCATCACCAGCACACCACCCCCGGGGTCTGGAGCTGCTCTCTCTGGTGCCTTCCAGAGTGGGTTCAAGCATGGGATGGGGTGGGGAGGGGGCGAGACGCCCTTGCAGGAGGCAGGCATCGGTGTAGGTCGGAATTCTGGGGTGCACGCTGCACAGATCAAAAGGAGACTTCTCCTGGCTGGAAATCGGTGCGTCTGTTCCAATTAGCCTTTCCCGCCCTTCCGGGGGGGGGGGGGGACCCCCTCCCTCCCTCGGAGTAATTCGTTTGCTCTTTATCGAGGTCTTCTGTGGAAGGGTTGTCAGGGAGCTTAGAACTAAAGGAAAGAAGGAGCTGATGATGGCAACGCAGGCAGGGTCAGATCCTGAAGGCCCAGACTGGAGCTTTGGTATTACCTGTAGGCAGTGGGTAGTAGGATGTGGAAGGATTTGAGCAGGGGAGGGCAGTATCAGACCTGGATGCTACAAGCATCCCTCTGGGGCCAAGGTGGGCTAGGGGTGGGCTAGTCAAGGGGGAGGCTGAGATGCTAGTTCAGGAGAAACAAAATACCTGAGCTAGGTCAGGAGCCTGGAGAAGGGGACAGTTGAAGGAAGGACAGACAGTGGCTGGTGAGCCACTGACAGAAGTCGGGGAAGAGCCAGTGCCTGGGTTCTCAGCTGTAGGAGCCTGTTCCTGAGATTGGAAACCTGAAGAGTTGATTTTGGAAGAAACATTGCACTCAGATGGAGACACTATTTCTGAGGTGCTCCTGGACTCTGAGGAGGGATAAATCTTGTCCGTTTCGATCCTAACTAGTTCTGGTTGGAGAGAGTAAATTGGGAGATTCAGAAGATAGAGTTGTCCCCTTCTGGGGCACCTGGGTGGCTCAGTTGGTTAAGCGTCCGACTTCAGCTCAGGTCATGATCTCACGGCTTGTGGGTTTGAGGCCCGTGTCAGGCTCTGTGCTGACAGCTCGAAGCCCGGAGCCTGCTTCGGACTCCGTGCCTTCCTCTCTTTCTGCCTTTCTCCTGCTCCCCCCTTCTCTCACTCCCTCTCAAAACAAAACAAAACAAAAAGAATAAACATTAAAGTTGTCCCCTTTTCCCACCAGTCCTAAGAATCTAGTCCTTGCCCTCTCTCCTGGAGCCCTCCCCAGTAATAAAGCAAGCACAATTTTTTTCTTTTATCTTTATATTGATGTAAAAAAAAAATTATGGATGTGGGAATAGGGCGACGGACAAGTCTTCCCTCTGTGGTCGACAGAAGGGACCCATGGGGACCAGAAGCGCCAGGGAATTAAAAAAAAAAATAAAATATATATTTATACATTTATATATATGACGTTATGCATGTGAGTCCCAGAGAAGCAAGGAAGCAGCTACAGGAAGCGACTAACACACAGAAACACACCTGTGTGTGTGTGTGTATGTGTGTGTGCACCACACTCCAAGTAATGCAATCCCTCTAAGGCAACAGCAACCCCGCCCCCCCCCCCCCAAGAAAAAGAAATTGAAAAGCAACTTCCCCTTTTAGAATAGGGCCACTCAATGTAAGTTTTGCCCTCGTAACCAGGAAGAGGAAAAGAGAAAAAACAAACCCAGGCTAGCATTGCCGTTAAGGCAGGCAGTGGCCATTTTTTTTTCTCCCAGCAAAGGCAGGACGGGCTATTTTTAACACTAAGGCTGGAGGGCCACATCGCTGCCCCTCACAAATACTTCGGACGGGTTTTTGATAACGCAGAGAGCAGTCGGGCTGGAAAACGTTCACCCTTGATTTCCTTTAAGATGGCCTCTAGGCAGTGGATTCTTAGTAAGCCTGGCAAAAATTCTGGAGCCAGTCTCAGGCGAGGCTGGGTGCCGAGCAGGACCCAGGGACCCGGGGTCTGTCTGTGGGTTAAGTGTCATACCCACCGGAAAATCTTTGGCCTCCAGAGATTTTTTTTTTTAACTTAAAGGGGACCTGTACGGTACACCCCCCTCCCCTGGGAGAAAGGGAGCCCAATCCCTAGCTACCCTCCCCCCCTCTCCCCCAAACACACACGTACACACCAACAAGGCACAGCCAGGGCGGGCAGGCATGCTTTGGCAATGAGGCCCCTCGGGGAGGCCAGGGGTATTAACAGCTGCAGAGAGAGGTGTGGGACAGGTGGAGCTCAGCACCTTTGGAGGTGGGGGTAGAGAAGAAAGGAGTCTTGGAGCTCCCAAGGAAATTGGAAGAAAGAAAACGGGAAGGGGTGGCTAAGACACAGGCAGATGAGAAAATGAGAGGACCAGAAAAGAGCCGGGAGAGGCAGAACAGGTCAGAAAAGAAGACCATGAAAACAGAAGGGCAAATGGGCCAAACAGGATACGGGCAACCAAACAAAACAGGAAGGGAAGGAGAGAGGAGCCCAGAAGCGAAAGAAACGGAAAAGAGCAAGGGGAATTGGGAAGGACAGGAGAAAGGTGGAAGAGAGGGAGCCCGGAAGAGGAAATGAGAACCTGGGCACAAGGGGGGAGTCAAGAGCCCCCGGCCGGAGCCTCACACCCGAACAAAAACCAGGCGGGCCGAGTACACGAGGTCAGCCACATAAGCCAGCAGGTTGATGGCCGTCAGGATGGCCACGGCCAGCCGGCGGTCCCAGGTGCACACGTAGGAGGTGTGCCTGTTGCCGCAGTTCACATCCCTTGAGCGCCGCGGTTGGCCGCCGTACTTCTCATCGAACTGGTAGAGCGGCCAGAGAACCAGGGCTGTGGCATACAGGAGGACGGACAGCAGGGCCAGCCCGGACAGGAAGCTGGGGAAGGAGATGGGCAGCACGTTGGTGCAGTCACCCAGGTTCAGCAGGATGGCCACGGCCGCCAGGATGAAGCAGATCGAGTACACGGCCACGCACCACTCCAGCGCCGGCTGGTGCTGGTACAGGTACGGGCTGCTGATGAAGGCAAAGATGACACAGGCCACGAAGGTCTCCAGCACCTTGAGCAGGCCTGGCACGGTGGCCATGTATCCGGTGATCTCCCCGGGCCGGGCCCGGGTCCAGGCCACTTCGGTGGCATAAGCCACGCAGGCGATGCAGGAGAAGGCGGTGGCGGCGATGGCGTGGTCCCGGGAGCGGCCATGAGACAAGAACTGGACGTAGGTGGTGGGGTAGATGATGGAGGCCGACAGGCAGAAGAGGGCGGCGTAGCAGGCGTAGGTGATGGGGAAGTTTCGCCAGGACAGGGGGAAGCGGGCCTGGAGCCCGCCCAACTCGACTATGAGGATGATGAGGGTCACGGAGAAGCAGAAGCACCACGTGAACATGGACCAGTTACCCATGGACCCCGTCCAAGCACCCACACTGGCCACCAGTGAGAAGGCCACGCAGGTGGACACCAGCTGCAGCAGGCGGAGAAGGCCCAGGGGCTGGGTCAGCGCCCTAGGGGACCCCACGATGGTTGGGGAGCCCAGGCCTGAGGAGGACGACATGGTGGTGGTGACGGTCGTGCGGGTCACGGTCACCGGCATGGCTGGGAAGAGGGGAAAGGAAGAGTCCTAAGAAGGTTCCAGATGTGGGAACCCAGGCCCTCAGCCCTTCCTCCCCTGGGGACAAAGGACTCAAGCTGGCGGAGGGGGGGGACGCGGCAGGCCTAAGGGGCTGAGTTGGTCACCCAAGTGCCAGCCCCCTCCTCCGACCTGACTGGGGTTTCCCACATCCTGTGGCAGAACCCAGGAGTCTGGACCGCTGTCTCTGCTTCCCTCTCTCTGCAACCCAACTACCGTGAAACCACCCCAGACTCTCAAAACTGCCCTCCTTCCCCCAGGGACTCAGCCTCCCAGCCACTCAAAAACCTCCCCGACCACACGTCAGAACAAGAGGTTCTGACCTCTTCAGTTGGGCTCCACCTCCTCCCTCTGGGTACCCAGGGCTCCACTCCCCCGGCTCCTTCTATCTTCTAAGAAGTGCCCACCTTCCTTCTATCACCCTGCAGGCATTTCCAGCCTCCCTGGGTGAGAACGTTCTCTGGGACTCACAGGTGATCACAGGTGATCAGAGCCTCTGCCCTCACGACCTGTCTCTGGAACTGGACCTGAGATCTCCACAGCACACACGCCCTCTCACCTCGGAGATCAAGAGTCTGGGCCCTCAGTCTGAATCCCACCTGGGATTTGGGTGTGGAGTACTTCACCCAGGGACGCCGAGCTTCCGCCTGCCTCTGCCCCTCCCGCCTCCCTCTGCCCCTCCCGCACGTGGAGTCCAACCTCCAAATTCCCCAGAGCGCCCAAGAAGCTTGGCTCGCCGCGACCCAGCCCCTTCCACGGAAACCTCTCACGTCCTGTTACACAGCTTCAGACCCCAGGACTCTGGGCCCTCAGCCTTGGGCACACCAGACACCTGTGGTTTGGGAAATCCACTTCTTTCTTCTGTCCCTCCAGAACCTTCTGTCTCCTTGTCCTACAGACCCTCAGGAATAGAGAGGGTCCAGCCTACTGGGGACCAGGTGTCCAAATCCTCCCCCAGGTCCTAAAACCTCTAGTCTCTCAGCTTCCACCCTAAGTTCAGAAGGCCTCTCTCAGCCACAGGGAAATAAAACTTCCTCCTTCCAGGGTCAGGCAGTAGAACAGGCTTTAACCTTACCTAACTGTCCCTAGGAGAGGCCCCGAGGGCGCAGGAGCCCAGCTCCTGGGCACACTTCTCCCTCGGGTACACAGGTGTCTGGGTCTCGTTCCTTGGAAACCAAGCTCCCAGGTCCTTCTCTCGGACCCAGGAGTCCAGGCCCCCAGATGCTCCTCCCTCTGACACAAAAGTCTGGGCGGGAAGCCCCCTCTGCCCTCAGACCCAAGGAGGCTGGGCCCCCAGCCCCTCCTCCCTCAGACACGGGGGGTCCCGGCTCCCACTCACCAGCAGTCTTTGCGGAGGACCCAGACGCAGAAAGATCCGGCTCTGGAGGTGGATTAGGTCAGACACCTGGAAAAGGCCAGTCAGAGCACTGGAGGGAGGGAGGGAGAGTCCGCGCCCAACCCAGCCCCCGCTCCGCCCCTCCCGGGACCCAGGCGACCAGCCCGCCCAGAACGCGCCGCCAGCCTCCGCAGCCCCGGCGCCCTCCCAGCCAGGGCGGGGATTTGGCCTCGGGCCGGGAGAGGTCCCGGCGGTGACCCCAGGGAAGCCCCGCCCCTGCCCCGTCCCCAAGGCCCCAAACTGCAGAAGCGAAGTGGAAGGAACCCGGTGAAAGTGCACGACCCGCGCGCGGGCCGGCGTGGGTGTGAGTGATCTTAACCTCGCCCCAGCCCAAGAAAGTCGCGGGCCCGGCCGGCGGGAGGGCCCTGGGCGGTGGCTGCGGGGGCGGGCGGCCTGGCCGGGCGCAGCGTCTCCGTGCCTTATAAGGGCTTCAAGTCGGCCCAGCCATCTGGAATGTGCCGGGGACCAGGGGGCGGTGCTGGGACCTCCGCCCCGCGCCGGCCTCCGGGATCGCCGCCCCACTTGTGGATTCCGGGGAGGGGGGTGGGGCGCGAGTCCAGACTCCAGGTCCCAGGAAGGGAGGCCCGAAGCCTGAATTTCTGGGGCCTCCAAAATGTGAGTCCTGGGTCCCTAGAGCATGGACTGGGAGCCTGGACCCCAAGAAGAGACCCCCGGGTTTGCCTAGGGGAACCCCGCCCCCCCCCACCCCACCCCAACCTCGAAGCTGGAAACCGCACTGTTGGAATCCAGTCCAGAGATTACTAGCCACACCTCCCACCGGCCCTCGGAAGTCAGGTCTCCCTGCGGGGGCTGGGCCTCCGGGGCCACCTGGGAGGTGCTGGGCGGGAGGCGGCCGCCTCCAGCTCCCCGCCACGCCCTCCGGGAACCCGTTAGGAGGAAGTCAGGGCTGGCCTGCGCTGGGGCGCCCTGGAAAGCGGGTACTGCCGGGTCCCGAGCGGGGAAGGAGAAACAGGGCGGGCCACAAATCCAGAAGTGCCCCAAGGAAGGAGGGGGGTGGTGAAGGGACCACCCGGAGGGGAGGGGGGGGGTCCTTCTCCACCCTCCGCGCCTCCAGCCGCCGCCTGAGGTCAGAACTCAGGAATGCATCTCCGAAGACAGGCGGAGGGAGAGGAAACACCCCTTGGCCTTCTGGGCGCAGTTTAGGACTCCCCCGGCCACGCCCCACGCTTTCTCCACCTCCACGCCAAACACCACACCCCATCACCCGCACAGAATCGCGTCCCTGAACCCCAGCCTCCACTCTGAGCAACCCAAGGCCTCTGGCCTCAGCCTTGGCTTCTCCCAGCCTAGGACACCAGCTTCCCAGCTTCCTCTTCGCCTTTGCGAGCACGGTGCTGGACCTCAGCCCACCGCCTGTCTGGCCCGAAGTTCGAATTCTGTCTTCGGAATGGAGGGGTGGGGAGCAGGGAAGACCCCTCTCTTTCTCAAACCCAAGCTCCCAGCTGCAAGCGTCTCCTCTCGTGAGGACCTCCTCTTGCTAGATTTTAGCCCCCTTCAACCAGGGCACTTAGGAGTCCCCATCCCTCCTCCTCAGACCCAGGAGTCCAGGCCCCCAGCCCCTCCTCCCTCAGACCCAGGAGTCCAAACCCCCAGCCCTGCCTCCCTCAGACCCAGGAGTCCAGACCCCCGGCCACTCCTCCCTCAGACCCAGGATTTCAGACCCCCGGCCCCTCCCCGCTCAGACCCAGGAGTCCAGGCCCCAGGCCCCTCCTCCCTCAGACCCAGGCGTCCAGACCCCCAGCCCCCTCCTCCCTCAGACCCTGAAGTCCTGAACCCCAGCCCCCTCCGCTCTCAGACCCAGGAGTCCTGACCCCCAGCTCCTCCTCCCTCAGACCCAGAAGTCCAGACCCCCAGCCCCCTCCTCTCTCAGACCCAGGAGTCTAGGCCCCCAGCCCTTCATCCCTCAGACCCGGGAGTCCAGGCCCCCAGACCCCTCCTCCCTCAGACCAGGAGTCCTGCCCCCAGCCCCCTCCTCTCTCAGACCCAGGAGTCTAGGCCCCCAGCCCTTCATCCCTCAGACCCGGGAGTCCAGGCGCCCAGCCCCCTCCTCCCTCAGACCAGGAGTCCTGCCCCCAGCCCCTCCTCCCTCAGATAGATGACATGTGAGTGCAGGTCTGAAGCCCTGTCCTCTCCAGAATCCGAGTCCTGATCCATGACCCAGTCTTTCTAGACACTCAGACATTCGGAACCCCAGCCCTTCCCTCCCTCTGCACCCAGGAATCTTGACCGCAGCGTCCGCGCCGGGGGGGTCCCCGCAGCCTCACCTCTCGGGCTGTGGCGGCTGCTGCTGAGACAGAGGCGACAGCTGCAGACTGGAAGCGTTTGCTAACTGGGTGGGGTTGGTGGGCGGGGGCGGGGCCGGGGCGGGGGCGGGGCCGGGGACCCGGCGCGAGCGCGGGGCCAGGGCTGAGAAAGGGACTCCCTGCGCCAGGGGTATCCCAGGCCCGCCCCTGAGGCGGAGCCGAGAAAAGACCACGCCCCTCCCCGGGAAAAATGGACCTGGGCTCTCCGGCCCCGCCAGTGCGGGGGGGGGGGGGGGGGCGCGGGGGGCGGGGTGGAGGGCTGAGGTCACTGTTGCCGTGGTGACAAAACAGGAAGATACAACAGCTGGCGGTGTGGGGGCTCCTGGGGGCTGCCCTCCCCGACTCGGCCCTAGCGCAGTCTCCAGGGGAGGCCCGGGAAGGCCGTTGCCATGGCAACCCGTCTGTTTGGCGTCTGTTTTGGACGGAGCCCCCAGCCCAGGTCCCCACCCCGGTATCACCTCCCTCAATTCTCCCTCTCCCTTCCGGCCCCCTCCCCTCGTCGCCTGCTGCAGTCTGGCTCTTCCAGGCCGGATGCAATCTTGGACATCTGGGTCGCGGTGGGTGGGGGCACCGGGCCTGTCAGTTTGATGGGGTCTGTGGGCCAGGGTCCCTGAAAGAGCCGATCCCTAGGCTTTAAGAGCTGGGCTGAGGTCCCCGACTCCTGGGTCCCCAAATCCTCATTTGAGCTGGGACTCGCCCATTGGTGGACGGGACTCCTGGGTCCCAGCTCACAGTCGATGGGGGCGGGGGGAGGGATGTTGACAGCAAAATGTCTGGATCTCGGGCGGTGGGAGTCGGAGCACGGGACTCCCAGGTTCCAAATGACGCCTAGGCTGGAGGCCCAGATTCCTGACGCAAAAAGCAATCAAAGCTCACACTCCTGGGTTTTCATCCGCTCAGATGTGCTCGCAAGCCGAGCCTCCCAGGTCTGGAGCTGAGAGATATTTTTGGCCTGCATTCCTGGCTCCCGGAGAGAGGGAGGGGCAGGGAAGCTCGAGGAGGACCGGGCCGGGGGCTGGGGGGGTGGGGGGAGGGAGAGGGATGCTGCTGGGGGCGTCCGATTCATGATTCCCGCAAGAAGGGAGGGGTCCGAGGAGCTGGTGTGCCCGAGGCCCGGCGCAAGGAGGGGGCCCAGGGTCCTTTCTCAGGGAGGCTCTGGGGCCCTGAAACTGAGCCCCAGAGTCCAGAAGCAAGCAGGAGCTGAAGGTCGGGGTGCCCGCCCGGGGTAGGGGCGGGGCGGGGCCCGGGACGCCTGGGACCCTCCCTACTGGCCCGGCTCACTCACCGCGCTCCGCAGTCGTCCCTGGCGCGGCCTTGCTCGCGGCTGCTCCTGGGCGGGGCCTGGGCGGCGGCTGCGGTTGGTGCGCGACTCTGAGCTAACGGGGCCCTGCTGCCGCTGGGTGCCTTCCAGGCGGACAACCAAGGAGGCTTTGAGACCCAGCCCGCGCGAGTCGCGACCGGGTGGGGTGGTCGGGAGGGGTCCGGGAGCCCTGTCTAGCAGGCTGCGTGCCCTACGGAGGTGGGAGGGACTGGGGGGGGGGGCGCGCTGGACGCCGTGAGCGCGGCAGAAGTGGGGGGGGGGGCGCATGGGATGGTGGGGGAGGGATGCGGAGCTTGCATGCCCGCTTTTGTGCCCCTGCGGAGGGGGTAGGCACAGACCCTCTCTGTCCTTCTGTGCTCTGCATAGGGGAAGGGGTCTCCGTGAGCCTGGTATCAGGCCCTGCCTAAGGAGTCAGGACACGGTGCCAGTTGGAGGTCCTCCAGGGTGGTCCCCAGGCTCCACTCACACATCTCCTTGGCCCCCAGTGCAGAGGCAGCTCTTTCCTGCTCCCTGCCCCAATCTTTGCCTGATCCCACAGTGGCGCTCCTGAGGTCCCCCCCAATAGTTCAGGGGAGGCCTCCACTCACACAATTCACTACGTTGTCCTCTGGTGGAAACAGAGAGTTCCCCCAAACAGCAGAGTTCAGCTGGACAGGAAGAGGAAGCCAACGTTTAAAGAATGAGTCACTGGGTGTGATCTTGAGAAGTGATACCTTAGGGCTCCTGGGTGTGTGTCATCTGGCATCATGGAGGCGCCCCTGGTTCAGAGTGTTTACCCATCCTGTAGGACAGCCTCCCTCCACCTGGAGGATGTTGTCTCCAACCTGGCGCTGTATTCCAGCCCCAAACAGGCCGTACCTCTGTTCTGTGAAGCTAGCTGGGTAGGGGTGACGGGGTGCACGGACCCACCCACCGACTTCCTAATAAACGGAGCTCCTTGATCAGAAGCAATATTGTGTGACAGTGAACATGATGGTGAATAGGGCCATTCAGCGGGTACATAGATGCGGCTGTTGGCAGGAGTGGATAAGGCAAGGCAACCAAATAGCAACCCAGATTTAAATATTCCAGGCAGGAGGAAGTCATCGCTTCATTCATGATGGAAGGAGTCCAAGGCAATTCTCAGGCCACCAGGTATTTGGCTGGTCTTCCTAGGAAGCGTGCAACGTTGGTGGGGGAGGGTTACCAGTGCCACAGCTGGCTGAGCTTTGCTGGGGCAAATCCATGCCTAGCCCTCCATGGCCACTTTGTTCATGACTCCATTGTGCCAGGACCACGGAGGCTGATGCTGAGCTCTGTGAGGTCATCTGATCTGCCAGATGGCTTAATAGCCTTCTCTGCAATAGAGGTTTTTTTGGGAAGAGTTCACCTGGATACAGATTACGTGCTGCTTTTCACTCCTGATGCATCTGACACCAAATATATGGTTTTTTTTTTTTCATACCGATGACCAATCTCTAACCCTTCTGAAACCAAGTGTCCAATGATTTGTTTTAAAGATCTTATCTTTTTTTTTTAATTAGAAAAATATTGATTTATTTTTAAGAGAGAGACAGAATGCGAGCGGAGGGGGGTGGTGCAGAGAGAGGGAGACACAAGCAAAGCAGGCTTTAGGCTCTGAGCTGTCAGCACAGATCCCCATGCAGGGCTTGAACCGAACCAGGAGATCATGACCTGAGCAAAAGTCAGACGCTTAACCGACTGAGCCACCCAGGAGCCCCTAAAGATTTTATCTTTAAGTAATCTCTACACCCAGCACGTGACTCGAACTCATGAGTTGTACCCTTTACCGACTGAGCCAGCCAGGTGCCCCTGTGGGGCCAAGGAATTAATTCCATTTGATTCTAGGTACCTCATGACCTGGAAGTAATGCAGAACCCACAGGTACTGGCTCAGTCCCACAAGACCCCCCATACCTGCCTCCCTTCCGATTCCAGTCCAAGTCCCAGGCATGCCATACTTGTGACCGACTGACTATAAATCAAGGGTTCCTACAACCCCTTTTTGGGGGCCCATAATTTGCTACAATGGCTCACAGAACTCAAGCAAGCTCTTTATTTAGTATTACTGATTTATTACAAAGGATGGATCTCGGGAGCCTGGGTGGCTCAGTCGGTAAGCGTCTGGGTCTTGATCTTGGCTCAGGTCATAATCTCAAGGTTCCTGGGGTGGGATCGAGCCCCTGCATCGGGCTCTGTGCTGACATTAAGTAGCCTGCTTAGGATTCTCTCTCCACCCCCCACTCTGCCCCTCCCCCACTTGTGCATGGGCTCTTGCGTGCACACACGGGCCCTCTCTCTCTCAAAATAAATAAATAAGCTTTAGGGGCACCTGGGTGGCTTGGTCGGTTAAGCGTCAGACTTCGGCTCAGGTCATGATCTCACGGTCCCTGAGTTCGAGCCCCGTGTCAGGCTCTGTGCTGACAGCTCAGAGCCTGGAGCCTGTTTCAGATTCTGTGTCTCACTCTCTCTCTGCCCCTCCCCTGTTCATGCTCTGTCTCTCTCTGTCTCAAAAATAAATAAACGTTAAAAAAAATTTAATTTGTTAAAATAAATAAATAAGCTTTAAAACAAAACAAAACAAAACAAAAAACAAAGGATACAACTCGAGGACAGCCAAATAGGAGAGACACATAGGGCAAAATATGGCGGGCATGCCACTTCCCATACCCTGCTGTGTTTACCAACCAGGAAGCTAAGAAACCCATTGTTGAGGAATTTTATGGGGGGGGGGGGGCACCTGGGTGGCCTAGTCAATTAAGTGTCCGACTCTTGATTTCAGCTCAGGTCATGATCTCACCATTCATCAGTCAAAGCCCCACACTGGGCTCTGCTCTGACAGCACGGAGCCTACTTGGGATTCTCTCTCTCTCTCTCTCTCTCTCTCTCTCTGCCCCTCCCCTGCTCACATTCACTCTCTCTCTCTCTTTCAAAATAAATAAATAAACTTAAAAAATAACAAATAAAGGGGCACCTGGGTGGCTCAGTCGGTTGGCGTCCGACTTTGGCTCAGGTCATGATCTTGCAGTCCGTGAGTTCGAGCCCCGTGTTGGGCTCTGTGCTGACAGCTCAGAGGCTGGAGCCTGTTTCGGATTCTGTGTCTCCCTCTCTCTGACCCTCCCCTGTTCATGCTCTGTCTCTCTCTGTCTCAAAAATAAATAAATATTAAAAAAAAAAAATAACAAATAAAAATTAAAATCCCATCTCTTAAAAAAAAAAAAGGAGGGGTGCCTGGATGTCTCAGTTAGTTAAGCATCTGACATTAGCTCACGTCATGATCTCATAGTTCATGGGTTCAAGCCCCAAGTGCTGACAACTCAGAGCTTGGAGCCTGCTTTGGATTCTGTGTCTCCGGCTCTCTCTGCCCCTCCCCCACTCACACTCTGTCTCTCTCAAAAAAATAAATAAACATTAAAAAATTAAAAAAAAAAGAATTTTATGGAAGTTCCATAATATAGGATGGTCGCTGAAAATTCCAACCATCCAATCCCAGGATTGGTTTCTCAGGCATCCAGCCCCCATCCTGAGCCACCCAGCTGGGGGCTCACCAAGACTCATTCATTAGCATAAACTCAGGTGTGGTTGAAAGGGGTTTACATGGGGCGCCTGGGTGGCTCAGTCGGTTAAGCGTCCGACTTCGGCTCAGGTCGCGATCTCGAGGTCCGTGAGTTCGAGCCCCGCGTCGGCTCTGGGCTGATGGCTCAGAGCCTGGAGCCTGCTTCCGATTCTGAGTCTCCCTCTCTCTCTGCCCCTCCCCCGTTCATGCTCTGTCTCTCTGTCTCAAAAATAATAAAATAAACATTAAAAAAAAATTTTTTTTTAAAAGAAAGGGGTTTACATTGAATAAAAAAGATCCTCCTCTCATCTCCTACCACTCAGGAATTACAAAGATTTTAAGGGGCTCTGTTATATCAACATCACACAGATATTTCTATGCGTCCATTGGAAACTCACTCATTCATCAACAAAGATTTATGAGTGCCTCCTATGTGAGCACAAATGCCCTCCTCCAATGGGGATTTTTCTCTAGATGTAGTGACTTCATCTGAATGGGATATTCCCACTGTCCTCAGACTACCGGATTCTCAGCAACTTCCTTGAGGTGACAGGCTGCCCAGTTTTCATGGGGTTTATCTCCCATGCTCTGGCATGTGTGTGTCTTAATGAGATGTACAGTGTATGTATCTTCTCCTTCCCACTTTTTACACATTATCACCATTATGTCATACATGCAGTTGGCCACGGTGGAATCCATGGGGTATTGAATGATGATCTTGGTCTGAAACTGAGTCATCAGCGGGCCTCACTCACTCTGAAAGCTCTAAGGGAAAATGAGTGCCTTGCCTCTTCCAGCTTCTTAGAACTGTGGTTTCCTTGTCCTGTGGCCTCATCACTCCAATATCTACCCTCTGGTTTGTTTTTTTTTTTAATGTTTATATCTTTATTTTGAGAGGGATGTAGAGAGCAAGGAGCAGAGAGGTAGGAGCAGAGAGAGAGGGAGGGAGAAAAAATCCCAAGCAGGCTCTGTGCCATCAGCACAGAGCCCGATGAGGGGCTCGAACTCGTGAACCGTCATAGCCTGAGCAGAAACCAAGAGTTGGCGGCTTAACTGACTGAGCCACCCAGGTACCCCTACCGCCTGCTTTTATGTCCCCTTGTCTTCTGTGTGTGTGTGTGTGTGTGTCTTCTCCTCTTTGGTCTGTCTCAAATATCTGCCCCCCTCTCTTCTCAGGATATTAGGACATTTACCATTGGTTTTAGGTCCCACCTGGATACATGGATTGGTCATTCTAGATGCCAAGGGCTGGGTTGATTTCATCCATCAAGGAGACCAGCTGAAATTGGCGTTGCCCTGCTGGGTGTCCTGTCTTTCCAGCAGTGAGCCTTGTGGACACGGGGACAAACGTGAGGCAGTAGATCTCAGTTTTCCCCAGGGAGGTGGGGTTTCTTGAGATGATGGAAACCCATGACCAGGACCCTACAGGAGGGAATCTTAGATACTGGCTCTCTCAGTCACCACCACCCTACTCCAGCTCCTCCCTGCTCAAGTCCTCAGAAACCCTTGATTTAGGGGCAGCTGGGTGGCTCAGTTGGTTAAGCGTCCAACTCTTGGTTTCAGCTCAGGTCTTGAGCTCACGGTTCGTGAGTTCAAGCCCCACGTCTGACTCTGTGCTAACAGCGTTGAACCTGCTTGGGATTCTGTTTCCTTCTCCTTCTCTTTCCTTGTCTCTTCCTCTTAAGTAGGCACAATGCCCAACATGGGGCTTGAACCCACAACCCTGAGATTAAGAGTTGCATGCTCTTGGGGGTGCCTGGGCGGCTCAATCAGTTAAGCATCTGACTTCGACTCAGGTCATGATCTCACGGCTTGTGCGTTCGAGTCCCGCGTTGGGCTCTGAGCTGAGAGCTCAGAGCCTGGAGCCTGCTTTGGATTCTGTGTCTTCCTCTCTGTCTCTGATTCTCCCCTGTTCACACTCTGTCTCTCTCTCTCTCAAAAGTAAATAAACATTAAAAAAAAAATGTTAAAAAGGGGTGCCTGGGTGGCTCAGTCAGTTAAGTGCCTGACTTCAGCTCAGGTCATGATCTTACAGTCTGTGAGCTCAAGCCCTACATTGGGCTCTGTGCTGACAGCTTAGAGCCTGGAGCCTACTTTGGACATGTGTCTCCCTTTCTTCTGTGCGTCTCCCCTGCTCATGCTCTGTCTCTCGCTCTCGAAAATAAATAAACATTAAAAAAAAAAAAAAAAAGAGTTGTATGTTCTTCCAACTGAGCCAGCCAGGCTCCCCAAAGTCACTTCTTTAGGTATTCTTTCTTCTCTCACCTTCCCTGAAATGAATTACCCACCCTCCCCCCCGCCCCGCCCCCCAGGCTGTTCTCTGGCCTTATCACCTTTTTGTCATCTACTGACCTCCTAGTCACAGATGTACCACGAACAGGTCATAGATGGGCTAGAGGTATTGATTCCCTTGACTCTCAGAGTGGCCTGGCTGCCTCTGTTTGTGGCAGGCTTATCTAATTAGCTCCGTGAGCTGCAAAAATATCGTCATGTTTCTATTTGCTCCATGACGAGAAACCATCTGGGAGACAGTAAGAGCTGCAACGTTGATGGTGCCCTCCACCACAACCATCTTCTCACTTTCCCACATCCCTCTGACATCAACCACCTGCCACCTTACTTTCTCAGCAACCCCACCATCACCTTTTCTCAACTTGATAGGAACCCCCATCTGCACACCCTCTCTTTCCCTTGGATACGACTCCACGGTCCATCATTTCAATAATACTCTTGCCGTGTTGGCTGTCTCACACTCTTCTGTCTTTGTAAGGCCCCAGTCTTGGAGAAGAAAAAGCCCACCTGTCAGGTTCTGTTTTGTTTTCCTGAGCTTGTCTCTAAAGCAAGTGAGCATTACTAGAGAAGGTCACGTTACAGGGCAGAGTGGTTCCACCATGAATACGTGATGGCCCAACTCCACGTGCTCTGGGCATTGCCCACAGTCCCACTGCTATCACCTGGTCAACTCATTGTCATTTCCGTGGTGACAAGTGTAATATTTTTACCCTCTTCAATCTCTGACACCCTTTATGTCTCCAGCCCCATGCATTCGCAGCCTATGATCTGCCCCCTTTATTTGAGAGATAATAGAAGCCATCCTCTGGAAAGCCCCTCAATGTCCTACACTAAAACCACACACCTGACTCTCTTTCCAGGACTACCTTCCTCTAACAATTGCAAAGTTGTTCTTCACCATCCTCTGGAAAGCCCCTCAATGTCCTCTACTAAAACCACAGACTTGGCTCTCTTTCCGGGACTACCTTTCTCTAACAATTGCAAAGGTGTTCTTCTCAACTCATGCCAAGCCTTCATGGCTTTTTGATTTTGATTATTTTTTTTCAACGTTTTTTATTTATTTTTGGGACAGAGAGAGACAGAGTGTGAACGGGGGAGGGGCAGAGAGAGGGGGAGACACAGAATCGGAAACAGGCTCCAGGCTCCGAGCCATCAGCCCAGAGCCTGACGCGGGGCTCGAACTCACGGACCGCGAGATCGTGACCTGGCTGAAGTCGGACGCTTAACCGACTGTGCCACCCAGGCGCCCCGGCTTTTTGATTTTTAAATACGTCCTTCTCATACCTTGACTATTGTGATTACTATTCTTCCTCTTTTTAGGTGGTCAGCATCTCCCACTCAAAGAATCTTTCACTGACTTAAAATTTTTTTTTAATTTTTAATAATTTATTTATTTTTTAACTTACATCCAAGTTAGCATTATAGTGCAACAATGGTTTCGGGAGTAGATTCTTTCACTGACTTTTTCAGAAATAATAGTTATTTTTAATTGTGGTAAAAATACATATAACATAACATTTACCTCTTCAGCCATCTTTAACTGTACAGTTCAGTGGAATTAAGTGCATTCACACCGTGACCCTGTGAAGACACAGGGAAAAGATGGCAGTCTACAAGCCAAGGGGAGGGACCTCAGAAGAAAGCCAACCCTGATGATACTTTGATCTGGGGTTTCTAACTTGCACAACTATGAGAAAATTAATTTCTGTTTATTTCTGTAACTTCCATAAATTCCTGGATCACCCAGTCCACCGTACTTTCTTGTGGTGGCCTAGCAAACTAATATAGTTCCCTACCACTCTGAACAACTTTTTGTTCTTTTCAGTTTTTAACTTTTTTTTAATGTTTATTTATTTTTTGGGGGGGGGGAGGGACTGTGACTCGGGGAGGGGCAGAGAGAGACAGAGACATAGAATCCAAAGCAGGCTCCAGGCTCTGAGCTGTCAGCACAGAGCCCAAGGTGGGGCTCGAACCCACAAACTGTGAGATCATGACCTGAGCTGATGTTGGACACTCAACTGACTGAGCCACCCAGGTCCCCCAGTTTTTATCTTTCTGACCTCTCAAGTAACTGATGCAGTTGGTACCTCCTTCCAACCTGAAACACTGCTCTCTAAGCTTGTAAGGCACATCATTCTCCTGGTTTTCCTATTGCTTCTCTGGGCTCCTTCTCTGACTCTTTTGCAAGCTCATACTCCTTTGAATACTAGAGTCCCTCAAAACTCTTCCAGAGCCCCTGCTCTTCTCATGACCTACTCTTTTAAAAAAAAAAAAATTTTTTTTTAACGTTTATTTATTTTTGAGACAGAGAGAGACAGAGCATGAATGGGGGAGGGTCAGAGAGAGAGGGAGACACAGAATCGGAAGCAGGCTCCAGGCTCTGAGCTGTCAGCACAGAGCCCAACGTGGGGCTCGAACTCACGGACCGTGAGATCATGACCTGAGCCGAAGTCGGACGCTCAACTGACTGAGCCACCCAGGCGCTCCTCATGACCTACTCTTGCTAGGGGACCCCCTACACGTGACTTCAAGTGGCACCAATGAGTACATGACCCGTTACTAGTGATATTCAGCTGCTATAACAAAGGCAAAATATCAATGGCCTAAACCAGCGATGACCAATAAAAAATTAATGTGAGCTACATGTGCAATTTTAAATTTTCTAGTAGCCACATTACAATGAAGTCAAAGGGAAGGGTTCCTTTTAACAGCATATTTTACTCAATCCAATATATCAAAATTTTCAGTGTGTGACACCAGCCACGCTTTCACTGTCCAATAGCCCCATGTGGCTGATGGCTACCATATTAGACGACGCAGGCCTAGACAAGAAGACGGTTTATTTCTCTCCAAGGTTGACATGATGTTCACAATCCAAGGTTGACATGATGCCTCCACGGTCTCAAGGAGTCATTCTCTCTTGTTGGTCAGTCATCTTCAACAAGCGCTTCTATCTGGGATCCAACACGTGATCCAGACCATACCATTATAACGGCATTACAGCTAGCAGGAAGAGGGGAGGGGGGACAGGTTCGCATGCTTCCTTCTTTTTGAAGGTATAATTCTGAGACTGCACACATCCCATTGAACGGAGTTTAGGTGCCTGGCCATGCAGAGCTGTAAGGGAGACCGGGAGGACCTAGTCTTCAGTTGGGGAAACATATATGCAGATAAATCTTTTTAAAATAATTTTTTCAGTGTATTTATTTATTTTGAGAGAGAGACAGGGAGAGAGCATGGGGGAGGGGCAGAGAGAGATGGGGCAGGGGGAGAGAGAGAGAGAGAGAGAGAGAGAGAATCCCAAGCAGGCTCTGAGATGCCAGCACAGAACCCAACACGGGGCTCAAACTCACGAACCATGAGATCATGACCTGAGCCGAAGTCAGACGCGTAACGAACTGAGCCACCCAGGCGCCTCCTTTTTTTTTTTTTTTTTTTTTCCAAACTGAACACATCTAAAATAAACAGACGACCTTTCCTCCAAAATTTTGTCCTTCCCAGCAACACCAGCAGTGCATGTCAGCCGCCTTCATCGAGTTGCACAATATTCCTCAGGCTCTCCTGACTGCCCAAGGACAAAGGAAAGGAAAGAAAACCAAATGGTAACTGATAGAGATCACAGTCCTTCAGGACAGGAATCTCCATCAGTTTATAAATACCTTAGTGAATTACACGAAAAAGGCAACCTTATCAAATAGCCTCATGTCCAGGAACTACCTACTGTCTTAAAGTTAATGCTTTACTAGAGGGAAAAACAACCTTACCTTGATAATCGCTAGACTCACCATCTGTGAATCTTCTTTAGCATATGGAAATCCCTTCAAGAAACTCGTGGGGTGCCTGGGTGCATCAGTCAGTCAGTTAAGCATCCACTTCTTGGTTTCAGATCAGGTGATGATCTTGCGGTTTCCTGAGTTCAAGCCCAGCATCGGGTTCTGCCCTGGCAGTGTAGAGCCTGGGGATTCTCTCTCTCCTTCTCTCCCTGCCGCCTCCCCCACTCATGCTGTCTGTCTCAAAATAAAGAAATAAACTTAAAAAACTAAAAAAAAAAAAAAAAAAAAAAACCCAGAAACTTCCTCTTGACTCTACCTCCCCCAACTCCATTGTATATAACCAGTCATTCCGCACAACCCCGGTGTGGCTCTTTCTGCCCACAGGTCCTGTCTCCGTGCTTTAATAACATCACCATTTTTGCACGGAAGACGTCTTCAAGAATTCTTTCTGGGCTCTGGGCTCTGAACCCGCAACACTCCAAAACCCCATCACTGTCACTTTGCCTTCTGTATTCCCTCTCAAATTCATCTATTTTTTTTTATTTTTTTTAACGTTTATTTATTTTTGAGACAGAGAGAGACAGAGCATGAATGGGGTAGGGTCAGAGAGAGGGAGACACAGAATCTGAAGCAGGCTTCAGGCTCTGAGCTGTCAGCACAGAGCCCGACGCGGGGCTCGAACTCACAGACCGCGAGATCATGACCTGAGCCGAATTCGGCCGCTTAACTGTCTGAGCCACCCAGGCGCCCCAAATTCATCTATTTCTATACATCTCTGTATTAGTCACATACTGCTGGGTAATAAATTGCCCCAAAATTTGGTGTTTAAAGATTTTTCTTATTTAGAAAAAAAATTTATTAAAAATTTTGTAATAAGTTTTTTTTTTATGTTTTATTTATTTTGAGAGCAAGCGGGGGAGGGTCAGAGAGAGAGAGGGAGACAGAGGATCCAAAGGGGGTTCTGTGCTGACAACAGTGAGCCTGATGAGGGGCTCAAACTCACAAACTGTGAGATTGTGACCTGAGCTGAAGTCAGACGCTGAACTGACTAAGCCACTCAGGTGCCCCTAAATATTTTTTTTAATGCTTATTCATATTTTGAGAGAGAGAGAGACAGACAGACAGACAGATAGAGCATGAGCAGGGGAGGGGCAGAGAGAGAAAGACACACACACATTATCAGAATCAGAAGCAGGCTCCAGGCTCTGAGTTGTCAGCACAGAGCCCGACATGGGGCTGGAACCCATGAATTGTGAGATCATGACCTGAGCTGAAGTCGGATGCTTACCTGACCGAGCCACCCAGGTGCCCCAAAACTTAGTGTTTTAAAGGACAGAACGCCAGGGGCTAGAGGCAGGGAGAAATGGGAGTTAGTGTTTAAGGGATACAGAGCTTTAGTTTGGGCTGTTGAAAGGTTCTGGAGACGTGTCTGGAAATCTGGTGATGTTGTAGGACGATGGGAATACAGGGGTACCTGTCGGGCTCAGTGGCTAGAACATGGGACATCTTTTTTTTTAAGAAGTTCTTTCTTTTTTTGAGAGACAGCACGAGTGGGGTTGGAGCAGAGAGAGAGAGGGAGACAGAGGATCTGGAGTGGGCTCTGTGTTGACAGCAGTAAGCCCGATGTGGGGCTTGAACCTGCAAACTGTGAGATCATGACCTGAGCTGAAGTCGGATGCTCAACTGACTGAGCCACCCAGGCGCCTTGAGAATGTGACTCTTGATCTCAGGGCCCTAAGTTTGAGCCCATGTTGGGTGTAGATACTACTTTAAAAAATAAATTAAAAAAAAAAAAAAAAGACTTACTTACAAAGCCAAGTAATTGAGTGAGTGTGGTTTTGGCACAAAGCCAGACAAATAGAATAATGAAACACCCTGGAACATTCAGAATGGAACAGAAAAAAAAAAAAAAATAGAAGAGTAAGTACCCTGACTTTTTGTTTTATTTTATTTTATTTTTTTACCATTTATTTATTTTTGAGAGACAGAGCATGAGCAGGAGAGGTGCAGAGAGAGAGGCAGACACAGAATCTGAAGCAGGCTCCAGGCTCCAGGCTCCGAGCTGTCAGCACAGAGCCCGACGCGGGGCTCGAACTCACGGAGTGTGAGATCATGACCTAAACTGAAGTTGGGCGCTTAACCAACTAAGCCCCCCAGGCGCCCCTCCTGATATATATATATATTTTTTTAAGGAATGTTTGAGTATTGTGGTGGGATCTATAAATCTGTACTTGGTCCTTCAGATGACCAAATATATACTTTTCATGATTCATGGGTTCTGGTTCACAGCTCTTGAAACCCGCACCCGCAGGATTTCCTGTGAGAAGGATGATAAATGTGTCTTTTGTTAAGAAGTCACGTTAAGGAGGTGACTCTTTGGACTCCACCCAAGGGTGGGGGCTGGCTTCTGGGAGGATCAACTAAGTGCTCAGAGGGTTGGAACTTTCACTCTCCCTGGCTTCTGGGGAGGGGAGACACAGAGGTGGAATCAGCCAATGGCCAGGAGTTAGTCAACCAGGACTATGTCATGAAACCTCCATAAAACCCAAGGGAGAACTGGCTAGATTCAGAGAGCTTCTGGGTTGGTGAACACGAGGCCCTGGGAGAGAGTAGCCTGGAAACCTTTCCCCACACCTGGTCCTAGCCATCTCTCCCATCTAGCTGTGGATTCATATCCTTATCATATCATTAAATTTTTTTTTAACTTTTGAGAGAGCACACAAGTGGGGGAAGGGCAGAGAGAGAGGGACCTAGGATCTGAAGCAGGTTCTGTGCTGACAGCACAGACCCGATGTGGGGCTCAAACTCATGAACCATGAGATCACGACCTAAGCCAAAGTCAGACACTCAACCAACTGAGCCAGGCACCCCTCATAGCATTTAAACCTAAGTGTTCCCCTGAGTTCTGTGAGATCCTCTAGCAATTTATTTATTTAAAAAAAATTTAAGCTCTGTCCTGACAGTGCAAAGCCTACTTGGGATTTTTTTTCTTTCTCCCTCTCTCTCTGCCTGTCCCCTGCTGTCTCTCTGTCTCTCTCTGTCTCTCTCTCAAAATAAATACACTTTTTTTTTTAATTAAAAAAAAATTTTTTTTTAACGTTTATTTATTTTTGAGATAGAGAGAGAGACAGAGCATGAATGGGGGAGGAGCAGAGAGAGGGGGAGACACAGAATCGCAAGCAGGCTCCAGGCTCTGAGCCATCAGCCCAGAGCCCGACGCGGGGCTCGAACTCACGGACCACGAGATCACGAGATTGTGACCTGAGCTGAAGTCGGAGGCTCAACCGACTGAGCCACCCAGGCGCCCCAATAAATACACTTTTAAACAAATTCTGAACTCAAAAAAATAAAAAATAAAAAAATAAATTTATTTTTGTAATGTTTATTTATTTTCTGAGAGAGAGAGAGACAGCACGAGTGGGGCAGGAGCAGAGAGAGAAGGAGACCGAGAATCCGAAGCAGGCTCCAGGCTCCGAGCTGTCAGCACAGAGCCCAGTGCAGGGCTGGAACTCATAAACCTTTTTCATGAAGCTTTTTTTTTTTTTTTCTTGGAATGTGCCAGCCTGAACCAGCAAACAGATTACAGCAGTATATAAGAAAAAGATACATTGTGGGGCGCTTGGGTGGCTCAGTTGGTTAAGTGTCCGACTTCAGCTCAGGTCGTGATCTCGTGGCTTGTGGGTTCAAGCCCCACATCAGGCTCTGTACTGACAGCTCAGAGCCTGGAGGCTGCTTCAGATTCCATGTCTCCCTCTCTTTCTGCCCCTCCCCTGCTCATGCTCTGTCTGTCTAAAAAATAAATAAACATTAAAAAAAATTTAGGGGAGCCTGGGTGGCTCAGTTGGTTAAGTGTCTGACTCTTGATTTTGGCCCAGGTCATGATCTCACAGTTTGTGAGTTGGAGCCCTGCGTTGGGTTAGTGACAGCTCAGAGCCTGGAGTCTGCTTCCCATTCTAAGTCTCCCTTTCTCTCTCTGCTCTTTCCCTGCTCACGCTCTGTCTCCCTGTCTCTCAAAAATAAATAAAGATTAAAAAAAAAAAAAAAAGATACATTGTGACCAAATGGAGTTTATCGGAGAAAAAGAAGAATGGCTAATATTCACAACACTGTTAATGAGATTTATCATATTAGCAGAGCCAGGTAGGAAAAAAAAAATCATCTGACAATCCCATATATGCGAAAAAGAGTGCTTGGCAAAATGGAATATCTATTGCTGTTTTGTTTCGTTTCATTATTTATTTATTTATTTATTTATTTATTTATTTATTTTTAATGTTTATTTCTTTTTGAGAGAGAGAGAGACAGAGCGTGAGCAGGGGAGGGGCAGACACAGAATTTGAAGCAGGCTGCAGGCTCCGAGCTGTCAGCACAGAGCCGGACGCGGGGTTCGAACTCACAGACCACAAGATCATGACCTGAGCCGAAGTCGGACGCTCAACCGACTGAGCCACCCAGGCGCCCCCTGTTTTGTTTTAAAAACAACCCTGAATAAGAAGGAAGTTAGACATCTGTGGCTCTCCAAGCCTCCTGCTCTGTGAAGGGATATCCCTGGTCTCCCATCTCAGGACACATGTCTTCTGCCCCTGCATCCCAGAATGCTCTTTGCGGAACTTCAGCATCTCTAAACACTATAGACAATGCCTGATATTTGGGGATCTCCCAGTATCTAAACAGCCACCTTATTTCGGCGGCAGTGCCCCACGGTGGGTGCAGCGGTGGGAGCTGGTATCTGACTTTTTAGAAGACTAGGGGGCCCAGACCTTCACAGAGCAGGAGCCTTGGAGAGCCACAGATGTCTAATGGAAGTCTCTGGAAGGTATGGGATGGGTAATTGAATGCTTCCTCCTGGGACTTTGATTAGGCAGGAAAGAGGCGAGGACAGAGGGAAGTGTCGAGTTCAGCGGGAAGGGTGAGGTCATCAGTCACTGGTCCGGCATGAGAGAAGGGAGTGTCCAGCGGGGATCTTGGTAGACCCAGCTTCCCGGCCGGGCTGCGGTCACACATGTGACTTTAAGAACGCTCTCTGCTGTCTGTTCTTGGCTTCCCACCAAATTCCCAAGCCTGATTGTCTAGACTTCCCATGCATAATGTGATTTAGGCAGGGTCCTTCCTATAAATTCCGCCTCTGCTTCTTAGGTCCAGAAGAAATGTCATGGGCAAACCAGAACCTCGATTCCCTATTGAGGTCACGGGGCCGCCCTGCAGGAGACCCTCAGGAATTAGCCTCAGTGGGGTGCGGAGAGGAAGAGTCAAGCCCATGAGACGATTTTCCTTTCCTCTGTAATGCAGATTGGATTAACAGATGGTGACTTTCAGCCTCCTTCAGCAAAATAGACTGAAGGCTTCTGTTTTGAAGACGTAGGCTGCATTTTGGGGGGGAGTGAGGAAGGAAATCTATTCGATTTGTAAAACTCCCCTGCTAAATGTTCTTATCAGATGGGAAATAAGTCAAGTCCCCATCTATAGGGGACCAGGTAAACAAACAGTGGCATCTCCAGATAGTGCCACAGGGTGCATATCTTAAAAAAAAAAAACAAAAAAAGAGGGGCTCCTGGGTGGCTCAGTCGGTTAAGTGTCCAACTTTATCTCAGGTCATGATCTCCGGGTCTGTGGGTTTGAGTTCCAAGTAGCGCTCTGTGTTGACAGCTGAGACCTTGGAGGCTGCTTCAAATTCTGTCTCCCTCTCTCTCTGCTGCTCTCCTGCTCACACTCTCTTCTCTCTCAAAAACTAAACATCAAAAAAAAAAAATAGAACAGGGGCATCTGGGTGGCTCAGTGGATTAAGCGTCCAACTTCGCTCAGGTCACGATCTCACGGTTCGTGGGTTCGAGCTCCGCATCGGGCTCTCTGCTGTCACTTCAGATCTCTGTGCCCTCTTCCTCTCTGCCCCTCCCCTTCTCACGCTCTCTCTTTCAAAAATAAATAAACATTAAAAAAAATAAAAATAGGGGCGCCTGGGTGGCTTGGTCGGTTAAGCATCTGACTTCGGCTCAGGTCATGATCTCATGGTCCGTGAGTTCGAGCCCCGCGTCGGGCTCTGTGCTGACAGCTCAGAGCCTGGAGCCTGTTTCAGATTCTGTGTCTCCCTCTCTCTCTGCTCCTCCCCTGTTCATGCTCTGTCTCTCTCTGTCTCAAAAATAAATAAACATTAAAAAAAATAAAAATAAAAATAAGGATAGGTATGTCCATGTGGTTATGTTTGTTTCAACCCTGCAAGGATACAGAAGAGATTCCTAAACGTGGAGACCTGTAAGGTTGGGCAGAGAAAGAGATGTGGGGTCCAGGTGTGGAAATGAAGCTTCTCCGTGTGTATTTTAAACATATCAACCAATCGTTTTAATTACATCTGTACGTAGATTATACGACTCAATGCACGTAAAAACGCTTAGCATGATGTCTCCGCACCAGCGCATGTTAATTATGATACAATACGGAATATGTGCTAATTTGTATAAAATAAGCTACAGAAAGTTCTAGAAAGATACAAAAGAAACTGGGTTTGACCAGAGGGAAAGCAGAATGAGACACCTGGCACAAAGACACATCTGAGAGACTTAATTCACTATCTACCCCCCGCTTTTTTTTTTTTTTTTTTTTGTATTTTCTGAATCCTCTGCCATGGCAAATACATTACCAAGTCAGAACACGTAAGTACGCATGCATTTCAACGGGCTATTTTTAATCTGCCAGGCAAGGAGCCTTGTGATGATAAATGAATACAGATGCCTTTTTCCTATTGAGCTCCCTTTCTCAGATTAAAATAGTGGGGATCAAACACACAGTTTGAGGCTGATTTATTCCTGTGTCCGTGATCTGCACGGGATGCTGTGGGGTACCATATGGCTACCCAGCCCAGTTCACCTCTGCATGCCCTCGCTAACCTAGAGCGGGGCCTGGAGTCAATAAAAATACCTCATTTGGGGTCATCTAGGGCTGAACCTAGGCTCCCACCATTTGCGGTCTCTCTGAATTTGTATTTAAAAGGCGTAGTTCATGGGGCGCCTGGGTGGCTCAGTCGGTTAAGCGTCCGACTTCGGCTCAGGTCACGATCTCACGGTATGTGAGTTCGAGCCCCGCGTCAGGCTCTGGGCTGACTGCTCAGAGCCTGGAGCCTGTTTCAGATTCTGTGTCTCCCTCTCTCTCTGACCCTCCCCCGTTCATGCTCTGTCTCTCTCTGTCTCAAAAATAAATAAACGTTTAAAAAAAAAAAAAAAAAAGGCGTAGTTCAGTCAAAACTCACAAACAACTCCAGATGGCCTGCAGGACTGGGCCGCCCTCTAGGGGACCGTGAGGTGTGCAAGGCACTCGTCCCATGTCCAGAAGAGGCACCTTTTTCTTCTCATTCATTCCAAGTGAATGCACGACCCTGTTGAGCACAGGGGACACGTGAGTGAACGAGACAGTGAATATGCAAATACAGACACAAGTTGTTCTGTGTGATGGAATAAAATATGTGGAGGACAGTGGGGGTCTGTTCTAGACGGAGTGGTCAGGGGGCTCCTGGGTGGCTCAGTCAGTTAAGCATCTGACTTCGGCTCAGGTCATGATCTCACAGTTCATGAGTTAGAGCCCTGTGTTGGGCTCTGTGCTGACAGCTCAGAGCCTGGAGCCTACTTCAGATTCTGTGTCTGCCTCTCTCTCTCTCTCTCTCTCTCTCTCTCTCTCATGAATACATAAATAAACATTAAAAAAAAAAATAGTTGGAGTGGCCAGAGAAGGGCCCCTTTGGGGGAGGGGTAACATTTGAGCCCAGAGCTGAAGGATGAGGAGATATTATCTCCGAAAGAGTGTGAGGAAAGCACATTCCAGCAGGTGCAAATGCCCCGAGGGAGAGGGCAGAGCCGGAAGCAAGTACCAGAGGTCTCACAAAGACAGATACAGATTCAGAAACAGATAGACACACAAAAACTCCCTTGACTTAAGGACTAACATATGCCACGTTGTGGTGGAGAAAGGGATGGGCTTTTTTTTTTTTTTTTTTTTTTGACTCCCCCTGCACCCATGTCCCTGAACGGGTTCAGATCAAGACTCCTCAAACAAGGTGCCACTTCGGCGTGTGGACTCTTTTCGAGACCCTGCAGGCTCGAGAAAAAGTTTATGCCTCTCCCTTAACTGCCTAGAAGAATCTAAACTGGGGGTGTTTTCCAGAATTAGAGCCATTATCAGTGATAAGTTTTATCTGAGTGACCCATCTGTACGGCAGGGCAAACAGCTACTTCCCAAACATCCGACTCCTTAGCTCAGGACGATGTGGACCCCTCATCTCACCTTTCTAAATTTTTATTTTATTATGTTTATTTATTTATTTTGAGAGTATGAGAGAGCGTGTGCAAGCAGGGGAGAGAGAGAGAGGGAGAGAGAGGGAGAGAGAGAGAGAGTCCCAAGCAGGCTCCGTGCTGTCCAGCTCTGCACTGAGCCGTTACACGGGGCTTGTAAACCACAACCCTGGGATCATGACCTGAGCCGAAATCAAGAGTCAGATGCTTAACCGATTGAGCCACCCAGGCGCCCCCTTATCTTACCTTTCTGTCTTGGAACCTCTCAGGTATGTGCAATTCCTGTGTGTACAAGTGAAGTTTGATTTTCTCCTGTTAATCTGCCTCATATGGGTTTAATTCTTAGACCAGCCAGGAAAACCTTTGAAGAAGGTAGAGGAGGGAGAATTTACCCTTCCAAACAACCCCCACCCCGTACCATCCCCTCAAATACATTTCCAGATGATTCTGAGGTCTGTGAAATATAAAACAACACATATTCAGGGTGCCTGGGTGGCTCAGTCTATTAAGCATCTCTCTTTTTTTTTAATTTCTTTTTTTTTAACTTTTATTTATTTTTGAGACAGAGAGAGACAGAGCATGAACGGGGGAGGGTCAGAGAGAGGGAGACACAGAATCTGAAGCAGGCTCCAGGCTCTGAGCTGTCAGCACAGAGCCCGACGCGGGGCTCGAACTCACGGACCGTGAGATCATGACCTGAGCCGAAGTCTGACGCTTAACTGATTGAGCCACCCAGGCGCCCCTAAGCGTCTGACTCTTGATCTCAGCTCAGGTCTTGATTTCAGGGTCATGAATGAGACCCTGTGTGGCTCCATGCTGGGTGTGAAGTCTACTTAAAACAAAACAAAATGAAGCAAAACAAAACAAAAGACCCAAACAATAAATGTTCAAGAATAAGACGTTGGAGGTAGGCCTGCCTGGGTCAGTCAGAGGAACATGGGACTCTTGATCTCCAGGTCTTGAGTTCATGAGTTTGAGCCCCTAGTTGGCTGTGGAGAGTACATCAACAAAGAAACACACAAACTTAAAAGAAAGCATCTTTGGCATTTGGGATTGACAGAGATTTCTTAAACAGGACACAGAGGGTAAGTTGGGCTATGTTAAAATAGAGAAACTTGTGTTGCTATAGACTGAATGTCCACCCCCACCCCCACCCCCATATATTGAAATCCCCAGTGTGATTGTTTGGAGAGGTGATTATATCATGAGGGTAGAGCCCTCGAGAATCTGATTGATGCCCTTTTATAAGACAGACCCCAGAGGTCGCCTTGCCCCTTCCTCTGTGTGAAGACAGAGCCCTCCATGAGCCAGGAAGCGAATCCTCGCCAGACAGAATTGGGCCGGCACCTTGATCTTGAACTTCCAGCCTCCAAAATTGTGAGAAGTGAATTCAGGTTGGGGCGCCTGGGTGGCTCAGTCGGTTAGGCGTCCGAATTAGGCTCAGGTCATGATCTCACGGTTTGTGAGTTCGAGCCCTGCATCAGGCTCTGTGCTGACAGCTCGGAGCCTGGAGCCTGCTTCAGAGTCTGTGTCTCCCTCTCTCTCTGCCTCTCTGCTGCTTGTGTTCTGTCTCTCTCTCTCTCTCAAAAATAAACATTAAAAAAAATTTTTTTTTAATTAAAAAAAGAAAAGAAAAGAAACCGAGTCTCTCCCAACAAGAGAAAAAGCCGAGAGTCAACAGAGTCTGTTGTAGTGACTTGAGGCACCTGGGCAGATTCAGAGGATCGTAGAGAACAGTGGATACGGTTGACGAGAATGGGAGATGGTAACTGGATTATAGATGACTGCTCACGTCCACATCCTCTGTATAGATGTTCCCAGGCCTCCCCATTCCCCGAGTGAACGTCTGTTTTGCCTGCATGGGTCTGGCCTCCAGAGTAGCCATACCCCACATCGGCCTTCTACCCACCGTGTGGTTTTCAGATATGTCAATGTGCGTGCAGGGCACCTTTGGAGCCAGCAACCACGAAACTCAAAGGGGTCACTGGAGGAGAATTTAACTATTTGCAAAGGCATAGGGTGGTACAAAGGCAAACAGCAGGCCCAAAATGGAGTCACTTGTGTCAAAACCCCACATCAGGAAACCAAGACTTAAGATCTAACCTAAATGCAATGCCAGCCCCCAAGAATGTGACCTTCAATCGGTCAACTTGGAATTATCTGGTAAACACCAGTATGGATGGGCCTCTCAGTCCCCCTAGGAGGAGACCTGGCCTGAAATGATGCGTTTTTTTGCTCATGATTTCCGCTTTCTACCGCTTTTCTGCCTTTATTTATTAAAAAAAAAATTTTTTTTAATCTTTGATTTTGAGAGACAGAGTGTGAACGAGGGAGGGGCAGAAAGAGAAGGAGACCCAGAATCTGAAGCAGGCTCTGGGCTCCAAGCTGTCAGCACAGAGCCCGATGTGGGGCTTGAACTCACAAACTGCAAGATCATGTCCTGAGCTTAACCAACTGAGCCACCCAGGCACCCCCTTTTTTTTCCCTTTAAAAAACTATCTTTCCTGTAACTTTTTTCTGTTTGCTGCATGGGACGCTGCCTGATTCGTGAATTGTTGAATAAAGCCAGTTTGATCTTTAAATGTACTCAGCGGAACGTTTGTTTCTATTTTCTTTTTTTAAGATTCTTTTTAAAGTAATCTTTACACCCACCATGGGGTTTGAACTCACAACCCTGAGATCAAGAGTCCTATGTTCTACCAATGGAGCCAGCCAGGCGGCCCTACTCAGTTGAACTTTTGTTATTTAACAGAACAGAACCTAGGAAAATCCCCAGGAGCTATTTTCTAGTAAGATAAGCAAGCACAGATTAGGATTACGTCATCATTTGTGTGAGGAAAGGTTTAAAAATGGGAATATGTTTTCCTGTCTTCTGGGTTGTGCATAAACCCTGGAGGGAAATATAAGAAACCCATCAGAGTGATGACCTATAAAGGAAGGATATTAAGTATGACAGGAGGGATAAGACGTTTTAAAGTGTACCTTTTTATGGTAGTGGGATTTTTTTTTAAGTTTATTTACTTATTTTGGGAGAGAGAGTGAGTTGGGGAAGGACAGAGAGAGAGGGAGGGAAAGAGAGAGAATCCCAAGCAGGCTCCACACTATCACCCCAGAGCCCGATGCAGGGCTCAATCTCACAAACCTTGAGATCATGACCTGAGCTGAAGTTGGACACTTAATGGACTGGGCCACCCAGGTGCCCCGGGATTTCTTAAACCCATAAATGTGTTACCCATTTAACAGTTATGTATTAATTATGAAGCTCAAATCAAATAGAGCACTTAGAACAGAGCCTCAATATTGCAACATCCTGTTGCTTGCTAATGATTAAATATGATCTTGTGTATACAGTGAATTTCTGGAGAAGATAATGAAGAGGTAAGAGGGGAGGGGGATTGAGACTGGAAAACTGGGATGGGTGGGAGACTTATTTGACTTTAAAAAATTTATTTTTTTTTATTTTTTTTTTTTAAAATTTTTTTTTTCAACGTTTTTCATTTATTTTTGGGACAGAGAGAGACAGAGCATGAACGGGGGAGGGGCAGAGAGAGAGGGAGACACAGAATCGGAAACAGGCTCCAGGCTCCGAGCCATCAGCCCATAGCCTGACGTGGGGCTCGAACTCACAGACCGCGAGATCGTGACCTGGCTGAAGTCGGACGCTTAACCGACTGCGCCACCCAGGCGCCCCTAAAAAATTTATTTTTATTGGGGCACATAGGTTAAGCGTCTGACTTCGGCTCAGGTCGTGATCTCATGGTTCGTGGGTTCAAGCCCCATGTCGGGCTCTGTGCTGACAGCTCAGAGCCTGGAGCCTGCTTCAGATTCTGTCTCCCTCTCTCTGCCCCTCACCCCTAGTTCTCTCTGTCTCTCCCTCTTTTTCTGTCTCTAATAAACTTAAACATTTTTATTTTTGTTGAGATATAACTGACATATAATATTGTGTGAGTTTAAGTTGTACACCATGTTGATTTGATATTTTTTAAATTAATTTTTTTAATGTTTATTTTTGAGACAGAGAGACAGAGCATGAGTGAGGAGAGGCAGATAGAGAGGGAGACACAGAATCCAAAGCAGGCTTCAGGCTCTGAGCTGTCAGCACAGAGCCCAACGTGGGGCTCAAACCCACGAACTGTGAGATCATGACTTGAGCTGAAGTCGGGCGCCCAACTGACTGAGCCACCCAGGTGCCCCTTGATATATTTATATATTGCAAAACTGTCACCTGATCTATTTATATATTGCAATACTGTCATCAAAGCATTAGCTAACATCTCCAACGTGTCATACACTTACCATTTCACTGCTGTGAGAATAGTTAAAATCTAGACTCTTAGCAGCTCTGAAACTGATGATACAGTGTTGCAAACTATACTCCGGATTCTGTGCCACCCATCTCCACGACCTGTTTATCTCCTAGTCCCAAATTTGCACCCTTTGACCAACATCTCCCCAATCCCCCCGCCTCCTGGTAACCACCATTCTTCTGAGTTTCTAGGAAGTTCAGCTTTTTTAGGTTCCACACCATAGCCTACCTACGGTATTTGTCTTTCTGTGGCTTAGCTCACCTTGCATAACGCCCTCCAGGTCCACAGGCATTGATTGTTGCAATCTTGCGTTCTTAAGTGTTCACCATCCTCTCCTTTGTACAAAAGTACTTTATACTTTGCAGTTTACCATGTAAGTGACGCCGGAGTCAAGGCTGGATACGGAATTTAATCCGGCCAACAGGGAGCCATATAATGGAGACTAAATGCTTCTGGAAGGAGACTCGAGTGAGCTTGCCCCTGGGGAGCAGACACCTGGCTCCCGGTGAAGGTGAAGAGACTGATAAACAGTAGCAGTTGTTCTGTCCCCGAACAGGCAGCTGGAAGGAAGGCCAGAATTTGACCCCAAGGGTTCATGATTTGCAGACTCGGGCTCCACCCTGGCATCTGTCGCCGGGACCCAGTGTTCTGTGAGTCAGGCTGTGGCCACCCTGGCAGACTGGGAGCTGCTCCAGGGCTGGCACCACATCGCTCCCTCTCCTGGCAGGAGGGTCCTAGGAGGTTTCCAAAACCATGTGTCATTTCCCAGATAAACTCAGGCCTGGAGAGTGAGAGACGGGGTTGGCCCCGGGGGGTTCTCACCCCTCGTGATGTCTCTCCGTGTGTTCTTAGACCCGAGTCTGCGGTGGGGCATTTCAGGAAAGAGGCTGGGTGAAGTTTTATGTGAGACCTTGGGCCCTGGGGGGGGGTGGGGGGGGGTGGGGAGGGGGGGGGGAGGCGTTCTTGCCCGTGCTGAGATCATGCTCTAGGAGCTATGATGAGAAAATGCATTTATCCTAGATATTGATGAAGATGGCAAAGATTCTTTTACTCTCTCCTTCGGCAACAATTTGCTGGCTGCACAGGATGGTTGCAAGCAGGGGGCATGTGGCCGAGGAGAAGACAGACGTGGCCCATGTGGGGCACACACATTCTGGCAACAGAGACAGACAGTACAGGGTCAGACATGGATCGGATCCTTTCAAACATGACAGGTACAATGCATGGGAGGGTGTACAGGGGTCCCTGGAGGGAGGGGTCCCCCGTTAGACTGACCTGGTGGGAAGGGCCACATCTGAGCTGGTTAACCTTTGAGCTGGAACTGAGGGGTTAGGAGAAGCCAGCCAGGTTAGAGAGTGGAAGAGACTGAGTCTGGACATCTCAGGCACAGGGAGGAATCCTCTCAAGGGCCCTGCAAAGGAGGGGTGCGACTGCAGTGTACCGAAACGAGGTCCCAGGCCAGTGCAGCGTGGGACAGAGATGGCCGACCAGGGGGCAGGAAGTAAAGCCACTGACGTGACTGAGAGCTGGATTGTGGAAGGTGTTTTGGGACACGATAAAGCCTGGCTTTTGTTCAAAATGGAAAAGGAAGCAATGAGAGGCTTTTAAAACTGCACATGACATAACCTGATGTCTGTGCTTAAAATAATCCTGCTGGGTGGAGAAAAGCCAGGTAGGGAGGTGAGGAGGCCAGGGGAGGCAGGGGCCAGGGGGGAAAGACTCAGGTGTCCCCACTGGGTGGCTGCAGGGGCGTGGAGGTCAGTGTGCTGGGCGGGGTAGGGGGGGGCGAGGGGAGACACCCACCCAGCAGCATGAACAGATGAACAGAGTGCACTGTGCCCGTGAGGTCCTCACTCGCTTGCTGTTCCACAGGGGAGACTGACCTTCCCCGCAGGAGCACGCAGACATGTGGCTGGACGTCCGAACCGTATGGAGGAAAATAAAACAGCGGACGGTAGGGATTCCAGGTTAGGTGATCAGAAAACGCCTCTCTGCCTGGGGCCTGAATGCCTCAAAGCAGAGAGCATTCTTGGGAGCAGGAATCACAAGCTAAAGCGTGTGGGGGTGGGAGCGTGTTTGCTTGTTCTAAAATAAGTAAAACGGGGGGCGCCTGGCTGGGGCAGGCAGTTAAGCATCTGACTCTTGGTTTCAGCTCAGGTCCTGATCGCCGGGCGTTGTGGGATCGAGCCCCACGTTGGGCTGTGTGCTGACGGGCACGGAGCCCCCTAGGAATTCTGTCTCTCCTTCTCTCTCTGAGTAAACAAATAAACTTAAAATAAAATAAGTTAAATAGGGGCACCTGGCTGGTTCAGTCCACGGAGGTTGTGACTCTTGATCTTGGGGTTGTGAGTTCCAGCTCCACATTACGAGTGGAGCTTCCTGAAGAAACTAAAATCTTTATTTATTTATTTTAATGATTACTTATCTACTTTTGACAGAGAGAGAGCACAAGCAGGGGAGGGGCAGAGGGAGAGGGAGGCACAGAATCCGAAGCAGGCTCCAGGCTCTGAGCTGTCAGCACAGAGCCCGACGCGGGGCTCGAACTCACGGACCGTGAGATCATGACCTGAGCCGAAGTCGGGCACTTAACCGACTGAGCCACCCAGGCCCCCCTAGGCTCACCCAGCAATTGTGGGTGAGATAACCTGAGTAGTTTCAGGTAAGGAGAGGCATCTAACTGTTCACGGCAAGGTAGCATAGACATCCAGCAGGTAAATAAGGCACTGTTGTTGGAGGAGGCTGTCCTTTGTGGACCGTGGACTCCCTGCCTGCTGCTGGGTAGGCCATGAGGCACAGCCCTCCACGGAGCATCTGGCCATCTCTCAGGGCTGAGTTTGAGGGGTGAGGGGCTGTCTCCTTCCGGGTCTTGCTCTACAAGATGTGGACCCCTGAGCTAGTGTTCGTCAGCTTCAATGCAAACCACTGCCCGTGCACAGCCCATCCGAGCCCATCTGGGTTCCCCAGGTAGGACATGGGAGACCAGGGGAGCTGGCACAGACATGGTCCTCCTGCTGTGAGGAACAGATCCTTTGTGACTCTGGAGTACGAGTCTTCCGCCCGCATCCACGAAACAGGGACAAGATTACTCATGCGTTGGCAAGAATTCTGAAATCCCAGACTTTGGCAAACAGGCCCGTGAGGCATGAAGTGCCGATGCCTCTAATCTCTGGGGCTCACCGGTGGATGTGGGCTCAGACTGGGCTGTGGTCATGCTTCCCGTTCAAGTTAGGAGCTTGGTCTCCCAAAAGCATGTGGAAGAATGCCCGGAACATAGTAAAAAGGTTAAAAGAAAGGAGCCTCTCTTGGAATTATTAAATGGTTGCTGCGGAGGTAGACGCACACTTGAGGAGGAAGAAGGGCTCCTGTGGGGATATTCTGGGAAGGAAATGAATGCATCCAGGGGATCTGGGCTACGGTTTTCTGGGAAACAGATGAATCCCCTTGGGAGTCTGCCCTCCCACACTTGGAAGACTTGCTCATCCAGTGGTCATAGCTGATAGGATGATGATAAGAATGGTTTTACACACACACACACACACACACACACACACACACCCTAAGATCTACATTCAGCAAACTGGAGACCCAGGAGACCTGATGGTGTACATCTGGTCTGAAGCCTGACAGGTTCAGGGTCCAGAAAAGGACAAAGGCAGGAAAAAGAAATGAATTTCCCAGCTCAAAGGCAGTCAGCCAAAAGAGAATTTTTTGTTCTAGTCAAGTCTTCAACTGATTAGACGCGGCCCACCCACATCATACAAGGTGATCTGCTTGACCCAAATGTTAATGTCATCCAGAAACACCCTCACAGACACTCCTGCAATAATGTTTGACCAAATATCTGGATGCCTCCCTCTCTCTGACCCTTCCTTCGATTGCACTCTATCCCATGCACGCTGTCTCTCTCTCTCTCTCTCTCAAAAATACAAAATAGACATTAAAAAAAAGTGGTTGACACCAGTGAGTGAGTTGATTTAACTGGATTAGTCATTAACCTTTGTGTAAATGGCTTACAAAAAAAGTTAGCAAACAGCTACATTCCAAGGTCTTTAACATTAAAGTCAAAAGCATTTACTTGCCATCAGAAAAGACAATACTTTAAGAGCACCTATAGATTTTTAAAAATCGTTCCAAAGACTATCGACTTGAAACCTTGAAACCGTGGCTGTTAGGAATAGACAGTTATGTTTGCTGTGAAACATTCTGAGGATCCAAGTTTACAAAAGGAAATGAGTTTGCTGAACAGACCTGTGATAATTACGGACGGCAATGGCACGTGTGTGATCAGCACAGCATCGCGTATAAACTTGCAGAATCACTGTCTTGTGTGCCTGAAACCGGTGTGATATTGTGTGCAATTATACTGCCATTTTACTTTTTTTTAATGTTTATTTTTGAGAGAAAGAGAGACAGAGCAGGAGCAGGAGAGGGGCAGAGAGAGAGGGAGACACAGAATCCCGAGCAGGCTCCAGGCTCTGAGCTGTCAGCAGAGAACCTGATGCGGGGCTTGAACCCATGAACTGTGAGATCATGACCTGAGCCGAAGTTGGATGCTCAGCCGACTGAGCCACCCAGGGGCCCCCTGACCTGCAACTTTTATAATAAACTAGTTCTCAAGCAAAGCACCTTCCAGAGTTCTATGAACCATTCCGGCAAATTCTCAACCCCGAGGAGGGGGTGGTGGGAACCTCTCTGGTTTACAGCCATTCGGTCAGAAACAAGGTGGCAAATTGGGACTTGCACCTGGCATCTGAAGTGGGGGGCAGTTTCGTGAGACTGAGCCCTAACTCACAGCGTCCGACACGATCTCCAGGTAGATGGTGCCAGGACCAACCTGAATCATGGGACAGTGTCCAGGAAGGTGGAGAACTGGTTGGGGGTTTGGGGATGCCCCATGCATTTGGGGTCCCAAGTGTCAGCAGTAGAAACAGCACAGCTACATTCCCACATCCCAAAAGGAGGGGGCAGGCCATGCTGTGGGGGCGGGGGAGGCGCACCAGGGTGAGGCAAGAGGCAGAGGGAGGGAAAAACGGGGGCGGAGCCTGATTGTGGGTGTCTGTGGGAAGGAACAGGTGAGGCCAAATGAAGAGATTTGTGTTGGGCTCTTGGCCATTAGGGGATGTCCCTGGTTGTCCGGTACCTGGCCCTGGCGATTAGGGCAGAGAATAGTGGCCCGGAGTGTGATAAAGGGGTGGTCGGAGGGGGGCCCTGGCTGGCTCACTCAAAGGAGCGGGAGGCTCTTGATCTCGGGGTTGTGAGTTCAAGCCCCACGCCGGGTGGAGAGACTACTTAAAAATAAAAACAGTCTAGGGGTGCCTGGGTGGCTCAGTCGGTTGAGCGTCCGACTTCGGCTCAGGTCACGATCTCACGGTTCGTGAGTTCCAGCCCTGCATCATCGGGCGCTGGGCTGACAGCTCAGAGCCTGGAGCCTGCTTCCGATTCTGTGTCTCCCTCTCTCTCTGCCCCTCCGCAGCTTACACTCTGTCTCTCCCTCTCTCAAAAATAAATAAACGTTAATAAATAAATAAATAAATAAACAAACAAACAAATAAATAAATAAGTCTTAAAAAAAATAAAATAAGGGACTCCCGGGTGGCTCGGTCGGTTAAGCCTTCAAGTCTTGCTTTTGGTTCAGGTCACGATCTCGTGGTTTGTGAGATTGAGCCCCACGTGGGCCCTGTGCCAACAGCTCAGATCCTGCTTGGGATTCTCTCTCTGGCTGTCTCTCCACTGCTCCCCTACTGATGCTGTCTCTCCTCTCTCTCCCCAAATTAACCAACTTAAAAAAATAACAAATAGGGGTGCCTGGGTGGCTCAGTTGGTTAAACGTCCGACTTGAGCTCAGGTCATGATCTCACAGCTCGTGAGTTCGAGTCCCGCGTCGGGCTCTGTGCTGACAGCTCGGAGCCTGGAGCCTGTTTCAGATTCTGTGTCTCCCTCTCTCTCTGCCCCTCCCCTCCCCATACTGTGTCTCCCTCTGTCTCAAAAATAAGTAAAACATTAATAATAAAATAAAATAATAAAATAAAAATAAAGGGGCGATCTGCATAGGAAGAGGCACACTCAAAGGCCAGCTGTTTGATGTTTCTAGGAATCAGCGAGCCCCGACCAGGGCTGCCCCTCCAGAGTCAGCCAGACCCCAACATGTCAGAGCATCAGCAACAGTCAGAGGAGATGACTAAGACACGCCTCCCCACCCGCGCCCAGCGGCTTCGACGTCTGGAGACAGTTTGGGGCCCAGTTGCTGCACGTGCACAGAACAGCTCCCTCCCCGCAACCCGCTGAAGAATGAGTCAGCTCCAAACTCCAGTTCTGCTGAGGCGGAGAAACCGTGCTTCAGGACGCAAGGAAAACCGTGACTGACTCCGCAGACCTCCCCCGAGGTCCCCTGTGCCCTGGACCTCGTGCTGGCGCATGGGGACAGGTCCGGCGGGTCCTGCCTCGGCGAGAGCCCTAACCCGCTATCACCCACCGCCTCAAAGACCCGGAGGTGCAGAAGGCCCTCGACGGAAGCCCGAGGAAGAGCGGAACGGAGAGTTCTCTGTGGCAACTGTTCATACTCCTCTTCCTGAGTGTTGGGTTTGAGGAAGAGACATGAGTAATTGTGTTGTTCTGCAATGCGGAGTGACATCTGGTACGTATGGAGAGCTCCCTCCTGCGTCTAGGCTTCCGATTCGCGGCTGTCCCTGGAATCGTAGGTGTGCACCTGCGGACAGCTGGGAACGGTGGGTGTAGGAGTACTCTGGATGGGTGGCGGAAGGAGTGAATGAATGCATGGGAGCCACGGAACGATGAATACACGTAGAGAGAGGCAAGGAGGATCTGGCTTTCCATCTCGCGGATTCCTTCGTGAACAACAAACGGAACGCAACACCAGGAGAACAGGCACAGCAGAGAAAAATACCCACGGACAACATCCTCAGTAAAACTAGGCGGGCGAGGCTCCCGATGAAGTCTACGATGCAAGCAGATGGGCTCAACCCGATACAGACTTCTTGTTCTGAATCACAACATCCCGGCACAGAGACAATAGCAGTTATGTCGAGAGGCTCTGTAAACGCAGGAAATCTCAGAAAGGAGTTGGGGGCCTGGACGCTCGGAAAGAGGCAGTGACAAGGTCCAGGAAGGGACCAGGCATGAACAGGCCCACAGAAAACGTGGTGGGCCAAAGTGAGGAACAGAACAAAACAACCCAGATATAAATGAAGAGGTTAGAAACCGTTCACAAGAAAGTGGGAGGAAAAAGGAGAGACAAGGAAACAGCTAAAGAGGAAAACAAGGAAGGGAAACCAGAAATAAAAGCCAGGATCTAAAAAAAAAAAAAAAAAAACAAAACCTGTCCCAAAATACGAGATTTGGGCCTTCAAATTGAAGGGCGCAGGATGAAACTAGGAAAACCGACCACAGGCCTCAGCATGAGGCATTCTAGAAAAAGTACCACTTGGTTTTATAATTTTAATTTTTTTCAAATTTATTTATTTATTTTGAGAGAGAGAGTGATTATGGGGAAGAGGCAGAGAGAGAGAGAGAGAGAGAGAGAGAGAGAGAGAGAGGGAGGAAATCCCAAGCAGACTCTAAGCTGTCACAGATCCCGGGGTGGGGCTCAAACTTACAAACTAAGAGGTTACAACCTGAGCCGAAATCCAGAGTCAGATACACAACAGACGGAGGCACCCAGGCGCCTCCGTGTTTTTTTAAGAGGAAAACAATTATTTAGACAATTGAGCAATAGTTCAAATTAACTTAGAAGGGAAAGAAAATTGAATTAGCATCAAATTTTTTGACCACAGTGCTGTGTTCCAGGACAGACTGGTACTCAGCAGCATGTTAAAAAAACAAAAGCAAAAAACCATTTTGACTGAGTGGGGTTTCTTCTGGGGATGCAAGGATGGCCCAAATCAGGAAATCATTAATTTATCACCTTAACAGAGATAAGTAGAAAAAAAATCCTATGATCATCTCCAGATATGCGGAAGGGGCATTTGACAACATTTAATATCTATTCATGTTGACACACAGTTAAATAGAATGTGATGGTTCTTTAAAATATTAGCTAGAGGGGCGCCTGGGTGGCTCGGTCGGTTAAACGTCTGACTTCGACTCGGGTCATGATCTCGAAGTTCATGGGTTCGAGCCCCGCGTCCAGCTCTGTGCTGACAGCTCGGAGCCTGGAGCCTGCTTTGGATTCTGTGTCTCCCTCTCTCTCAGCCCCTTCCCCACTCACGCTCTGTCTCTCTCTCAAAAATAAATAACCCTTAAAAAAATAAACAAATATATTAGGTATCTTAGCCTAAAGTTTGGGATCTCAGTGAGTAAATATTATAGGCTGTAATAAAAAATACCACCCGACGCTAACCCTAAGTCAGGGACAAGACGACAGTGCCCACCCCACTGTCTCCGTGACTATTGAATAGTGAAGAACATATCTTCCCTGGAGTCCTGGCAAGGACTTCCTTACCTGCCTGTCAGCATTTGGGAAAATCCATGGAGATCCCAGTGATGTGCTTCAGGTTTGCCTATGCTTCATGGAACCGACAGGTGAGAGGAATCCAGTTACAAATGACCCAGCAGGACCAGTTGCCAAACATTCTATGCCCTCCTGCACTTGTCAGGCACTCGGCTAGGGTGAGCCCGGACAGATCGGGACCCTGGGGGTCCTGGTGACAGTCGGCCACACGTTTTATCTTGGTTCCTTGAGGGGTTTTATCAGCACGCACAGCTGCTACTTTCTTCCCGAGGGACTCCAGATGGGATTGTGTGTATCTGGGAAAGCCGTCCAGGGGACTGCCCCCACTAACTCCTGGTGATTCGTCTCAGGGTGGCATTGTGTGCTGTTTGGGACTCCCCCAACTAGTGGACAGAAGGGACACTTGCTTAGCTGGTGTCTTCTTCCTCTCTCTTTCTCCTTCCCTCCTTTGGTCTGTTCTGTCTCCCTCCCTCCCTTGCTTTTTTTTTTTTTTTTTTTTGAAAGTTTTTCTTAATGTTTATTTTTATTTTTAAGAGAGAGGGAGACTGGATTTGAAGCAGGCTCTGTGTTACAGAGCCCAACACAGACCCAAACTCATGAACATGAGATCACAACCTGAGCTGAAGTCAGAGGCTTTAGGGGTTGGAGCCACCCAGGCGGCCCTCCCTTGCTTGCTTTTAAGGAAGTTAATTGCTTGTCCTGCCTTTAAATAACCATGTTGTCAGGATATCTGGGTGGCTCAGTCGGTTAAGCGTCCGAGGCTCAGGTGAGGATCTCACAGACCGTGGGTTCGAGCCCCAGGTCAGGCTCTTCTCTGACAGCTCAGAGCCTGGAGCCTGTTTCAGATTCTGTGTCTCCCTCTCTCTCTGCAACCCCCCCCCCCCCCCCCCCGCCGCACGCCTCCCCCCTCCCCCCGGCCTCTCTTTTTCTTTCTCAAAAATAAATAAACATTTAAAAACTTAAATTAAAAAAAAAACAAAAAACAGTTACCTTACCCAGAGTTGAATCACTGATGGCAATCACTTCTACAACTGGTTTCCTGAAGAAAGGTGTCTCTTCACCGCCCAAGATCCTTAGACATGTGACCACCCAGATTTTTTCCAACGAGAACAATGGCATCTTTCAACGCATTCCTTACGGTTTTATCCTGTTACGGGAACTTTGCCGCCTGGAGCACCGAGATCACTTCCCGGAGCGCTGCCTTAGGTTAGAGGCGGGGACTCACTAGCAAGTGCACGGGCCGGCTCACCTGGGCGAGCCTGGCCGGGCTGGCACCTGCTGGGTCGGAGCGCCCTCTGCTGGCGGCGCGGGCCCTCTGCAGCCGCGGGCGGCCCCCAGGCCGAGGTCAGAGGTCAGCCTGCAAAACTGAGCAGGGGCGTGCTTCCTCGTCCCCTTAGGGAAATAATCCCCAATTTGATGGCCACTATCCTCCGGGGCTCCGGGTTTTTTGTTTGTTTGTTTGTTTGTTTGTTTGTTTGTTTGTTTGTTTGTTTTTTAACATTTATTTATTTTTGAGACAGAGACAGAGCATGAAAGGGGGAGGGTCAGAGAGAGAGAGAGGGAGACGCAGAATCGGAAACAGGCTCCAGGCTCCGAGCTGTCAGCACAGAGCCCAATGCGGGGCTTGAAGTCATGAACCCCGAGATCATGACCTGAGCCGAAGTCGGACGCTTAACCGACTGAGCCACCCAGGCGCCCTCCGGTTTTGTTTTTTTATAAGTGTAGTTTTTTTTCATGTATATTTATTTTTGAGAGACAGAGACAGAGAGACAGAGCGAGAGCAGGGGAGGGAGAGAGAGGGAGGGAGACACAGAATCCGAAGCGGGCTCCCGGCTGCAAGCTGTCAGCACAGAGCCCGACATGGGGCTCGAACTCACAACCCACGAGATCATGACCTGAGCATTAGTCAATTGACTGAGCCACCAAGGTGCCCAGCTGGTTTTTGGAGGGAGTTTTTTTTAACTTTTTTGGGAGGTGGGGATCCAGATTGATTGCTGGGCAATTTGTCTTAAGATAACATTATGTCTGAGGCTCCTGGGTGGCTCAGTCCAAAGGGCATATGATTCTCCAACTCAGGGTCATGAGTTCCAGCCCCACCTGGGCCTAGCGATCACATGAATGAATGAATGAATGAATGGATGGATGGGTAAATAAGTAAATAAAATATGTGACGTTGTTTATGATTTTCAGTAACCATTAACTATGTAACTCGTGCCTCCTGTGCTCATCTGTAAGGAATGACTCCCACCTGCCCTGGGTTGTGTCCGCTGATTTCCTTGAGTGCCTTCAGATTCTCGTGGCCCGGGACGGCTATCAGTACAAGTCAGCACAGGTTCTAGTAGTTTTCCATACTAACTTTGACCAGGACAATTGCTCCTACAACTCTCTGGATCTATCCAGCGTTCATTCTGGGTAGAGTTAATTCTGTGGAAACGGGATCTCCAATCGGCCCGTCAAATGAGTGTGCTTTGTATCCGGGGCCTGAGTCAAGAGCACACTACATTTTGGATAAGATCGTTTGATGCTTTTTAAAAGGCCTGGCATAGGGGCACCTGAGAGGCTCAGGTGGTTCAGCATCCAACTCTTGATTTTGCTCAGGCCATGATCTCACGGTTCATGAGATCAAGCCCCTAGTGGGGTTCTGCACTGAAAGTGTAGAGCCTGCTTGGGATTCTCTCTTTACCTCTGTCTCTCTGCCCCTCCCCTGTGTGCTCTCTCTCCCTCTCTCTCCTAAAATAAACAGACTTAAAAAAACAAATAAAAGGTCTGAAATATACATTTGTAGAATCAACTAATTTTTTTCCTATCCATTGGGCTCCACTGATAGGGACCTTCATGTTTTTGTTGTTAAGCCACTTTGAGGGAGTTAGTGTGTGCCTTTTTTTCTTTTTTTTTAATTAATTAATTTATTTATTTTAGGGCACCTGGGTGGCTCAGTTGGTCAAGTGTCCGACTTCGGCTCAGGTCATGATCTCGCGGTTCGCGAGTTCGAGTGACTGGGCTCTGTGCTGACAGCTCAGAGCCTGGAGCCTGCTTCACATTCTGTGTCTCCCTCTCTCTCTGCCCCTCCCCTGCTCGTGCTCTGTCTCTCTCTCTCAAAAATAAAATAAACATGAAAAAAATAAAAATAAATAAATTTGTTTATTTATTTTGAGAGAGAGACAGCACCAGTGGGTGAGGGGCAGACAGAGGGGGAGACGCAGAATCCCAAGCAGGCTCCACACTGTCAGCACAGGGCCCAACATGGGGCTCAAACCCACGAACCGTGAGATCATGACCTGAGCCGAAATCAAGAGTTGGACACCTAACCGACTGAGCCACCCAGGTGCCCCTGAGTGTCAGCTCTTTCTTATAAATCACAATATCACAGACTTCTTGATTCACTGCTTCCCCAGACGCTGAGCCATCAATATTTGTTTACCTGCACATCCTCACCCTGCTAAGAAGGGCCGTATCACAGCGGTTATGTCCTCTGAGCAACCCTGAGAACAAAGGTACCTTTCTTTCAAGGCTTCTCATCAGGCTGGAGCCCTTCCTGGTGGTTTGTACATCCTTGTCAGGTGCACCAGGTGGCCGTGGCCAGCCTGTCCTCCAGCGGCGTCCTGAGTACTGTCCTGCACCTGCCTTCATCAGGGGGCCACTGGAAGTCCTCCTAGGCCCACCTCTCCCGCACCCAGCGGTCTCCCTCAGCTACCGGAGCTGTCTCATTGCCTACCTGAACCCCACGCAGACCAGGAGGCTGGACCTCAACAGCGGGGCCGCCTTCTCCAACACCCCAATGTCACCCCCGTGAGCCCCTTTGGTCTGCTGCCTTAGCACTGAGCTGGTGCAGAGATTTGCTGATCAAGAAAGTTTTCTTCTAAGAAGCTCGGGGCATCAGCTTTGCAGATGACTGCTTGTTACTTGCTTTGCGTTTGTTTGGGGGTTTTTTTTTTTGTTGTTTCCAGCGAAGGCAATTTTTTTTCCCCACATGAGTAGGGAGGAAAAAAAAATTGCTAGTTCAAGAGCTGACTGTGGTTATAGTCGTGCATTCCAGGGGAATGGAAGATGGAAAAAAATTGCTTGCTTGCCTTATTTATTTATTTATTTATTTATTTATTTAGAAAAACAGGGGGCGCCTGGGTGGCTCAGTCGGTTAAGCAGCCGACTTCAGCTCAAGTCATGATCTCGCAGTCCGTGAGTTGGAGCCCCATGTCGGGCTCTGTGCTGACAGCTCAGAGCCTGGAGCCTGTTTCAGATTCTGTGTCTCCCTCTCTCTCTGACCCTCCCCTGTTCATGCTTTGTCTCTCTCTGTCTCAAAAATAAATAAATGTTATTAAAAAAAAAATGAAAATTAGAATAAAATGAAGGAAAACCCCAAATTAAAAAAAAAAACAAACCACAATCTTCTGGCGGTAATGCTGGAGGCTGTTCATCATTCGGCTTCCCCAATCTCTACTTGGGTAATGGAACCCTTTGAAGTTTATCTGGGCACAGGATGGCCCAGTTTGGGGAGGCTTAGGGTAGATGGCGGATGAGCTGTGTAATTTATGGATCGTGGTTTCCTCAGAAAAGTGCTTGCTCTCCTTTTTTTTTTTTTTTTTTTTTTCCCCCTCCCATCTTCCTGCTGCCTGGGTAGGGTGACAACAGCCGCGGAGGTGTGGAAGCAATCTGTTGAGTAGAGTGGAGGCATCCATCCACCAGCCTGGTCCCCAATGAGTCTGGAACAGACCCACCTGCTGGCCGTGCACCAACCTCATACTCCTCCCTCATGAGAACTAAAGGCCCGTCTTACGGAGCCATATGCATTCTGGGATTCTCTGTTACATCAGCTTGGCGTGGCTTTCTCCTACTCCTTCGGCCACAAAAGAATGGGAAAGTCCAGGGGCAGGACTGCTGTACGTTGTGAAGTCAAAATGTGTCCACTGCAGAGTGGAGAGGGTGTTCTGGAGATTGTCACTGTTTGGGGATCCAGGACCGTGGGGAGAGGAGACAGGAGGTATCCGTTCTCCATTTCCAGAGTTCGAGCCTCACCCCAGTTCTTCTGGAGCAAACCTGCTTTGGTCAGCCCACCGGTTGGCTCCTGGTGGTCATAGGCTAACTACGCGAGGACGGCGTCTAACTCCAAACCATGCTAAGTTCCGTGGAGGACATGTCTGGCGTTCTAAGGGAGCTCGTAACGGCAAGACATGACCTGGTTTGAGATGTTGGGAGCATAGCAGATTTCTTTAGGCGCCTCGTGCTATGAAGTTTCCGTATCATGAGCAAGTGGCCCTCTCTTCCTGGTCGGTCAGGGCAGGAACGGTGGGGTCCTGGAGGGCGAGGCTCGAGGTGACTGTCCCCAGCCCCGTGGGGGAGGGGCCGGCTGGGCTGGGCGCTTCCTGCCAGGGTCTGCGGTCAGAGACAGTGAGGACACAGCTCTGCAGGAAGTTTCACAACCCCTGTGCTTGGCCCCAACGAAGCTGTGACTGGGCAGTGGGGGCGGTGACCAGCTGAAGTTGACAGCTTCGGGGATGCTAAATGATGGTCTGCAGGGGACTTCCCTTCTCTGGGCGTCAGTATCCCCCAAATTGGAGGAGTCGCCTGGTGGGTAAGTGTCAGTAAGGGTGTAAAAGCTGGAACTTGGAGCCAGACAGGTCTGAGTTTGGAACGCATGTCCCTCACAGTCTAGCTCTGCAATGGAGGTGCACGCTCCTGCGGGCCCCGGTTTCCCCATCTGCAGGCTGGAAGGGTGATTTGCGTCTTATGGCCAGTCGTCTGTGAGCTGGTGATGCTGGGGGTGCCGACAGCAGCCGTGGCACTCGACGTCCTCTCTCTCTCTGACAAGGGTAAATGTAAACCTCTGCTGTGACACCCCCCACCCCGGGGCAGCTCCTGGTCTCGTCCAGTGCTACCTAAGGGCTCAGCACTTTGTCACATCTCTTGCAAAAGCAAATCCATTTCTGTCTCTCTCTCAAAAATTAATAAACGTTAAAAAAAAAAAAGATAAATAGAACCACCCTATGGCCCAGCAATGGCACTACTAGGTATTTATCCAAGGAATACAGGGGTGCTGTTTCGAAGGGACACATGCACCCCAATGTTTACAACAGCACTATCAACAATAGCCAGAGTATGGAAAGAGCTCAAGTGTCCATTGATGGATGAATGGATAAGGAAGATGTGGTCTATATATATATACATACACACACACACACACACACACACACACACACACACACACACAATGGAGTATTACTCGGCAATCAAAAAGAATGAAATCTTGCCATTTGCAACTACGTGGATGGAACTGGAAGCTATTATGCTAAGCGAAATTAGTCAGCAGAGAAAGAGAAACATCATATGACTTCACTCATAAGTGAGATTTAAGAAACAAAACAGATGAACATAAGGGAAGGGAAGCAAAAGTATAAAAACAGAGAGGGAGACAAACCATAAGAGTCTCTCCTTTTTTTTAACGTTTATTTATTTTTGAAAGAGAGGTGGGGAGAGGCAGAGAGAGAGGGAGACACAGAATCCCAAGCAGGCTCCAGACTCTGAGGGGTCAGCACAGAGCTGGATGTGGGGCTCGAACTCAGGAACCGTGAGATCATGACCTGAACTGAAGTTGGATGCTTAACTGACTGAGCCACCCAGGTGCCCCCTGGAGACTCTTAAATACAGAAAACAAACTGAGGGTTGATGGAGGGAGGTGGGTGGGGGGGGATGGGCTAGATGTGTGATGGGTATTAAGGAGGGCATTTGTTGGGATGAACACTGGGTATTATATGTAAATGACGAATTACTCAATTCTATTCCTGAAATCATTATTAACTATATGTTAACTAACTTGGATTTAAATTAAAATAAACAAATAAATAAATAAACAAACTAAAAATAAATAAAATACAGAATAATAATTTTTTTTTTTTTTTTTTTTTTTTTGAGAGAGAGGGAGAGGGACACACAGAATCCAAAGCAGGCTCCAGGCTCTGAGCTGTCAACACAGAACCTGAAGTGGGGCTCAAACTCAGGAGCTGTGAAATCATGACCTGAGCCAAAGTCAGACACTTAACCCACTGAGCCACACAGGCGCCCCAAAAGGGGACAATTTAATATACATATTATGTTCACATATTTATAAGTTATGATTTGTATGTAATTACAATTTCGTATATAGATATGAAATATTCACATTATGTATATTTGAAAACTTTGTGTGTGTGCATATATATATATATATATATACACACACACATATGCATATATCTTATATATAATTTTTAAAAGTTCTCTGGGAGATCACAATGTTCACCTCCAGCTGAGAACCAAGGTGGGGACTATCACCCCAGCTTTGAATGGGTTTAGACTTGATTCTGCCTTTTACTCTATTGGTCATGTGACATTGATCAAGTTACCTCTATGGATTTATTGTCTCCTACGTACTATGGGTAGGACAGTCCCTGCTTAAGGGTGGTGCAGATTCAGTGAGATAACAGTAATGCACTCCATGGTTGGAACAAACTCATTCATTCATTCACTTCCTCATCTATTTACGTAATTCATTTATTCAAACATTAAGAACATCTCTTTTTTTTTAGTATTTATTTATTTATTTATTTATTTATTTATTATTTTCAGAGAGAGAGAGCATGCAAATGGGGGAGGGACAGAGGAAGAGAGAGAGAGAGGAATTTTTTTTAAATTTTTTTTATGCTTATTTATTTCTGAGACAGAGACAGACAGAGCATGAGTGGGAGAGGGGCAGAGAGAGAGAGGGAGACAGAATCCAAAGCAAGCTCCAGGCTCCGAGCTGTCAGCACAGAGCCCGACGCGGGGCTCGAACCCACAAACCGTGAGAACATTACCTGAGCCGCAGTTGGATGCTTAGCTGACTGAGCCACCCAGGTGCCCCTGTTTCTTTCCACTTATTAACACACTAGAATCTTGTATATTAAAGACATGACATTTTTGTAATCAGAGCAATCACATTTTCTTGGTGGGGGAAAAAAAAAAGTCTGAGGAAACGTTTTCAGTGTTTCCTAAATTGACCGTCATAAAAAATCGTCTTTCCGGGGCGCCTGGGTGGCTCAGTCGGTTAAGCGGCCGACTTCGGCTCAGGTCACGATCTTGCGGTCCGTGAGTTCGAGCCCCGCGTCGGGCTCTGTGCTGACAGCTCGGAGCCTGGAGCCTGTTTCCGATTCTGTGTCTCCCTCTCTCTGCCCCTCCCCCGTTCATGCTCTGTCTCTCTCTGTCCCAAAAATAAAAAAAAACAAAACGTTGAAAAAATCGTCTTTCCTTGTCTTTAGACCCTGAGGCCCTTGGACTCAGAGGCTGGGATGGATTCATTCCTGTGTTTGTAAAAATAGTGCTGAGCTACCCAAGTCCCCAGATATTGCCAATTGTCTTCCTTCCCAAGAGAAGAAAGGACTTATTTGAAAGGAGATGTACGAAGTAGTTATAGACTCAGCTTTCCTCCGCCCTCCCCTCTGCATTCTTAGAAATCTTTTTCCTCCTGCGACAGTGGTGGGGAAGGAGGTCAGAGAGTGAGTCATTCAGGGAAGCTCATATGTAACTCGTAAAGAACCCAGGTTAGGGGTGCCTGGGTGGCTCAGTTGGTTAAGCATCTGACTTTGGCTCAGGTCATGATCTCATAGTTTATGAGTTCAAGCCCCTGTGACGGGTGAACCTTCAAACATTTTACTAAGTGAAATAAGCCTGACATAGAAGGTCACATATTATATGGTTTCATTTTTTTTAGTTTATTTTTTTATTAAAAATTTTTTTAATGTTTTTATTTATTTTTGAGACAGAGACAGTCAGACAGAGTGCAAGCAGGGGAGGCGGAGAGAGAGAGGGAGACACAGAATCTGAAGCAGGCTCCAGTCTTCGAGCTGTCAGCACAGAGCCTGATGTGGGGCTTGAACCCATGAACCGTGAGATCATGACCTGAGTGGAAGTCAGATGCTTAACTGACTGAGGCACCTAAGTGCCCCAAAAGAATTTTTTTTTAGGTTATTATTTATTTTTGAGAAAGAGAGAGAGACAGAGCATGAGCAGGGGAGGGGCAGAGAGAGAGAGGGAGACACAGAATCTGAAGCAGGCTCCAGGCTCTGAGCTGTCAGCACAGAGCCCGACACGAGGCTCGAACTCATGATTCAAGAGATCATGACCTGAGCCAAAGTCGGACGCTGAACCAACTGAGCCACCCAGGTGCCCCTGAACTGTACGTTTTAAAATAGGTAAAGTGGTAAATGTTATGCAGTGTGTATTTTTACCTCAATAAAAAAAAAAAAAAAAAAAAAATGCTCCATGGCTCCCTATTGCCCTCGGGATTGAGTCTAAGCATCACTCAAGGTGTTTCTGACGTGTCTTGGTACTCTCACCTACTTCATCTCCTGATGTCCTGTTCTCCCTCTACCTGCCAGACCCCCCTGGCCCCTCAGCGTCCCCCCCCCCCCCGCAACCTGCCCAGCTGTGGTTCCCTCCCCTGCTGAACCCTGCCCACCCTTCAAGACTCACTTCGCACACCATGTCCTGCAGAAGGCTTCCTGAACTCTCCAGTCTGCATTTTGTCCCCTTCATACCATATTTCACACTCTGAAATCCACACGCTTGTGTATTTGTTTGTGTTCCTTTATTTTGTCTCCATTAGACAGGAAGTCCCACAGAGGCAGAGAATTTGCTCGTCTATCAGGGAGACTTCTGGCGGCCGCAGTACTTAGTGAAAGTAGGAAGATGGAAGTAGGTCATGTTTGAGGGTCAGAGCCCAATACCTCACCTCTGAGATTCCCATTTTACAAAAGTTATGTAAGGACTTGTCCTGCGACCTATTTCTCCATCCTTTGCTGGGCCTTCAGAGGTTTGGAGTCAAGGTAAGGTGACTCTCCCAGGGTCACTCTGCTGGTGCGGTGGAGAGGTGCGGGGCCCGGGAGAGGGGCCCCTGTGGGATCTCCATGTGGCACCACCGACCCTGGAAAGTCCGCAAGAACTCTCCCCAGCGTGCAAGTCAGGTGGTCGCTGGCTTGCACAGAAACACTTACGGACTCTCTGCTCCCTGTGGGGGCCGCTCATCTTTCTGAGTCCTGGCGGAATAACGTTCCTGATTCCCTGTCTCCTGCCTCATGTCAACTGTCTTATCCTCCTGATAAATCCAGACCAGTAATAATAATTTAAAAATTCCTGCACAACATTCCATGAAATTCCCCACCCTTCATCAAGCACTTCACCATTTCCATATGAAAGTGAGGCAAGGGGGGCACCCTGGTGACTTCGGCTCAGGTCATGATCTCACGGTCCGTGAACTCGAGCCCCGCGTCGGGCCCCGCGTTGATGGCTCAGAGCCTGGAGCTGCTTCAGATTCTGTGTCTCCCTCTCTCTCTGCCCCTGCCCCACTCGCATTCTGTGTCTTTCTTTCTCAAAAATAAATTAACATTAAAAAGATTAAAGTCTTACTTTCCATTCCAGGTAGTTTAACAAAATATATTTATTTATCTATTTTCTCCAAACTGTGCCCTCCCTTAGATAATGTCTCCATCTTGGGTCACATAAAATGCTATATGCATGTGTGATTCATTCATTATACGGCTCATCAAATATAAGAGGGGCATTTACTGTATTCCAGGTGCTGTTCTAGCTGCTGGGAAGAAAACGGTGATCAAAATAGTTTGGACTATGGGGCAGCTAGTCAGTTAAGTCATGATCACACGGTTTATGGGTTCAAGCCCAACATCAGAGTCTCAGCTGTCAGCAGAGCCATGTAGGATCCTCTGTCTCCTCTCTCTCTGCCCCTTCCTCATTCGTGCTCTCTCTCAAAAATAAATACAATATTCAAACAACAACAACAACAAAACCCTATTTGGGGCTCAGTTGAACCCCATTCCCAGGGTAACCGATATCTTTTTTTTTTTTTTAAGGTTTATTCAGTTTTCAGAAACAGAGAGAGACAGAGCACGAGCAGGGGAGGGGCAGAGAGAGAGGGAGACACAAAATCTGAAGCAGCTCCAGGCTCCGAGCTGTCAGCACAGAGCCTGACGTGGGGCTCGAACTCGCAAACCATGAAGTCATGATCTGAGCCAAAGTTGGATGCTTAACGGATTGAGCCACCCACGTGCCCCTAGAACATACTTTTTAATATCTGGCTTCCCTTCCTTAACATTATGCCCACAGGCTTTATCCATATTATTTCTTGCAGCTGTGGTTTGTTTCTCCTCCTTGTTTAAGGCATTGGAATTGGGAATCCTAGTTCCAGCCCACGGCATCCTAACTGAAACAATGCTGCTTTGACTGTCTCCTAAAGTAATTATGTCCCTCTGCCAATCAGTCTGGGCTAAGGTACTGGCAGTAACCAATGAGCCCTCCACCTTCCTGACTTATGGCAACGTTGTTCACATGCACAGTCCCTATAGCAACATTGTCCACATACACAGGACCCATAGCAACATTGTTCACATACATGGTCCCCGGGGGGCCTGTTAGCTGTGGCTTCATCTGTATCCTTTTCATTCCTCGCCCAAGGCAGAAAAAAGAGTCTGTATCAGTCCCTTGTGCTGCTATAACAAATCACATGTCCACTCTACATGTGGACTATTTTACAGTTTGGGAGGTCAGAAGTTTGAAACAGGGCTAAAATCGGGGTGTCAGCAGGCTGTTCTGTCGGAGGCTCTGGGTGAGAATGCGTTTCGTCTCCTTTTCCAGCCATCATCACATCACTCCTCCTTCTGCTCCCATCGCCCTTACCCTCTGACCCTGGTCCTCCTTGTGACTTTTCTGAGCCCATCTGAACCATCCAGGGTAATGTCCCCATCTCATGAGCCTGGCATTTAATCGCATCTGCAAAGTCTTTTTTGCTCTGTAAGGTAGCACATCACAGGCTCCGGGGATTGGGACACAGACACCTTTGGGGGACCATTGCTCTGCCTACTTACCACACAGTCCCCCTCTGGGATATGGCAGTCTTGTGGCTGAGAAAAGAGAAAATAGCAGACCCCTGCGGTCAGGTTTGTAACATTTCCACCTAGAAGAGAGGTTTGCCCACACGGGTTGACGTTTCACACTCACGCTTGCTCACGGACCATCTGCTCATGCAGGTGGCCTGTCCAAGCCTGATACCAGCAGAATGGGGGGGTCTAACCACAAGGAGGGCAGTGACTAGCTTGAGGATACTGCAAAGCCCCACAGGCAGGGAGAGGTAGGAAGGAGTGTGGGGAGCCGGGAAGAGGGAGCAGAAGTGAAATTCTTTCTCGTGGTGGACAACTCCTGGGATTTCCTAATCTGCCCAGCTTCCTCTTCTTAGACGGGAACACCCGCCAGTGCGTGGGGCCCAGGCGTCACCTGCAGGGTGAGGAAGCTCTATTTCATCACAAGGACTGTCCTCTCTCGCTCCTCCAGTCTCGCCTGCGGCGGATCAGACGGTGGGCATGTTGGAGTCGCACACCTCGTGTGGACACACTCCAGGCTCCGGCTGCTGTCCCTTGGGGTTCACGACGCCCCCATGCCCCGAGCCCCGCTTAGCGACAGCCTCTGTCGCCTCTCGGCCTACCTGGAAGAGCTGGAGGCCGTGGAGCTGAAGAAGTTCAAGCTGTACCTGGGCGCGATGCCAGAGGCTGAGGGGGTCAGGATCCCCTGGGGGAAGCTGGAGCCAGCGGGGCCCCTGGACACTGCACAGCTGCTGGTGGCTCACTGCGGGCTGGCCGCAGCCTGGCCACTGGCGCTGGGCCTCTTCCAGCGCATCAACCGGCGGGACCTGTGGGAGAGAGGACAGAGAGAGGACCCGGTGAGGGGTAAGGAGGCACTGGGCGGTCAAGCCGCACCCTGACAGCTCCCTTCCTTGGCTTATCGCCTCTGCCCTTGGCCTTGCTGGGGCTGTGTTGGGTGCACAATGCCCAGGCTCCAAGGTCTTTGCCGGGAAAATTCCTACTTATCCGTAGAGCCCTGGAGGCAGTACCCTCTTTGTGAGTTCTTTCCTCTGCCCTGTCCCACCCCTCGTCCTTGAGGGGCGTGTCTTCTGTCCTAAGAGATAGTTGGGCTGCTGATCAGACGCTTCTGATTTCCTCCTATAACATGGCATGCACGTTGCGTAATGATACGCGCTGTGTTGTAAATGTTGTGTGATAGATATGATTATTATTACACCTATCATAGAGGTGGGAAAACTGAGGCTCAGACAACCACCAGTTGCCTCCAGACAAGAGCTGCCAAGATAAAACATGCAATGCTTTTTTTTTTTTAATTAATGTTTATTCATTTTTAAGACAAAAAGAGAGGGGCGCCTGGGTGGCTCAGTCGGTTGAGTGTCTGACTTCTGCTCAGGTCATGATCTCATGCCCTGTGAGTTCGAGCCCCGCATCGGGCTTTGTGCTGACAGCTCAGAGCCTGGAGCCTGTTTCGGATTCTGTGTCTCCCTCTCTCTCTGACCCTCCCCCGTTCATGCTCTGTCTCTCTCTGTCTCAAAAATAAATAAACGTTAAAAAAAATTAAAAAAAAAAAAGACAGAAAGAGAGAGGGAGAGAGCATGAGTGGAGGAAGGGCAGAGAGAGAGGGAGACACAGAATCTGAAGCAGGCTCCAGGCTCTGAGCTGTCAGCACAGAGCCCAACATGGGGCTTGAATTCATGAACAGTGAGATCATGACCTGAACCGAAGTCGGGCACTCAGCCGAATGAGTCATCCAGGTGCCCCAGTTTTTAAATTTTTTAAAATGTTTATTTATTTTTGAGAGAGTGCAAGTGGGGGAGGGGCAGAGAAAGAGGGAGACAGAATCTGAAGCAGGCTCCAGGCTCTGAGCTGTCAGCACAGAGCCCAACATGGGCCTCAAATCCATGTACCACGAGATCATGACCTGAGCTGAAGTCAGTCACTTAACCAACTGAGCCATCCAGGCGCCCCTCTTTTTTTCTTTAAAGTAATCCCTAGAGGGGCACCTGGGTGGCTCAATTGGTTGAGCATCCGACTTCGGCTCAGGTCATGATCTCACAGTCTGTGAGTTCGAGCCCCATGTCAGGCTCTGTGCTGACAGCTCAGAGCCTGGAGCCTGCTTTGGATTCTGTGTCTCCCCCTCTCTCTGCCCCTCCCCTGCTCATGCTCTGTTTCTCTCTCTGTCAAAAATAAATAAACATTATATACAAATTTTTTTTAATGTTTATTTATTTTTGAGACAGAGAGAGACACAGCATGAACAGGGGAGGGGCAGAGAGAGAGGGAGACACAGAATCGGAAGCAGGCTCCAGGCTCTGAGCCATCAGCCCAGAGCCCGACGCGGGACTCGAACTCACGGACCGCGAGATCATGACCTGAGCTGAAGTCGGACGCTTAACCGACTGAGCCACCCAGGCGCCCCAAAAATAAACATTAAAAAAAAAAATTAAAGTAATCCCTAGAGATGCCCAATGTTGGGCTCAAGTTCATCACCCTGAGATCAGGAGTCGCATACTCTACGGACTGAGCCAGCCCGGTGCCTCCTTTGTTTCTAGCTTTTTTGTTTTGTTTTTTTTGATGTTCATTTGTTTATTTTGAGAGAGAGAGAGAGAAAGTGAGTACATGCAAATTGGGGAGGGGCGCACAGAGACAGAAACCCAGGCAGGCTCCACACTGTCAGCCCAGAACCCGATGTGGGGCTCAAACCCATGAACCGTGAGATCATGACCTGGGCCGAAACCAAAAGTCAGACGCTTAACCGACTGAGCCACCCAGGCGCCCCTGTTTTGCTTCTTTAAAGTAGCCATCCGAGTAAGTGCAAAGTCTGATTCCTATCACTTTTGATTGGTTTTACTGGGGCATCATATCCGAGTCCTTGTTTCCCCAAACCTCACACATCCAGGCTTTGTCAAATCCCAGCACTTACAGCTCTAAGCATTTCCCCCCACTTCTGCTGCCCAGCGCCCAGCGGGTGACCCACCTTGCACGTGGCTGACTGCCACCTGCTATGCTTGACCCTCACCCCTCACCTCTCCGTACAGGCTTTCCCCACTCAGCAGGCACAATAATCTTTACAACCATGGATTAAATCACCCCCTCCCTTGCTTTCAAGCCTCCAGTAGCCTCCTGTTGTGAGTAGATTGTAATCCAAATTGCTCAAGGTGTTCCTACAAGGCTCGCTGAGCCAGTCTCTCCAAACCCACCCAGCACTTACCCCGAAGCTCATTGCTGTTGTGTCATTGTGTTCTTCCCCAGGACCTTTACACTTGCTGCCTTAGGTTGTTTTGTTTTGTTTTTTTTCTGCTTAGAATGGCCCTGCTCACATATCTGGCCCTTTGCCATTCAGATCTCAGATTAAGTACCTTATCCTCTGTTCTGATCACCCCCTATTCACCCCACTGGTGAAGGAGACATATCCCACCCTAAGTGGTTTTAGATGGCTGAACACAGACACCAAACACAGGACGGATGAGACTAACATTTGTCGCATACACTCACAGCTCAGAAGAGGAGACCCCATGCACCATGGGAGTCTCACTGGGTTGATTTCAGGAAGGTAGTGAACCTCAAGGGGCTGTAGGAGGCAGCCTTTGTAGACAGAGGAGTGTGGGGGCTTTGGGATTGTTGGAAGAGGACAATGTTGGCTTGTCTGGATAATTTCACGGGCCAGCAGAGAACTGGAACTCGGGAGAATGAGGACCAGTGAGGTGCAGTCAGTCTAGGAGGTGGGGATGAGGCAGCTGGTCCAATTCTAGTAGGAACACTAGCCAAGGGGGCAGGCTGTGTCACTAGGTGGGGACACACCTGGCCAGAGCACGGGAACTCACACTGAGGCTTACACTCCGGGGTCCTGTGAGATCAAAGATGTCCAGGAAGCACTTGGAATATTTGATCTTACAATACACCCACAGAAAAGCCATTCTTGTCCACCCAAACTAAAATACTACTGTTAATTACTCTGTCATGTACTCTTATTTCATTGTAAAGACAATTTCCATCATTATCTGAAGTTTTGTGAAGTGTTTACTTTTTTTTTCTTTTGAAAGAGAGAAAGAGAGAGGGAGAGAAGAATCTTAAGCAGGCTCCACACTCAGCACAGAGCCCGATGCATGGCTCAATCCCAGGATCCTGGGATCACAACCTGAGCCAAAATTAACAGATGCTCAACTGACTGAGCGACCCAGGCTCTCCTGAAAAGTTTGTTTTTTATGTGCTCAACTCTCCACACCATAGAGAGTAAGGTCCACGGGGTAGAGACCTTGTGTCTTGTTTATTGCTGTGTATCCAATGCTAGGAAAATGCATGGATAACACTGGTGCCCAAAATAGGTATATTTTTTGGGTGGCTGGATGAATGGATGGATGGGGTAGGTGGGTGGGTGGATGGATGGAATGGGAGAATGGGTGGGTGGATGGATGGGTGGGTGGGTGGATGGAGGGAGGGATGGGTGGAAGGATGGATGGATGGATGGATGGGTGGGTGGGTGGATGGAGGGAGGGATGGGTGGAAGGATGGATGGATGGATGGATGGATGGATGGATGGAGGGATGGGTGGATGGGTGGGTGGGTGGATGGAGGGATGGGTGGATGGGTGGGTGGATGGATGGGTGGATGGATTGGTGGATGGATGGAGGGGTGGATGGATGGATGGGATGGGTGTATGGGTGGATTGATGGATGGATGGATGGATGGATGGATGGATGGGTGGACAGATGGGTGGATGGATGGATGGATGGATGGATGGATGGATGAATGGAGGGATGGGTAGAGGGATGGAGGGGTGGATGGATGGGTGGATAGGTGGGTGGATGGATGGGTGGATAGGTGGGTGGATGGATGGATGGAGGGAGGGAGGGAAGGATGGAGGGAGGGATGAGTGTATGCATTGGATGGATGGATAGATGGGTCGCTGGATGGATGGAGATGGATGGATGGATGGATGGATGGATGGGTGATGGGTGGATGGATAGGTGGATGTGTGGATGGATGGATGGAGATGGAAACATGGGTGGGTGGATGGGTGGATGGATGGGTAGATGGGTGGATGGATGGATGGATGGATGGGTGGATGGATGTGTAGATGGATGGATGGAGATGGATGGATGAGTGGATGAATGGATAGATGGATGGGTGGGTGGATGGATGGGTGGATGGATGGATGGATGGATGGATGGGTGGGTAGATCGATGGATGGATGGGTGGGTGGGTGGATGGATGGCTGGATGGATGGGTGGATGGGTGGGTGGATGGATGGATGGATGGATGGATGGGTGGATGGGTAGATGGATGGGTGGATGGATGGATGGGTGGATGGGTAGATGGATGGGTGGATGAATGGATGGAATGGTGGGTGGGTGGGTGGGTGGATGGATGGATGGATGGATGGGTGGGTGGATGGGTAGATGGATGGGTGGATTGGTGGATGGATGGGTGGGTGGGTGGATGGGTGGGTGGTGGATGGAGGGATGGAGGGATGGAGGAATGGATGGGTGGATGGGTAGATGTATGGGTAGATGGAGGATGGAGATGGATGGATGAATGGATGGATGGATGGATGGATGGATGAATGGATGGATGGATGGATGAATGGATAGATGGATGAGGTGTGGGCAAGGACTGAAGGAGAGGGAGGAAATCCAAGCTGACTCACAACTTCCTGCCTGAAAGGATTTGTTGGATCAATGGAGGTGCTGATCCCCACAATGTGTACCCAGGAGGGAGAGTGGGTTATGGAGAGCAAGTGTTTTCAACAGTAATGCATGTGAGGTGAATGCCAAACATTCTGGGGTGTGGGTGGACAGAGAATTATCATGTAGACAGGCTGATGTAATAGTAACTAGTATTTTTTTAATTGACATATAAATTATATTAGCTTCAGGTGTTAAAAGTAGCTAATATTATTGAGAGCTAGCCAGATATATGCTAGCTGATCTTCCAAAATTTCTCTTCCAGATACTCCACCTGATGGCTCATCCTCACTGGAGAGCCAGTCAGTATGTTGTCTGGAAGTCTTTCCTGGAACGCCAAGGAAAGGTGAGTCATGAGCCATGTATCTGGTAGAATACACGAGGCTACACGTATCAGACTGTCCAATGGACTAGATCAAGCAAAAAAAAAAATATTTAATGTTTGCATTAAAGAAAAGCATAACAAGAAATCTTGACATGGGTGGTTTCTGCACATAAACTCTGCCTTATGTGGCTGGTTAGCAACACCATCAAATCCCCAACTTCCTGCTGTTACACTTGTCCTAAGATTTGTCACCTCATGGTTGCAAGATGGCAACCAAACCATTTCATGCAAGTGAATTCCAAGCAGGGAAAAAAAAGAGAGACAAAAGATTTTCCTCTTCATGAGAGTATCATTTTTTAAAATTTATTTTATTGAGAGAGAGAGAAAGAGACAGACAGACAGACAGCAGGGGAGGGGCAGAGAGAAAAGGAAGGAGTGAGAATCTCAAGCAGGCTCCACACTGTCAGCACAGAGCCCAATGCAGGGCTCGAACTCATGAACTGTGAGATCGTGACCTGAGCCAAGATCAAGAGTCAGTTGCTCAACTGACTGAGCCACCCATCCACCCATCCATCCACCCATAAAATCTTTTCAACAAGCTTCCCCCTTCCCGGTGGTCATCCCTTTGTACCTCATTGGTCGGAACTGGGGCACATTCCCAGACCAGCCACTGCCAACAGGGAATGAGATTGTTCATGACTGGTTTAGCCAAACTGTGATTCATCCTCTGGGGCTTGTGAAGGGACAGCATATGGCTGGTATCAGGCATCAGCTCTGGGGCATCTGGCTGGCTCAGTAGTGGACCATGTGACTCTTGATCTCTGGGTTGTGAGTTAGAGCCCCACTTTCAGTGTAGAGATTACTTTAAAATAAAATATAAAAAGGGGCTCCTGGGTGGCTCAGTCGGTTAAGCGGCTGACTTCAGCTCAGGTCATGATCTCACAGTTTGTGAGTTCGAGCCCCGCGTCGGGCTCTGTGCTGACAGCTCAGAGCCTGGAGCCTGCTTCAGATTCTGTGTCTCTGTCTCTCTCTGTTCCTCCCCCACTCACACTATGTCTCTCTCTCTCAAAAATAAATAGAGATTAAAACATTTTTTTTTAAATCTAAAAAAAAAAAAAGGAACAGCATCCATCACCTTAATAAAATTGGGACTGTTGGTGAAGAAGAAATGAGTATGGGCTGCTGGACAGAGAGTATCATTGTCAACAAGAACACAAATGATTCTGGACACCTTTCAAGGGTATCTTTATGCACTGGGCATAGCACATGGCCAATATGTGGTAACTCCATTTTCATTCTCATCATTATTTTAAACTTTTCTATTTTCCTAATATTCCCCATGTCTGAAAATAAGAGCCCTTTCTCTACAGGAAAAGATTAAGACTTCTACAAAATCCAAGCATTACTGTCACAATTATCTTTGTTCAATTAAAAAAAAAAAACGTAGGGGTGCCTGGGTGGCTTAGTCGGTTAGGGGTCCGACTTCAGCTCAGGTCATGATCTCATGGTTCGTGGGTTCGAGCCCCACATCGTGCTCTATGCTGATGGCTCAGAGCCTGGAGCCTGCTTCAGATTCTGTGTCTCCTTCTCTCTCTGTCTCTCCCCACTAGTGCTCTCTCTCTCTCTCTCAAAAATAAAATATTAAAAAAAAATACAATAAATTAAAAAAAAACCTTTCTACACGAAATAGAATCACCATTGATGAAAGAGAAGTGCAACTGGTATATTTATAAACTCAGAAGTATTGATATTTATCAATACACATTAAGGGAGGAATAAGATAACTTTATCAGAGGATGAATGGATCAACAAAATATGGTATATATACATACAATGGAATATTATTCAGACTTAAAATGGAATGAAATTTTGATACTTGCTACAGCATAGATGTACTTCAAAAACATTATGCTGGGGCGCCTGGGTGGCGCAGTCGGTTAAGCGTCCGACTTCAGCCAGGTCACGATCTCGCGGTCCGTGAGTTCGAGCCCCGCGTCAGGCTCTGGGCTGATGGCTCGGAGCCTGGAGCCTGTTTCCGATTCTGTGTCTCCCTCTCTCTCTGCCCCTCCCCCATTCATGCTCTGTCTCTCTCTGTCCCAAAAATAAATTAAAAACGTTGAAAAAAAAAATTTAAAAAAAAAAAACAAAAAAACATTATGCTAAGTCAGGGGCGCCTGGGTGGCTCAGCTGGTTAAGCATCCATCCATCCACCCATAAAATCTTTTCAATAAGCTTCCCCCTTCCCGGTGGTCTCTTGGTCTCAGCTTGAGACTCTCCCCCTTGAGACTCTTGGTCTCAGCTCAGGTCTTGATCTCAGGGTTCAAGACCTGCATTGGATTGTAAGAAAAAAGAAAACATTTTGTTAAGTCAAATGAGCCAACACAATAGGACAAATATCGTGTGATTCCACTTATATGAGGTACTTAAGTAAGTCACACTGGAGACAGAGAGTGGACCAGGGGCTGGGGGTGGGGGAGGAATGGGGAGTTAGTGTTCAACAGGCACAGAGTTTCTGTTGAGGACGAACGAAAATTTCTGGAAATGGACCGTGCTGATGATTGCACAACGTTGTGAGTGCGCTTAATATCATTGAGTCAGTCTTACCCTTAAAAACGGTTAAAATGCTACATTTTATGTTATGTGTATTTTCCTAGAATTCAAAATAAAAGAGTACATGCATTCCTTTTGAGAGAGTCCCAGGATCAAATTTAGATCTCTTTTTTAACCTTCCTTTAGGCAGGAACCATTCCTTTAGGTCCAATATTATGGACCTCTGGGGACATTCAAATGCAAAAGGAGGCTTGCTTTTTTTTTTTTTTTTTTTTTTTTTTTTTTTTGAGAGGGAGAGATAGCAGGGGAGGGGCAGAGAGAGAGAATCCCAAACAGGTTCTGCACTGTCAGTGCAGAGCCCAATGTGGGGCTCAAACTCACAAACTGTGAGACATGACCTGAGCCGAAATCAAGAGTCAGATGCTTAACTGACTTAGCCACCCAGCCACCCTGGCCTCCACCCACAGGATGGTCGTAGCTGGTGCCCCACCCCTCAGTTGCTAGGGCCCAAAATATCTCCAGACCTTGCCAGAAACCCCCTAGGGGAGGACGCAGTCATCCTGGTGAGCACCACTGTTCTAGATTGTGCATTCACATCTATACCAAGTAGATTTCCCCAAAGAGACATTTAGCAAGGGGCTTATAGAGCGGACAAGTTCTCCAGTGCCCACGCACAGCGGCCGTTTTTCAAAGGCAGAAACCTTGGGAGCGCTGCCTTCTCAAACTTCAGCGTGCAGGCAACTCAGACAGCAGTCCTGGTACGGATGCAGTTCGTGGTTCTGCAGCTGGGGAGTGGGGCTCACTCTCCCATTTGCGACCAGCTCCTTGTGGGCCCGTGTGGGATTTCAGTGTCTTCCCCGGGAGGACCCGAGTGAACCCGTGGCTGAGGCTGACAGCCTCCTCTAGGGGCCCTTGCTGTGTTCCATCAGCAGGTGCTGGAGGTGCTCTAGGGTGTGGACACCCCGTTTGAGTCGCCAGGATAGACTCCTGTGCCCGAGGACAGTTTCCCTGTTAGTGCCTTTGCTTCCCATGAGAACAGTACCAAGCCCCCCAGGCTCCACCCAGAAAAGCATCCCGAGGATATCGCAGAACAAACAGGCACCAAGAGACCGTGGTTTGCTCTCACCCGCCGATCCACGAACAGTGGCTGATGAGTCTCCCATGGACCCCCCTCCTCACTCCCCTCCCTTAGATCCCCGGGAAACCTACAAGGACTACGTCCGCAGGAAGTTTCGGCTGATGCAAGACCGAAATGCGCGCCTCGGGGAATGCGTCAACCTCAGCCGCAGGTACACCCGCCTCCTCCTGGTGAAGGAGCACTCAACTCCCATGTGGGCCCAGCAGAAGCTTTTGGACACAGGCTGGGGACAGGCAAGAGCCGTGGGGCACCAGGCCAGCCTCATCCAGATGGAGACCCTCTTTGAGCCGGACGAGGAGCGCCCCGAGCCCCCGCGCACTGTGGTCCTGCAGGGAGCGGCCGGGATGGGCAAGTCCATGCTGGCCCACAAGGTGATGCTCGACTGGGCCGACGGGAAGCTCTTCCAAGGCAGGTTTGATTATCTCTTCTACATCAACTGCAGGGAGATGAACCAGAGCACCTCGGAGCAGAGCGCCCGGGACCTCATCTCCAGCTGCTGGCCGGAGCCCAGCGTGCCCCTCCAGGAGCTTGTCCGAGTCCCCGAGCGCCTCCTGTTCATCATTGATGGCTTCGACGAGCTAAAACCCTCTTTCCACCACCCTCAGGGCCCCTGGTGCCTCTGCTGGGAGGAGAAACGGCCCACGGAGCTTCTCCTCGGCAGCCTGCTTGGGAAGAAGCTGCTGCCTGAGCTGTCCATGATCATCACCACCAGGCCCACGGCTCTGGACAAGCTCCAGCGCTTGCTGGAGCATCCCAGGCACGTGGAGATCCTGGGCTTCTCGGAGGCCGAGAGGCGGGAGTACTGCTACAAGTATTTCCACAATGCAGAGCAGGCCGCTCAAGTCTTCAGCTTCATGAGGGACAACGAGCCCCTGTTCACTCTGTGCTTTGTCCCCATGGTGTGCTGGGTCGTGTGCACCTGCCTCAAGCAGCAGCTGGAGGACGGGGGGCTCCTACGACAGACGTCCAGGACCACCACGGCCGTGTACCTGCTCTACCTCCTGAGTCTGATGCAGCCCAAGCCGGGGAGCCCCACGCTGCACCCCCCGGCCAACCAGAGGGCGCTGTGCTCTCTGGCGGCGGACGGCGTCTGGAACCAGAAGATCCTCTTCGAGGAGCAGGACCTCCGGAAGCATGGCCTCGATGGGGCAGATGTCTCCTCCTTCCTCAACATGAACATCTTCCAGAAGGACATCAACTGTGAAAAGTTCTACAGCTTCATCCACCTCAGCTTCCAGGAATTCTTTGCCGCCATGTACTACATCCTGGGCGCCGGGGAGACCGGGTCCAGCCCAGAGCAGAGCGTGACGAGGCTGTTGGCGGAGTACGGGTTTTCGGGAAGGAGCTTCTTGGGGCTCACCGTGCGCTTCCTGTTTGGCCTCCTGAACGAGGAGACGAGGAGCTACCTGGAGAAGAGTCTCTGCTGGGAGGTCTCGCCTCACGTCAAGCTGGAGCTGCTGGCCTGGATCCAAAGCAAAGCTCGGAGCGAGGGCTCCACCCTCCAGCAGGGCTCCCTGGAGCTCTTCAGCTGCCTGTACGAGATCCAGGAGGAGGAGTTTATCCAGCAAGCCCTGAGCCACTTTCGAGTGCTCGTCGTCGGCGACATCACCACCAAGATGGAGCACGTGATTGCCTCCCTGTGCGTGAAAAACTGCAGGAACGCCCTGACCGTGCGCCTGCAGGGGGCTGCCTACAGCCCGGAAGAGCACGATGGCGGGAAATGGACTTCCGGGCCCCAGGCGCTACCCGCACCGTCGTAAGTACCCGGCGGGGCTCGCTCTCCGAGTTCATGATCTCGGCTGGGGATGATTTTTGCCCCCACCCCAGGAGACACTTGGCAATATCCGGAGAAGGGTTGGGTGGTCACCGCTAGAGGAGGTGGGGGGAGGGGAGGTTGCTATGGTATCTGGAGGGAAGAGGCCAGGGATGCTACAAAGATATCCCACCGGGGGCGCCTGGGTGGCTCAGTTGGTTAAACGTCTGACTTTGGCTCAGGTCATGATCTCGCGGTTTGTGGGTTGGAGCCCCATGTAGGGCTCTGTGCTGACAGCTCGGAGCCTGGAGCCTGCTTCACATTCTGTGTCTCCCTCTCTCTCTCTGCCCCTCCCCCGCTCATGCTCTCTGTCTCTGTCTCTCAAAAATAAATAAACATTAAAAAAAAAAAAAAAAAAAGACATCCCACCGTGCCCAGGACGGGCCCCCACAACACAGGATGGTCTGGTCCTCACGTTGTCAACAGTGTCCAGGTTAGTGTCCTGCTCCTAAACAGGACTCTGTTAGGACTAAATTGGGGCCCCTGTCAAGGACAGTGTTTCCAGCCAACAAATGTTATCACGGGCACTTTCCTACAGAGTCCAGACAGCGGTGAACATGCCAGTGGTGCCCCCTGCCAGGACTAACATCCTCATGGGAAGGGAGAGAGCCAAGAGCAGTAAATAAGTCAGCAGGCAAACAAGCAAACAAGAGTTGATCATTAGGGTAGTTTCAGATACAGAGAACTGCTATGAGGAAAATAAAACAGGGCGGGGTGATAGGCGGCGACAGGGAGGGCTGGGCGGTGTGAAGGGGGTGGATGAAGGAAGGAAGATCTCAGGAAGTGACTCTTTGAGCTTTTTGGCTAAGATTTTTTTTTTTTTAATTAAAAAATTTTTTAATTTTTTTTTTTACTTAAAAAATTTTTTAATGTGACTTGTCAGCACAGAGCCTGATGCAGGGCTTGAACCCACGGACCGTGAGATTGTGACCTGAGCCGAAGTCAGATGCTTAACGAAGTGAGCCACCTGGGTGCCCCACTAAGACTTTGTTTTGGTTTGGGTTCCCCAAGGAGTAACCCTTAGACAAAAGGATTTGAATGTAAGTAGAATAAGAGAGGAAAGTCATCCTTTTTCCTTCCTTCCACCCTCTTAGGTGCATAACAGAGGCCTGTAAATTAAACTCACAAAAGACAGATTCACAGAGAAAAACAAAGAGAAGTTCATTAGGTGTCTACTAATTCCGGGGCACCTGGCTAGCTCAGTTGGTAGAACATGTGACTTCTGATCTTGGGGTCATGAGTTCAAGCCCCAGGTTGGGCACACACACAAAAAAAAGGTTTATTAGTTCATCTGCACTTATATGGGGGAGTACCCAGAGATTAGTAACTCAAAGGGCTGGCTAGAACCTGGGCTTTTATAGCATCCTAACACAAGAACAATACATTTTTAGAGATATGGCAAGACAAAGGAAAAGGACAATGAGCTTCTCTGGAGGTTAACTGTGGGAAGGCAAAAATACGGGGGAAACAGATGGGGTAAGGTGTATTTGTACAGGTCCATCTTAGAGCTCTAGGGGAGGAAAATTCTCCTTCTCCCTCTTTGGGTCTCTGGCTGGGCCTGAGAATTAAACTGACATATGACAGATTCACAGGAGGAAAGCAGACACGTTTTAATGAATTTTTACATGTGCTTGAAAGCCTGCATCAGAGCCGGAAGCTCTCATACATTCAGATAAAAAAAACAATCAACTTGCAAAGAATTGACAAGCCATCTGAGGACATGTCAAGCTGAATTTTGAATCAGCTTTATAAATGTCATTACATAGAGAGAGCTACCTTAAAAGATCTCTGGGGGAGCCTGGGTGGCTCAGTCGGTTAAGCATCTAACTTTGGCTCAGGTCTTGATTTTGCGGTTTGTGAGTTCAAGCCCCACTTCAGGCTCTGTGCTGACAGCACTCCAGATCCTCTGTCTCCTTATCTCTCTGCCCCTCCCCTACTCACGCTCTCTGTGTGTCTCAAAATAAGTCAATAAAAACTTCAACAAAAAAAAAATCTGTGAAAGTAGGGGCGCCCAGCTGGCTCAGTCAGTGGAGTGTGTGATTGTTGATCTTGGGGTTGTGAGTTCGAGCCCCACATTGGGCGTAGAGTTTACTTAAAAAAAAAAAAAAGAATTGATAAGACAAAGCACTCTGGGCTGGGGGCAGTCAATAGTGAAGAAGTAATAAGGTTTCTTTATTTAGGCTTCTTGGTCCTGAATTCACTCTCTGGTGATCAGGATCCCTCCCTTCATTCTGGTGGAGGGAGGAGATTCTTCACACGGGAGACTGATCTGCTCTCAGAGAAGAGCCAGATGGTGGTGGGGTAGGGCATCAGGGACCCTTCTCAGACTCCTTCAGCTCGAGGTTTTTCCATCTTCGTGGCCATAAAACTTCCCCAGGAGAGGGGCCCTATGGGAGTCGTCACTTTCACCAGTGGTCGGAATGGGAAGATTTCTTTCTGCATCTCGTTTGCCTCAAAGTCAAAATAATCCTTATGCCAAAGTGGCATATTTGGGGGCGGCATATTCTGGTCCCCTAGAGGACTTTCTTTGGGAAGTGGTCCCAGTAAGTCGAGAAGACAAGGAAGGGAGGCAGCCAACAAAGGGAACCCCATCCAGCTCGTCACCAATGGGACTCAGACATACCTCCCACCCCTCCTCGACGCAGGGGGGCAGGGATCTTGAGCTGTGCATGAATCACGTGTAAGTGGGTGGGGGTCGGCTCACAGGGTCTCCCAGTCGGCTTGACAGACGTCTGCTTCTGACTTAAGCTGTGTGACAATCCAGGAAGGAGAGGTGTCTAGGACCAGGGGATACAGATAATAGGGTCGATGTGCTGACGTCTCCCTCCGACTGGAGGCTTACTTCCAGTGACCGTGCTGCCTGGCTCTTCACAAATCTTCATCCCGTGTGGAATCACAGTTCTGCGAACCAGCTTCCGCACTGACCTAGATGCCATAAATGCACACTAAATGCTTTTCTGTGGGGCCGTGTGCCCAGGACTTTACGTTATTGTGCTCAGGGACGCAAGAAGGTCATGGTGGCCAATAGCCCGGGGTCTGGAGTCACGCGCACGTGGCTTAGAATCCCAGCTCCACTGCTCCCTAGCTGTGCGGCTTTGCGCAAGTCACTTCTGCTTGTCAAGCCTCAGTCTTTCTATGTGGGAAATGGGATTTCAATGCCTGCCTTTTTGGGTTCGTGTAAAGGCTCAACAGTGGGTTGGTTGTACAGGGTCAGAAATCAACAGCTGCTGATGTCACTTTTACACCGTGATGTTTTCGTAACAGTGTGGACACTCTGTGTGCAATGATTTGTTAAACCCACCGGTACATATAACTCTGTCATAGTTAAGGCCTCTAGGGTTTTGGGGGGTCACACAATTTTACATATTTATTTATATTATATATTTACATTATATATGTATTTATATATATTTACATAAAATATATAAATATATATATAATTGCATATATGAGTATAACCTTATATGTAATAATTATAAATATGTTATAAACATACGTTGTTTTTTTTTTTTTTTTTAACATTTATTTATTTTTGAGAGAGAGAGAGAGAGAGACAGGGCATGAACGAGGGAGGGTCAGAGAGAGGGAGACCCAGAATCCGAAGCTGGCTTCAGGCTCTGAGCCATCAGCACAGAGCCCGATGCAGGGCTCGAAGTCACGAGCTGTGAGATCGTGACCTGAGCCGAAGTCGGACGCTTAACCGACTGGGCCACCCAGGCGCCCCTAAACATAGGTTTTAAGACAGACTATACAACCAGAAGTAAATCAGGAGACCTTATTGGCTGCATGTTTTACCTTGTACCATGTGAGTCAGGCCATTCTTTTTTTTTTTTTTTTTATGTTTTTGTTTATTTTTGAGAGAGAGAGAGTGTGAGTGGGGAAGGGACAGAGGATCCAAAGCAGGCTCTGGGCTGACAGCAGAGAGCCCAATGCGGGGCTTGAACTCATGAACCATGAGATCATGACCTGAGCCAAAGTTGGCCACTCAACCGACTGAACCACCCAGGGGCCCCTATAGTGGAATATTAAAAAAAAAAATTTTTAATGTTTATTTATTTTTGAGAGAGAGAAGGACAAAGCATGACGGGGGAGGGGCAGAGAGAGAGGGAGACCCAGAACCTGAAACAGGCTCCAGGCTCTGAGCTGTCAGCACAGACCCCAACGTGGGGCTCCAACTCGCAGACTGTGAGATCATGACCTGAGCTGAAGACACGTAGCCTGCTGAGCCACCCAGGTGCCCCTAGAGCGGAATATTTTAAATGCAAATGTAGGGGGCGCCTGGCTGACTCAGTCGAAGGGGGCGAGACTAATGATCTCAGGGTTGGAAGTTCAAAAGCCACGTTGGGCGCAGAGCGTACCTTTATTTTTTTTTATTATTTTTTTATTTTTTTAATAAATACGTGGGCCTAAAAACCCACATTCTTTTAATTTTTTTTTTTTAACATTTATTTATTTTTGAGACAGAGACACAGCATGAATGGGGGAGGGGCAGAGAGAGAGAGGGAGACACAGAACTGGAAGCAGGCTCCAGGCTCTAAGCCATCAGCCAGAGCCCAACGTGGGGCTCGAACTCACAGACCGCGAGATCATGACCTGAGCTGAAGTCGGACGCTCAACCGACTGAGCCACCCAGGCGCCCCGCAGAGCGTACCTTTAAAAAGTAAAACATAAAGAGGGGTGCCTGGGTGGGTCAGTCAGTTAAGCGTCTGACTTTGGCTCAGGTCATGATCTCACGGTTCATGAGTTTGAGCCCCATGTGGGGCTCTGTCCTGACAACTCAGAGCCTGGAGCCTGCTTTGGATTCTGTGTCTCTGTCTCTCTCTGCCCCTTTCTCGCTTGCTCTCTTTCTCTCTCTCTCAAAAATAAACACTAAAGGGGCACCTGGGTGGCTCAGTCAGTTGAGCGTCCAACTTCGGCTCAGGTCACATCTCATGGCTCATTGAGTTCAAGCCCCTCGTCGGGCTCTGTGCTGACAGTTCAGAGCCTGGAGCCTGCTTCAGATTCTGTCTCCCTCTCTCTCTTTCTGTCCTTCCCCCACTTGCCCTCTGTCTCTTTCTCTCAAATATAAATAAACATTTAAAAATAAATAAATAAACACTAAATTTTTTTTTTTAACGTTTATTTTTGAGACAGAGAGAGACAGAGCATGAACGGGGGAGGGTCAGAGAGAGAGGGAGACACAGAATCTGAAACAGGCTCCAGGCTCTGAGCTGTCAGCACAGAGCCGGACACGGGTCTCGAACTCACGGACCGCGAGATCATGACCTGAGCCGAAGTCGGCCGCTTAACCGACTGAGCCACCCAGGTGCCCCTAAAAAAAATTTTTTTTAATGTAAAACAGAAAGATGACACTTTGTAAATTGTGAAAGGGACACACAAGTGTGGCATAATCGTTGCACGGAGTCTGGCCCAGCTCCACTCTGTCCTGTCTTTCCTTCACGCAGACCCGAGACGAACGTGTTGCCAGATGCCTACAGCAAGCAGCTCGCTGCGGCTCTGAGCACGAATCCACATCTGCAGGAGCTGCTCTTGGACCGCAACGCCCTGGGCAGCCGGGGCGTGAGGCTGCTGTGTGAAGGGCTCAGACACCCCAGCTGCAAACTTCAGAACCTGAGGTGAGTCCAGGCGGGTCTGCGGGCTTCTGATGGACCCCCACACACACCCCGTCTTCACGGGGCTCAGTCAGAAAGAGTATATGGTGGTGTTTGCTTCCGCTGCCCTAGCAAAGTCCCACAGCCTAGGGGACTTAGACAACACGGATCTGGAGGACAGAAGTCCCAGGCCCAGGTGTGGGCACGGTCGGTCTCCTCCGAGGCCTCGCTCCTTGGCTTGCACATGGCTGTCTTCTCCCCGTGTCCTCACATGTGCGAGTCTGTGTCCAGTTTCCTTTTTTTTTTCCCCCCTTAAGTTTATTTATTTATTTTGAAAGAGGAGAGATCATGAATGGGGGGAGAGGGAGAGAGAGAGAGAGAGAGAGAGAGAGAGAGAGAGAGAGAGAATGAGAATCCCAAGCAGGCTCCATGCCGTCAGCACAGAGCCTAATGTGGGGCTTGAACTCATGAACTGTGAGATCATGACCTGAGCCAAAATCAAGAGTTGGTTGCTTCACTGACTGAGCCACGCAGGTGCCCCCAGATTCCTCTTTTTATAGGGACACCAGTCACAGGGGGCTAGGACGCACTCTAGTGACCTCATTTTTTTTAAGTTTATTTATTGGGGCTCCTGGGTGGCTCAGTCAGTGAAGCAGCCAACTTCAGCTCAGGTTATGATCTCGCTGTTTGTGGGTTCGAGCCCCGCATTGGGCTCTGTGCTGGCAGCTCAGAGCCTGGAGCCTGCTTCAGATTCTGTGTCTCCCTCTCTCTCTGCCCCTCCCCCGTTCATGCTCTGTCTCTCTCTCTCTCTCAAAAATAAATAAATGTTAAAAAAAATAAAATAAAAAAATAAAAAATAAAGGAAGGGGGAAATAGGTCTAGACCAAAAGAAGGAGGGAGAGAAAGGACGAGGGGCAGAACCCACCCTCTGACCAGAGGAAGTGACCTGGTTCTTGTCCCCTCCCTCGTGCCCAGGCTCAAGAGATGCTGTGTGGCTCCCTCTGCCTGCCGGGACCTCGCGGCCGCCCTGATGGCCAATCAGAATCTAAGAAGGATGGACCTGAGCGGCAATGGGCTCGGGCTGCCGGGTGTGAAGCTGCTGTGTCAGGGGCTCCGGCATCCCAGATGCAGGCTGCAGGCGATTCAGTGAGTCTGCACCCCGGACCGGTCCTTGGTCTGTGCCGTAGGGCTGCCCGGAGACCGTAGACTCCTGCCCCGGACCCTTCGAGCTTCAGGGAACCCCTCCCTGGCCTCCTTGGACCCCAGGCATCTCACGTCCACTGTGGGGAGTGCCCAGGCCACTCACCCTCGCAGACCCCACACCTTACTGGTCAGCGACACCCCGAGGGGTCTGCACGCCGAGCTCCTGTGAGCTCGTGACGTTTAGCCGCGCCGTCCCTTCTCACCGCAAGGCCACGGTTGTGGACAAGCCACCTAGCGTCCCCTGGGGGTCTGCCCCACTCCCACAGAGGACACTGCTTCTGATGTTTCTGGTCACCAATGTGTGGGATTTCCCACAGCAAGCAACCCTGCAACACCAGTGGGGTGTCCTATAAATCACTCTGCCTGGAGGTGCTGTCAGGCCCCACAGGTGAGGACTCCCCCGCCACCGCCCGAGACTGCCCCCCCAGCCCCACCCCACCACGTCCTCACCCCAGCCTCAGATGCCAGTTACAAATCCAAGTTGTCACCTGGCTTCTATCCAACCCCCTGCCCCAGGTTTGATTAATTTCCCAGAGTGGCTCATAGAACTCCGGAGAAACACTTAGGTTTCTCAGTTTATTAGGTTGATGATAACTAATGATCCTGTATGATACAGGATACAGTTGAAAGCCAGGGGGAGAGGTGCATGGGAGGAGGTCTGGGAGGGTCCCGAGAGCAGGAGTTTCTGTCCTCACGGGGCTGGGTGCACCGCCCTCCCGGGGAGGATGGGGTGGACGTGTTCACCAGCCTGGCATCTCCCAACCATGTGCTATCGTTTGTTTTTGCTTGTTTGTTTTTTGCGAGACAGACAGAGAGAGAGAGCACAAGTGAGTGAGGGGCAGGGAGAGCGAGAGAGAGGGAGAAGTGGGGCTCATCCGAAGCGGGACTCGAACCCACGAACTGTGAGATCATGACCTGAGCTGAAGTCTGTTTGCTTCACCAACTAAGCCACCCAGGTGCCCCGCTCTTGGGGTTTTAGGGAGCCTTCCTCCTGTGGTGAATGGATCATTACTCCATTTCCAGCCCCTCCCTTCTGGAGGAAGGGGGGGGCAGGGCTGAACGTTCTAAGCTTCTCATCAGGCCTTGGCCTCTCTGGTGCCCAGGCCCATCTGGGAGCCCACCCATCCCAAGACACAATCCTGGTGTTCTTACCACTTAGGAATTACAGGGATTCAGGAGCTCTGTGCTGGGAACAGGGGCAGAGATCAGTATATATATTTTCTATGATCTCTTACCACGTCCCGTCTTATTCCTCCGAGGGAACTCCTACTTAGCCTTTGAGAACCATCCCAACCCCCCAGAGAGTCTCCCCTAACTGTGCACAGGTTGCCAAACCTGGGTTAGGTTTTGTTTTATTTTATTTTATTTTATTTTATTTTATTTTATTTTATTTATTTTATTTTGTTTTATTGTATTTTATTGTATTGTAGTGTATTGTATTTTATTGTATTTTATTTTATTGTATTGTATTTTTAATGTTTATTTATTTATGTTGAGAGAGAGAGAGGAGAAAGAGAGAGAGGCAGAGAGAATCCCAAGCAGGCTCCACACTATCAGCACAGAGCCTGACTTGAGGCTCGAACTCACGAACCCTTGAGATCATGACCTGAGCTGAAACCAAGAGTCGGACGCTTAACCCACTGAGCCACCCGGGCGCCCCACCATGATGGTTTTAATAGACAGTAGCTCACCGTCCCAGCACCTGTTGTGTGTCAGGCGTGGTTCTACGTCCTGTCCCCTTAGCAAATTTTGTGCTCCTCGCAAGAAACTTAGGAAGCAGGTGCGACCATCATCCTTATGTTACAGGCAGTGAACCTAAGGCAGCACGTGAAACAGGAAACAGACTTGCAGACGCTTTGCTTGAGGGTGCAGAGCTAGTGAGTGGCAGAGATAGACGCACCCAGACCTTGAGCTCTGGAGATCCTGCCGTGAGCTGTGGCTCACTCCTGCCTCAATGGCACTGCCTTCCCTGGAGTACAATTGCTTAGCCCTTTGCCTCATTAGACAGGATGCTCCTGCTGGAGACGATGGCCTCTTGTTCATCTCTGAGCCGTAGTGACACGTGTAGGTTCGTGTTGGGTGACTGGACGGGCCAGGGGAGGAGCCAGGAAAGCAACATGGCAGCCTCTTCAACGTCTCTTCCCTCCCGAGGTTGAGGAAGTGTGAGCTGGAGGCCGGCGCTTGCCAGGAGATCGCCTCGGTGCTCAGCACCAATCAGCATCTAGTGGAGTTGGACCTGGCGGGGAATTCGCTGCAGGATTTGGGTCTGAGGCTGTTGTGCCAAGGCTTGGGGCATCCAGTGTGTGGACTGCGGATCCTGTGGTGAGTTCTTCACGGGGCCAAAAAAAGAAAAGGTTAGATGGTAAATTTGATGTCACTTATACATACATATATATATATATTTTTTTTTTTTTTTGACAGAGAGCACAGAGAGACAGAGAGCATGAATGAGCGGGGGAAGGGCAGAGAAAGAGGGAGACACAGAATCCGAAGCAGGCTCCAGGCTCCAAGCTGTCAGCACAGAGCCCGATGCGGGGCTCGAACTCATGAACCGTGGGATCATGACCTGAGCCGAAGTCGGACGCTTAACCGACTGAGCCACCCAGGCGCCCCCGTGTCACATATATTTTACCACAATAAATCATAAATAAATAAGCATCAAGGCAATACTAACATCAGTGTTAACTGCCACAGAGCTCCCTACAATAAAGGCATCCACCAAAATTCCTGTGGTTGTCGGGACAGACACCTCATCTCAGTGTGGCTGGAGACGAGAGTGGGTTTGTTGGTTTCTGTCACCGAGAAGTCCGGAGGGAAAGACTGGTTTCAGGCACAGCTGGGTCCGGGGTCTCACGTGGTAAATTCAGGACTCGGTCTCTGTCTTCTTTTTCTATATATAGGAAGACGCTGTGCTATATGTCAATGGAGGACACCTTTGAGGAGTGGGTTTTGGGGCAATAGTGTTTTCCTGCTCTGTACTTCTGTCAGTTGAGGTGCATCCCAAACACATTGCTGCTAATTTATGGCGAAGCATCAAAGACAGGTTGAGGAATCACACACGATGAGCACAGAAATGCTGTTCTGTATTTGCTGGATTACTTTAGCCAAGAAAATGCATCACACTAAAAAAAGAAAATAAAATACACGTATCATAAAATTTACCATCTTATCATTTTTTAGGTAATTTCAGGGCGCCCGGATGGCTCAGTCGCTTGAACGTCCGTCCGACTCTTGATTTCAGCTCAGGTCACGATCTCACGGTCCGTGGGTTCGAGCCCCACGTCGGGCTCTGCGCTGACACCGCAGAGCCTGCTTGATTCTCTCTCCCCCTCTCACCGCCCCTCCCCCTCTCAAAATAAATAAATAAAAAGTAATCTCTACACTCAACGTGAGGCTCAAACTCACGACCCAGAGATCAAGAGCCGTGTGCTCTACCGGCTGAGCCAGCCAGGCATGCCTTCTATTTTGCCATTCTGAAGCATACAGCTTCACGGTCTTAAGCTATTAAGACTATTCACTATTCACTTTTCACTATTCACTATTCACTATTCACTTAAAGACTATTAAGCTATTCACACTGTTGTGCAAAGCATCACCACCATCCATCGCCTGAACTTTTTCATCTTGCAAAACTGAGAGACTGTCTGTTAAACACCGCCTCCCCATCTGCCTGCCCCGGCCCCTGATAACCTCCATTCTACTCTCTGTCTTTACGGTATTTGACCACTGTAGGTACCTGATGTAACTAGAATCACGAAATATTTGTGTCCTGTGTGTGTGTGTGTGTGTGTGTGTGTGTGACTGGCTTCTTTTACTTAGTATCTTTTCAACTTTCGTTCACATCGCTACGTTACAAGTTCCTTCCTTCTTAAGGCGGAATAACATCACATTACGTGGATATACCACAGTTGAATCCATTCAGTTCATCCCTTGGTGGACACTTGGAGTGCTTCTGCCTTTTGGCTACTTTGAAAAATGCTGTAAACATTGAGCCACAAATATTATTTGGAGCACTTACTTTCAATTCTTTGGGCTATGTAACCAGAAGCGGAATGGATGGAGCATAGGGTTGTGTTTAATTTTTTGTGGAGCTGCCATATTGCTTTCCACACTCACTTCACCATTATTCCTTCCTACCAACAGTGCATAAAGTTAATTCCTTCACACCCTTGCCAACATTCGTGGTGTTCAGGGGCCTTTTGAAATTCGTAAAAAACGTTATTATTTTTTACGATAGCTATCCTAATGGATGTGATGTGGTACGTCCTGGTGGTTTTGATTTGCATTTTCCTAATGATTAGCGATGCTGAGCATCTTTTCCTGTGATGTTGGACCGTTTGTTTATTTTCTGCAAAGAAATGTCTACTCACACTTTTGCCCGTTTTTAAACAATGAGTTGTTCCTTTGAAAATGCATTACTTTTGGGGCGCCTGGGTGGCTCAGTTGGCTAAGCGTCCGACTTCGGCTCAGGTCATGATCTCACGGTTCGTGGGTTCGAGCCCCACATCTGGCTCTGTGCAGACACGCTCGGTGTCGGGAGCCTGCTTCGGATTCTGTGTCTTTCTCTCTCTCTGCCCTCCCCTGCTCACGCTCTGTCTCTCTCGAAAATAAAATGAAATAAAACATTAAAAAAATATGTTAAAAAAAGAAAATGCATTACTTTTAAGATTGGGGGTAGGGGAGATAAAATTAACGTTGTATAGAAAACACTCATAATACATGTTGGATTGGATTTCCTACAGGTTGAAGATTTGCGACCTTACTGCTGCTGCCTGTGAGGACCTTACGTCCATCCTCAGTGTTAAGTGCAGCCTGAGGGAGCTGGACCTAAGCCTGAATGACCTGGGGGACCCCGGGGTGCTGCTGCTGTGTGAGGGCCTCAGGCATCCCCAGTGTAGACTCCAGACCCTCCGGTGAGTCCTGTGTTCCTCACCATCATCTGAGTCTGCTCTTCTATCTGGGCTCACTGGGGTCACTCCCTCTTCTCCTAACCTCTAGCTACATCTGCCTCAAAGATTTTTCTGCCACAGGGCCTTTGCACAAACAGTTCTTTCTTCCTGGGATGCCCTCCTACTTTGCTATTCCTCCTGTTTCCTGGATAACATCTGTTTTATCTGTTAGGACTCCAAACAAATGCTTCATCCCCATGGATTCCTTCCTTAACCCCTAAATAAGGCCTGGGTTCTCAGTTTGGGGATTTAATTTGAGCTTACGCTCCTCAGCACCACGTATTTTTAAACAATTTTTAAAGTTCATTTATTTTGAGACTGACAGAGAGAGGCAGAGAGAGAATCTCAAGCAGGCTCTGTTGTCAGTACAGAGCCCGACGCAGGGCTTGATCTCATGAACCATGAGATCATGACCTGAGCCAAAATCAAGAGTCAGTGTTTAAATTTTAACTCTAGTAAAGTTAATATATTTTTATTTTTCTAAAGCTTTTATTTATTTTTGAGACAGAGACCAGGCACTAGTTGGGGAGGGGCAGAGAGAGAGGGATACACAGAATCCAAAGCAGGTTCCAGGCTCCAAGCTGTCAGCACAGAACCTGACTCAGGGCTCAAACAGGTGAACCATGAGATCATGACCTGAGCCAAAGTCAGATGCCCATCCGACTGATCCATCCAGGCGCCCCTAGTTAATATATTTTTACAAGAAGGAATGGATGACTAAACCGAGGAACAAAAAGAAAATGCAGAAGGCTGTCAATTTCCAAAAAAAAGTCATTTTTCTCTATAGTCCCAAAGGAGACTCTGTCTGTCCTACAAAAGTCTCATCTATTATCTGATGTCATTCACGCTAGAAGTTTTGTTTTGTTTTTTTCTTTCAAGACATTGTGCACAGCCGGGCTTCTATTCCTTTTGTTACATTTGGACAAATGCCCCATTTCTTCATTCTTTTCTCTACTGCATCCAGTCCACACTATCCCCATGGAAGCACACACACCTCTGTGTGTGTTTTAAATATATATATATAATTTTTAAATGTTTATTTTTGAGAGAGAATGCACAGGGTGGGGGGGGGGGAGAGAGAAGGGGGACAGAGGATCCTGAGTGGGCTCTGTGCTGACAGGCCCATGTGGGGCTTGAACTCACAAACTTTGAGATCATGACCTGAGCCAAAGTCAGATGTTTAACCAACTGAGCCACCCAGGCGCCCCCCACAGGCCCCTGTTTTAATTTTGTCTCCTTCCTTCGCTCCCCAAAGATCGTCTGTAAGCACTCCTGTCTTTATGTAAATGATACAACTCACCAACCTCTCCCCCTCCCCCACTCATCTTTATAACTGAGGATGTGCTTGGTGCAGACATATCTAAGGCGTCCCTTTGAGCTCACCTGCGTTCAGTTATTTGCACGCACCAGATACTATGGAGCCGTGCTCCCGTCCCCAGCTCTGCTGTGATGTTCATTCTTGTGTGTCCTTTCCTGAATGCCCCCCCCCGCCAGCCCCCACCCCCAACCTGGAGTCAAGTCACACACTCAGACTGAATTTGACATCTCCACCTGATCTGAATAGCTCTCTAGAAAGATGAGGTTTACACTTCCGACCGCTATTTAGGAAAAGCTACTTTGCTGGTATCTTGATGGTTATTCAACTTTCTATCTTTAACACCCTGGTGGGTGTAAAATGTTCTTAAACGGCATTTCAGTGTTGAGTATCTCTTCGTGTGCTTATCGGCTTTTTTGGTTTCCCCGTTCTGTGAATTTCCTAATTGCATAATTTATTTGTGTCTTTGGTATGTGTTCTATATTTGCCTTGCTCTGCGAATGTTCCCCGCTTTAGATATTAATCTTCCGTTGAGTGTGTATCTTGGAAACGTCTGCTCGGTAGGCCCTCAACCTGTCAAATTGTCTGTGGATGCTTTCCTCAGGCACAAATCTTTATGTTTTGAGGTCAGATCCGTATGCATTTCTATGATTTATATCCTTGTGAGGTGTGCAAGAATTCCTTTGCCATGTGCCTGGCTGGCTCAGAAGAACGTACTTACAGTTCTGGATCTTGGGGTGAGTTCAAGCCCCACGGTGGGTGTAGACACTACTAAAAAAATAAACTTAAAACAAAAAAGAAAGAAAATAAAATCTTTTGCCAGTACAATGTCAAGGGTGTTCTCAGTTTCTTCTTTGTGTTTACCTGTGTGGTTAGGTGGAGTTCAGTTTTTTTCTTTAATTTTTGCAATGCCATTTAATAAAGTAAGGAAATCCTGTCCTTAGCATTTTCTTTTTCTTTTTATGTTTACTTATTTATTTTTGAGAGAGAGAGAGACTGAGCAGGGGAGGGGCAAGGGTGGGGTGGGAGACGGAATCCCAAGCAGGCTCTGCACTGTCAGCACAGAGCCTCATGTGGGGCTTGAACCCACAAACCATGAGATCATGACCTGAGCCTAAACCAAGAGTCGGACGCTTAAACGACTGAGCCACCCTGGCGCCCCTTTTGTCTTTTCTTCTTGCATATTTTCAGCTACTCATACACATTTATTCTGCCATTATATTTTAGAATGCATAAAAAGGTTGGGGCGCCTGGGTTGCTCAGTCAGTTAAGCGGCCGACTTCGGCTCAGGTCACGATCTCGCGGTCCGTGAGTTCAAGCCCCGCGTCGGGCTCTGTGCTGACAACTCAGAGCCTGGAGCCTGTTTCAGATTCTGTGTCTCCCTCTCTCTCTGACCCTCCCCCGTTCATGCTCTGTCTCTCCCTGTCTCAAAAATAAATAAACGTTAAAAAAAAAAACTTAAAAAAAAAAAAAAGGTTTTTTTTTTTTTTTTTTTTTTAGTTTATTTATTTTTTACTCCTGTCTTTTCCCAATGTGGGGCTCAAACTCCCCACCCCGAGATCAAGAGTCGCACGCTCTTCTGACTGAGCTGGCCAGGTGTCCCTATAAAAAAATGTTCTAGAAGGCATTTCTCCACTTACCCCAATGTGGCTCTTATTGGCTGAGGCTGGGTTCTTTCCCTTGTCCAGACACAGCAGGTCAACCAGATGTTTATATGTTTATAGATCTACATGTCGCCTGAGGGAAACACGGACACCCTCAAAGGAAAGGAGAGTTCAGGTTTTCGCCCTATGGGAGCCATATCTAAGGACAGGCAGGAATGTCTGAAAATCTGGAAAAAAAAAATACTATACAGTGAAATAGCACTTTTTAAAAATGTTGATTTACTTTTGAGAGAGAGAATGCATGCATGCATGAGAGGGGAGGGGCACAGAGAGAGGGAGGGAGAGAGAGAGAGAGCACAAGTGAGGGAGGGGCAGAGAGAGGAGACACAGAATCTGAAGCAGGTTCCAGGTTCTGAGCTGTCAGCACAGAGCCCGACGCGGAGCTTGAACTCACAAACCTTGAGATCATGACCTGAGCTGAAGTTGGACCCTTAACTGACTGAGCCATGCAGGTGCCTCTGAAATAGCATTTTTGACTCTCTTAAGTCCCCCCAAATAGTCTTTCGATTGCAACAGTATGCAAGGACAGTGGCTAAGTGAACCCCAGCTCCGTGACCTTGAGCACGTGTCCTAACAACAGATGGTAATAGCATTCTCCTCCCAGTGGCTATCATGAGAAACAGACGAAGTTGTGCTTAAATTACTTGCTGTTGGGGCACCTGGCTGGCTCAGTCAGAAGAGCATGTGACTTTTGATCTCAGGGTCGTGAGTTTGAGCATCACGTTGGGTGTAAGAAAATGTATATTTTAATTTACTTAAACTAAATAAAATTAAAAAAAAGAAAGACCCTTATAAACCACTTACTGCTATGGGCTCATCTATATAAAAAAATTCCCATGTTGGGGCACCTGGGGGGCTCAGTGGGTTGAGCGTCCGACTTTGACTCAGGTCATGATGTCATGTTTCGTGGGTTCGAGCCCTGCGTGGGGCTCAGAGCCTGCTTCAGATTCTGTGTCTCCCTCTCTCTCTGCCCCTCCCTTGCTTGTGCTCTGTTTGTGTCTCTCTCTCAAAAAACAAAACATTAAAAAAAATTAAAAATCAATTAAAAAAGAAAAAGAAAGAAACTGGGTAAGGATATAGCTCCACACCCCCCCGCCCCATTCCAGGGTCTTTGCAGATAAAATTAGTTCAGATGAGTGCCAGAGCAGGGAGGGCCCCTAATGAGGTGTCCTCATGAAGAAGGGAAATTTGGACACAGACACCTGTGGAGGAAGACGCAGTGTGAACATGGAGGCAGAGATGGGGTGATGTTGGCGCAGGACAGGTGTACCCCAAAGATGGCTGGTGAACACCAGAAGCCTGGGGAGAGGCTGGACCAGGTTCTCGGCTGCCAGGGGCGGGTGGGGCGGGGCCAGGCTTCCCTCTAGAGCCGTGAGACAGTCAGTGTCTATCTTGTGAGCCTCCGGTGTGGAAACTTGTTACAGCAGCTGGAGGAACCTGATACACGAGCACTCATCGGATGGATACCCAACCCATACTGAGTATCATCCTTCCTCTGGACCATCTCCCTGTGTTCCTTCCTTCCTCTTTCCCTCTTTCTTTGTTATTTCTCTCTGCCTCCCGTCTTCCCACCCACCTGCCCCTTGCTTCTCCCTTTTTCTGCCTCGGGTGGTGGTTGGTCGGGGGTGGGGGGGGGGGGGATGGTGTCTGATCACCTCTCTGCATGGGCACCTGGACAGAAAGAAACCCTCCCCAGGGACGCCTTTGGGGTTATTCAGCTCGCCTCTGTGCGTCCTGTCTTCCAGGTTGGGCATTTGCAGGCTGGGCTCGGCCGCCTGTGAGGGTCTCGGTGCTGTGCTCCAGGTCAACCCCCACCTACGGGAGCTGGATCTGAGTTTCAATGACCTGGGCGACAGGGGCATGTGGCCGCTGTGCGAGGGGCTGGGACACCCCACTTGCAGACTCCAGAAACTGTGGTGAGCCCTGGGCATCGGGACTGGTGGCCTGGCGGGGGCGGTCTCCGGCTGGGGGCGCATCTCTGCCCTGTGCTTCTATTGAAGGGACATCCCTCCCCCGCTCTGGAAGAGGGCCAGCGGGAGCCCCGAGGTGGAGAGAAAACCCGCAGAGAGCTCAGGCGGTAATTTATTCTCTGCAGGAGGCAAACATAAAATGCCTCACTTTACCTTCCATCATTGCCTGTAAACATTTTCTGTAAACTTTCCTCTTCTCCGCTGACATTTACTTGGGCAGATTCTTGGCTTCTCAGTGACCTTTATATAATAAAAAGTCAATCTGTTCCAGTGTGAATTTCAGTCAAATGTGAGTTATCACTCCTCCTCCTTCTTTGTCCCCAAAACCCGCCTGGCTCCCACCCCGAGGGACTGTTTCTATTGTCATTTCTGAGGCTCTGGCTTATGTGCTGGTCTGGGTAGGTGGGCATCAGGATGGGGGCGGGGGGATGGGGCTCAGGGACAGCACTTTCCCCACCCCCCATCTGGCAGGCACCTCTCCCGGGGATCATATGCGCGTTCTTACAGGGACCCTCCACACCCACCCCGGGGAGGCGCCTGCCCAGGGGGACCTCCTTGCACACCCCCCCGTCTACAGGTTGCACCCTCATCTTCCTCTCCTGACCCCCCTGCACCTGTGACGTGGGTGGTTCTTCGTCAGCAAGCTGGTTTTTTCTCTTCCTCTGCGAGTCCCGAGCTGTTGTCTTGTGCCTCGTTTTGGGAGCTGGCATCTCTCGCCTCACAGCCTCAGCCAAACTAAGATTAAAATATTTCCACTTAACATCCCTGCTGTGATACTACTTCTTTCAGAAGTTGCTGTGAGGAACAAATGAAGTAAACGCAAAGCCCTTAGCAAGGTGCTCGGCACACAGTTGTTCCTCAGTAGGTGCTACCTATTCTTGTTGTTACCGGAAAGGCAGAGAATGCAGGAAAGAAACACAGTGGGAGGCAGATTGGAAATTAGAGAGAATCAGATGGCATATTGTTTGGGCAGGTGGCAGCCCAATTCATACTGGCTCCTAAAAGAGAGAGATTGACTGACTTATGTAACTGAAAATTGGCTTCAGGTATGGCTTGATCTAGGCATTTGGATTCGTGATCTCCATTATCTTCCTCACTCGTTGCTGTATTGGCTCCTTTATCAAATAAGCTTTGCCTTGATCCTGCTTGTTGACAAAACACAACTTCTTACCAGGTCTAAGTTCTGAAAGAAAAAGCTCGGGAAATCAAGTATGGGTCTGATGCACTGGTTTGGGGTGGGTCCTGTGTCCAACTGAAACCATTCATGGTGACTTGGAGACATGGGAACCAATCGACTTAGGCCTGGATCCTGAGCTCAAGGACAGCATGAACCCAAGATGGACTGAGACCGGGGTTTCACTGACAGACGGGGATCGAATTACCATAAAGGGGAATGGATAGGACTGCACAATCAGTGGGTTAACCTATGGAGATGAAGTTGTGAATTGAGAAGCATCCTTAAATGCTTCCCTTAAATGTTTTCCAGCACATTGGCCTTAACCTGGACTGGCTGGGCACCACTCTGCTTTCTCTGAAACCGGTCTCCTAAAACCATCACCCTGAATCCCCTTGAAGACACTGCCCCAAAGTAGCTCCTTATATTGCTTCAACCACTGTCTTCCACAGGCTGGATAGCTGTGGCCTCACAGCCAAAGCTTGTGAGCATCTTGCTTCCGCCCTGGGCGTCAGCCAGACCCTGACGGAGCTTTATCTGACCAACAACGCCCTGGGGGATACGGGGGTCAGGCTGCTGTGCAAAGGGCTGAGTCATCCTGGCTGCAAACTTCGAGTGCTCTGGTGAGAGACGGGTTTCTGGTTCTGAAGGAGGCGGGACCTGGGGCTTGGAGTTGGGAGTGAGGGTCAACAATCGAGATGCCCATCGGAGATGGGCAAGTAGGCCAGAAGATTCGGAAACGTCTCCTTCATGCACTAACGTATGCAAGCAGTGTGGGATGGGGAGGCCTTCCGGCCTCTTCGCTCCTCAATATCCCCATCTATAAAAGGGGGGAAACCTGGCTGCTTCTTCTTAAAGATGGCCACCAATTAAACCAGTCAAGAGGTTAGAGACTTGGGACAGTGTGGTGGCTCAGAGGCCAGCCTACCTCCCCATGGGACTCGGTTTGCAACCAAGGACCGGATGATGGGATTATGTTAACAAGGCAGGACGTGTGAGAGATTTGAGGTTACCTTGGAACACCGCCGCAGCCTGGGCCTGGGATAACCTTTCCCGCTGTGTGTCCTCAGGTTATTTGGGATGGACCTGAACAAAATGACGCACAGAAGGCTGGATGTGCTTCGGGGAACAAGACCTCACCTGGACATTGGCTGCTGAATGGCTCTAGCTCTCCTCTTGAAGGCAGGGCAGAGGAAGAGCATCCCAGGACCCAGCTGGTCAACGGTGAGGAGCAGGCTCTCCTGTGCACTCCCATTGCAGGATGGATCCTTTCTGCTTGGGGACTGGGTCAAGGCATCGTGCAGCCTGGAGCGTGGAGCTTTAGTCTGGGGGATGCTACGGTCATGGACAGGACCTGAGGATTCTTGAGCAGGGGCTCTAAGCCGAGGGCAATTTTTGCACCCCTCCCTGGGACACTTGGCAGTGTCAGGATTCTCCAAATGCTAACCATCGTGTAACACACAACACAGCCCCCTACAGCCAGGCCTGCAGCTGAAATGGCATCTGTGGCAAAGTTGAGGACTAGCAGTGCTATGAGGGTGCTAGACAGTCTCGAAGGGCGGGGCCGGGTGCCAGAGAATACTGGTCAGGCCAGCAGCCCCGCCACCCACTCCCTTGCAGTCCTGCTTTGCACACGGTCCTGCCCGCTGGCTGGATACCTCACCGGGATTAGCCCACCGGAGGCTGGCCTGTGACCTGTCCCATGCTTCGGAGGACTCGGGCGAAACCAGACTTTCCCTGTTGGGGACTGGAGATAGGGAGACTCAGTCCAAGCCAGTGATTGATCCCAGGAACGCCCAAGGACACCATGAGTGTGCTGAAATGAAGCCATTCGTCTAAGACTGGAATTTAGTAGGAAGCACCTGGAGCTTATGGAGGAAAGTGACCCTGGAGCCCGTGAAAGCCTGGAAAAAGGAAGCTAACTCAGACTCTGCAGACATTCCTGTGGACATCAGGGTCTCATTAACACTTGACTCTTGAAACCAAGGCCTTTCCTTCCTGAGAGCCCTTGATTTGTCTGTCGTCCAGCCCCTTACAACCCCATAAACCATGCCCCAGACCCTTTGCCGAAGCTGAACAAGGAGAAACCTGGCCCACTCACCACCCAGGTCCTTAGGTGGCCTCCAGGAAGATCTATGCACACGTCTGGGGAGTAGGAATATGTAACATGCCTTGGAAGAGGAATGGTGCGAGGGGATCCTGGTCTGACAAGGTCTAGAATGCTGGGGCAAGACTGCTCCTTGATGTGAGCCAATTTCAGGCACAGCCCTCTAGGAGGCAAGTGTTGAAATGGAAGCCGCCCTGACATCAAGATCTTAGGAGCAACCAAGCTAGTGTTGGTTTGGTACCATTAACCCACTCACTGAAGAGCCCGCAATTAGGCTTGTATCTCTAAGATACACCCCCTTTCCTTGTGATTCTTTCCCAATGTGCAATCAATTTTGGCTTTGCCTGTAGCCAATCTGAATGGAGGACACATCACCCATGTCCCTATACTATGGTGGGGAAGTCCAGGACTTTTCAGGGCTCAATTGGTGGTTTCTAATGTTCTACAAAACCTGTTTTAAGGTCAAAGATTTCCTTTACTGAAGGTGGGGGGGAAGCAGTGGGGGGAGCAGAGATGATCTAGCCCTTCCCTCCCACATTGCTGAAAAGCCAAGGGCCCATTTTTAAACAAAGCCACAAACCCACACAAAATCATGGTTATTTTATTGAAGTGTTTCACCATTTGGAGATGTTAAGGCTAAAATAGGACCGGGAGCGCCTGGGTGGCTGAGTCGGTTCCAGCTCAGGTCCTAATCCTCACGTTGCCTGGCATTGGGCTGAGCTGCCAGAGCAGACCACGCTTGGGATTCTCTGCCCCTCTGCTCGTTCTCAAAGAACCCGAACTAGGACTCAATGTAGAATAAAGGGGGTTAAGGCATTCAGAGGGAAAAGGCATTCACAGGCATTCAGAGGGAAAACCGGTCCTTGGCTTCTTACTACCCGTGGGCTAAAGGTTGTACACAACACTCCATTAGAACAAATGGCTGTGGGGGGAGCCAGCCTGCAGGAGGGATGGGGGGGCTGGGAGCCGCAGCTGGGGTCCAGGACAGCAGGCTGGGAAGTTAAGCCTTCCAAGCTCTAGGACGTTGAGGATTTCCTCAGACAAGGACACACAAAAATGGGAGCACTTTCCAGACAGAGAACGGGAAGTGCCCCCATTTTGTGTATCCCAGTCTGAGCACTGCGAAGGATTGGTCTCCTAGCTGGAGGCACCACCGGGACACCTAGGTACAGAAAAAGTCTCAGGTTATGAACGCATTAGGGGCGCACTGGATGGCCAGGTCATGGGTGTTGACCTCGCAAAACCAAAGGTAGGTCTCCAGCCCATTCCCTGTGCCCCCAAACCCCACTTGCCTTGGAGAGCTCAGCAGCTGATACATAAGCTGTGACAGTCTTGACGAGAGCAAGATGGACTCCGCTGATGGTGCCCACCAGTGACACCCAAATACAGTAGCACTTTTCACTGATTTGTCTGAAGAGTGCTTCCACATTTGAGTACCACGGGAGAGCAGAGCATTGCCCAGAGGGAGCCCGGACTGGGCTCAGAAGAACCCGACGGGTCTTAAGGACCCATCCCACGGTTCTGTGTAGATCTTCCCAATCGGTGACACTCAAAAAATGGCGGCACTTTCCTACTTAGAACAGAAAGTGCCCCCACAGTTTGAGTACCACAGACTGTGCTTAAGGAACGCCAACCATCCCACCAGGCAAAAATCGCTTGCAGGATTGGATTAAACCCACCTTGACCCTAGGTCTGGGAAGCGGTACACTAAAGATTTATTAGAAGTCAAAGTTCGCGCAAACCGCCAGATTAGCACAGAAATAGCTCAGCTAAGGAGAACACTGTGCCCATGTATGTATCCGTCACCCCAGGCCCAAAGAACTTAACCACGGTGCTGGGGAACTTAGGAACTAACTTGGGGGTGGCTGTAGTTAGGCCTTCACGTGGATTGGAACAGCCTTACTACCCTGAAGGCCACTCCTACCCTAAACACCCTTGAAAAATGAGCCCCAGTCACACCCACGGGGTACCTGTAGGCAAGAACCCCAGAAAGATGGCCAACACACCTCATGGGAGAGTCCTTGAGAAAGCTTGGGAGCTGGGGAAACAGGGACCAAGGGGCAGGGGAAAAGCCGTCAGTGCACGATCAGAATGCAGGAAGTAAGGGAAACATCTCCAAGATGGGAGATGGGGGAAAGTAGGAAAAAGGAGACAGCTGATACTCACAAAGAAGAAAGCAGGAAGGCCGCGACCCGTCTCAGGCAGGGAGGTCTGGGCTGCTGGGCTCTTATATAAACCGAAAGCTCACTCCCTTCTCTCCTTCTCCGCCCAGACCCACCCTAGCCCCTCTGATTGGAGCTGGTCTGGGTCAGACACACCCTCACCTGTTTTCTTAAACTACTTTTTTGTTTGGTCCGTCACCAGGACTAGGGAAATGCCAAATCCTCAAAGGAAAGTAATTTCACCTCCTGGGAATTCCTGGGAATCAGTCATTCCTTCAGCAAATATTTAAGCATAATATGTATTATGTTTATTGAACTTCTGGGATGTACCTGGCATTTTGCTAGGTCCAAGTGTAAAAGGGATACGTAAAGAAGACCCTGGGTTTTTAATCGCCTAGAACAGTGGTTTCCAATCAGGGGTGTTTTTTGTTTTTTTTTTTTTTTCCTCCCCAGGGGATAATTGGTGAGGTCTGGAGACATTTCTGGGGTCGGGAGGGGTTGGGCAGGGTGTTCTCAGCATTTAGTCCTTGGGGGCCAGGTGAGTCTCCTCTCCAGGAAGAATGGTCCCTGGCCCAAAACCTAACACCTATAGCAATAGAGTGATCAATCGGCAGGAAAAAAAAAAAAAAGCCTTCCTCCCCAAAATGAGCAAACAATTACTGTTCCTATTACATCATCTCAATATTGCTGCACATTCCTATAAACGTGGATGTTGGGAGCTTCCATGTTTTTTAAATTCAATACAAAGTTTTTAAAAAGTATTTTAAGGACGCCTGGCGGGCTCAGTCGGTGGAGCCTTGATCTCGGGGTTGTGAGTTCGAGCCCCACGTTCGGTATGAAGATTGCTTACAAATAAAAAAAATTTTTAATTAAAAAAAAAAAGCTCTGTTTTAACCACAAATGTTAGAGCACGACTTCTCAACATGTTCTGATACCTTTTAAAAGTGTGCACCGTTTTGACTTAATTCATGCATCTGCCTGAGCTCTGAGGCCTTCTTGGAATTCTCCCCTTGGCAAATCTTGGAGGTGTGCCTGAGGCCCCTGAGGTTTGCAAAGAGAGATTGGGGGCATTAAAATACATAAATAGTGGAAAAATCGATAAAATGTGCTTTAATGGCTGAAGGGCAATACAGAGTATGCGTTTATCATAATTTCATTCGTGAACCCCCTACTGTTAGACATTTTCAATTTTTCAAATTTTGGGATTTTTTTTTTTTAAGTAGCCTCCATACCCAATGCGGGGCTTGAACTCACAACCCCCAGATCAAAAGTCGCACACTCTACCGACTGAGCCAGCCAGGCGCCCCCAAAATTTAGGATAATTTCTTAAATGACCCTAGACATTCATGACAGCAGCTCTAACAAGAGCCCAGCCATTTCTAAAATCTGCGAATCGCTGTTAACCCCTCAAGAGCTGTGGGCACTTAACAGGCAAGGCCAATAAAGGTGCAGCGACGGGCACAGGAACACAGGGTCAGAAAGAAGGAAAAGTGCCACGGAGCCCGAGTTTAGAAGTCCGGGCTCCAAAGTCTTGCTTTGGTCCTTGTCAGCTTGCTGGAGGGCAGTGCATGGGACCAGGCACGTGCTCCAGATCAGATCTAAACCGGGATCCCCTCCTCTGCCGCCACACCTGGGCGCCTGGACCTTCAGGTGTCTCCCCAAATTCACCCGGCTCCTCCCCATCGCCTCACCTTGTCTTGGCAATTTTCTGGGCTTTCTCCTCCCGCCCTGGACCCCCCCGCCCCATGCAGCACATTTATCCTTGACCCCATACTAAAACCCTCTTCTCTAGGGGGCTCCCCCAGTGCTATGTGATAGCACCCTACATCCCTTTACTGACTTCACGCTCCACGTGCCTACATTTCTGATGATGTCTCGAATAACAGGCTTACCCCTTCTCAGGTATTTGTCACAGTTTTTTATTTGCCTCTGGTGCTTAGGTCCTGGGGAACAGCGGCTATTCTGTCTTATTCACCTGTGCCCCCCCCCCCCCCTCCCAGCCCCACCTCCACAATCCCAAAATCAGTCCTGGACTTGTCACAAAGATGCAGTGAGCACTCCCCCTCCCCCCACCCAGGGTGATAAACGTTGTTAATGCAACTGAATTTAAGGAACATTAAACAAAGACTACATTGCAAAGATGATTTTCAGTCAACTGATGGTAAAAGGCCCATTTTTGATATTTTTCCCAGTGATTTGGTGACACTTGTGGTGAGACAGTGCTGGACAAGGAGCTCCTAATACCTCCCTCCGATTTGCAAATTCCATGCTGGGTCTAACCTTGGCTGTTTTCACCACTTAACATGCCTGCTTAAAGTCTTATCAAGTTTACATCATTGTTAGCTATTTTCTCCCCCAATGTATTGCTTTCTTTTTTTTCCCTCCAGCTTTATTGACTTAAAGTCTCAAATTAATATTTTAAAGGGTGTTTTTTTTTTTTTTTTTTTTTTGGATTCCTGATGGAAAGAAATTCCAAAGATTTCAGACAGGAGATCTGATGGCCCGAGGTGGTTGGGGGAGGTGGGGAATCAGTGGAAGGGATTTTTGCCTAATCAGGAACTCTTCCGGCAGAATCTCAAGATCTTCATTTGCAAATCACTAACCTTGTTCTCATTACAATGGTGCCCTGGCCGCTCTACACTCCCCACCCAGTCCTTGGCATAATTGGGCTGGTTTCCATACCAATGAGAAAAGATTCTTTTGTGAAGATCCCAACAGTTTTGGAAATCCTTTTACGTAGTTATTGTTTCCTCTAATCCCATATTCTATCAGTCCACGGTTACCTGCAGCCTGGGGGTGGAGGAGGTTGATAATCCTCTTTATGACATTAAAAGAATCCAGCCATTTATCTAAATTTGCTGCTTTGGGGCTGGGTTTGGGAGAAAACCTTGTGGGGAAGGATTCTTACCTGACTAGCTGAGATGCTTCTCAAGGGCACACTAAGGGTGTCTCTGGCGTCTATTCTGTTCACCCGAGCGCCTGCTACTTCCAAGGCTCCGCACACATCACTTAATATGTACCGAGACTTTAAGGTGGGCTGGCGATAAAATGGTAAGTAAGAAACACAAAAAAGAAAGGCCTGAGCCGCCCAGAGTTTACATTCTTGCTGAGAAGAGTGTTGGCAGGAAAGCATCTTAAACCAGCTAAGCCCGCAGTTATGTTGGGGCGTCTCACGCTATGAAAAGAAATCCAGAGGTCTGCAATGATGCATTCACAAACACGTAAGGGTCTGTGTGTCTGGACTTTTCTAAATGGCTTGACCTCCCTGGCTTCACGCGAGGCTGTGGATTGAATCGTGCCTCCTTCTGGAAGCTTCTGCAGGTCGGCTTTTCTAGAACCACATTTCCTGACTCTCCACCCTGCGTCTATAATACGTTTCATTATCATACTGGCATCATGAAACCCAATTGTTCCTTTGTTGTCTGTCTGCACAACTGGGACGCAGGCCTGTTGAGGGTGTAATGTTCTGTTTTGCTCGGGGCTGTATTCCCCAGTGCCTAGATGCTCAAAAATACTTCCTGAATAAATGAATCTGTCAACTGAAAAAGAAAAAAAAAAAAAAATCAGGTCCGGGAAAACACTTTAGAAACCCAAGGTATCCTGGTGAACGTGTTATCTGTGTTAGGATAATTTTGTATTAGGAGAATACAAAAGCAAACTCTCCTTTTAGGAACACCAACCGAGCACCTATAGCAGAGGTCTTTAGGAGATAGCTATTGATCAGGGTTTAGGGTGTAGCTGGCATTGAGCCAAACAGCCCCAGTTTGGAATATTTATTTTTTAATTTACACCCAAGTTAGCATATAGTGCAACAATGACCTCAGGAGTAGATTCCTTAGTGCCCCTTACCCATTTAGCCCATCCCGCCTCCCACAACCCCTCCAGTGACCCTCAGTTTGTTCTCCATATTTAAGAGTCTCTTCTGTTTTGTCCCCCTCCCTGTTTTTATTTTATTTTTTTGCTTCCCCTCTCTTATGTTCATCTGTTTTGTCTCTTAAAGTCCTCATAGGATATTTGTCTTTCTCTAATTTTGCTTAGCATGGAGTATTTTCTGAGCCATCTTTTTTGTTAGTTTTTTAAGTAGGCTCTGTGCCCAACAACGTGGTGCGGGGGGGTGGGGGGGGAGTGGGTCTTGAACTCATGACGCCAAGATCAAGAGTCACATACTCCACCGGCTGAGCCAGCCAGGTGCCCCTCTGCGGCATCTTTGTGAGTTCTGTGCTGGTTTTCACCTGGATATGTTGTATTTCCTTCAGGAAATCCAGGAAGGAGGGTGGGTTTCTGTCTCTCCCAGATGTGCTCAAGTACACTCAGCACGTGTAGAGTTCAGCCTGCGTGTTGTGCACCTCGCGACCCCAATGTCGCTATCAAAGACTAAAAGACACCCGAGGTGAAGAAGGGACAGAATCCCCCCAACTTAGTAAGTCTGTTGCGTTCCCAGTTGGGTGCAGATATGCCCACAAAGAGTTTACTCGGTAGGAAATCAGGGTTTCTGGTATTAGACTGGGGAATGGCAGGGGAGGCGGGGGGGGGGGGGGGGTTCCTGGCCGTCCTGCCCTCTGGATTGAATGAGTTGGGTAAAGTGAATCCCCTTTGGTCATTGGCCAAAAGTCTTCAGTTTGGGGTCCATCTTCCAAGGTCACTCAAGGTCCCTGGACCTCTCAGATTGATCAGAGGAAGCTGGTAACAACACTCTGCATGTGGTTTGGGGTCTCCTAGGCAGTGCCTGCCGCAGGGCCCCTCGGTTCCCTCACTGGGCTGCAGCATCCCGTATCCTTCAGATGCCCCCCCCTGAAATATCCCTTTGTTAGATCCTAGCCTGCCACCCCCCACCCCATCGCCTCACACTGCTTTATTTCTCCTAAATTCCCTCGGGATGGTCCGACACACTGGGTTTCTGGTTTTATCTGCCCGTGTTGGGCTTTACCAGTGTCCTAAAAGCACAGATGGATGGTTCCCTTTGGTTCCCAGGAAAAGGCTTCCTGTAAACAACCACCTTCTCCATATGCCCAGGGGACTCCCCTGTCCTATGACAAGGCCAGACACAGACCCCCGACCCCCATAATCGTGGCCTCCACAATTTTAGCTGAAAGACGACCCCGGTACTGAAGACAACAATGTTTCCTGCTCAGTTGGCCGAGGCCTCCAGCAAGGATGGCAAAAGCCATCCCCACAGGTAGTCACTCTGTCTTGTCCATTTCTCCCTGAAATCTTCCACGGCAAAGCCACTCTGCCCAGATGCTCCATCAGTGCTTAGACCTGGGGTGTGCTCCCAGTCGACTAAGACCAGTTTCCTTATGTTTGGCTTTTGTCTTTTGACCACTCCTTGGTTGCCTTTCTTTCCAACCAACAACCAACACTGGCTCTTCCGTTTGCCCTGCGTCCTCAGCACCTAGAAAATAGTAGGTATTTAGTTTGTGAGATTCAGATTGTGAGATCAAGAATGTGACTCTTGGGGTGCCTGGGTGGCTCAGTCGGTTGGGCAGCCAACTTCGGCTCAGGTCATGATCTCGCGGTCTGTGAGTTCGAGCCCCATGTCGGGCTCCGTGCTGACAGCTCGGAGCCTGGAGCCTGTTTCAGATTCTGTGTCCCCCTCTCTCTGACCCTCCCCCGTTCATGCTCTGTCTCTCTCTGTCTCAAAAATAAATGAACATTTAAAAAAAAAAAATTAAAAAAAAAAAAAGAAGAATGTGACTCTTGATCTCAGGGTTGTGAGTTTGAGCCCCACGTTGGGCGTGGAGGTTACTTGTGCACGCACACACACAACACCCTACCTTTCAGAAGTGCCCATACACTGGGGCGCCTGGGTGGCGCAGTGTAAAACTGGAGACTTCTGGCCCCGGGTTGTTATTACAAAACTGTTGGTTCAGAGTTGATCAGACAACCCACATATGTTCCACCTTAAGTAAAGATTAAAATCCAATTCCGTTTGGAATGGAGATGAATAGAGTTTCTCTCCCATACAGATTATGCATCTAGGATACGAGAGAGTTCCGTATTTCATTCTTATTTTTCATGTTCGTGATGCCAGTTCTCAAAAATTTTGTTCACGTAGATACACGAGAACAGAAGAATATTGGCACAGTGAAATGTTCCTCAATATTTTTAATTCTTTCTAAATGATGTGATTTAATATACCACATTTAAAATAATAAAAAACCCATAATCCTTACTCAAGCTGTCAACTTGTGTTGTTTTAAAATCGCTTTGAAGTTATGTATCAAAAATGACACAATATATCTTCCAAAATTATTATTCTTTGGGCGCCCGGTGGCTCAGTCGGTTAAGGGTCTGACTTCGACTCGGGTCATGATCTCACGGTTCGTGGGTTCGAGCCCCGTGTCGGGCTCTGTGCTGACAGCCCTGAGCCTGGAGTCTGCTTTGGATTCTGTCTTCCTCTCTCTCTCTGACCTTCCCCCATTCATGCTCTGTCTCTCTCTGTCTCAAAAATGAATAAATGTCAAAAAAAAATAAAAAAAAAAATATATATTTTCTAGGGGCACCTGGGTGGCTCAGTCAGTTAAGCGTCTGACTTCGGCTCAGGTCATGATCTCGTGGTCTGTGGGTTCGAGCCCCACGTCGGCCTCTGTGCTGACAGCCCTGAGCCTGGAGCCTGCTTCAGATTCTGTGTCTCCCTCTCTCTCTGCCCTTCCCCCGCTCATACTCTGTCTCTCTCTGTCTCTCAATAATATATAAACGTTAATTTTTTTTTTTAAAGAAAAGAACAGGAAAAACACACTTTCTCCGCTGATTCCCTTCAATCTCCCAGTGTCTGCCAATCCCTAGACATGGGCTGGTTCAGACCCGAGGGTACTCCAAGGGCCCAATTCACACAGGATTTCAAAGACTTAGTAAAAACAAACAAACTAGTGTACAGGGTCTCAATCAGTTCAGTTTGTCATATTGATCTCGATTAGAACAGAAAAAGATCCTGTTTTGGACTTACCGGGCTATAGAAAGTATATTCGTAAAATCAACCTATGATGTTTCTTTTGTTTTAATGTGGCTATGAATATTTTTCACTTTTTAGGGGGCACCTGGCTGGCTCAGTTGGTGGAATGTGTGACTCTTGATCTCAGGGTTGTGAGTTCGAGGTCCATGTTGGGTATAGAGATTACTTTTTTTTTTTTAAATTTTTTTTTAACCTTTATTTATTTTTGAGACAGAGAGAGACAGAGCATGAATGGGGGAGGGGCAGAGAGAGAGGGAGACACAGAATCAGAAGCAGGCTCCAGGCTCTGAGCCACCAGACCAGAGCCCGACGCGGGGCTCGAACTCACGGACCGCGAGATCGTGACCTGAGCCGAAGTCGGACGCTTAACCGACTGAGCCACCCAGGCGCCCCAAGATTACTTTTAAAAAAATCTTTACTGGGGTGCCTGGGTGGCTCAGTTTGTTAAGCATCCACCTTGGGCTCAGGTCATGATCTCTTGGCTCGCGGGTTTGAGCCCCATGTCGGGCTCTGTGCTGACAGCTCAGAGCCTAGAGCCTGCTCCAGATTCTGTCTCCCTCTCTGCCCCTCCCCCACTCGCACTTTGTCTCTCTCTTTCTCTCTCAAAATAAATAAATATTTAAAAATATTTAAAAAAAATAAAGAACGGGGAGAAATGGGGATTTTCAGCCAATGAGCAGAGTGAGGGGATCCGTGGGTGAAAATTTACTAAGAGGGCCACCACACGGAGAGGGGGATTCTTACTAAAGCAGCTTCACAGGCTCCTTGCCCTGGATGGGGACATCAGAGAGGTGAGATGAGGAACTGGATCGATCAGGTATTGGGAGTCAACAGAGGTCTAGGGTGGTGCTGACAGCAGGATTCTTCATCAAGACTGGCTGGGCAGGCCTGAAGGGTTGGAGACCAAGGTTGAGGTCAGGGGAGCCCAGCTACGGTTCGGTCAGGAACACAGTCTTATGCTCAAAATGTATCAATCACAAGAGAGGAAACGATCCCAGAACCTGGGTTGGAAAGGTTGGAAAGAAAATGGGTGAAAACACCTGTGTGACAAGCCTTAAGCACTGTCCCTGACCGGCCATTTCCTCACCTACGAAGCCCCATCTGTGGGACTCAGGGACAGACCAGACAGGGGCCTTGGCTTGGGGGCGGGGTGGGGTGGGGTGGGGGGGGTGGGGAGGGGAGCAGGTGCGGAGGAAGGGGGATCTAAAAGGGACTTGGGACTAAGAGGCAGGAATTTCCTCCTTCCACAGGATTCAGCAAAGATTGTCGGACCCTCATTCAAATGAGATTTGATGAGCTCTTTAGAGAATACTTTGAACACGAGAGAGGGAAAAACAGAATTTGTTTCTGCCAGAGCAGGCTCCAGGCTCTGAACTCTCAGCACAGAACCCGACGTGGGGCTCAAACTCACGAACTGTGACATCATGACCTGAGCTGAAGTTGGACGCTTAACTGACTGAGCCACCCAGGAGCCCCAAGTTTCTGTTAATCTTTTCATCATGAGAGGGAGCGTCAGGGTGTCTCAGCCAGGAACTTAGTAGGGTTCTAGAGAATTATTTTTCCTTCCTTAAAACCCCTAGTCATTTGTCCTGAATAAAGTCTTGCTTAACATTATTGTTTTAAGCAATCTCCGCACCTGGTGTGGGGCTCAAACTCATGACCCTGAGATAAGAGCCACAGGCTCTGCTGACTGAGCCAGCCAGGCACTCCCGGTGTCAGTTTTTAGGACAGCGATGTTCCAGTGGGTGCGAGTCTATCTGAGGTGCCCATTTATGAGGGTCTCTTGCACTAAATCTGGCAGTCCCCCCTCAGACACAGCAGCCACATTTATGTTCGATGGGCACTGGGGGCTCATGCTCCCGAACAGGACAGCGGTGACACAGACTTGGCTCGGCAGGGATGATGAAAGCAGTCTGGTGTGGAGATGTCAAGGGACAGGGCCGACAGGACTGGAGACAGAAGTGGGGGGGGGGGGCAGTTGTGGGGACCGGTCTGGAAATGCGACCATTTGCAGCCTGTGGAAAAGAGATTTCAGAAGCTGGTCCGTTCAAGGAATAGCTTCTGATGAGTTTGATGCAAAAAGGTGGTTGTTTTTGTTTTGTTTTTTAGTGCCATAGATCGGCGATAGCTCCCTTCCCCGTGGGGGATTACTGGCAGAATGGGAGGGCTCCGTGAGATGGGGCAGAAATCTCCCATCTCTTGAGGATTTGTCAGGCGGGGCTGCGTGTAGGTTTCCAGAGCGTGCTCTTACTGGATATTCCTTTTCTTTTTTTGAATTTTATTTAAATCCAAGATAGCTAACATATAGTGTAATAATAATTACAGGAATAGAATTTAGTGATTCATCGCTTACACATAACACCCAGGGCTCATCCCAACAGGTGCCCTCCTTAATGCCCATCAAACATTTAGCCCATCCCCCCACCTCCCCTCCAGCAACCCTCAGTTTATTCTCTATTTAAGAGTCTCTTGGGGCACCTGGGTGGCTCAGTCAGTTACATGTCAGATTTCAGCTCAGGTCATGATCTCAGAGTTTGTGAGTTCAAGGCCTGCATCGGGCTCTGCTTGCTTCAGATTCTGTGTCTCTCTCTCTCTCTCTCTCTCTCTCTCTCTGCCCCTCCCCCACTCGGGTTCGCTCTTTCAAAAATGAGTAAACATTAAAAAAAATTAACACAAAAGAGTCTCGTATGGTTTGCTGGATATTCCTCAAGGTTCTTGTGATGACAAACTTTGTTGTTCAACACATATCCCTTGACATCTACACTTTCCAGGTCCTAATTCAACAGCAACCAAGGGAGATAAAATTTCTTCGTACTTGGAGCCCGTCCTGAAGGGGCTCAGAACTTCAGAATTTGCAAAATCTGGGAACTGAGGCGGGGGGGGTGGGCAGTGGTCCAGCCTGGGGGCAACTTCCTTCCGTTTGGGAAGTTACGGAAGGTGTTCCGGAGAAATCGCCCGGAGGAAAAACTTTCCTCTTCCAGCCTGAGTCCTGGGGCTGGGGGCCTGGAAATTAACTGACAATGGTCAGATTAACAGGAGAAAAGACAGGTTTATTTACACGTGCATGAGGGACCTCTCAGTAAAGGGGAGGAAGGGCCTGGAGAAAAGTTTATATATATCAACGTAACAAAAGGAGGGGGTGTGAGGGCTTTTTGATGCTAAGGAAAATGGACCCACTCACTGGGAGGGAGTTAAGTGCGGCTGTTTTCATTTTTCGGGAGGGAAGTTGGACCAAGATTTCTTGCTGCGTCTTGTAGCTCAGCTGTTTTCACTTTGGGATAAAGATAGAATAATCTTCCTGCCAGCTCTGGGGTTCCACGTGGGTCCCCACTTCAAAGCCCTGGAAAGACAAGCCAGCTTCCTCTAGCATTTGCAAGAGCGGGATAAAGGGCTGGTTCTGAAAGACGCAGGGCATCATGCTAAGCAAAATAAGACAGACAAAGACAAATATCGTATGATGTCGCTTATATGTGGAATCTGAAAAAAAAAAAAAAAAAGAACAAAAAACCCCAAACTTGTCAATTCAGAGAACAGACTTGTGGTTGGGGTGCGGGGTCGGGACGGGAGAAGGCGGTTACAAGGTACAAACTCCCAGCGATGGGATGGGCCAGTCCTGGGGATGTGGTTTACAGCACGGAGACGACAGTTAACGGTGTTCTGTTGTGTATTTGGAAGTTGCTAAGAGAGGAGACCTTACAAGTTTTCATCACTATTACAGCGATGGGTGGTGAAGGATGCTGATTATCCCGGAGACCTTCCTGAGGCTGAGGCTGAAGTGGGGGTCGGGAGGAGGGCTGTCCGAGCCCCGCGTCGGGGGCGCGTCGGGCTCTGTGCTGACAGCTCGGAGCCTGGAGCCTGCTTCGGATTCTGTTGTCTTCCTCTTTCTCTCTCTAATAAATATTAAATTTTTTTTTTAATTTTTAAAGAAATAAATAAGAACCTGATCTCCTATAGAGAAGCTCCCTGAGAGCAGAGCCACTGTATCTGTGATCAATATTTGATGAGTCATTTGGGAGTATTATCCTAAGGGTTAATTATTTATTTTTTTTATTGAATCATGAGTCCATTGAAATTCAATAAATGATTTTCCTGTCTACAGTGTCTTTCTGGTAGTAATGACTTTGCAGATGGGCACAAGGAGATCCCGGCAGGGAGGCTGTGAGGTCCCAGCCGTCAGCTGAGCTAACGCACAGGGGAGCCTCTCTGGGTGCACAGGGGGGAGGGGAGAGGGCCGCGAAGACTAGAAATAACCCGAGAGGGAGACGCACACCTGCAAGGATCCTTCCGTTTTGTAGTGAGACCTCTGACTCCCCATCCACTGCCTGGGCTGTGGCTGCCTTCCACTCAGACTGAGAGCTTCTCGGGGCAAAGTGTGACTCAGACCCATCCCTGGGGTCATTTAGCTTAGGCGCTGGCCTGCAGAAAGCTGGACGCACGGAGAGAAGGGCCGGTGAGTCAAGGGGCCAGGATACAGCAGGTGCAGGGGAGAAGCCATGGGCCACAAGGACACTGCCAGGTAGTGGTGCCTGAGGCACATTCTTTCCTGTGTTCCTCACGAGCTCGGTGGGATATTTGAGAACCCAGAGAAGTCAAGCCATGTGCTCAAGGTCGTGGCGGACGGAGGCCCTCCTACAATTCTTGGTCAAGGAACCGCACACTTTGTATCTTAGAGTGTAGTCCAAGAAATCTAGGAAAACCTCTGTTCTTGCTAAGCTCAGAGTCTGCAGAGGGCTGTGGATTCTCCTTCAGCCGGAGAAGGCAGGCAGGGCAGAGGTCGTCCTCGAAGATCCATGAGCCTGGAAGTCAGAAAATGCTAGTAATACTTATCATTCTAAATGATAATAAAGGCACTGGTGATAATAGTAATCTATGTTTACTACAAAAATAGCAACACTTAGAAGAAATAACAATCATCCTTATTTTAAGTGCTAACAGGAACAGTGACAATGGTAATACTTATTACTATAATAATAGTAACACTTACAGTGATAATATAGTAATATTATATCATCTCCCAAAGAGAACTTATTACAAGTAACACAAGATGCCCACCACGCCACACAGAGATGCGTTCCTCACTTTGTACATCTCCTAAATGGGGATCCTAAAAATTTTGAATTTCATGGTGTTACGGTGGCAGTGAGCATGTGTGGAATAAAACAAGGAGACGTCAGCCTTTAAAAAATCTTTTTTAAATGTTTTTATTTATTTTTTAGACAGAGAGAGAGCATGAGCAGGGGCAGAGAGAGAGGGAGACACAGAATCCGAAGCAGGCTACAGGCTCCCAGCTGTCAGCACAGAGCCCAAAGCAGGGCTTGAACCCACAAACTGTGAGATCATGACCTGAGCCAAAGTCAGGTGCTTAACCAGCTGAGCCACCCAGGTGCCCTGAGATGTCAGCCTTTTGAATCGGTGTCCTGTGAACAGAGATGACGTCACCCCAAAACAGATGGCTAAATATTTGGAAATCTGCGTTCTCAGTGGGCCAAGGATATGAACAAACAGTTCATGAACATAAACCCATTCTGGAATTGGAAAACCAGTGGAGAAACAGAACTGTTCAGACAGACGTTGTATAGCGCAACATGACAAGACTCTGTGGTGGCCAGTTGGCAATTAAAATTAGAAAGACATTTGCCCTTTTACCATTTCTTGCTAATTACCCAGCAGGTGTAACAGCACATGTACAGAACTGAGTACAAAGTTGCTAACTGCAGCATCGTGGGAGGCAGCAAAACAGAAGAGCAACCTGTTGGGGCGCCTGGCTGGCTCAGTTGGTGAAGCATGAAAATTCTTGATCTTAGAGTTGTGTATGAGCCCCACATTGGGTATAGAGATTTTTTTTTAATGTTTATTTATTTTGGGAGAGAGACAGAGACAGAGAGAGAGAGAGAGAGAGAGAGAGAGAGAGAGACCAAGCAGGGGAGGGGCAGAGAGAGAGCGGGAGACACAGAATCTAAAGCAGGCCCCAGGTTCTGAGTCAGCACTGAGCCTGCTGTGGGGTTCGAACTCAGGCACCGTGAGATCATGACCCGAGCCAAAGTCGGACCCCCAACTGACTGAGCCACCCAGGTACCCCAGGTGTAGAGATTTCTTGAACAAAAAAAGTCTTAGAAACAATCTGTCACTAAGGGACGAAATTAAAAAATTCTGATCCATACACACTCGTTGCAATGGTAGGGAGGTGCTTTGCAAAGAAGCGAGGAATCTCTTTTTGCTTGGGGCAGACAAGCAGGACATACTGCTGAATTAAAAAAGAAAACAACAAACAGTAATGTAAAAGGTGTGGGCTAACGCATATAGTAATGGGAGAAAACCATGCCCCAGATCCCAGCGCCAGGAGACACATTAAGTGGCATCTGCAGGGCTGACATTTGTAGAGGAGGGCGGGGCCTGGCTGGGAGCAAAGAGATGAATGGGTGGGAGAGACCCCTGTCAATTTTCATCTATTACAAACCATTTTATTTTTAATTTTTTTTTAATTTTAGAGAGAGAGAGAGTATGCAAGCAGCAGAGAGGGGGAGAGAGAGAGAGAGAGAGAGACGAGAGAGAGAGAGAGAGAGACGAGAGAGAGAGACGAGAGAGAGAGAGAGAGAGAGAGAGAGAGAGAGAGAGAGAGAATCCCAAGCAGGTTCTGCACTTAGCATGGAGCCTGATGTGGGGTCTCAATCCCACGACCTTGGGATCATGATCTGAGCCAAAATCAAGAGTCGGACACTCAACCAACTGAGCCACCCAGCCACCCCTACAAACCATGTAAAAAAACGTGGAACTATGCAAATGTAATCAAAGATATACTCTTATTAAAACATAGAGAACAACGGGGCATCTGGGTGGCTAAGTTTGTTAAGTGTCTGGCCCTTGATTTCGGCTCAGGTGACGATCTCACGGTTTGTGAGTTCGAGCCCCATAGCACTCTGTGCTGTTGTGCTCTGAGCCTGCTTGGGATTCTCTCTCTTTCTCTGGTCCTTCCCCATGCACACTCTCTGGCTCTGGCTCTGGCTCTCTCAAAATAAAAAAATAAACTTTAAAAAACAACCAAACCAACCAAACAAAAAAAAAAAAAAAAAAAAAACAACCAAAAAAAAAACCCAAAAAAAACCAAACAAACCAAAACGTAGAGAACAAGAAAACAGATTGGGTAAATGCTAGAACATACATTCTCCCTTTTGGAAAGTCCCAGCTACAGGAGCTGAGGACAAAGAACAAAACAAATGAAACCGGAGCACCTGTTCGTTTCCCAAATTATTTGCAGGAATCCTTTGGGTTGTGTCTTCCTCGCCGGGGCCACTGTGCATCCTAAGAACATCAGTCTGGGGACAGGAGGTCATGTGGTTGCCTGGGGACCATGCCAGGGGCCAGGGGGCTAACATGTATCCATCACTTAACAGTGTTTGATTGATCGGTTTTATAAAAGGAGAAAATGAAGCCCAGAGGTAGACATTAGAGGCGCTCAGTGGCTGGCCTGGGATGCAGGGAGTTTTGAACCCAGGACCCTGCGGTAAAGGCGCGCCTGCGCAGCCTGGAGATGCTGGTCTGGCTCGTGCTCTCCCCCTGCTGGCCGGAGAAGGAAGTGCTCGAGGACACGGCGCCTCCGCGTTGCCTGATGGCCTGGAGCGGCGCGCCCCCCGGTGGTCGCATCGGGAAAACGCATCCGGCTCTTGGTGTTCTCAGCAATTTGCATTTAGGGCAAGTTCGGTTTTACTGATCCGCAACCGTAACGTCTCCTGTACACGCTCCCCCTGCTGTAGAGCGCCCCCCTCTCCCCTACCGTCCCGGGCGCGGGACGAAATTACAGGCACAGTGCCTGTGAACCCACCTCCCCTGACGCCCACCTTGTACACCCCTCCCCATGCCCCTCTGGGTCTCACTTTGGTGACCAATCAGCACGCTGCACTCGCCCTACATCCGCGCAGGCCTCCCTGGGACGCGTGCCCGAGCTGGACCAGAATGTTCTTCTCCAACCGCCAATAATTATCCTGGCCTGAAACCAGCCAAAAGGACCTCACTGGTCCCCAGTGTCCTTGGAAAACCAAATTCTTACCAGCGCTCGCAGGGACCTAAATAACCTTGTCCCTGTTAGTTTCTTCTAAGTAATTTCTATCTCTGTCCCCTCCTCATGACAGGTCAGCCACGCTGGCTGGCCTTCCTTTCTTTTCTGACCCAGGGCAGTCAGCATAGAATTTTATCCTCGCTACCCCCTGGCCACACCAGCCTCTGTGCATGTTCTTAAACCGAAATGCAATTTCCTTAGAAAAACTGCTCCTGACACAACCAAATCCCCTATTCGTCTCTTTTGCAAAACAGATCACTGTTTTTTTTGTTGTTTTAATTCTCATAAGCCTCTATCATAGCTCTGCTTTCTTTTTAAAATCATTTTCATTATATTTTTAAAAACATTTTTTTTTTCAACTTTTTTTTTTTAATTTATTTTTGGGACAGAGAGAGACAGAGCATGAACGGGGGAGGGGCAGAGAGAGAGGGAGACACAGAATCGGAAACAGGCTCCAGGCTCCGAGCCATCAGCCCAGAGCCTGACGCGGGGCTCGAACTCACGGACCGCGAGATCGTGACCTGGCTGAAGTCGGACGCTCAACCGACTGCGCCACCCAGGCGCCCCTTTTATTTTTTTTTTTTTCAACGTTTTTTTTTAATTTATTTTTGGGACAGAGAGAGACAGAGCATGAACGGGGGAGGGGCAGAGAGAGAGGGAGACACAGAATCGGAAACAGGCTCCAGGCTCCGAGCCATCAGCCCAGAGCCTGACGCGTTAAAATCATTTTTTAATGCTTATTTACTTTTGAGAGACAGAGACAGAACGTGAGTGGGGGAGGGGCAGAGAGAGAAGGAGACACAGAATCCCAAGCAGGCTCCAGGCTCCTATCAGCACAGAGCCCCACGCGGGGCTTGATCTCACAAACCGGGAGATTATGACCTGAGCCGAAGTCGGACGTCTAACCATCTGAGCTACCCAGGCGCCCCGAATCATCTTTATTTTATTTTTTTTAATGTTTATTTATTTTTGAGACAGAGAGAGACAGAGCATGAACGGGGGAGGGGCAGAGAGAGAGGGAGACACAGAATCGGAAGCAGGCTCCAGGCTCTGAGCTGTCAGCCCAGAGCCCGACGCGGGGCTCGAACTCACGGACCGCGAGATCATGACCTGAGCCGAAGTCGGATGCTTAACTGACCAAGCCACCCAGGCGCCCCATTATTTTATCTTTTTTAACGTTTATTTATTTTTGAGACAGAGACAGAGCATGAACAGGGGAGGGGCAGAGAGAGAGGGAGACACAGAATTGGAAGCAGGCTCCAGGCTCTGAGCTGTCAGCACAGAGCCCGACACAGGGCTCGAACTCACAGACGGCAAGATCGTGACCTGAGCTGAAGTCAGATGCTTAACCGACTGAGCCACCCAGGCGCCCCAAATCATCTTTATTTTAGATAAACTGGTACAAAATGAACAAGAACATCCTGGATTACTGGGTTTCCTGATTTTGCTGTCAATTGGCAGGAAATAGAGAAAACACAGAGCACAGTGGACCGCACCAAGGATGTGCGGCCAGAAAGACCCCGGGAGACTCACGGTGCCATGGCAGGTTCCGCCAGGTGGACAATAATAGCAAAGGGAATCTGAGATTCAGAAGGGGCTGGCTGGCTCAGAGGCGTCAGATAAGAAGGGAATAGTATTCCTGTTGGAACGGGATGTTGTGGTGCGCCGTGTCTCTATTTGAATCGTGTGTTTCTACATCCTGCTGGGGCCGTAGGATCCTTGAGGACAGATGTTACTTTCTGAGTCCCCCATCCAGACAGTGGGGACAGTGTTTGTCATGGAGTGTTGCTCAAAAACACTTCTCTCAATCAGTTTGCTAGAGAATGAATGATGAGTCTTCTGTGTGAGTCTCAGTGCCATCTGGCCACATCAACAAAGGCAGACAGACAGTTCAGCCACCCACAGGCCCTTGGGCAGCAAAATGGGGGCCCCCTAAAATGCAAGACGCCCAGTTACATCTGGATTTGGAATGAACAAGAAATCTTTTATTATTTTGAAATGTGTATTTATTTATTTTGAGAGAGAGCGCAAGCAGGGAGGAGCAGAGAGAGAGAGAGAGAGAGGGACAGAGGATCCGAAGCAGGTGCAGAGCCCCATGTGGGGCTTGAACGAACCGTGAGATCATGACCTGAGCTGCAGTCGGACGCTCAACGGATGGAACCACCCAGGCTCCCCTAAGGAATCATCTTTCAGTCAAAGAAACATGTCTTGTGTATTGCAAGCTCAAGCAACCAAAAATTTCCACAGCTCAACGAAAAATCATCTTTCCTGTGTGTCCCATGTATGTGATACAAATGGGACGTATTTATGCTACAACATTGTTTATCTCAATTTCAGATTTTACCAGGCATCCTGTAACTTCTTGCTCTAGCCGACAGCCCGTCCTGGAGAGCTCCCCTTGGGAGATCAGTGAGGTGTCTCTCACATGGTCTGCACCTTGAGCAGGAACTAGGGATGCAAGGTCTCAGCTAAGGGACTGGACCCAGAGGGTCTCCATCACTCTTCAGAACCCCTGCCAGATCTGTAGATTCTCCATGAGAGTGGGAATCAGAGCAGGAGGGATGGCTGGGCTGGGGGGACGGAGAAAGGGGTTAGTCTTGGCTGAGAGGCTCTGTCATCACATTTTGCAGCCATGGAGAGAGAGGCCCAGAACCACAAACTGGGGACCCAAGTGGCTTGCTCTCCCAGGATACACACCCCAAACTGCCTCCTGATGGACATCCTGCAGCCCTCTCCCTCTCCCCACCCCCGCACTGTGCACTGGGGCAATGCCCTCATCATCTAAGCCTGGGGCTATCTGCCACCTTCCACTGAACCCCCACCCCCCGGTGTTTGGGGGAGGTACTTCACTGATCCCCGTGGCCAGAATGGGGTTCCCACCCTCAGGACCATGCCAGGTCTGGCTTCCCCATCATCAGGGTCTGCCTACACCCCATCAATCCCCTGGGCGGAGGGAGGTTATTCCACCCCAGATTGTCCCAGCCCCATGTTTCAGGGTTAACTCCCCAATTATGAGAGTCCCATCATTAGACAAACCAAAATCTAATGAAACCACATTATGCCAAGTGAAAGAAGCCAGACACGGGGCTCCTGGGTGGCTCAGTTGGTTGAGCGTCCGACTGCAGCTCAGGTCATGAACTCATGCCTTGTGAGTGTGAGCCCCGCATTGGGCTCTGTGCTGGCAGCTCGGAGCCTGGAGCCTGCTTTGGATTCTGTGTCTCCCTGTCTCTCTGCCCCTCCCCTGCTGGCACTCTCTCCCTTCTCTTGAAAATAAATAAACATTAAAAAAAAATTTTTTTTTTTAAATAATAATGCTGGGGCACCTAGGTGGCTCAGTTGGCTAAGCGTCTCACTTTGTCTCAGGTCATGATCTCCCAGTTTGTGAGTTTGAGCCCCGCGTTGGGCTCTGTGCTAACAGCTCAGAGCCTGGAGCCTGTTTCAGATTCTGTGTCTCCCTCTCTCTGCCCCTTCCCTGCTCATGCTCTGTCTCTCTCTGTCTCTCAAAAATGAATAAACATTAAAAAAAAAAAAAGAAGCCAGACACAAAATACCACATACCGTGGTATGGGTTTCACGTCTATGCAGTGTCCAGAAGAGGCAAATCCATACAGAACATAAGCAGACCAGGGGTTGTCCAGGGCTGGGGGGAGAGGGGAATGGGCAGTGGCAGCTGATGGGTCCGGGTTTCTTTCTGGGGGTTTGATCAAAGTGTCCCAGAATTGGGTAGTGGTGGTATCACACAACCCCGTGAATATGCCAGTAACACCCATGGAATTGCACACTATAGAATCGTGAACTACAAGGTACACTCTACCTTTTATACAGAAGGGTGAACGTTAGAGTGAATATTTTCCCCACAAAGACTATGAGAAAGAAACAGAATGGAAAAGAACAGAGGGAAGACCAGATCTGTGCCTTCCTTCCCCCTCCACTTCTCTTTCTGAAACATCACAGAGTCTTTAGTCTCCACCAGGGCTCAGGTGGGGAGGTTAGGGTCCCAGTGAGCCGAGGTCTCAGAGACCCCAGCTCTCCATGGACTCTCCATCGCCATTGACTCAGGGGATCAGGAGCCACGTGGAAGCCACAGCGATGTGGAGATGATGCTGTGGAGAAATCTTTACCCCAGTCAGCTCAAAAACACAGTGAGCGCTTGGGTGGTAAGGAGGCTGTGCTGTGCGGGCTGGGAGTGGGGAGACCCATCTGCCCCAAGACAGGGGGCCTGGAGCTCCAATTCTGGCTCTGGGGCCCTTCCTGAGTGACTGCTGGCAAATTCCTTTCACTGCTTGGGAGTCAGTTCACACTTTCTGTTGGGGACTAAGGACCCCGCCTCTCCAAGCCCCAGCTCTGCCACCAGTTTGTAGCCTAAACATGCACAGCTGGATGTCACTCTGAGGTCAACTGAGTCACTTATGCTCAGAGAAGTTCAGCCTTGTCACCTGACCCCCTCCGGCTGGTTTTATTTTCCTGTCTTGACTGTTCCATCTACAGGCCTGGGTGGTGATCAGTCACGGAGCACTCTCTGTTCCTGTAGGGGTGGAAACATTTCTCCCCCCTCCCTTCTAGGTTCTTTGGTCTAAAATCAGCATAAGACAGGGGCACCTGGTGGCTCAGTCGGTTAAGCATCCAGCTCTTGGTTTTGGCTCAGGTCCTGATCTCATGGTTCTTTTTTTTTTTTTTTTTTTTTTTTTTTTAAAGAGAGGGATACAGTGTGAGTGGGGGAGGGGAAGAGAGAGAGGGAGACACGGCATCTGAAGCAGGCTCCAGGCTCTCAGCACAGAGCCCAAGGTGGGGCTTGAACTCACGAACCACGAGATCATGACCTGAGTCAAAGTCAGACACTTAACCGACTGAGCCACCCAGGTGCCCCAATTTATTTATTTTTGAGAGAGGGAGGGAGAGAGAAAGTGCGCACAAGCGGGGGAGGGGCAGAGAGAGAGGGAGAGGAGCTGAAGTTGGACACTTAACCCACTAAGCCTTCCAGATGCCCCTTTACCTTTTTAAAAGTGGGGATGATGTTGAAATCTCAGGAAACTGAACAAAACCCAACAGCTGTTCATGGTTCCCAGGCTTTCAAGATGAAGGCAAGATTATTTAATAATCAAAGTCAGGTCCCAGGCAGCCCCCTGGTCTCTCCAGGCATTGCAAGTGCTGGTCTCTGAGCCGAGAAGGCTCCCATTCCCCTGTCCCTGCTTCTCTTTTATTTATTTATTGGTTTATTAAAAAATTTGTTTAATGTTTATTCTTTTTTGAGAGAGAGAGACAGAGTGCAAGCAGGGGAGGGGCAGAGAGAGAGGGAGACACAGAATTGGAAGTAGGCTCCAGGCTCTGAGCTGTCAGCACAGAGCCTGCTTGGGATTCTCTCTCTGACTCTCTCTGCTCCTCTCCTGCTCATGCTCACACTCTGTCTTTCAAGATAAATAAATAAATTTAAAAATGTTAATATGGCAAACTCCTACCTACCTTTCAGATCTCAGCCTAAAAGCCCCTTGTTTGGGGAATTCGTCCCAGACCTTATCATCTGATCTGGTCCCTTTCCCCACCAACACCATCACATTATTCATCCCTAAGCCTGGTCCCCCTTTAAGACTTAGTCCATTTTACACAACCAGGGGGACAGAAAACAGATCGGCATTTGCTAAGGAGTGCAGGTGGGTGAGGGCACAGACCACAAAGGGGCACATGGAACTTTTCAGAGCGAAGGAAATGTCCTTCATACGGGTTTCTCCAGCTTTGCTGAGATACAACTGACAGATAATATTGTGTAAGTTTAAGGTGGAAGTCAACGATATGATGCACGTATGTATTAAGAAATTATTACCACAGTAAGGCTAGTGAACACATCCTTCACCTCACAGAGTTATCTTTTTTTTTTTTTTTTGGTGATGAGAGGATTTAAGATCCACCCTCTCAGCAACTTTCCAGTATAGAATGCAGTGTTGTTAACTATAATCAGCACGTTGTACAGAGTGCCCAGGGAAGTCCTTCCTGAAGAAGCGATATTTGAGCTGAGATGTGGTTGAGGAAAAAAGAACAAGCCATAGCAACACTGGAGGAAAGAGCTCTTTAGGTGGAGGGAACGATAGGTAAGTGCAAAGGTCTTGAGGCAGGAATCACCTTTCCTAGTAAAATGTGCCTGTTAGATGTTCACAATCTCTGGAGATGGGTAATATTTAAAAAAAAAAACAACAATTTTTTAAAATGGTTATTTATTTTTGAGAGACAGAGAGACACAGAGTGTGAGCGGCGGAGGGGAAGAGAGAGAGGGAGACACAGAATCTGAAGCAGGCTCCAGGCTCTGAGCCATCAGCCCAGAGCCTGACGCGGGGCTCGAACTCACGGACCGCGAGATCGTGACCTGAGCCGAAGTCGGACGCTCAACCGACTGAGCCACCCAGGCACCCCAAAGCTTTATTTTTTTTTTAATTAATTTTTTTAAAATGTTTATTTATTTTTGAGACAGAGAGAGACAGAGCATGAACGGGGGAGGGGCAGAGAGAGAGGGAGACACAGAATCTGAAGCAGGCTCCAGGCTGTGAGCCGTCAGCCCAGAGCCTGACGCGGGGCTCGAACTCACGAACTTTGAGATCATGACCTGAGCCAAAGTTGGATTCTCTTAACTGACTGAGCCACCCAGGCGCCCCAGGAGATGGGTATTATTATTTACCATATGTATCACACACGTAAGAACAGGGCTATGTCTAGTGTCTTTGTAAATACACCAAGAGACAGCGGCCAGACCATACTACAGAACAGAACTCTGGCCCACGATCTGTGATCTGCAGCGACCAGACCAGAAAACCATCCCATTACTTACAGCAACCAAGCCCAGGAAGCCAGCCTGGTGTCTGCAACTCAGACCACTATGTCCAGGAACCAGCCAAACCGTGACCCCTCTAGCAGTCAGCCAAAAATGACCAGGAATTAATGAATAACCGATACTTTCCCTAATATGTGTTCCTGCTTCCAATTTCGGTTCACCGAGAGAAAGCCAAATGGGCTCTCCAGTAAATTACACAGGATGTCTGATTTCTGGTTAGCCTGCCTCAGCCTCTCTGTGCCAACAGCCTCAGGCTTCCTTCCTTCCTTCCTTCCTTCCTTTTTTCTTTCTTTCTTTCTTTCTTTCTTTCTTTCTTTCTTTCTTTCTTTCTTTCTTTCTTTCTCTTTTCTTCCTCTTTCTTTTTCTTTCTTTCCTTTCTTTCTCTCTTTTCTTCCTCTTTCTTTTTCTTTCTTTCCTTTCTTTCTCTTTTCTTTCTTTCTTTTTCTTTCTTTCTCTTTTCTTCCTTTCTTTTTCTTTCTTTCCTTTCTTTCTCTTTTCTTTCTTTCTTTCTTTCTTTCTTTCTTTCTTTCTTTCTTTCTTTCTTCTTCCTTCCTCTTTCTTTTTCTTTCTTTCCTTTCTTTCTTCTTTCTTTCTTTCTTTCTTTCTTTCTTTCTTTCTTTCTTTCTCTTTTCTTTCTCTTTTCTTCCTTCCTCTTTCTTTTTCTTTCTTTCCTTTCTTTCTCTTTTCTTTCTTTCTTTCTTCTTTCTTCCTTCCTTCCTATTTCTTTCTCTTTCTTTCTCTTTTCTTCCTTCCTCTTTTTCTTTCTTCTCTTTCTTTCCTTTCTCTTTCTTTCTTTCTTTCTTTTGTTTCTTTCCTCTTTCTTTTTCTTTCTTCCTTCCTTCTTCTTTCTTTCTTTCTTTCTTTCTTTCTTTCTTTCTTTCTTTCTTTCTTTCTCTTTTCTTCCTTCCTCTTTCTTTTTCTTTCTTTCCTTTCTTTCTCTTTTCTTTCTTTCCTCTTTCTCTCTTTTTCTTTCTTCCTTCCTTCCTATTTCTTTCTCTTTCTTTCTTTCTCTCTTTTCTTCCTTCCTCTTTTTCTTTCTTCTCTTTCTTTCCTTTCTTTTTCTTTCTTTCTTTCTTTCTTTTCTTTCTTTCTTTTGTTTCTTTCCTCTTTCTTTTTCTTTCTTCCTTCCTTCTTCTTTCTTCTTTCTTTCCTTTTTCTCTTTCCTTTCTTTCTTTCTCTCCCTTTTCTTCCTTTCTTTTTCTTTCTTTTCCTTTTCTTTCTTTCCCTCTTTTTCCCCCACAACAAAGCTTTGCCCCTCCTCTGCCTGTCCTCGAGTCCCCACCAAGACACAACTGAGGGTGACCAGTTCCTTTATCATAGCAACCACCTTGGGCTGTCCTTATATGGGTGGTCTTTGTTTATTTACCCAGCTCAGAGACTCAAGGTAATCCATTCAAGTTCACACAGCTTTTTGGTGGGATTGTGAATCCAGTCTGAGTCCAGAAATCCTGAGAAGAGTCCCAAGATGAGGTCCCCACACCTCTTTCCCCCTTCGTTGGATCTCTGACCTCTCTCTCTTTTCTGGAGCTCAAACATGTGTCTGTGTGTTTTCAAACCTACCTTCTGCTCAAAGAGAAATAAGTTTACTTTTATTTCCTGGAAAGGGGAGAGGGAGGCCTCAGAAACTGAGGCTCTGGGGTGGGGGAAGACTTGCCACAAGCTGCCTCCAGGTGTTAAGGGAGTAGCTTTTCCTGGAGCTCTGGGCCAAATGCTTCGTGTTCAAATAAAAGCATCTAACGTAGAAGGAAACAGGATGGAGTATCATTCAGCCTTAAAAAAGAAGGACATCCTGCCATTGGCCACAGCATGGACGAACCCGGAAAGGACGTTGTGCTAAGTGAGATGACCCAGACATAGAAGGACTGAGTGAGGCCCACGGGATCCTTCAGTCAGGAATCTCATGAGGAATCTTAAATAGACTCATGGAAGCAGAGAATCGAATGGGGGTTGCTGGGAGAGGGTGGCCCGAGAGTATGACCTTTCACTTATGCATGACCCACAAGTTCTAGAGCCCAAGGCATGCTGAATAGTTAGCAGTTGGGTGTTGTGTGCACTGAAAAACTTGCTCCCAGAGTAAATCTTACGCACAGTGTTGGTGGATCTGTTTATGGCACAGATTCCTTCCAAACTCATCAACTTGCATACCTCAAATACATACAGCTTTCTGTATGCCGGCTGCACCTCAAGATAGTGGTTCAAGAATAACTCAAGTTCTGCCGAAACCATTTCAGAAATAAAAACAGAAGTATCTACTGTGTATTGAGAGGCTATGTGCCCTATGGGGGGTAGGTCCTGTCATTCCTATTTTATAGACAAGGAAGTTGATGCTCTTAGACATTAAGAAACTTGTAGAGGACATGTGTACAAAGGACTGATAAACATAGGATTCAAACCCCAGAGCTCACACATTTGCCAGGTAAGATATGATGTTGATGGAGGAACTCAAGGACACTCAGCCTCTCAGTCTGTTGTGGGTACTCGTTTCCTTGCATCAATACCAAGAGTGTGACTTTCTAACATTTAAAACAAATTTTGGCGAAAATATTAGGTAAAAAAAGTGTCATACTTAAAGTTTAATTAAAAAAAAATTTTTTTTAATGTTTATTTTTGAGAAAGAGAGACAGAGCACGAGCAGGGGAGGGGCACACAGGGAGACCCAGAATCTGAAGCAGGCTCCAGGCTCTGAGCTGTCAGCACAGAGCCCGATGTGGGGCTTGAACTCATGGATGGCGAGATCATGACCTGAGCTGAAGTCGGACGCTTAACTGACTGAGCCACCCAGGCGCCCCTAGTTTTATTTTCTTAAGCTTATTTTTATTTATTTTGAGAGAGAGAGAGAAAGAGAGAGAGCGCGTGCGAGAGAGAGCAAGCAGGGCAGGGACAGAGAGAGAGGGGAGCAGAGAAAGAGAACTCCAAGCAGGCTCCACAATGTCAGTGCAGAGCCCAACACAGGGCTTCAACTCATGGATGGCGAGATCACGACCTGAGCCGAAGTCAGACGCTTAACCGACTGAGACACCCAGGTGCCCCTTTAAACTTCAATTTGTATTTCTCTTACAGAGGATTTTCCTTTTCTCCTTTAACGGCTGTATGAAGGAACAGTTGACATGCCCCCAAATTCTTTCATCCTAAGTGTGCATTTCAGATTTTTACTAAATTCACAGAGTTGTGCCACCATCGCCATGAGGCACGTTTGAAGCTTCCATAACCTCCAGCTCATTTTCAGTTGGGGCCCCCTGCTGCCATTCTCCACCACCGGTAACCACCCACCTCCTCCTGCATCTTCACTCATGCCTTTTCTGGACATTTCACAGAAATGGAATCATGATGTCTGCAGTCTTTTCTGCCTGGCTTCTCTCGCTTTGGGCAATGCTTCTGAGGCCCGTCCTTGCTGCAGCAGGTTTCGCTACGCACACACTTTGCTTGGACCTAGCTTCACTTCAGGTTCACGTGCTAGTGGATGTTCAACTGGGCAGTGCCATCCGATAAGCCACCAAGCTCACGTCCACTTCAGGGTTTTGTTATACTGGTCCCTCTGCTTGACCCAGAATGGTGCCTAGGCTTTTGGCATGGCTCAGATGCCCTTGAGATCTGCCCTGCCCACCCAGAACCTCAAGATCCTCCTCTTCCACTGCAGCATCCAGTTTAGACCTACCCAGAACATTCCACACAGGACCCCCAGATCCTTGACTTCTACCTTGGCATTCAGTTTACAGCCATCCAGAACCTTCCACCCAGAACCCCCAGATCCTCGACTTCCATCTTGGCATTAAGCTTACAGCCATCCAGAACCTTCCACCCAGAACCCCCAGATCCTCGACTTCCATCTTGGCATTAAGCTTACAGCCATCCAGAACCTTCCACCCAGAACCCCCAGATCCTCGACTTCCATCTTGGCATTAAGCTTACAGCTATCCAGAACGTTCCACCCAGAACCCCCAGATCCTCGACTTCCATCTTGGCATTAAGCTTACAGCCATCCAGAACCTTCCACCCAGAACCCCCAGATCCTCGACTTCCATCTTGGCATTAAGCTTACAGCTATCCAGAACGTTCCACCCAGAACCCCCAGATCCTCGACTTCCATCTTGGCATTAGGTTTACAGCCATCCAGAACCTTCCACCCAGAACCCCCAGATCCTCGGCTTCCATCTTGGCATTCGGTTTACAGCCATCCAGAACCTTCCACCCAGAACCCCCAGATCCTCGACTTCCATCTTGGCATTCAGTGTACAGCCATCCAGAACCTTCCACCCAGAACCCCCAGATCCTCGACTTCCATCTTGGCATTAAGCTTACAGCTATCCAGAACGTTCCACCCAGAACCCCCAGATCCTCGACTTCCATCTTGGCATTAAGCTTACAGCCATCCAGAACCTTCCACCCAGAACCCCCAGATCCTCGGCTTCCATCTTGGCATTCGGTTTACAGCCATCCAGAACCTTCCACCCAGAACCCCCAGATCCTCGACTTCCATCTTGGCATTAGGTTTACAGCCATCCAGAACCTTCCACCCAGAACCCCCAGATCCTTGACTTCCATCTTGGCATTCAGTTTACAGCCATCCAGAACCTTCCACCCAGAACCCCCAGATCCTCGACTTCCACCTTGGCATTCAGTTTACAGCCATCCAGAACCTTCCACCCAGAACCCTCAGATCCTCGACTTCCATCTTGGCATTAGGTTTACAGCCATCCAGAACCTTCCACCCAGAACCCCCAGATCCTCGGCTTCCATCTTGGCATTCGGTTTACAGCCATCCAGAACCTTCCACCCAGAACCCCCAGATCCTCGACTTCCATCTTGGCATTAGGTTTACAGCCATCCAGAACGTTCCACCCAGAACCCCCAGATCCTCGACTTCCATCTTGGCATTCGGTTTACAGCCATCCAGAACCTTCCACCCAGAACCCCCAGATCCTCGACTTCCATCTTGGCATTAGGTTTACAGCCATCCAGAACCTTCCACCCAGAACCCCCAGATCCTCGACTTCCACCTTGGCATTCAGTTTACAGCCATCCAGAACCTTCCACCCAGAACCCTCAGATCCTCGACTTCCATCTTGGCATTAGGTTTACAGCCATCCAGAACCTTCCACCCAGAACCCCCAGATCCTCGGCTTCCATCTTGGCATTCGGTTTACAGCCATCCAGAACCTTCCACCCAGAACCCCCAGATCCTTGACTTCCATCTTGGCATTCAGTTTACAGCCATCCAGAACCTCCCACCCAGAACCCCCAGATCCTCCTCTTCTATCTCAACGTTCAGTTTACAGCCTTCCAGAACCTTCCACCCAGAACCCCCAGATCCTCCTCTTCTATCTCAACGTTCAGTTTACAGCCTTCCAGAACCTTCCACCCAGAACCCCCAGATCCTCCTCTTCTATCTCAACGTTCAGTTTACAGCCTTCCAGAACCTTCCACCCAGAACCCCCAGATCCTCTTCTTACATTTCGACATTCAGTTTACACCCACCCAGAATCTTCCACCCCGAACCCCCAGATCCTCCTCTTCCATCTCAGCAGTTTCCAATCTTAAAAAAAAAAAAAAAAAGTGTTTTACAATTTCTCTCTCTTGTGTGTTTGTGTGTGTTTTTGTTTTGTTTTTACAATAAGAGGATTTGCTGAGGGAAGGGTCAGAGATCTGGTTGGAAGACAGAGAAGGAGGATAAAGGGTGTGTCTTGTCCTTAAAGAGATGCTGAAATAGCAGTGGGGGCAGGCACACTGGAGAGCTGAAGCTGAGGAGTCTCCTGGGTAAGGTGTCTTCACATGTTGGGGGCCCTGTGGTCTCACCTGGGTGTGAGACTGGGAGACTGTTGGTTCTTGGGGCTTTGCCAGACCTCCTATTGGTCACCTGGCCAGGAGTATCTTAATGACTAGCACTTGGGGCATTGCTTGCCTTGGCCAGAAGAATCCCCAAGCAATGTATGTGGGTTAATTAGTTGAGCTGGGTATGTAACAGGACTTGAAGCCTGGATGTGTTTCTTCGGGGACTTTTTGACTCTAAGTCTAGGAAGATGGAGTGAATCCAGAAGTTCTCAACCAGAGTTCATCCCTGCCTTGGGGGACAGTGAATAGGACAGCTCCCCTGTAACGAGGATTTATTCAGCCCCAACACCACAGGTACACTTAGAAACTCTGGATAAAATGCACAAGCATCTGGGCTGAGATAAGGTGGGGGGTGGGGAGGGTGGGGGGAGGGCAAGAAGGTTTAGGAAAAGGGTTTGCTTGTAGGGGCACCTTGGTGGCTTAGTTGGTTGAGTGCTGACTTCGGCTCAGGTCATGATCTCACAGTTCATGAGTCAGAGCCTGGCATTGAGCTCTGTGCTGATAGCTCAGAGTCTGGAGCCTGCTTTGGGTCTGTGTCTCCCTCTTTCTCTGCCCTTCCCCCACTCGTACTTGGACTCTCTCTCTCAAAAATAAAATAAAAAACCTTAAAAAAAAAAAAAAGGAAAAGGGCTTGCTTTCCAAGGGATGGACCAAATTTTAGAGGAAGAAAAGGGTTCACTTTGCCATGAATGATAAACAGGAATTGGAAGAATATGTCCACACTGGGGGACAAAGGAAACCCAATTCCCTTTTGTTAACATATGAATACAAAATAAAAAGATATACAGCAAAATCTGTGATTTTTTTTTTTTTTCTAAGCCAGTCCAGGCTTTTCCTGCATCATTACATCTTATGAACTTAGAGTTAGTCGTCTGCTGATGTGCATGGAAATGCTTGTATTTTTAAGTTTTTTGATTACTAAGGCCTAAATTACATATAGTAAAAATAACTTTTTAGTGATTTTACATTTTTATGCTTTATAGGTTTATAAGTTCAGACAGTCATGTGTCCCCCCACTAAAGATACAGAATGGTGTTATTCCAATTCCCTTGGGAACTGCCCATATGCTTTGTCCCTAGAGTTCAGGCTTTTTCCTACTGATGTCCCATAATAGAATCATATAGTCTGTAGACTTTGGAGTCTGGCTTCTCTCACTCAGCAAAGGGCATTCATCCATGTTGGTTCCTTTTTCTTGCAGAGTCATAGTTATCATGTGGATGTACAAAGGTTTTTAAAGTCCTTTTAGCTGTTGAGGGGAATTTTGGTTGTTTTTAGTTTTTGTCCATTTTAAATGAAGCTTCTGTAAGCATTCTATATAAGGTTTTGTGGGAACATTATGTGTTCACGTGGTCAGATATGTGGGGATGGAATGGATGGGTCAGAGATGTGTATGACTAGCTTTCAAAGGAACAGAGGAACTTTTGGGACGCCTGGGTGGCTCAGTCGGTTAAGCATCTGACTTCCGCTCTGGTCATGATCTCAGGGCTCATGAATTTGAGCCCTGCATTGAGCTCTATGCTGACAGTTCAGAGTCTGGAGCCTGCTTCAGATTCTGTGTCTCTCTCCTCTCTCTCTGCTCCTCCCCTGGTAGCACTCTATCTCTCTCTCAAAAATAAATAAAAACTTAAAAAATACTTAAAATGAGGAATGGAGGAACTTTTTACCAAGGTAGCCGGTAGATTTTACATATCTAACAGCAAGGTAGGAGAACTCCCGTTCCTCAACACTGGGTATTGTCTGCCTTTTAAGCCATTCTAAAAGCGTAAGTGATATCTTATTATGGTTTTAATTTACTTTTCTCTAAGAGCATGGCATGGCGTCTTTTTGAGCATCTTGTCATAGGCTTATATCTCCGTAGTGTCTGCTCATGGGTTATTTGCTTTTCTATTACTGAGTTATGGGAATTCTTTTTGTATTCTGGATTTAAGTCATCAGAAATGTGATTTGCAAACATTACTATCCGGCTGTGTGGGTTGTCTTTTTTGTTCTCTTAAGAGTATCTTGGGGGCACCTGGGTGGCTCAGTTGGTTAAGTGTCCAACTCTTGCTTTCGACACAGGTCATGATCTCACGGTCACAAGATGGAGTCCACACTCAGCCTGGAGCTTAAGATTTTCCCTCCCTCCTCTCTGCCCCTCCCCCACTCGTGCTCATGCTCTCTCTCAAATAAAAATAAATTTACAAAGTACATATTCTGAAGCTAAGTCATTTTTAATTTAATTAAAAAATTTTTTTTTAATGTTTATTTATTTTTGAGACACAGAGAGACAGAGCATGAACGAGGGAGGGTCAGAGAGAGAGGGAGACACAGAATCTGAAACAGGCTCCAGGCTCTGAGCTGTCAGCACAGAGCCTGATGCGGGGCTTGAACTCACAGACCACAAGATCATGACCTGAGCCGAAGCCTGACACTCAACCGACTGAGCTACCCAGGCGCCCCTCATTTTTAATTTTAATGAAGTCCAAATAAAAAAAAAAAAATTGTCTATCTTAGAGGACCTGGCTGGCTCTGTCAGGAGGAGCCCCACGCTGGGTGTGGACATTACTTGAAAATAAAATCTTAAAAAAAAAAAAACTCATCTCAAAATCCTTTAATATTGAGGATGTTATATGTCATATGTCCATATATATATATATATGTATGTATATACACATATACATATACATATACATACATACATATATATAAAATATGTAATACCGAGGCTACCTGGAGATTGTGTAGGCTGGTACTTTGGAAGCAGAATAAATAAGATTTTCATTTTTAAGTAGATTTAGCTACCTGCCTACTCTATAGAGCCTTTCTCATGGCTCAGGGCAATAAACCCTTACTCTTGTATACAAGGCATTGAATATTTTTGTCTTTGCTTATCTCTTCATCTTCATCCCTTTAAAATGTAGCTGGTTCTTATCTTTTCACCCAGCAACCATAACACCCATTGCTTACCCATAACACCCACTGCTTACATAGTCCTCCAAATGCACTGGGCACTATTCTTACTCTATCAATGCATTTAATCCACACAAGAACCCTGTGAGGCAGGAACAATTATTTCCATTTTGCTGATGAGTCAAGGAGAAGCTAAAATCAGTTTGACCTTCATGTCCTGTTCCATTCCAGAAATGCAACTTCAACTCTCATGGTCAAGGTCTAGGGTCTGTTTTTTTTTTTTTTTTTTTAATGTAGTGAAAAAACACATAACTTTAATTTTTTTATTTTAATTATTTTAACTTTTTAAATGTTTACTTATTTTTTGAGAGAGACAGTGTGAGCAGGGAGGGTCAGACAGAGATGGAGACACAGAATCTGAAGCAGGCTCCAGGCTCTGAGCTGTTAGCACAGAGCCCGACACGGGGCTCGAACTCATGAACTGTGAGGTCATGACCTGAGCCAAAGTCAGACACTTAACTGAAGGAGCCACCCAGGCACCCCAAAACACGTAACTTTAAATTTGCCACCATAACCATTTTTTAAGTGTAGACTTTGTTAGTGTTAGGTTCATTCACATGGTTGTGTAGCAAATCTCCGGAACTTTTTCTTAATCTCCTAAAACTGACTCTATACCCACGCCACAGGAACACCTCCCCTCCCCCTGGCCCTTGGCAACCACTTTTGGACTTTGTTTCTAGGATTTTGTTTCTAGGATTTTGACTGCTTTAGATGCTTCATGGGTGGATTCATACCATATTTTCCTTCTGTGGTTGGCTTATTTCGCTTAGCCTAATGTCCTCAAGTTTCATCCATGTTTTCCCACAGGACAAGATTTTTTTTAATTTCTGAGGAAACTCCATACTGTTGTCCATAATGCGTGCACCATCCAACAGTGTGCAAGAAGTCTTTTTTGGGAGGGGAGGTGCAGGTCTTTATTTTTAATCCCCAAATGATTCTTAGCAATCTACCTTTGAAGAATGCATCCTCATATTTACAAAGAGGTACACACAATTCAGTTCATGCCAGGATTCATGTGAGCAAAAAGCATGGAAACAATATAAATGTCCATGTGCAGAGTTCTGGTAACCTACATCACGGTACGTTTCTACTTTGGAGTTTCTGTGGCTCTTAAAAGTCTGGGCATAGACCAATGTTCCAGACTTATTTTTAAGCAGGAGATTAGTTGCTAAACAAGATATAGAACATGATAAAATTTATACTTAAAGTTTGCTCCATTTAAACACATCTTTGAGGGGCCCCTGGGTGACTGAGTCAGTTAAGTGTCTGACTTCAGCTCAGGTCATGATCTCACGGCTCGTGGGTTTGAGTCCTGCGTTGGGCTCTATACTGACAGCTCAGAGGCTGGAGCCTGTTTTCTGTGTCTCTCTCTTTGCCCCTCCCCCACCTCAAATAAATGAATAAACATTAAACAAATATATTTAGTAGTGTTTAAGAATGGAAAGTTACTTAAACTCAAAATAACTTAAAAAAAATTTTTTTTATGTTTTTAAATTTATTTTTGAGACAGAGACAGAGCATGAGCAGGGGAGGGGCAGAGAGAGAGAGGGAGACACAGAATTCAAAGCAGGCTACAGGCTCTGAGCTGTCAGCACAGAGCCCGACATGGGACTCGAACTCACAGACCATGAGATCATGACCTGAGCCGAAGTCGGACGCTTAACTGACTGAGCCACCCAGGCGCCCCAAAATTACTTCTTGAAACTCATCTAGACACTTCTTTTAAGGTAAAGCGTGGGACAGAGGAATGCCAGATCTTTCTCTGAACATTTACAAATGTCTTTTGTTTTTCTATGTATAAAGAATATTTGCTGGGGTGCCTGGGTGGCTCAGTCGGTTAGGCATCTGATTTTTGGTTTCGGCTCAGGTCAGGATCTCATGGTTTGTGAGTTTGAGCCCTACATCGGGCTCTGTGCTGATAGTGTGGAGTCTGCTTGGGTTTCTCTCTCTACACCTCTCTCTCTCTCTCTCTCTCAAAATAAATAAATAAATAAATATAAAAGAATTTTTTTAATACAAATAAAAGAAAAAATATTTGCTGTTGATTTGAATTTTTTTTTTTTTTTGCCAGATAATCCAGTCAAGCTTTCTTCATTCTTCAGCAGTCTAGAAGACCTTAGAATGGATGTACCTTATTTTAGAAACACTTATGTTAGAGGTAAGCACTTAAAGTCGTTCCTACTTGTTTTTTTTTTAAAGTAAGCCTTAACCTCAACATGGAGCTTGAACCCATAACCTGGAGATTAAGAGTTGCACGCTCCACTGACTGAGCCACCCAGGCACCTGCACATTTTAATTTTTTTAATGTTTATTCATTTTTGAAAGGCAGAGAGAGACAGAGCACAAGCAGGGGTGGAGCAGAGAGAGGGGGACACAGAATCTGAAGCAGGCTACAGGCTCCGAGCCGTCAACACAGAGCCTGATGCGGGGCTCGAACCCACGAACCATGAGATCATGACCTGAGCCGAAGTTGGATGCTTAACCCACTGAGCCACCCAGGCACCCCTACGTATGCAAACTCAAATGACTGCTGACGAACTTGGCACACTATGATTGTTTTCGCTTTGGGAGCATTACGTCATCATTTTCTCTGAAGTTAATCATCCTTTTGGTCATTTGCTTAGATTTCTATGTTTCTATCACTAATTCATGGCATCTTTCCCCCAGTGATCTAGATCTTGCCTGCCTGCCTTCCTTCCTTCCTTCCTTCCTTCCTTCCTTCCTTCCTTCTTTATCTCTACACTCAATGTCAGGCTCAAACTCTGAGATCAAGAGTCACATGCTTTTCCAACTGAAACAGTCAGGCGCCCCCTGGCCTTAGTGCATTGAAACACATCAGGCTTTCTGTCAATTTTATGTCCTTGACCTGGCTCCAGGGGGAACTTGGTTCTTTATGCTGGATGAGCACATGTTATTTGGCATCTCCTTCACCATATTCCTAGGAACTTTCCCGCTTCTGGAAATCCAAGATACAACCATCCCAACAACCCCCTGGCCTCCAGTGAATGTCCTACCTACCTGCTACGAAGGGAATGGTTTTCACCAGAGAAGCGGAGCCCCAGAAGGCCAGCCTCCAAGATGGGAGGCTGTCTTTGCCAAGGAGCAGCACCATGTACCTCTGCATTTGGCTGTAGCTCATTTTTCAGAGAAGAAAGTGAGGGCTCCAGATGGGTCAAGAGGGCACCTCCTGGAACACAGACAATCTTTCAACATATTTCCAGGGGAAATCAAGGTATTGCTTCTCTCTAGGAAACCAATTTCCCAATGCAAACAAAAACTATATTTTAACATTGAAACTATAATCAGTAGTCTTTTCTTCTTTTAAAAAAAATTTTAAAATATTTATTTTTGAGAGGGAGAGACAGAGTGAGCAGGAGAGGGGCAGAGAGAGAGGGAGACACAGAATCTGTGCAGGCTCCAGACTCTGAGCTGTCAGCACAGAGCCAGATGCAAGGCTTGAACCCACGAACCGTGAGATCATGACCTGAGCCAAAGTTGGATACTTAACTGACTGAGCCACCCAGGTGCCCCAATAGTCTTAATGGGAAGGGGACTTCAAACATGAAGAAAATCAAACATTTCCCTTGAGACTCCTGTCTAAGCCCCCCCCCTACCTTTACCCCTTCCCAGCCTCTCTCATTCTGTAGGTGACTGAGTACAATTAGGTTACTCCAGAGGTAACCATTCATTATGGATTACGAACACAGAATTCATAATCTCTTCCCTCATACAGTCAATCTTACTAAAAATAACAGCATACTAAAGAAGCCTCAACACATCACGCAATTGATATCACATGGACCCTATTTTCCAAAGCAATGGATATAACAAAAATGCAATGCAGAATGCCTGTGTGGCTAAGTCAGTTGAGTGTCTGACTCTTGATTTTGGCTCAGGACATGATCCCAGGGTCCTGGGATTGAGCCCTGAGTCGGGTTCTGCTTAACATTCTCTCCCTCCCTCTCTCTCTCTCCTTCTGCCCTTTATCCCTGTTTGCTTTCTCATGCTCTATTCTTTCTTTTAATGTTTATTTATCTTTGACAGAGAGAGAGAGACAGAGCACAAGTGGGGGAGGGACAGAGAGAGAGGGAGACACGGAATCCCAAGCAGGCTTCAGGCTCTGAGCTGTCAGCACAGAGCCTGATGGCCCAATGTGGGGCTTGAACTCATGAACGGTGAGATCATGACCTGAGCCAAAGTCCAACACTTAACCAACTGAGCCACCCAGGCACCCCTCTCACGCTGTCTCTAAAAAAAAGCGGGGGGAGGGTAGGAGCCTGGGTGGCTCAGTCGGTTAAGCTTCTGACTCTTGGTTTCAGCTCAAGTCATGATCTCACAGTTGGTGAGTTTGAGCCCTGCATCGGGCTCTGTGCTGACACTGTGGACCTTGCTTGGGATTCCTTCTTTCTTCTCTCTCTCTCTCTCTCTCTCTCTCTCTCTCTCTCTCTCTCTCTCTCCCCCTCTCCGCCCCTTCTATGCTCTCTCCCAAAATAAATAAATAAACTTAAAATGCAATAGCCAAAAGATAGAAACAATCCACATAGCAATCAATGGCATGAACTTATAAACAAAATGTGATATATAGATATGATAGAATAGACTATTATCCAGCCTCAAAAAGCTAGGAAATCCTGACACATGCGACCATGTGGATGAGCCCCGAAGATGTCCTGTGAAACACTGAGGTGAAGCAAGCTGCTCCCCAAAGTATAAATATTGTGCAATTTCACTTAGACAAAGTACCTAGATTGGTCAAGTTCATACAGACAGAAAGTAGAATGCTAACTGTCAGGGCGTGGGTGTGTGTGTGGGGGAAATGTCAAGTTATTGTTTTATTAATGGGGACAGAGTTTGTTTGGGGAGATGAAAAGGTTCTGGTGATGGACGGTGGTGATCATTGTACAAAGGTGTGAACGTATGTGTTGGCACTGACCTGTACACTTAAAAATGGTAAACAACGGTAAGTGCTATGTATATTTTACGACAATAAAAAAAAAAAGTAACGCAATGAAATTAAAATGGTTATTTATTTTTGAGACAGAGAGAGACAGAGCATGAACAGGGGAGGGGCAGAGAGAGAGGAAGACAGAATCCGAAGCAGGCTCCAGGCTCTGAGCTGTCAGCACAGAGCCCGATGCGGGGCTCGAACTCACGGACCGTGAGATCATGACCTGAGCCGAAGTCGGATGCTTAACCGACTGAGCCACCCAGGCACCCCTAAAGCTTTTATAAACCCAAAGACATAGGAGTGATGACTAAAATGGGAAAGTAGGCAGTGATAAAAGTAAGAACTGAAATTAAAGTAAAAGAGCACAATAGAGAGTTCCTGTTTTCGTGTTGGTCTTTATGGCACCAAGTTTGGGATTTTTGGACGGCACGGAGCCTGCAATAAACGCATGTGCAGAGATCTCTCACAGAGCGCAGCGACTTTGTGGAGATCTGGAGAGCCCGTGGTGGAAATCACCAAGGATTACTCAGGTTAGATCCTAATGAAGCATGTATTTGGATTACCCAAATGGAGCCATGCTCTGACACATGGGATGAAGGACAGAATCACAGATTTTGATGACAATTATGATCTTTACCGTATACCCTTCCCTTCAGATGGTCATGGCCGTGGGGAACTTCCGGAACAATTCAAACAGAAGCCCCATTCTGACCATTCTCCTCCCTTTCCTTATGTTAAGACAAGGATCGGTGTCACTCACAAAGAGGAGATCATGTTAATCCAACCAAAGGTGGTACTGAAGATATGCAGAAAACACAACAGTAGGTATTTGCAACCCTGCAGGATCCAGCAGACCCCAAAATATTTCAGAGGGCACCCTAGGGATCTGTAGGTAATCAGGGGCTGGTGGAAGTTGCCCAGGTGATTCTATCTGAAATAGCTAGTGACCCCCGACTCATCAGACTTCATAATAAACTATGAATCTGCTTTGAAGATTTTACTAAAAGGTATGAGGATGTCTTAAGGAAAACAAACGGGCGCCTGGCTGGCTCAGTCGGTAGAGCATGCAAGTCTTGATCTTGGGGTTGTGAGTTCAAGCTCCACATTGGGTACAGAACTTACATTAAAAAAAAAAAAGTAAACCAATAGCTTCACTGGGACAGATCAAAAGGGGTATCAAAGGGACCTGGAGAGAAACTGTGGTTTCCTTACAGAGATCTCACAGCCTCTGATAAACAAAAATCCCTCAGTCCTACAAGGTCACCTGCCAAAGAGATTCCTTCAGTCCAATGAGCCTTGCAAACATACACTTGCCTCATTCAAACTTATAATACCATTTACAGATTTCATTTTGGAACCAGGTGGTGACACTTATTTTAAAGATGCTATTAAATATGAGAATGCTCACACTAAAAAAAAAAAAAAAAAAAAAAAAAAAAAAAAAGGATGAATAAAATGAGCTCTTTCATGGCTAATAAAATACTGAACAAGAACATAGAAAAAGGCACCAAAAAACATATTAGAAAAAATACATATAAATCAAATTTTTAAAAATTAAAAAAATAGAGATATGTAAAGAGATGTGTTAGAGACTATTAAAAATAAAATATGAAAATTTGAGGCACCTGGGTGGCTCAGTCAGTTAAGTGTCCAACTCTTGATTTTGGCTCAGGTCATGATCTCACAGTTTGTGGGTTTGAGCCCTGTTTCCGGCTCTGTGCTGACAACGGTGGAGCCTGCTTGGGATTCTCTCTCTCCTTCTCTCTCTCCCCCTGCCCCTGCTCATGCTCATGCTCTCTCCCCTCAAAATAAATAAACTTAAAATAAAGTATGAAAAGGAATATAAAATTTTTTTGGCTAATAAATGCAAAAACAGAAAAATTGGACAGTTTTCTGGAAAAATATTTTAAAAAAAAGGAAAGAAAAGGAAGAAAAACAATGACCCCATTGACTGACCTATAATGAAGTAGACCAGGGGATCACCAAACTTTTTCTGTAAGGGGGCAGATAGTTAATATTTTCTGTTTTGCAGACCAGACTACAGAATGTAAACAAAGGGCCAACATCAACTTTGGCCAATGGGCTGTGGGTTGTCAATTCTTGAAGTACTTAACTAACTGAACTGAACTCAGACCTTGCACTTCTAAAAATAATTGAGGCCACAATACAGCAAAGGCTCCCCTCAGCTCACCTACCCCTTTCCTAATCCTCACGATAGCTAGATAGCGTCACTGATTGAAAAAGAAAGAAAAATCACACAAAAATTCATGAGCCTGGAGTCACCTGGACGTCAAATTTTAAAAATATTATGAAGAAAAAAAATAAAAAATAATATTATGAAAAAGAAAATTATGGGCAGACACATTTCTTAACGCAGATGTGAAATCAATTAAGCAAAATTTTGGTCCAGATCAACGATGATTAACAAAAATAGCAATTTAATATTAACAAATGACCGACGGTAGGCAGGGGGGGATGCGGACCTTAGCAACCCAGGACTGGTTTTGTATTATAAAGTGTATGTGATGATCATCGACGTAGCAGGTTCATTGCTAACAATATGACACAACTTTCAATAGATGCAGAGGTACTGTAGGAAATACTTCAAATTTAAATATTGGCAAAAAGATCTGATTCGATGACGGTTTCACATCCCAGGCACTACTGACATCGGGGACTGGATAATTTTCTGTTGTAGGGGGCTGTTCTGTGCATTGTAGGATGCTTAATAGCATCTCTGGCTTCTACCTTCTAGAAGTCAGTAGTATTTCTCTCCTCCTCCCCACTCAGTTGTGACACCCAAGAATATTTCCAGAATTAGTCCCATAAAAACATTTCATATCATGCCAGTGTCATGACGAAATCCAGCCAAACTGGTCTTTTCTTTATATATGCACTTACTGTTCCCCTACTGTCCTGGGGTCTTACTAATGCGGCCATTGGCTGGGGCCCCATTGCACCCCAGTGTTCTTTACACTGGGCTCTGGAAGCTTTTATTGAGTGGATTGAGTGAGGGAGTGGCCTTTCAGAAGAGGCAGGGTGGGTCTGGAGAAATGTAGGAAAGGCATGGTTAGATTTACACCCCTTCTGTTCCCACTCAGAGAACGTTTGAGAACAGCACACTTGAACAACGACTCCCCAATAGGCAAGCAGAAATGGCGGACCAGAGGGCAGGTAAGCTGGAGGTGGCCATGAGGGGCCCTAATTTGTATTTGCCAACTACCGTGATTTAACTACTTCGAGGGGTGCCTGGGTGGCTCAGTCTGTTGAGCGTCTGACTTTGACTCAGGTCATGATTTCACAGTCCGTGAGTTCGAGCCCCACGTTGGGCTCTGTGCTGACAGCTCAGAGCCTGGAGCCTGCTTTGGATTCTGTGTCTTCCTCTCTCTCTGCCCCTTCTCCGTTCATGCTGTCTCTCCCAAAAATACTTCAAAAGTGGTGGATTTCAAGCTGCCAACGCATTGAGGTTTGCCAGCCAGTATGAGCCAACTCGAGCACACCACTGAAGGTGATGGGTTCCCAACACCAGTTGGGAAGTTATCCCCTTGTTTCACCTGGAATAATTTATTAGATCGTGGAATTATCTTTCCTTAAAAATTAGTAGACTGTACCCATTTTATCCCCCATGTCATATTTTGGGTGGAACTGTGATTATTTAATTTTCTTTTGAGTTTAATAAAGTCTCAGAGTCTAAACTTTTTGTTGGGCCAAATTTGGTAAAAAAGAGCTCTTGGGGCGCCTGGGTGGGCCAGTCGGTTGAGTGCCCAACTCTTGATTTTGGCTCGGGTCACGATCTCATGGTTCGTGGGATCGAGCTCCGCATCAGGCTCTGCACTGACAACCTGGAGCCTGCAGCATGCTTCCAATTCTGTGTCTCCCTCTCTCTCTGCCCTCCACCCCCCCGCCCCGCCACTGCTTGTACTCAGTCTGTCTCTCAAAAATAAATAAATGTTAAAAAATTTTTTTAAAAATAAACAGGGGACAGTGAGACATCTAGAAGACACTGCTTCCTTGAATCAAAAAGAACAAACTGTGGCCTCTAAAGAAGCAAAAAGGATGCCAATTTCCAGCAGTGGGAGACAGAAAGTAGACAGAGCACTCAAAAACTGGTCTTCTCTCTCGCTTTCTTAAGTTTATTTATTTATTTTGAGAGACAGAGAGAAAGAGAGAGGAGAGAGGAGAGAAATATCCCAAGAAGGCTCCACACTGTCAGCAGCCCCAACATGGGGCTTGAACTCACGAAACCATGAGATCATGACCTGAGCCAAAATCAAGAGTCAGGTGCCTAACTGACTGAACCGCCCGGGGTGGGGGGGTGGGGCCTGGTCTTCTCTTGTTTAGAACAGATTTTCAACGTTTTTTTTTTTTTTTTTTTTTTTTTTTTTTTTTTTTTTTTTTTGGGACAGAGAGAGACAGAGCATGAACGGGGGAGGGGCAGAGAGAGAGGGAGACACAGAATCGGAAACAGGCTCCAGGCTCCGAGCCATCAGCCCAGAGCCTGACGCGGGGCTCAAACTCACGGACCGCGAGATCGTGACCTGGCTGAAGTCGGACGCTTAACCGACTGCGCCATCCAGGCGCCCCTAGAACAGATTTTCAAGGGAGTCAGAGCTGAGAGGAAAAAAAAGTGCCAGGGCAAACAGCTGGGACAGTAAGGGGACAGCCTGCACTCTAGAGTCTGTGATCATGGTGCATGGAGAGATAGTAGTTGCGGGCTAACCAAACGTCCCCCTCTCCACAGCCAAACCGAAGAGAAGCCGAGAGCGTACCTCGTTCACCTCTCATCAGAAGGCGGAACTGGAGGCTCTGTTTAGCCTCACCCAGTTCCCAGATTATGTCACCCAGGAGTTGCTGGCCTCAAAGATTCACTTACAATACACCGTGGTGCAGGTCTGACCCTCTGGAGGGGGGCGTGCTCCCCAGATCCTTCTCCTGCATGCCTGCTCCCTCCCTCTCCCTTCTCTCTGCCCCATGACCAAATAATCACGACTAATCTTCCCTTTAGGGAGCACGTGTTAATAACCTAACTCCTGTGCTAGACACGTTCTGTGTTTTCACCCTCAGAAACAGACCCATTGACACAGAAGATAAACGGAGGCTCAGAATGGCAAGGTAGCTTCCCTAGGTTCAAGCCCGCTAAGTTGTAAAGATGGAACTCTCTCTAAGTGTGGAGCACTTGTCCTAAACCGTGCCTTCCACAAAGCCCCAAAGAGAAGAAGGGCCACTGTTTGCTGAGGCTTGTCCCTGGGGCTTGCTCGGTGAGGGTGCGAATAAGAAACCAGCCAGAGGTCTCCAGCTAGAATCACACCGAGGGCATATCAGATCCCTTCTGGAATGCCTTTTTTTTTTTTTTTTAAGTTTATTTATTTATTTTGAGAGAGAGAGAGAGAGACAGAGCACACAAGCATGGGAGGGGCTGAGAGAGGGAGGGAGACACAGAATCCAAAGCAGGCTCCAGGCTCTGAGCTGTCAGCACAGAGCCTGACTTGGGGCTTGAATGCACAAACCGTTAAGATCATGACCCGAGCCGAATGCACAAGCCGTTAAGATCATGCTTAACTGCCTGGGCCATCCAAAGGCCCCTGGAATGCTCCTTTTTTTGTGTGGATCCTTCCAAAAGACTACCAAAGACCCTTCTCAAGGACTCTAGGCCAGACTCCATACTCTATTCTGTCCTCTGAAGTCCTGACCCTTTATCCCACAGAGAGCTCACGGCATACGGCCGCTGCCTCCCCACTCCTGCTCTGGGGTCCAAGCCCTGCCTCGTTCCCTTCTTTCTTCTTCTTTCTCCATCCCCGCCACCCTGGCCACGGGTGAGACACGGCTCCTACCCTGCCTCAGATACAGTGGGCAGAAGCCCCCTCCCCCCAAGAACCTGCTCTCCAAGGAAGATAAAGGATCAATTTCCGGAATCTGTGTCCTCTGTCTTCTCCACAGGTTTGGTTTAAGAACCGCCGGGTTAAATGGAGGAAGAGCATCCAGAAAGAGCAAGAAGCCGGGATCCCAGCCCCCACCCCTGCAGCCCAGAGGAACAGACCCAGGGCACCCAGACGCCTTTCCCACAGGCGGCCTGTTCTCCCCAGAGTTTCTGATGGCTCCGGGCCAGGCACCGGGAACCCAGATGGGGCTTCTCCACAGGGTGATCCTGAGCTGGACAGGCTGGTGGCTACAGTCCCCGCCTTGTCCTCCGCCCCTTATGACATAAGCCAGGTCATGGAAGCCTATGGGTGTCTGGAGGAGAGTTCCAACACGTTCAGTTGCCTTTATCAGTATCTCTCCCTGTCTGATGGCTAGCCGAAGCCCCCTGCTAGCTGGTCCTGTACGGAACCACTCTGCCTCCCTGCATCCTGCTAGCTGGTCCCGATGAAGGCTATCCCTATACCACAGGAGCAGGCTGGAGGTTCCCAAAAGCCGTCAGGATGGTTAAGCCCATAGATTTCAACAGTTACCGCTGTAGGTCACACCGAATTCACAGGGGATCCCTCCACCTTCTCTTCTCACCCCCGTTTCCCTTCGGGTGTGCTTCCACACCCAAATGTACGGGTTAGAAACATTCAGTCCTCTGTGTTCTTTTCCCTGGTAGGAAAAAAACCCTGCGGAAACCAGAGCCCTCTGGACCCAATCTGACATGTTAATTTTCCCATAAGAAGAAACTGTCTGCATACTGGGGTGGTCAATTTGCAAATAAAGTTGCGTTTTGCTCCAGATTTTCTGAATCTCCAGTGTTCTTATCTGTAATGTGGGAATATAATAAACCCGGTCACAGAAGGTTGTGGGGAGTGACCCTTTTCCTAGCAGATTTCAGTCTGTTTTTCCTTCTTTTTAAAAAAAAAATTTTTTTTTAATGTTTATTTTTGAGAGAGAGGGGGAGACACAGAATCCGAAGCAGGCTCCAGGCTCGGAGCTGTCAACACAGAGCCCAACCCAGGGCACAAACCCACGATCCATGAGATCATGACCTGAGCCGAAGCTGGACGCTTAACCGACTCAGCCACCCAGATGCCCCGGCCATGTAAGGTTTTTAAAAATTTACTTATTTTTAATTGTGGCAAAAGCTACATAAAACCATCGCAGCCATTTTTAAGTGTATAGTTCAATATGTTAGCCCGGTCCCTCACATTATTGTGCAACCAACTTCCAGACCTCTTTTCATCGTGCAATATTAAATCTCTGTCCCCATTAAACAGCAGCCCCCCATTTCCCCTCCCCCCAACCCCTGGCGCCCACCATTCCACCATCGGTCACCAGGAATCTGACAACCCGAGTACCTCACGTACCTCACGTAGAATCATCACGTCCTTGATCTAAAGGCTTATTTCACTGAGCCTTTCCTCCAGCTTCACTCCTGTTACAATATGTGTCACAATTTCCTTTTTTTTTTTTCTAAATTTTTTCCAGCATTTATTAATTTTTTGCGAGACAGAGAGAGACAGAGCACAAGCAGGGGAGGGGACAGAGAGAGGGAGACATAGAATCTAAAGCAGGCTCCAGGTTCCTATCAGCACAGAGCCCAATGCGGGGCTCGAACCCACAAACCATGACATCATGACCTGAGCCCAAGTTGGACACTTAACCGACTGCACCAGCCAGGCGTCCCTCAATTCCCTTCCTTTTTAATGAAGCTTTTATGGCTTGTTGATTTTGAGTCATACTGAGAAAACTTCCTTGGGGCACCTGGGTGGCACAGTCGGTTAAGCAACTGACTTCGGCTCAGCTTAATCTCCCAGTTTGTGGTTTTGAGCTGTGCTGACAGCTCAGAGTCTGGATGGAGCCTGCTTTGGATTCTGTGTCTCCCTCTCTCTCTGCCCCTCCCCTGCTCTCACTCTCTCAAAAATAAACATTAAAAAACATTAAAAACAAAAAAAGAAGAGAGAGAGAGAGAGAGAGAACTTCAGCCTACCTCCAGTAAATACAGGAATTCACCCATTTTCTTTTGCACGTTTGTGGTTTTCTTTTTTTACATTTAGATCCCTGATCTATTTGGAATTATATCTCATGTGTGGTGTGTAAAGTATTGGCCCAATTTTATTCTTTCAAGGCTAATCAGACATCCTAGCATCATTTGTTTCAAAGCCCACATTTGGGTGTTGGGGAAACTGGACAGCCACGTGCACGAGAATGAAACTGGGCTCCTATTGTCTACCATATGCAAAAATCAACTCAAAATGGAATAATGCCCTGAAACCATAAAACTCCTAGAGGAAACCAGGGGGTCAGCTCCTTGACATTGTCTTGTCAATGAATTTTTTGGATCTGACACCAAGAGGAAAGGCAATAATGAACAAGTAAAACTACATCAACTTAAAAAGCAGCAGCAAAGGAAACCATCAACAAAATGAGAAGGCAATGGACCAAATGGGGGCAAATATTCCCAAAGTATATATAGACCTCTTATAACTTGGGGCAACCAGGTGGCTCAGTTGGTTAAGCATCCAACTTCGGCTCAGGTCACGATCTCACGGTTCATGAATTCGAGCTCCATGTGGGGCTCTGTGCTGACAGCTCAGAGCCTGGAGTCTGCTTCAAATTCTGTGTCTCCCTCTCTCTCTACCCCTTCCCTACTCACGCTCTGTCTCTATCTTTCAAAAATAAATACACATTGAAAAAAACAAAACAAAACAAAGAACTCCTACAACTCAATAGCAGAAAAAAGAAAGAAAAAAAAAAAAAAAAGGAAGAAACAGGACACAGTCTGATTACAAGGACTGAAACAGGTATTTTTCCCGGAAAACATCCAGGTGGCCAACAGACACATGAGAAGATGCTCAACATCACTCATCATCAGGGAAGCGCAAATCAAAACCACGATGAGATACCACCTCACACCTGTCCGAATGCCTAACAGTAACAAGTCAGGCAACAGCAGATGTTGGCAAGGATGCGGAGAAAGGGGAACCCACCCGCGCTGCTTTTGGGAATGCACATTGGTGTAGCCGCTCCAGAAAACAGTATGGTGTTTCACCTTGGAAAGTGAAAGATAAAACTACCACACAGTCCAGCAACCCCGCTTCGGGGAATCTATCCGGAGCTGTCTCGTAACATGATCTGCAGCCCCGTTTTCGCTACAGCATTACTTACGTTAGCCAAGACACAGACACGGCCTGCGTGACCATCGATGGACAAACGGATAAAGAAAATGTGGTCTCTACCCATAACGGTATGTTTTTCAGCTATAAACTGTCCATGTGTCCATTTGCAACAACCTAGGCGAACTGGAGGCACTTAGGCCAAATGAAAGAAGTCAAAGATGAATAGCATATGATTTTATGTACAGGTGGCATCTTAAGAAAAACCCTGAACACGTAGATACAGAGAACAGATTTGCAGTTAACAGAAGTGGTGGGTGGGGAAGGAACTGGATGGAGATGGTCAAAATGCTCAAACTTCAAAAATAAGTCCTGGGACGTAAGAGACGGCATGGTGACTCTGATGTACGATGCTATGTGGCACATTTGGAAGTTGGGTTAATTAGAAGGCAGACAATGGCCAAACTTCAAAACATAAGCTAAGAAGAAAAAAGAGAATACATCCAGATCTCTAAATGTTCCTTCTGACCCTGTGCAGTGAGCAAGTCTGGTCCAGGAAAAAATTGCACGGAAGAGATAAAAGGAAAAGTCCACCCTGATTGTGAAAATGCAGGAGGTTCCCCAGCAGACAAGTCCCTTCCCTGTGTTCTGGGTTCTCACCTGTGAACACGCATCCGGGTGGTTCCTTCAGGACTCTGCATCCGGGGGAGAAGGAGGGAACAAAGGGCAACCTGACTCCTTGCAGATGAAGTCTGGAAGGGAGAAAAAAGCAGAGGGAAAGCATTAGGGTCCTGAAGAACAAACAGAATTAAACAAAATCCTCAGCAAAATCCTCAGAGAACACAGAAACCCTTCCCCCAAATCAGAATCTACTGCAGAGACTGTCCTTTGCTGGGCTGACAGAACAGGGGTGAGGGGGGGCCGGTGCCGGGGAGCCAGCAGCTCAGAAACTGCCCACATCCACAAAACCAGAAGAAAACGAAGTCTTTATAAAATGCATACTTACATAAGGATGATAAAAATTTGACTTCATATTACTTAAGCGTCCAACTCTTTTTTTTCTTTTAATTTTTTTAAGCGTTTATTATTATTTTTTTTTTTGAGACAGAGAGCACGTGCAGGGAAGAGCAGCGAGAGAGGGAGACACAGAGTCCGAAGCAGGCTCCAGGTTCTGAGCTGTCAGCACAGAGCCCGACGCGGGGCTCGAACTCACAAATCGCGAGATCATGACCTGAGCCGAAGTAGGAGGTCCAACTGACGGAGCCATCCAGGCACCCCTAAATAAATCAACTTAAAAATTTTTTTTGACTTTATAAAATATATATGATAAAACAATAAATTTTAAAACATGCTTATGCGTGAATGGGGCAAAATTAATCCTCGATTAGTCAAAGAAAATAATGTAGTCACACCTCAGTAGGGGTGCCTGTCTGGCTCAGTCAGTACAGCATGGGACTCTTAATCTCAGGGTAGTGAGTTTGAGCCCCAAGTTGGGTGTAGAGATTACTTAGAAAAGAGAGAGAGAGAGAGAGAGAGAGAGAGAGACAGACCTATTCACCAGTAACTAGGGGAAAAAAAAGGTTTAAGACTCTAAGAACAAATCTGCAAATAATCTTCAAGGTTATTCTGCATAAAATGGTAAACTGTTATGGGGGGGGGCATTAAATATTTGAATATACAGGGAGATATAACAAAGCCATGAATGGAAAAGTCTAATGAGAAGCAGCTTTTTCCAAATTCATTTGTAAACTCTAAACAATTCTGATCAGAATGCTAACTGGGCTTTCTTAAGGTGGGTCAGGGGGGACTAGCTAAAGTTTTGCCCAACAATCATACAAAAGAATAATAAAGGGGCACTGGTTGGTTCAGACGGTTAAGCATCGACTCTTGATTCCAGCCCAGGTCGTAATTTTGAGTTCTGTGAGTTTGAGCCCCAGGTCAGGTTCTCTGCTGACAGCAAGGAGCCGACTTGGGATTCACATTCTCTCTCTCTCAAAATAAATAAACTTAAAAAAAAGAGAGAGAGAGAGAGAGAGAGAGAGAGAGAGAGAATAATATGCAAGAAATTCTCAACTATTCTAAAATGTATACGGAATAAGGATATTTTGAAAACCACGAAGGATGGGGTGCCTGGGTGACTCAGTTGAGCATCTGACTTCGGCTCAGGTCATGATCTCACAGTTCATGAGGTCAAGTCATGCATTGGGCTCTGTGCTGACGGCTTGGAGCCTGGAGCCTGCTTGGGATTCTGTGTCTTCCTCTCCCTCTGCCCCTTCCCCACTGGCACTCTGCCTCTCTCTCTGAAAAATAAACATTTTTAAAAAATTAAAGAAAAAAATGAACACCATGAAGGAAGGGACCTGTCTGTATGCCCTTCAGAAAGGAAACAATGATCAAAAGCTGGTAAATGGTGTGGATTGGTCAGGGATAGAGGTTATAGACTGGGGTAGTCTGCTGGAGAGCAATTAGAAGGACTTTTTTTTTTAAATTTTATTTTTAAGTAACCTCTACACCCCTCATGGGGCTTGAACTCATGACTCCAAGATCAAAGTTGCACACTCTATCGACTGAGCTGGTCAGGCGCCCCTAGAAGGACTTTCTCAAATTAATTACATGTTTGTTTAAAACACAAGCAAGCAACCAGTGTCCTGGAAGTGGATAGGGGAAGAAATTTCCATCCTGCTCAATGAGATGAGAGCCGGGGGAGCTCCGTATAAACCCTCCCAGGAAGCAAAGGGACACTCCGTTACAGTTTTATAAACATGGTGTAGGAACAATACACACAATGGGGCCTAAAACACCATTTCAGTTATGCACATTACAAACCTGTGCTCCCACGGGACCTGGGTGGCTTAGTCAGTTAAGCGTTTGACTCTTGGTTTCTGCTCAGGTCATGATCTCACCATTCAGGAGATCAAGCCCCAAGTCTGGCTCTGTGCTGACAGCATGGAGCCTCCTTCGGATTCTCTCTCTCTCCCCCCTGCCCTTCACCCCTGCCCCATTCACTCACTCTCTCTCTCTCAAAATTACTAAACTTATGCTCCCGTGATAGCATCTTAGAAAACAAGTACTAAAAATGAGTAAAAGTGCTCACAGGAGTAATTCTTGGAAACTGGAAGAGTTGTCTGTAGTGAGGAGGAAAATAAGAGAGAGGGTGGGGATTAAAATGCAGAAGAAAATGGGGTGCCTGGGTGGCTCAGTTCGTTGAGCATCTGACTTCAGCTCAGGTCATGATCTCCCAGTTCATCAGTTTGAGCCCCGAGTCGGGACCTGTGGTGATAGCTCAGAGCCTGGAACCTGCTTCAGATTCCGTGTCTCCCTCTTTCTCTGCCCCTCCCTCACTCACGCTCTGTCTCTTTCAAAAATAAATGAGCATTAAATTTTTTTTTTTTAAATGCACAAGAAAATAATAAAACAACAGAGATAGAATCAGGACTAGGTGGGCATTTTGGGGAGCAAACAGTATGGGGAGACCCCCGCCTGAGTTCCTGGGTGTCCAGGTACCTAAGCGATGCCCTAGCACACTGTGCAGAACCACACTCTGGGGTCCCAGAGAGGGTCTGGTGGACGGGGTGATTTAGGTGAACTGTTAAACGCGGGCCTTCCTCAGTTACATTTACAGACAACTCAGTTACAGACAACCCAGGGAATAGCCCACCACAGCTCACTGACCTCACTCAACCGACCCTTCTGGGGAGCGAGGCCCTGGAGGCAAGGCCGTGTTGAGTTAGAACAAACGGAAGATGAAGACACGTGGTGGCAGGCAAAAAGAGGGGGAGTAAACAGGAGGGGGTACCTTCTGCCCGGGCTAGTGGTGATTGGAGCTCTGACCCCACTGGTTCCCGAGGTCTAGGGCACCCTAGGGGTTCTGGAATTCGTGGTTGGATGGAGAGCTGCAGGACTCCGGGCAGGGAGGGGGCGCCGAGGCAGAGGTGCATGGTGACAACCCTCACTTAGCAGGGTTTGGAGAGGCCCGCGAGGGCAGAGCGCAAAACCTCCCCTGGGCAGTGCGGGAGAGCAAAGATACCCCATCCAGATGTACAGACCTAACACGTTAGCGGAAGAAATCGAATTGTGCCAAATCCAATCGCACAGGTTCTGACCTCTCGCCAAGCTCCAGGTTCCGGGGGCCTGAGATGGGCTGCCCTGGAGTTGGTGCATCCGGGGAGTGGGGGCCCGGAGACCCGGGGGCCTGGGGGCGCAGGCCTAGAGCCGAGGAGAAGCAGGGACTTGGCAAGGGGAGCATCGCGGGGCGTCACGGGGGGGGGGGGTAGGGGAAACACCATACTACTGCTGAGAATGTTTACTTCGCCACTGCCACCTGCCACTGGGGTCACAGACAAGATGCCGCTGGGGGCGCTTAGCAGCCCTGCACTGGAGACGTGCGCTCAGCGTGGCTGGCATCCCGGCATCCGGGGCGGGGAGACGCACGGTGGCGTCGGGGGGCGTGGAGACAGGCCACACGTCGGGGGTGGGGGTGCGTGTGTAGGGGTGGAGATGGGCGGGACCAGCGTCGGGGATTGGTGCGCCGGGACATACGTGAGGCGTCCATTCCCAGGATGCCGGGCGTGGGTGGCGTGGAGCCGGTTGAAGAGGCTGGCGTTGGGCAGGCGAGCGGACCGTCGAGGAAGCTGGCGTCGGAGGTTGTGGAGAGGCGAAGGGATGCCGGACGGACAGGGGTGTTGAGGGCAGGGGGCCCCTGGCAATGCGGACGTCGGGGTGGGGACGCAGAGCCTGCGGAGAGCCCTGCTTTGCAGGTAAGGCACGGGGACCTCAGAGATGTAGGGACAGACATCGGACACCGTGCTAGCATGTCCTCCTGGCCATGATGTGGCAGGCTTTCCTGCCCCGGCTCTTTGGTCCTTACACCAAATTTGGGGAATCAGGGTGAGTGAACATGAAAAGCGTCCTCAGGACAGCGCCTGTTTTTCCCAGGGCAGAAGCTGGTTTCACATAAATCAGAGTTTCCATCTGTTTCTCTGGGTCCAGTTAGGGGCCTCGTTCCTAACTCCTGTTGTTACTCAGGTCCCAGAAGGGAGACATGGGAAGGGGATGGGCCACGGGGAGGTACACAGCCCCGGCTGGGCTCAGGGAGGTCGAGGTGTGGTTGGGGACTTGTTGGAAGTCTGGAGTGCCAGCCACAGCCCTTTCCCTGAGAGGCTGTATGGTTAGGGACATTGTTTGGGCCTGGGCAGAAAGATCCTGACTTGGGGACTAATGGGATGTGATTGATGCAGGAGCCCTGTGGGTTCATGTAGTGGTGTTTCTGGGCACATTAATAGGAATAAAAATCCGGGCTGGCTGAAGAAGCCTCTCCAGCCCATAGTTGTGTGATCATGAGTTCTTTAAATAGTGTTCATCCACAAGGGGCGCCTGGGTGGCTCAGTTGTTTGAGCATCCGACTTCCGCTGAGGTCATGATCTCACGGTTGGTGAGTTCCAGCCCCGCGTTGGGCTGTGGGCTGTCAGCTCAGAGCCTGGAGCCTGCTTCGGATTCTGTGTCTCCCTCTCTGTCTGCCCCTACCCTGATCGCCCTCGGTCTTTCTCTCTCAAAAATAAACATTAGGGGCGCCTGGGTGGCTCAGTCAGTTAAGGGTCCAACTTCAGCTCAGGTCATGATCTCACGGTCAGTGGGTTCAAGCCCTGAGTCAGGCTCTGTGCTGACAGCTCAGAGCCTGGAGCCTGTTTCGGATTCTGTGTCTCCCTCTTTCTCTGACCCTCCCCTGTTCATGCTCTGTCTCTGTCTCAAAAATAAATAAATGTTAAAAAAAAATTAAAAAAAAATAAACATTAAAAAAATTGAAAAAATATATTATTCACCCACCAGAAAGATGGAAATCTTGCCATTTGTGAAAACATGGATAAGCCTGGAGGGCATTATGCTAAGATACATCAGAGAAAGACATACTGTATGATCTTGCTTATATATGTGGAATCTAAAAGTGTCAAGTTTGTGGAACCAGAGACAATGGTGGTTGCCAGGGGTGGGGGTGGGGTGGGAAAAAGGGGCAGATGCTGGTCAAAGGGTACAGACTTATTTGTAGGATGCATAAGTTCTGGGGATCTAATGTACAGCCTGCTGACGGTAGTGATTGTATAATTGAGATTTGCAAAGAACAGATCGAAATGGAAACTATGTGAGATGATGGGTGGCTTTTTGTTTGTTTATTTTTGAGAGAGAGCTGCACACACATGCGTGCAGGGGAAGGGCAGAGAGAGGGAGACAGTCCTAAGCAGGCTCCGTGCTGTCAGCACAGAGCCTGATGTGGGGCTTGATCCCACGAACCACAAGATTGTGACCTGAGCCAAAATCAAGAGTTGGATGCTTCACCCACTGAGCCACCCAGGCGCCCCAGATGGATGGATTAATGAGCTTGGTTGTGGCAATCATTTCACAATGTATACATGTATCAAAGCATCATGTCGTACACCTTAAATATGCACAATTGTAATTTGTCAATTAACATCTTTAAAGCTGGGGAGAAATACAGACAGTTCCTTACGTTGGAAATTTGTTAAGTATTGAATCTTAGGAAGGAGAAAAAACAGCCAACCAAGAAACAGCAGCCGTGCCAGATCCTTGGTTGGTCTTCCCTTCCTCCTGGGGTCAGAGACTAGGAGACCCTAGAATGGACACAAATGGGGTGTTTGCCTCAGCTCTAGCCCTTTTCTTTCCTCTGGGTGCCCTGGAGTGGGGTAGACCCTTGCCCAAACCATACCCTGTTTGCCACCAATTATTCCAACAGGGGAAGAGGCTTACTTACTGCCTAGTGGGCTTGGACTCCTCACCCTATCTAGGTGCCATCCTGCCCCCTTCCCACATCCTGCAGCAAAGTCATAGGCTTGCCACCATTCCTGTTTTTCAGATTAGGAAGTTGAGGTAGAGAAGTTACATAACAAGACTATTCCTTCCTGATCTCATTTACACTTTGTTAGCCCGGCCTTCTGGAAGATAAGTGTCTTCAACTCTTCTAGATGGGATAATCAACTCCTCCAGATTTGCTGGGGATGGGGGGGTGCTTCTTGGTTTTAGCCATCTGGAAAACCACTTAGGTGCAAACCAACCGTGGGTCACCCAGTTTCTAGACCATAGGTTGGCATATTCTCTTGGCCTGTTGTGTGGCCAGTGAGCGAAGACTGGTTTTTACAGCTTGTAAAGGTTTAGAAGAGGAGGAGGGTGAGTAGGGAGGATGAGGGAGGGCAGGGGTGGGGGGTAGAGAGGAGACTGGAGGGGACAGAAAGTTGAGGGTGGAGTAGGCAAGGAGATTAGGGTAGAGTCTGGGGGGGGTGTTAAGGGCAGCAGGGGGAGGGACAGGGTTGGGGCTGGGTAGAAGGTGCTGGAGGGGAGGGTTAGAATGGAGAGGAGGGTGGGGTAGGCATGGAGATTAGGGTAGAGCCTGGGGGAGGGTTAAGGGCAGTGGGGGGGAGGGACAGGGGTGGGGGTGGGTAGAGGGTGCTGGAGGGGAGGGTTAGAATGGAGAGGAGGGTGGGGTAGGCATGGAGATTAGGGTAGTCTGGGGGAGGGTTAAGGGCAGTGGAGGGAGGGACAGGGGTGGGGGTGGGGGGAGGGTAAAAATAGAGAGGAGGGTGGGGTCGGCATGGAGATCAGGGTAGAGTCTGGGGGAAGGTTAAGGGGAGGCAGAGGAGGGTAGGGGGAGCAGGTGAGGGAGGAGAGATAGGAGGAGGAGGAAGGGGACAAGAATATGGAACAGACATGGCATGTGGAAGAGAAAGCTTATTTACTCCCTGGCTCTGTGTTACCAACTCATGCTCAACACTTTCAAGGTTAGAGGTTTGAGCCCCACCTGACAGGAGAGGGGAGAACAGTGACCAGGACAGCTCTACTCACTGGAAGGATGCGAGGGCTTTGCTGGTGTTGCCGTGGGATCCACAGAATCCGTGGTGTCAGTCGAGCCCCCACGATGGACATCACGGTGGGGGAAATGTTCTCAAGGACTGGATGACATAAGAATGGCCTGTGGGACAGAGGGGCTGTTAACATTGTGGCTCCTTTTAAGGGGCAGCGTAGACAGAGCCCAAAGATCAGCACCCCCCAGTTCCGTGTCCATGAATGAACGTTGCTTTCCTGACCTCCAGTTCCCTTCTTAGCGTGGGGATGTTAATAACAGCTTCTCACTGAGACTCCGCATTATCCTTCCAGTGTTGGCCCAAAGAAAGCTGTTCAAAGTCAGTCCTCCCCGTGGGGATCCTTATTGCCGTTTATTGGGTGAGAAGTCAGGGAAAGAGGGCTTAAACCCTATTTGTGGGGTGCCGGATACAGACACAGGGACTGAGTCTGCCAGCCCCAGGTTCACAGTCCTTGCCTACTTGGTTTGGCTTAACCCTCAGACTTCTGTCCATCCTGAGTCCCCCTCAGTTCCGCTCACCCTGGCAGCTTGGCTCTGGGAATTTCTGCTCTCCACCTGCTCCAACAAGAGCCCCTCTTGGCGGCCTCACCCCTGAGTGCAGTCCTCAGCTCAGGCATGCCCCCTCCTAGCTACTCAGTGCTCCTCCAGGACCCCCGATTCTTTCGTGAAGCACAGCTCTGTGGTTTAGCTTGGAGACGCCCCCAGAACCCACAGGCTCGCCCTCTGAGCCTGCGGACTCACAGTCTTGCCGGGAGAGACAAATGGCCCAGGGAACAGCTGTGGAAATAATTGCTGGTGGCAGGTGCTGTCCGGGAAGTGAGGGTTAGGTCTGGAAACGGGGAGGCCGTCTACACAGAATGAAGGAAGGTCCCTCAGGAGCCGCTGTTTCTATCAGAGGATGGGAAGGAGGGGACGGTGGGTGAAGGAGAGAATTCGGGGCAATAGGAAAAGACTGGATGGGGCTGTTCAGGCTGGACGGAGCTTTGGTGGAATTGTGAAACTCAGTGAAAACATGTGTGCCTGTTTGGTGTATGTGTTTGGGAAACACCGGATAGAAGGTGGTATAAAGGGGGACGCCGGGGCGGCTCAGTCGGCTAAGCATCTGGATTTCAGCTCAGGTCATGATCTCACAGTTCATGAGATGGTGGAGCCCCAAGTCACCGGGTGTCGGGCTCTGCTTTGACAGTGTGGAGCCTGGTTGGGATTCTGTCTCTCTCTCTGCCCCTCCCCCCGCTCTCTCTCAATAAATCAATAAATAAATTTTTAAAAATTAAAAAAAAAAAGACGGTGGTAGAAAGGGACAGAGCAGGATTGGATGTAAAAAAAAGGGCTCCATTCTGAGGACACTAGGAAGCCATTCTTGCCTTCCTTCCTTTGCTTTTCTAGAATATTCCTTGAAAGCTTACTTTGTGACAGATTTATTTCCTGTATGAATCCTATTGCCTTGCCAGTTACACTATTCTTTTTTTTTTTTTTTTTTTAACGTTTATTTATTTTTGAGACAGAGCGAGACAGAGCATGAACGGGGGAGGGTCAGAGCGAGACAGAGCATGAACGGGGGAGGGTCTGAAACAGGCTCCAGGCTCTGACCTGTCAGCACAGAGCCCGACGTGGGGCTCGAACTCACGGTCCGCGAGATCATGACCTGAGCCGAAGTCGGCCACTTAACCGACTGAGCCACCCAGGCGCCCCGCCAGTTACACTATTCTATTAGTGATTCACCATTCTATTAGCTTCTTACAAGCAGAAGCTATCTATTCAGTAATTGTGGAAGGAACGATTGAATATGTTTCCATGTGTTTGTAAGCCCTGACACAATAGTACTTGGATGTTGACTTCAACCACAGCTTTAAGAAGGTGCTTTGGGGGGCACCTGGGTGGCTTAGTCGGTTAAGCGGCCAACTTCAGCTCAGGTCATGATTTCGCGCTCTATGAGTTCGAGCCCTGCTTCGGGCTCTGTGCTGACAGCTCAGAGCCTGGAGCCCGTTTCAGATTCTGTGTCTCCCTCTCTCTCTGACCCTCCCCCGTTCATGCTCTGTCTCTCTCAAAAATAAATAAACGTTAAAAAAAAAAAAAAAAAGAAGGTGCTTTGGGGGACCATCAGGGAAATTTGAATATTACTTGGTATTAGCTTTATCAAGGGCTCTATTTTACTTTACTTTTTAAGGATTTTAATTTAAAAAAACCTTTTTTCCTAATATTTAATTTTGAGACAGAGAGCACGAGCATGGGAGGGGAAGAGAGGGGGGAGACACAGAATCCGAAGCAGGCTCCAGGCTCTGAGCTGTCAGCACAGAGCCCATCTTGGGGCTTGAACCCACGAGCCGTGAGATCATGACCTGACCTGAAGTTGGACGCTCAACCAACTGAGCCACCCAGGAGCCCCTTAATTTTTTCTTAAAGTAAACTCTACGTCCAACATGGGGCTCCACCTCAGGACCGTGAGATCCACGAGTCACATGGACTGACTGAGCCAGCCAGGTGCCCCTACCGAAGTCTCTTTTTAAAAGATGTTAAATACTGTGCTCACATGAACATGAATGGATCTCAGCAGTGAAGTCGTGCACGGAAGAAGTCTCACGCGCGTGCACACACACACACTCCCATGTTGTGGTTCCGTTTTTGGGGAAGTTCAGCCACAGGCAAACAATGAGTGGAGATGAACGGGGGTTCCAGCTGGGGTGGTGCAGATGCCCTCCGAGCACACACGGTAATAGGGCAAGCGGGTCCCCACAGTGGAGACAGTCTCCCCCATTCACCGGTGGCCGGGGGAGAAGGCAGGATGCAAACCCAGCTTCGGGGTCTCCAAGTATCCCCACCCCTGGGGCTGGGAATGGAACCCCTTCCCCCCTCCCTCCCCCCACCCCCACCCCAGCCCGGAGTTCCCAGTCTGGCACGCACCCGGGTGGGCTCCAGCCCTCGGCCTCCAGCACCCGCTGCCCCAGCCCTCCCCTGCGGCTCACCCTGGGAACTTGCTCTGGGGATTCTCCGACTCTTCTCAAGAGGTGCACCCCTCCGGACCATTCAGGCTTTAGTGCCTCTCTTGCGCTTTGAGCCTTGTTTAAATACAGTCCTGGGTAGACTTTCTTCGGCTTCTGGGGACCATACGCCCTCCATTCCTACAACCTGGGCTTTGCAAGTTCCCCAGGTGCTTCTAGTCCCGTTGGCAGGTTTGGGCCACGCTGGGCTGGTACGTGGTGGGAGGGGCTTAGATCTAAGTGAGGCTTCTTATCCCAAGGCTCTAGAGAGCCGTTGGACGAATCAACCAGTCTCCCTCTCCTCTTGTTTCTTTCATGAACGTTTTGGAAAACTTGGTGAAGGGGTCTGTTCTGCAAAGTGGGATGGGGCACAAGCACAAGGAAGTTCCTGATCATGTAAAACTTGCACTCTGGAGTGACGTCCCAGGCAATCAATGGATGCTCTGCACTCTTAAGGGCATATTAAAAAATCCAGGGGTGCCTGGGTTGCTCAGTGGGTAAAGCGTCCCACTTCGGCTCAGGTCATGATCTCTCAGTTTGTGGGTTCGAGGCCCGTGTCAGGCTCTGTGCTGACAGTTCAGAGGCTGGAGCCTGCTTCAGATTCTGTCTCCGTTTCTCTCCGCCCCTCCCCCACTCCGGCTCTGTGTGTGTCTCTCTCTCAAAAATGAACATTAAAAAGAAGAGGGGAATTAAACTTAATAAAAAATCCATGGTCGGTGGGACACAGTCGGTTAAGCGACCGACTCTTGGTTTTGGCTCAGGTCATGATCTCATGGTTCGTGAGTTGGAGCCCCACATTGGGCCCTCTGTGCTGAAAGCTCAGAGCCTGCTTGGGATTTCTCTCTCCTTCTCTCTCTGCACCCCCCGCCCCCGGCTTGCTGTCTCTGTCTCTCAAAAAATAAATTGATGGGGCACCTGGGTAGCTCAATCAGTTAAGCGTCTGACTTCGGCTCAGGTCATGATCGAGCCCCACGTTGAGCTTCGTGCTGACAGTCTGGAACCTGCTTCAGATTCCGTGTCTCTCTCTCTGCCCCTCCCCCGCTCATGCTCTGTCTCTCTCTCTCTCTCTCTCTCTCAAAAATAAACATTACAAAAAATCATAAAAATTAAAAAATCCATGGGAAACTGAAAAAAAATTACCCCCAAAAGAATAAGTAGACTCATTTTTTGTTGTTGTTGGAATAAACAAGGACATAGAGTTCTTTTTTTTTTAAGTTTATTTAATAGCTACACCCAACTTGGGGCCCGAACTCACGACCTAGAGATGAAGAGTCTCGTGGTCCTCTGACTGAGCCACCCAAGCACCCTTGAGTTCTTTATTCCGACCAAGAAAAGATTGAGTCTACTTCTTCCTCAGCTATCACTATTTTGTTTGTGATAATCGATGAGGAAATATTCTTACAAGCAGACCATTATCTCCCTGATAACTGTGGGAGGGGTGGAGGAATTAGGTAACGTCCATCCGTAGCCTCCGCTGTGTGGCTGTTGCTGGGATGCTGATTCCAACAACCAGCGTTGACCAGGTATTTTGAGAAATTAAAGACTTTTTTTTAAGTGATCTCTGCACCCAGTGTGGGGGCTTGAACTCACGACCCTGAGAACAAGTATCACATGCTCTACTGACTGAGCCAGCCAGGTGCCCCTGTTTTGAGAAATTTAAATATGGCCTGGGTATCAGGTTTGTAGAAATCAATGAAGATCACTCCCAAATGAGAATGAGTAAATATTCAAATATTTATTCTTTTAATTCTCAGGTTAGTTAACATACAGTGTAGTCTTGGCTTCAGTAGTAGAACCCAGAGATTCATCATTTACATACAATACCCAGTGCTCATCCCAACCGGTACCCTCCTTAATGCCCGTCACCCCTTTTCCCCTCCCCCCATCAACCCTCAGTTTGTTCTCTGTATTTAAGAGTCTCTTATGGTTTGCCTCCTTCTCTGTTTTGTTTTTGTTTTTGTTTTTAATTTTTTAACCTTTGGGGCGCCTGAGTGGCTCAGTCGGTTGGGTGTCTGACTTCTGCTCAGGTCGTGATCTCTCAATTCATGGGTTCGAGCCCCACGTCGGGCTCTGTGCTGACAGCTCAGAGTCTGGAGCCTGCTTTGGATTCTGTGTCTCCCTCTCTCTCTGCCCCTCCCTCACGTACACTCTGTCTCTCTCTCTCTCTCTCAAAAAATGAATAAACATTGAAAATTTTTTTAATGTTTATTTATTATTTGAGAGAGAGAGACACAGAGCATGAGCAGGGGAGGGGCAGAGAGAGAGGGCGGGAGACACAGAATCTGAAGCAGGTTCCAGGCTCTGAGCTGTCAGCACAGAGCCTGATGCGGGGCTCGAACTCAGGGACCGTGAGATCATGATCTGACCTAAAAGTGGTCCTTCAACCAACTGAGCCACCCAGACGCCCCCCCCCCTTTTTTTTTTAATGTTTATTTATTTTTGAGAGAGAGCACGAGCAGGGGAGGGGCAGAGAGAGGGAGACACAGGATCTGAAGCAGGCTCCAGGCTCTGAGCTGTCAGTGCAGAGCCCGATGCGGGGCTTGAACCCACAAACCGTGAGATTATGACCTGAGCCGAAGTCGGAGGTTTAACTGACTGAGCCACCCCGGTGCCCTTGCCTCCCTCTCTGTTTTTATCTCATTTTTCTTCCCTTCCCCATATGTTCATCGGTTAAGTTTCTCAAATTCCATGTATGAGTGAGGTCATGTGATAAGTCTTTCTCTGACTGACTTTTTTTGCTTAGCATAATACCCTCCAGTTCCATCCAGGTTGTTGCAAATGGCAAGATTTCATTCTTTTTGGTTGTCGAGTAATGCTCCATTGTATATATAGACCACATCTTCTTTATCCGTTCATCCATCAATGGACATTTGGGCTCTTTCCATACTTTGGCTATTGTCGATAGCTCTGCTATAACCATTGGGGTGTATGTGTCCTTTCAAATCAGCACTCCTGTATCCTCTGCATAAATACCTATTAGTGCACTTGCTGGGTCATAGTGTAGTTCTATTTTCAATTTTTTGAGGAACTTCCACACTGTTTTCTAGAGTGGCAAATATTTATTCTTGCTGTAGTGAGACCACCCCTGTCGATAATCGACTGAGTTTATCAAGTGAGGGAGCTAACAGCTTTATAGAAGAAAAAAGTGCCCTGATTGGAGACTGGTTGACACAGGAAGCAGGGACACCCTTTGTGGTTGGGTAGGGGGGGCATGTTTGGCTTTGTCTGGTTGGTCCAAAGGTGAAGGTGAGGGTCCGGGCAAAGATTAGGGGAGCGCTCGGTCATTAAGCTGATCCAGCCCTTCTGGGCTGATGGCTACACCACTTGGGGTTTCGTTTCCTGGTTATGGGTCGGAGCTCTCAGATATGTTCTGGCTCCTGTCCAGATTCAGTCTGCCAGGCTGTCCCAGAGCTTCTCAACCTGGCACTATTGTCACTTGGGGCCAGATAACTCTTCCTGGAGGGGTCTGACCCACAAACTGAGCTGCTCAGGATCCACTTGGGTACATGCCAGCGGCACCCTCCTCCCCCCTCCAGCGTCAGCCAAAAGTGTCTCCAGGTGCTGCCAGATGTCACCAGGTGCGCGGCACCTGCCCCTGGTTGAGAACCCCTGTGTTACACCGGGATTTCTTGGGCTCAACAGCGTGCTGTCCACAATGTACATGAATTTCATCAATGGCACTTGAGTGAAGGAAGCCACACAGAAGGGTTCCCGCAGGATGATTCAATCACGTGAATTGTACGATCAGGCGAAAGCCAAAGCAGCCTTCTGGGGTCGGGGGTGTCGTCGATGGCTTAGCAGGGGAGGCTGTGTATCCCCTCGGACCACAGCACATGCTGGAGTGGTTGCCTCTGGCCGGAAGAGAACGAGAGGGAGAGAGACTGCAATCCTCTTAAAGCCCCACCCCCAGCATGACATCTCTCTGTAAGGTGCTAGTTGGTGAGGAGTGCACACTGGAAAGTGTGGAGCGGTTGGCTTGGCCACTGGCCCGCTCTGAGGCCACCCAGGTTCTGAAGCTCAGGATGGACCAGAGATGCCAGAACCCCAACGCTGCCCCTGTACAACCTGAGGACACCTTTGAGGGACAGGTGCACAGCCTTATGGGCATCTTCCTGCATGGGAGCACCAAGGCCAGGTCTGACGGGTAACAAGTGCATAATCCCACAGGCTCAGAATCTTACGTGTTCCTGACAAAGCACACAGTTAATGGGATCGTCTTTGGCTCATTCACAGATGCTACAAGCACAGGGAGAGAGTGGTTAGGAAGGAAGAAGGCCTGAGAATTTCCTTGGAAGGGCTTGTGGTGTTTCCATTGTCTTAGTAGAGGGAGAAGCAAAAAAGAAAAAAAAAAAAAAGAAGAGAAGACAAAAATTGGAGAGGATTGGGGGACTGGAGATATTTGGGTGTTCAGGACATAAAATAATGGCTGGGGAGGTGACCAAAAAAAATAAATAAAAAGGAAAACTAGAAAGAAAAATAACCAACTTCCCACTTACTGACATTGGCTAAATCCTATTAGCGGAACAATGATGAAGAAAAGGCAAAATCACAAAATCAAGACAGAAGAACCAGGAAAAAAGATAACTGTCCTTAGTAGTCCCATTATGTATATATGTATATCTTTATTGAGATACAATTAAAACATTTTTTCCTCCAGCTTTACTGAGATACAATTGATACATAACGTTGTGCAAGTTTAAGGTGTACACGAAGATGTTGATTTGTTACATTTATGTATTGCAAAATGATGACCATCATGGCATTAGCTGATGTCTCCATGCTGTCATGATTGTTTTTTTTTTTTTTTGTGATGTACATAGTATCACACTTCTGTGTCTTCTGATGACTTTATACATCCAGGTAGGCTCCATCCTAATCAAGACATGAAACATCACCATCCCCAGTAAGTTTTACTGCCTCTTTCTGCTTAATTCCACCACACGGGCATTTTTGTGTCTTTTTTTTCTTTTCATGGAGTATCATGGTTTTGAAATGCGTCCAGGTTGTGTAGATCTCATATCTGTCCCTTGTTTGGGCATCGTTGCAAATGACAATATGTAACGTTTTGTGTCTTGCTTCTCTCATAAGGCTCTTTGTGGTGATATAGAACCAAAGGGATTAACAGTGAAACTTGCAGAAAGAATCTGTGATTCCAAAATGGGACAAAGGGAGTAGATATTAGGATCTTGACAGCAGCCAAAGTGGACTATTTTGTGGCCAGTGGAATGGTCTGGGAGAGCCTTCAAATTGGGGCATATGCGGAGTTGGAAGGAAGGTATTGGATGATCTGTGTAAACCAGGGACGCAGGGTAGGCACCATGAGAGAATCCTGGAGATGTAGCCATGTTTCTCTTGGAAGAGCTGGTCTTGAGGTCCACCCCAGCTGCATGCTCTTGTTCAGGTTCTGGTTTTTGCTGCATGTGCTTGTATTGGGCTTTCTTGAGTTTTGCTCTGTGGTTCTTGAACCAAACCTAAGGAGGAAAAGAGAGGAGCAACCGGTTGGTGAATCCAAAGGAGAGTCCACATGTTTTCATTTTACCCGATACCATGGACAGTGCCAGGTGAGCCCAGCTAGTTGTGCAACTCTGCTTCTCAGATCCTATAGCTGCAAACTCTCCCGACATATGTGAAAGGGAGCAGGAATGAGAGGTGGTGGGGACAGAAAGTGAGGCAAGGGGGGCACCTGGGTGGCTCAGTTGGTTGGGCGTCTGACTTCGGCTCAGGTCACGATCTCACTGCTTGTGGGTTCGAACCCCGTGTCGGGCTCTGTGCTGACAGCTCGGAACCTGGAGCCTGCTTCGGATTCTGTGTCTCCCCCTCTCTCTGCCCCTCCCATGCTCATGCTCATGCTCTGTCTCTCAATAATGAATATAAAAAAAAAAAAGTGAGGCAGGGATCAAAACACCCAGAGCAGGAGAGACTGATGTCAGCACACTGAGGCTCATGGGCCAATTTTACCTGCAGCCGTGTTTTTGTATGGTGCATAAACTAAGAACAGCGTTGTTTGTGTTTTTTTTTTTTTTTTAAGTTTTTATTTATTCATTTAAGTAATCCCTACACCCATCTTAGGGCTTGAAGTCACCATCCCTAGATCAAGAGTTGCATGCTCTTCTGACTGAGCCAGCCAGGTGCCCCTAAGAACAGGTGTCACATCTTTAAATGGTTGAGAGAAAGAGAGGGGAAAAAAAAGCACAATAAGAATATTTGTGACCTGTGAAAATTATACGAACTTCCAATGTGTGTCTATAAAATTTTATGGGAATGCAGGCACATCCATTCATTTACTTATTGTTGATGGCTGCTTTCACGTTGTCCCTGCAGAGCTGAATAATTTTGGCAGACGTGACACAGCCCACAGAGTCTAAACTATTTCCTGCCTCGCCCTCTACAGAGAAAAGATTTGCAGATCCTTGCTCTAGGGGTTGGGAGGGAGGGGTTGGGGGTAAGAGTCTGGGTCTTTAGAATCTTGGAGACCAGAGTGGTATTAAGCTTCAGGAATTATCCTAGGGTCTCTGAATTTAGGGTCTTCCGGGGAGGTGGCTTGGCAAGGGGAAGCTTTATTCTCCAACCTGGAGTACTGTCGGGGGGATCTCCAGTTTCGAGGCCATCTCCTTCTGCAGGCTGGGTGGGGGGTAAGGGTTCTGACTGAACAAGAATTCCAAGGCTTCCAGTTGGTCCTCAGTGAACATTGTTCGTTTCCTATGTGAATGCTTCTGGTGCTTTCCTGGGAGGGGAGGAGACAAAGGTACAGATGAAGTGTTTCGACAACTCTAAGACACAGGTGTAAGACACTTCCCTTCCTCAAACACCGGAACTCCTCCTCCCTGTGCACAGAGGTCAAGCTTGGCTCTCAGTCAGGTGACTGAGGGTCCCAGATATGTATGCATGGCGTGAATGACTTTCTGGTTCTGTTTCCTAAGCTTCATTTTGTCACAGCTGGTCTTCCATATACTCAGCATAGGAAAGCACTATATATATTTAAAAAGATTTTGTTGTTGTTGTTGTTGTTGTTAACGTTTATTTTTGAGAGACAGAGAGAGAGAGAGAGGAGAGGTGTGAGCAGGGGAGGGGCAGAGAGAGGGAGACACAGAATCCAAAGCAGGCTCCAGGCTCTGAGCTGTCAGCACAGAGCCCGACGCAGGGCTCGAACTCACAAACTGCGAGATCATGACCTGAGCCCAAGTTGGACGCTTCACTGACTAAGCCACCCAGGTGCACCAAGGATTTTGTTTTTAAGTAATCTCTACACCAAATGTGCAGCTTGAAGTTACAACCCTGAGGTCAAGAGTTTCATGCTCTACTGACCGAGCCAGTGAGGTGCCCCTGGAGAGGGTTATTTAAATAAAGATATTGTGGCTCCTGGGTGGCTCAGTCAGTTGAGCATCCGACTCTTGATTTTGGCTCAGGTCATGATCTCAGGGTCCTAGGATTGAACTCAGTGTGGAGACTGCTTGGGATTCTCTCTCTCTCCCTCTGCCCACTCCCCTGTTCACATTTTCTCTCTCTCTAAAATAACAATTAAAAAAAGGATCGCTTGTGTGTCGACTCCTAGATTGTGTGTGTGGGGGGGGAGGGGCAGACAGGTATAAGGGCAGTCTCTGTACCTTCTGCTCAATTTTGCTGTGAAACTATACTGCTCCAAAAATAGTCAATTAATAATAATAAAACATGGTTACTTTCATGGATTACATTAGTGAAGACACAGATATACACAAACTAAAAGTGTTAAAATACACAGTACTTTATGTAGTGCTAAGTACTCTATAGAGAAGCAAAATTCAGAACAGGGGATGAGGAATTTGAGTGTGTGTGGGGGGGGGTTAGTTTTAATGACCAGTGAGCGAAGGTCTGTCTGGATGAGGTGAGGGATTGAGCCATGTACTTCCTTGCAGGAAGGGAAATGCGGACAGAGGGAACAGAATCCCTGAGGAGTGATGAAGAGATGGGTATTGCATAGAGAAGATGAGTGGAGAGGTGTTGAGAAATCAGTGTTTCAGGGAACAGGTCATACAGGGTCCTGTCAGGGAGGTGGACAGAGTGTGGGGGTCAGCTGGTTCCTGTAGCATCTAGCGCTTCTGGGTTCCTTGAGCTCAACAGGTTATCAGAAGAATAGACAATCGTAGGGGTCACTGGTTCTCTAGCATCTGGACTGATACTTCCGCGAGACAATAGATCTGGGATGAGGGCATCCAGTGACAGACAATGAGACAGAGTCTCCAGGAGTCCCAGCTTTGAGTCCCAGCATGGCACTGACCTTTACCACGTGTGTTTGCTCCTTCAGGGCTCAGAAGTTTCAAGTGTAGTTGGAGATGACTAAAGTCCCTCTCTCACAAGGCTACTGAGGATTCAATTAGGTCATGTCTGAAATGCAGGACTTAACATATCATGAGGCTTCAAGGAACGCACTGAATCTCTCACACACAGTATATCGATGTCATTCTCCCATGCACAGGGTGCTTTCAACATGGTCCTCACCTCCTGGTGTTAACACCTTTGTGTACTTCCCATCCAACATGGTACCCGACTTGGTCAGCTTACAGAAATACCACGAGATGTCACTTCTGAGCTTACGAAAGTCTCTGTGCCTTCTGTCTTGGACACTTTCTCTCTTTTGGATCACTTGTTCCAGGGGAAGCCATATGGAACATCCCTACGGCAAGGCCCTCTTGGCAAGGATCTGAGGTCTCCAGAGGAAAGTCAGTGAGGAGCTGAGGCCTTTAGCCAACAGCTTTGTGAACGAGCCCTCTTGGAAGTGGATCAATCCTCCAGGCTCAGTGAAGTCTTAGATGACTGCATTCCTTGTTGACAGCTTGATTACAACCTCACGAGACCCCGGACTGAACTCCACTATGCATTTTTAACAATTGTATTGAGATAGAGTTGACGTATACTAAACTATATATTTAAAGTGTTGGGGCGCCTGGGTGGCGCAGTCGGTTGAGCGTCCGACTTCAGCCAGGTCACGATCTCGCGGTCCGTGAGTTCGAGCCCCGCGTCGGGCTCTGGGCCGATGGCTCGGAGCCTGGAGCCTGTTTCCGATTCTGTGTCTCCCTCTCTCTGCCCCTCCCCCATTCATGCTCTGTCTCTCTCTGTCCCAAAAATAAATAAAAAACGTTGAAAAAAAAAAATTAAAGTGTGCAATCTCAGTATATTTTGATATACGTGTACTGACACGCTCATGAAATTATCTCCGCAATCAACACAATGCGTATATCTATTTATCCTCCGTTTCCTCGGATCCCTTTCAAAGTCATCCACCTGATGTCCTCAGGTCATTGTGGCCTTGACTCCACACTTGTTAAGCACAATAAGACAAGATAAAGAAATAAAGAACAGAAAAAAGGAAAAGATGAATATAGGCCAAGTTCACTTATGAAAAAGTTTCAAAAGTCCTTAAAATACGTTAACTGAACCCAACATTGCTATTTTAAATAAACACATCAAGAGCAAGTATGTTTTATCTCAAAGGATAGGATATTTATCAGAGCTTACCAGACTGTACAGGTTAAATATGTGAAGTTTATTATATGCCAACTATATCTCAATAAAGCTGTTAAAAGTAAAATCTTAGGAACAACTTGATTATTTATATTTATAGGACTCTACACCCAACAATGGCAGAAATTAAGTATTCTTTCCAGTACATATGGAACATTCATCCGGATAGAGCATATGCTGGGCCCCAAACCAAGTCTGAAAAAATTTTAAATGATTTAAATCATACAAAATATGTTCTCTGAACATAGGAGTTAAGATAGAAATGTGTAACAAAAATAACTGTTAACATCTCTCCTCCAGTGTCTGAGATTAAACACATTTCTGAATCAAACATGGGACAAAGAAGAAATCAAATGGTGTTCGGTCAACTGGATATCCTTACAGGAAAAAAAAATGAACTTCAACCTTTATCTTGAGCCATATGCAAAAAATGAGCTACGGGTAGATTTCAGACATAAATATAAAGCCTAACTCTAAAACTTCTGGAAGAAAACATCAGAGAAAATCTGAGACCTTGGGTCAGACAAAGGTGTCAACAGCACAGAGTATAAAAGTAAAAATCGAACTGGGGTTTACAAAGATGAAAAAGTTTGCTCTTCAAAAGACTGCGTTGAGAAAATAGACAATGGGGCACCTGGGTGGCTCGGTTAAGCCTCCGACTTCGGCTCAAGTCACGATCTCATGGTTTGTGAGCCTCAAGTCGGGCTCTGTGCTGACAGCTCAGAGCCTGGAGCCTGCTTTGGATTCTGTGTCTCCTTTTCTGTCTGCCCCTCCCTTGCTCATGCTCTGTCTCTCAACAGTAAATGTTAAAAAGAAGAGGTGAGTACATAATGGAAGAAAATATTCATAATACATGTGTCAAATTCATATCCAGAATATACAAAGAATTCAATGACCTAACAATTCTGTTCCTAGTAAAAACACCACATGAAGGCTTGTATGTGAATGTTCCTACCAGTTTTATTCATAGTAGCCAAAAATTTGGGATAACCCAACAGTATTCATCATACAGCAAGTAATGGATAGCCAAATTGTGTTGTATTCATACAATGGAATAGTACTTCTCCACTAAAACAGAATGAGCCACTCATACAACACGAACGTATCCCAAAAACATGCTGGGCAAAGGCAGGGGCACGCACAGAAGAGCACATACTCTGTGTGTTGATTTATAGGCAATACTAGGCAAGCGAAGATAATCTGTAGGGCAAGAAAGCAAGTCACATGGTGCCTGAGGCTAGTGGTCCCCGTGTTGTGTGTGGGGACAGGGTTGGGGATGATGACCACAATAGGATGTGAACTGTTTTAGGGTGATGGAGATGTTCTGTGTTTCCACTGGGGTGGCGGTTCATAGGCATGTACACTTGTCAAAACTTACTTTTAAGTGTGCACGTAAAAATGGTAGACTTTAATCATAAATTGCACATCCAAAAAGTTGATCTTTGTAACCCCCAAAAAGAAGATCTTGGCAAATCAGGGCGCAAAGCCGTCTTGCCACGCTCTCTGAAAGTTATATATTAAATCCCTCTAGCAAACACTGTACTTAATGGAAAAACATGTGCATTTCTGTGGAGTCAGGAACATGAAAGGGACATCTATAAGCACCGTGACAGTGTAATCTAGTTCCATTATAAGGAAAGAAAAAAAATATGTAAGATCAGAAGGGAAGAGATAAAACGGATTCTCTGTAGGTAATCTTATTTACTAGAAAAGCCAACAGAATTCCACAGGTAAGGGCTTTTAGAGCTATTGAGGGTTAAGCAGTTTTTCTAGTTAGAAGACCTATAACATTTCTCTGTACCAGCCATGTTCGGCTGGAAACAAAATTGGAAAAGCGAAAGACGACATTCACAAAAGCAGCCCAAAACTCCCAAGATACCTACCAATTACTGAGAGAGGACAGAAGACTGAGGGGCTTCAGTGAGAAAGTCACAGCTTAAAACCATTTGAGGACACTTTCTGAAGACTTATCTTTATGACCTCTGAGCAGGGAAGGATTTCGACATGCAACACATGAGTAAACCATGAAACAAGCAAAGCTACATTTGACTACCTTACAATCAAGAAATGCTATTCAAAGTTTCCTTAACAGAATGAAACAAAGTGGAAGAAGGTAAATGGATAAAGAAGATGGGGGGTGGGGGAGGGTCAGAAACATGAAAGGGATATGACAGAATGGAATGTTATTCATTCTCGCCATTTGCAACAACATGGATGGACCTTGAGGGCGTTATGTTAAGTGAAATACATCAGAGAAAAGACAGGTACTGTATGGTACCATGTATATGTGGAATCCATAAAAGATGAACTTGTAGAATCAGCGTACCATGGTGGTTGCCAGGCACGGGGGTGGGCAGTGCAGGTGGTGGTAGTGGTGGGTGGGTTGGGGAGATGTTACAGGTTGCAAACTTGCGACAAGTAGATGAGTAAGGCCTCTGTAGATTGAATACCCAGCACAGTGATTAGAGTCAACAGTACTATATTATACACTTAAAAATGGCTAAGTGACTAGATCTTTTGGGAGAGAGAGCGCGAGTGCGAACCTGAGCGGTAGAGGGACAGAGAGAATCTTAAGCACCTGCCTGCCCAGTGCGGAGCCCAACGCAGAGCTCAATCTTATGACCCTGAGATGAAGACTTGAGCTGAAACCAAGAGTCGGACGCTTACCGGACTGAGTCAGGCAGGCGCCCCACTGAGTGAACAGATCTTAAATGTTGTCGCCACAGAAAAGAAAATGATAACTATGGGTTGTGATAGAGGTGTCAGCTAACACTGTGGTGCTAATCGTATTGAAATACATAAACGTATCAACACATTGCACACCTTAAACTCACACGATGTTATGTATATCCATTATTCCTCGAAAACAAACATCCTTAACCCTCGCAGCGTGCCAGACGCTTTTCTGGGTGCTTTGTGAATACCAGCTGACTCGATTCTGACTTTTCCCCACGTGGTTGGTACAGATGGGGAAACTGAGGCACGGGGAGACCAGATGATGGGTTTGAGGCTGTGCTGTGCTCCATTTTTGGAGAACCAGTGGCCAACACGTGTAGTTTATTGAACTGGGCTCCAGCGTTCATGACAGAGGGTTCTAGGGCTCCTGTTTTTGTTCTGTAAGCTTGGAGCAAGCATATCATCCCCTGCAACATTAACTTTTTATTTTATTTTTATTTATTTTTAAATGTTTATTTTTGAGAGAGAGACCGAGTGTGAGCAGGGGAGGGGCAGAGAGAGAGGGAGGCAGAATCTGAAGCAGGCTCCAGGCTCTGAGCTGTCAGGACAGAGCCCGACGCAGGGTCAGACCCACAAACCGTGAGATCATGACCTGAGCCACCCAGGTGCCCCATCAATGTTATCTTCAAAATGGAGACTTCTAGCTGTTACTACTTTATTATTTTTTAAAGAAGACATCTCTACACCAAACGTGGGGCCAGAACTCAAAACCCTGAGATCAAGAGTTGCACACTCTACTGGCTGAGCCAGCCTGGCATGCCAGGTTGTAGTCACTTTAAAAGATTTTAATGTTTGGGGCGCCTAGTGGCTCAGTTGGCTAAGCATCCGACTTCGGCTCAGGTGGTGATCTCGTGGTTTGTGAGGTTGAGCCTCGCGTCGGGCTCTGTGCTGACAGCTCAGAGCCTGTAGCCTGGTTCAGATTCTGTGTCTCCCCTTCTCTGACCCTCCCCTGTTCATGCTGTCTCTCTCTGTCTCAAAAACATTTAAAAAAAAATTTTTTTTTTTAAGATTTTAATGGTTGATTGTGCCTGAAAGTGGTTTAGCACAAGCCCTGATTTCCAGATTTCTTGGCTAAGCTCCCATTGTGTCACTTAATCATCCCAGTGGGGATCAGAGGCTCTGTTTCTGAAGGATGAGAGGCATTATGTCATAGGTAACCAGGGGAAGATTTGGAATTCAAAGGCAGAATTGGGGGGCGGTAGGAAGCCTGGGTGGCTCAATTGGCTGAGCAGCTGACTTTGGCTCAGGTCATGATCTCACGATTCGTGAGTTCAAACCCTGTGTTAGGCTCTTTGCTGTCAGGGCAGAGCCAGCTTAGGACCTCTATCCTCTGTGCTCTCTGTCCCCCCCGCCCGCCCCCCCAACACACAAATAAATAAACATTAAAAAAACAACAGTGAACTGGGTTTCCCTCTGATTAGTTTTGTCCTCTGATAGCCTCACCTCCAGATAGCCTCACCTCCACCATCCTTCTCAGCTGACTCCGTCACACATTATCTTTCAGTTCACATCCCTCTGGCTTACCTTTAGGAGGGACCCCTGGGTCTGACATCCTGACATCTAGATGGGTTTCCATGCTCTGCTCCTGTGACAAGAGCTGGCAAATGAGGCATCTCGACTTAAATACCTCCCTCGACAGCCACGCCCTGGTCCCACCCCTCCACCTTATAATATCTTTCCCTCTCCATCCATTAATCCGATCCCTGGGTCCTTGAGCCCCCCAGTCCTGTGCCATCTGTCTGATGTGGTGTCCACACCCCAGCAGCAGCATCACCTGAGAGCTTACTAAGCAGAATCAATACATAGTGATGCAAGGGTACGAACTTCCAGCTATAAGAGTAACAGGTTCTGGTAATGCACAGCATGGTGACGAGAGCTCCTAATACTGTATTATAGACTTGATGCCAAGGGGGTAGATCTTACGGGTTCGCACCACAAAAGAAATGTAGGTGATGTGATGGGACGGAGGTCTTAAATGCCACTCTGGCCGCGGTCGCGTTGAAACTAGTTGTACACTTGAAACGTCCTCATGCTATGTGTCCGTCACATCTCTGGGGAACTAGAAGAAAATGCAGATTCTGCCAAACTGGAGCCTGAGTCTGCATTTCGCAGAGGAACCGGGCTGTGCCGTAGATCAGTGTCTCTGAGGGTCGCCTGGATCATTTGCTACAACAGGGGTTGCTGGGACCAGCACCCAGTGTTTCTGGTTCAACAAGGCTGGACTGGGGCTTGAGGATTATCGTACCTCATGAGTTCCCAGGTGAGGGTACCTCCGTGATGGGGTCTGGGAGGGTGTCTCTGGTTGCTTGGGGAGCACTTATGTGTTCTTTAGCGGTTAGTCTGTGCCTGACATCCTTCTAAGCACCTGCATATCCTAGTTTATTTAATCCACTTGCTCTCATTTTACAGATGAGGAAACAGACAAAAGGCAAGTTTAATAGACTTGGCCAATGTCCGGTAACCAGTAAGTGTCAGAGGCAGTATTTTTACCAGGCGTTCATGCTCCAATGACCCTGCTGTGACCAGCGAGGTGCTATTGCCCCTAAGTCCAGTTGGGGGAGCCAGAGGGCCCGCAAGTGAGCAAAGAAAGCCCCGACTTCATGGGATCATTGCGTAGAAAGAAACAAACATACTGAAATAAAGGGGCTAAATGAAGATACTTTAGAAACAGTGCTTCTAGTAAGCCTACATCTTGTAACTAGATTTCTGCCTGCCTTTTTTTTTTTTTTTTAATTTTTTTTTTTTAACGTTTTTATTTATTTTTGAGACAGAGAGAGACAAAGCATGAACGGGGGAGGGTCAGAGAGAGAGGGAGACACAGAATCTGAAACAGGCTCCAGACTCTGAGCAGTCAGCCCAGAGCCCGTCGCGGGGCTCTAACTCGCGGACCACGAGATCACGACCTGAGCCGAAGTCGGACGCTTAACCGACTGAGCCACCCAGGCGCCCCTGCCTGCCTTTTGTCTTGGGTTTTGTATTCTGGACCAGAAAGCATCCAGCCAACTTTCCTATCATTTCAGCAGTTTAAAAAAAAAAAAAAAAAAAAAAATCCGCCTAATGAGACATGATGATTGGATAATGAGAAATAATCACATCATCATCATCCGATAATCAGCATCATCTCTGATGAACTGGAGTAACAAATAATGTACCCGAGAGGCAACGAATACATCTTCAGTGGTGAATCCAACACACCAACAATTTAAAAGCCCTAATTTCATCTCGTAGTGTCAGAAACCACTTTGAAAAGGGCCTCCGTTCTGCTTTCTTTTTATGGATTTGCCTGTTAGGGACATTTCACACAATGGGATCATCCACTACATGACCTCTTGCCTCTTAGTGTTCACTGAGCATGTTGTTTTCAGAACCCTTGTATCTGTGGCTGAATTAGACTCCAGTGCATGGATATACCATAATTGGCTTATTCATCTGTTGATGGATGGATGGGCTGGCGGCAGAGAGAATGGAGAGTAAGTGTGTAACGAGCACAGGGATTATCTGGGGGTTAATGAAAGCGTTTCGAAGCTAGATACAGGTGGTGGTTGTACGACATTGTGCGTGTACTAAATACTGCTGAGTTGTTGACTTTAAAATGGTTAATTTTGGGGGAGCTTGGCTGGTCCAGTCAGTGGAGCGTGCAACTCTTGATCTTGGGGTCGTGAGTTTGAGCCCTACGTTGGGGGTACAGATTGCTTTTATTTTTTTATTATTATTTTTTAATTTTTTTTAAGATTTTTTTTTTTTTAAATCTTTATTTTTGAGAGAGAGACAGAGTGTGAGCAGGGGAGGAGCAGAGAGGGAGGGAGACACAGAATCTGAAGCAGGCTCCAGGCCCCAAGCTGTCAGCACAGGGCCTGACGCGGGGCTTGAACTCACGAACCGAACCGTGAGATCATGACCTGAGCCGAAGTCGGATGCTCAACCGACTGAGCCACCCAGGCGCCCCTACAGGTTGCTTTTAAAAAAAATCTTAAAAATAAAATAGTTGGGGCACCCGGGTGGCTCAGTCAGTTAAGTGTCTGACTCTTGATTTTGGCTCAGGTCGTGAAATCTTCATCGTGGGATTGATGTGTCCCACTTGGCATGAGAACAGAATTTGCTTGGGATTCTCTCTCTTTCCCTCTCTCTCTGCCCTTTTCCGCATGTTCTCTCTCTCTCTCTCTCTCTAAATAAACTTTAAAAATAAAATAAAATGGTTAATTTTATGTTAAGTGCATTTCACCTCAATACAAAAAAAAAGCCACTAAGAAAGTCACATAAAGTCCACTTGTCAGAGGTACAATGGCATGCATTCCCTCAAGCTGTTACCATCAGTCTAGTCAAAGGGGCTAAAGCCATAGCTTGCTTGTTTCTGTCCTTGGGTACAATTTTTACCCTTTCTTGGGAAAGGGCCAACTGCTATAGGTTGACCTCAGGAGGACCTAAATGCTATAGAAAACTTTTTTTAAAGACATTTTTATTTATTAATGTATTTACTAATTTTTTTTAATGTTTACTTTTGAGAGAGAGAGAGACAGAGTGCAAGTGGGGGAGGGGCAGAGAGGGAGACACAGAATCAGAAACAGGCTCCAGGCTCTGAGCTGTCAGCACAGAGCCCGACGCGGGGCTTGAACTCACAGACCATGAGATCATGACCTGAGCTGAAGTCGGATTATCAAGGAACTGAGCCACACAGGTGCCCCTGTTTTTTTTTGTTTTTTTGTTTTTTTGTTTTTTGTTTTTAAGAAAGGGGGCGCCTGCCTGGCTCGGTGGGAAGAGCGTGCAGCTCTTGATCTCGGGGTCATCAGTTTAAGTCCCAAGTTGGGTGTAGAAATTACTTTAAAAAATGTTTAAAAAAAAAAAAAAGGAAAGATAATCTTTATATTCCAAATCTTTATTGAGGTAGCTCATGCCTTTTTAGAGGTTTCACTACACTTTATGTTTTCTTTATTTTACTTCATATTTTAAATTTTTATTGTATTTTATATTTTATTTTGTTTTTATTTTAAATTTAATTTTATATTTTATATACTCATATATATATATGTATGTATTTTAAGTTTACTTATTTTGAGAGACATACAGAGTATGAGGGAGGGGCAGAGAGAGGGGGGAGAGAGCGAGAATCCCAATCAGGCTCAGCACTGTCAGCACGGAGCCCAATGTGGGGCTCGAACTCACGAACTGTGAGATCAGGACCTGAGCTGAAATCAAGAGTCGGACGCTTAGCTGACTGAGCCACCCAGGCGACCCTTGTCTTTTACATTTTTTATTTATTTTTTTAGAGAGACAGAGCATAAGAGGGGGAGGGACAGAGAGAGGGGGGAGACACAGAATCTGAAGCAGGCTCCAGGCTCTGAGCTGTCAGCACAGAGCCTGATGCAGGGCTTGAACCCATGAGCTGTGAGACCACGACCCAAGCCTAAGTGAGGTGCTTAACCAACTGAGCCACCCAGGTGCCCCTACAATTTTTTTGTTTTACTTTTATACTTTATTCATTTAATTTTGTATCTTATTGTATATTTTATATTTTATTTATTTACTTCGGCTGGGTACAGTGTACTGTATTAACAGCACACGACCGGGTAGCTCTCCCTATGACTCTCCCCTGCTCCAGGGCGTCTGGGACGGACAATATCAAGGAAGGGAGATTCTCTGTGTCGGGTGACTGAATTGGGGCAGCTGAGGGCCTCTCTCTTCCTTTTGAGCTCTTGCTGGGGCTGGAGGTCCAGGGCTTTTGTGACTTGGAGGCCACACTGCAGTCAGATTTACTATCCTCCCAGGAAATGAGCCTAATGTGGTGCCAGAACTGGCAACAGAGGTGGAAGACCAGGTGTCCCTACTAAAGACGCAGGGGACACCCTGCTCTGTGCTGCCCCGGATGCCCCCTAGGGGGCCCTCTGATGCTGACTTCACCACCCTGTTGATGTCACCATACTGAACAGCTTCAGAAGGACCCACGCTGGCTGTGGGGACACAGAAGGTCATGAGCGAGCTTCCCATTCAGCCCAGGGATGAGTCTGCCAACAGCCTTGACAGTCCCTGCAGAAGCAGGGATGTTATTCTGGGCAGCCCCTCCCTCATTATGCCCCAGCTTCCCAGAGGGGCTGTCCATGGTCTTCTGGCTGGCTGTGATGGCAGGGACTGCGGTCGTGAGTCCTTCCACGATGCCACAGTTGTCATGGATGACCTTGGCCTGGAGGGGCCAAGTAGTTGGTGGTAAGGGAGGCCTTGCTGACGACCTTCAGGGAGCTGTCCTCATTCTCATGGTTCACACCCATTACAAAGCATGAGGCGTGTCAGCAAATGGGGCAGAGATAATGACCCTCTTAGTTCCACTCTTCAAGTGAGCCCCAGCCGTCTCCAGGGCAGTGAGGACACTGGCTGACTCCACAACTTATTCAGCATAGGGTTCACCCCATGTGATACTCTTGATCCTGGAAGATGGACATGGGCTTTCCGTTGATGACAAGGCTTGACTGTGCCACTGAGCTTGCCTTGGGTGGGGTCATTGCAACACGTGGACCATGTAGTTGAGGTCAGTGAAGGGGTCATTGATGGTGACAATATCCACCTTACCAGAGTTAAAAGCAGACCTGGTGACCAGACGCCCAATACGCTCAAATCCATTTACTCTGACCTTCACCGTTGTGTGAAAGTCACACATCTCAGAGACGCCACTGGCACCACACAAGATTTGGCTGCCTGTCACCTGGGAGGAGCAGAGGGTCTAAACTTTTAAAATTAAATGGTTTCAGAAATTCCACCTGAGTCTGAAAAAGCATACCTCAGGGATAAGCCTGCAGCTTCAGGGAGAGACAGGAAGACATTAATGAATTTGAGTTAGTAGTGTTTTTCAACCACGGCTGCTGTATATTGTCATCCTAGGCTAGAGTTTTTAAAAATGCCCGGGGCTCCACCCCAGGGTCAGGTCAATCAACTCAAATCTCTGCAGGTGGGGCCTCAGCATAAAGATTTGCATGCAATCCTCAAGTGGTTCCCGAGCACTGGTAGGGTTGGAAATTGTTTAGCTCAGTCTCCACCTGGGAGAGGAGGATTCTACTGCCATCTAGTGGGTGAGAGGCTAAGGATTGATGCTAAACATCTCACATTGCACACAACAACAAAGCCCCCACAACAAAGAATCACCAGTCTCCAAAGGTAAAGGTCAGTAGTAACAAGGTTGAGAAACTCTGCCTTAGACTGTATCAACCACCGTACTTCCTTGGTGAGGCTCTCTACCCCCATCTTATTACTTCTTTCTATAGACTGAACCCTGTAATTTTCTTCCATCACATAGTCACATGGCTTCTCTCACTTCATCCAAATCTCTGCTAAGATATCACCTCCTCAAAATAAAAATAAGCGGGGCCCCTGGGTGGCTCAGTCAGTTGAGCGTCTGACTTCAGCTCAGGTCATGATCTCGCAGTTCGTGAGTTAGAGCCCTGCATGGGGCTCTGTGCTGACAGCTCGGAGCCTGGAGCCTGCTTTGGATTCTGTGTCTCCCTCTCTCTCTGCCCCTGCCCCGTTCATGCTCTGTCTCTCTCTGTCTCAAAAATAAACATTTAAAAAAAAGAAAAAAGAAAAATAAGCACAACACCCCCTCCATCCCCAAATCAAAACAAGTAAATGCTCTCCCTAAGCATCCTATCTTAAAAAGCACCCATCAGTCTTCATTCCTGTGTACTGTCTTATTTTTCTTTAGCATATTTATTATTTCTTGACACTAAATTTTTAAGTTTTTAAAATGTTTATCTATTTTTGAAAGAGGGAGACAGAGCATGAGCGGGGGAGGGGCAGAGAGAGAGGGAGACACAGAATCCAAAGCAGGCTCCAGGCTCTGAGCTGTCAGCACAGAGCCCTACACGGGGCTCGAACTCACAGACCATGAGATCATGACCTGAGCCGAGGTCAACGCTTAAGGGACTGAGCCACTCATGCGCCCCTTGACGTTAAATTTTATATCTCTTCATTGCCTGGCTCATTTACTGGACTGTAGTATCTTTGAAATCAGGGTCTTTTTTGTTCCTCATTGAATTCACCCATTTATTCAACGTATATTAATTGGCTGATTCTACGAGTTACTGCTGTAGACACCAGAGACACAGAACACACATGAGTTTATAGTTTAAGGAGATTGCATCACATTTTATGGGGGAATGCATCTAAAGTACTGGAATGTTCTAAGCTAATTCAAGTAGTCAATTAACTCATCCATGCACTTTTCAGTAATTGATTCAGCTCCTTAGGTCAAGTATCTCGAAGAGCCATCATCCTCATGGAGGCTCCCCTGCCCCGGTGGGGCACTTACTGGTAAGTTAATAAACATGCAGAAATTTGGAGCACCTGGGTGGCTCAGTTGGTTCAGCATCTGACTCTTGATCTCAGCTCAGGTCTTGATTTCAGGGCCTTGAGTTCAAGGCCCATGTTGGGCTCCTACTAAAAACAAACATACAGAAATTCATATATTTTTTTTTAAATTTTTTTAACATTTATTTATTTTTGAGACAGAGGGAGACAGAGCATGAACGGGGGAGGGTCAGAGAGAGGGAGACACAGAACCTGAAACAGGCTCCAGGCTCCGAGCTGTCAGCACAGAGCCCGATGCGGGGCTCGAACTCACGGACCGCGAGATCATGACCTGAGCCGAAGTCAGACGCTCAACCGACTGAGCCACCCAGGCACCCCCAGGAATTCATATTTTTAATGTTTATTTTATTTTTGAGAGAGAGAGCGTGAAGGGTGGGGGGCGGGCAGAGAGAGAGAAAGGGAGACACAGAATCCGAAGTAGGCTCCAGGCTCTGAGCTGTTAGCACAGAGCCTGGCGTGGGGCTCAAACTCACGAACCATGGGATCATGATCTGAGCCAAAATCGGGAGTCAGATGCTCAACCAACTGAGCCACCCAGGCACCCTAAGAGAAGGATATATCCTGATGCATGTTCTAGGTTCTAATCTTCCCCAAATAATTGGTACCCAAAAGACCACTTAAGATGACTCTGTTAGGAAAGTCTCGCCCAACTCATTTCTAGGGTGACATAAAGGCTGCTGGTTTTGGGTGGACCCAGAGCAAGACTAGGTCCTGCAATCTGTCCAGGCTGGTGGTACAGGGTCCTTGCTCCTGTTCCAGCGGGTCCAGCCACGTGTAGTGGTATCTGTGGTAGTGACGACACTCCAAGGAATGTTTGGCAAGCATCGGTTACAGAATGTTCACAGAGGGATTCTAGGGTTCTGGAGCACGGCCATCCCTTCTGCAGCAGAATCCCTCACTCCTGGGATGAATCGCGGCTGAACCCTAGTCAATCCTGAATGGCTCTGAACGTGAGACATCAAGGGGCCACACAGCCAGAAATGCCCATCATGCTCTGGGTGCGGTTAGACCCTCGGCGGATCGGGTCCCATATTGGATGGGTGTGGCAGCCATTACTTGTACCTCGGAAGAGGCACGTTGAGGAATCGAGCTGAGAAGGTCCAGAACACCCAGGTAAGTTACACAAGAAGAATTGGCCTCAGGTCCCGGTGTTTCAAACCCAGTTACGTTGGTGCCTCTTCTTGACCTCACACTATGGTCTTACGGGGTTTCCTATGAGCAGCTGAGAGAGGACGAAACTCCAGCCTGGCTCACAGGTGGGTCACGTGCCCCCATGGATGTCCACTGACACCTCAGCGCTTCTCAGAGGTGGCCCTGTGGTCGTGGTGATAGGGAATTAGCCCAGCGGCCAGAGCTGTGAGAGGTGCCCACGGCTTCCCACTTTGTACGGACAGAGACGTGGCCTGAGATCGGGTTAGATATGCACTTGTGGAAGTGGAACATGGACCAGCTTACTGGTCAGGGAAGGGAAGAAGGCTGAAAGATGGAAGCCTAAGTGGTCTGTGGACGAGGTACGTCAATGACCTATGAAGAGACACACAACACATGTAGAACGTTGTGTCTCGTGTTAATGACCTCCAGGGAGCACTCATCAGCGAGAAGTCCCGCAACAACCAGGTAGAGAGGATGTTCTACCTAGTAGGTATGTTGGAGTCTCCTTCCTCAGACCTGTGTTTGATAATGAGCCCTGATAACGGGATCTTACAAAACACCACCTCAGACTGGGGGATTCATTTTGTGCTGAAATGGCTCATGAGTATGTGCATGACTATGGAAACCACTGTTGATGTCATATGTTGCATTATATACAGAGTGAGCTGCCACAATGGGATGACGGAATGGCCTGGAAACAGCTCTGCTCAGGTGCCAGCTGAGGGATAACAGCCTGTGGGGGTGGGGTGCTGTCCTGCAACATGCAGTATATGCATTAAACTAACAACGGTCAGTGTAAGGTGCCGTGTCCCTAACAGAATGCACAAGTCTAGCCATCAAGGGGTGAAAAGAAGGGTCGGCTTTTGTCACTCCCACTTCTAGGGACTCCCTTGAAGAATTTGTGCTTCCTGACCCCCAACCTTCGGACCTGTTGGATGAGGTGTCTTCATTTTCTTTTTTTTTTTTTTTTAATTTTTTTTTTTTTCAACGTTTTTATTTATTTTTGGGACAGAGAGAGACAGAGCATGAACGGGGGAGGGACAGAGAGAGAGGGAGACACAGAATCGGAAACAGGCTCCAGGCTCTGAGCCATCAGCCCAGAGCCCGACACGGGGCTCGAACTCACGGACCGTGAGATCGTGACCTGGCTGAAGTCGGACGCTTAACCGACTGCGCCACCCAGGCGCCCCAAGGTGTCTTCATTTTCAGAAGGGCAACACTTTCATCAGGAATCAGAAACCAGTCCCTGCCTGGTTACTTTGGGCTTTCTGTGCTGATTAACCAGTGGGCAGAGAAATGAGTTAGTTCACAGGCATGGATAGCCCACCATGATGACTACCAGACCAGGGACTAGGGTCACTGCTACATAATGAGGTCACGAACACATGTGTCTGGGACCCAGAGGTGTGCCCTACAGTCATGGGTGAAAGGAACTTGCAACCCAATAAAAGCAAAGTCACTGAGATAACCCTCAGAGATGGTGAAAGACTCATGTGATCAGAGATTTTCAGTACCCACATCAAACTTCATCAATAATTCCAAGGATACAGATAATTGCAAGACACAGGCAAACACGGGGAAAGTCTGAGGCAGCCAACACAGCCGCTCAGGCCCTTCCTTGTCACATCAGAATGACACTTGGCCCTGAATTAAGATTCTAAGTCCTTATTTAAATGATGTATATTGGGGCCTCATGTACACAAAGGTGTTTGTTCCTTTGATCAATGAGTTTCTCTCCCCCCACACACACTCTGAGTAAATAGCAGACATGTTTTCCAATGGCCCCCGCCCTGTAAACCCATAAATCCCAGGTTTGTTTACTATAAGCCAGCTAGAAAGACCAGGTATATCCTATTAAAAGTATTTCATAGATAAGGAGTCTAGTTTGGTTTCCTCTAATACCTCGGGGAGGAGGTCTGATTAGCATGTTCATAAGTCAGGATAGGAAGAGTGGATTACAGACCAGCTGCTAATGCCTTCCTAGCAGCCCACGATTCAGACCTCTTAGAAACGAAGTCCCCAGTTGCCCTACTGGACAAATGACTTAGACAAGATATGGTGCTGGCCCACCACAGGAATCCAGAAGGTGTCGGGCAGAAGGAGAGATGAATAATAGAAGTGGTCTTGGGTCCGAGGTACAATGGGGACTATGGCTGCTTCCACTGTCATACTGAAGTCAGAATTTTGTAGATGGTGGCAGGATCCTTGAAGCCTCAACCACTGGGTGGACTCCATGTGGAAGTGAGTATATCTGAGAAGGTGCAAGGGTTGTGCCTTGGCAGAAGTCGACCTCCTATCTCTTTGGTGCACCTCTAAAGTCAGTCTGGGCTTCAATGGTCTCGTACAAACACAGATTCCCCTTATTCTGCCATAGTCTTATCTCAGCCATGGGCCACTCATCCTTCTGTATTTGTCCCTAGAGCCTTTTCTGACGCTGTTCACCCCATAGAAAATAATGGCCTATGAAGCTTCTGGCTTCATCAGTTAAACATCTGTCTCTTGATTTCAGCTCAGGTTATGATCTCATAGTTCGTGAATTTGAGCCCTGCACTGGGCTCTGTGCTGACAGTGCTGAGCCTGCTTGGGATTGTCTTTCTTTCCCTGCCCCTCCCCTGCTCATGCTCTCTCTCAAAATAAACTTAAAAAAAGAAGAAAGAAAATAATGGCTCAGAACTGCATAAAGTCAATTCCTCTGAGGAAAACCCCCAAGTCAGTGAGGGAGAGGGGTTAAATTTAGTACATAAATGCCCCAACCTCCCGTCTTTCTGGCAGGGTATTATATGAGGCATCATATATGCTCTTCAGAAGGGATGAAGGCCCCCCTCATTGCTCACACCATGGATTTCAATAACTTACCCTTATGTTGGGTCCCCTGCCTTCCCCTATCTTACTCTCCCTACTACGTCCCTCTTGTTTTGGGGGATCGTTTTCCAAATAAACATCTTGAACTCACGTCCTTGTACCAGGCTCTGATTTGGGGAATCCAGATTAAGGCAGTATCGTTCTGAAAAACAGGATGAGGAAGAGACGCAAGAAACAGGCAGAAGTGGGAGATCTTCCCCCTAAAAATAAACAAACATTCAAAAACCCCCCAGATCAACAGAACAAAAAATCACCCGTTGCCACACTTTATGGCATAACAAATGGATCTTGACTCTCTCTTTCCTCATCCACAAAAAGCAAATACAAATGATTTACAGACCTAAAATCAGAAGGCACAACAGTAGGGTTTTAGAAGACAACATACAAGGACATATTTTTTGCGATCTAGGAGTAAGCTAAGATTTATTAAAAAGGCCAAAAAATTCTTAATAGTGAAGATACACAAATTAAATTATATTAATATTAAGGACCACTGTTCTTTAAAAAAGCGAAACACCATTGACAAAGGGGAAAGGCAGTCCACAGCGTGGGGAAAGATACAGGCAACGGCATACGAAGAGTTCTTGTAAATCACTACGAAAAGAGATAAATCGGTACAAAAATGAGCAAAAGACGGAGACAAAAGAGGGAGTGACCTCGGCATCACGGCAGCGAAGGAAAAGCCTCCTTTTTACCCCCCTTAACAACGGGTTAGACACCCGTCCAGGAACGGAGGCGCCCCCGTGGGTGCTGCGCGATCCGGAAGGAGGCCTGCGCACCTGCGCATGAGGTGACGGGCACCTGCGGAGCCAGCAAGTGTTGGGGAAGCCAGGAGAGTGCAGACCAGGGCAGAGTCTCGCCAGCAGCGAGAATCTGCACGAGCGCAGGTTTCCGGGGGGGACTCGGCGGCAGCGCCCTCGCGCGCGGGGAAAGGAGAGCGGCACGGGGGGCGCCCGGCCATTCGGAGCGCAGGACGCCGCGGCGCACGGTGGGACCTCCCCTACCAGGGGAGGAGGGATCCTGGGAGAGACGGCAGATACAGATTTCTGGGGCCTTGGAAGGGAGAGACTGCGCCAATCCCAAACCTCTCCCAGCTCTGAGCGCCTACGAGCGCGCAGCAGCCGGTCCCGCGGACCCGGAGCGCGCTCGGAGATCCGACCGCGCGTCGGCTGGGAGAGACCGCAGCTGGAGCTACAGCGCCACCTTCCGGAACACGAGAGAACGCTTTCCAGGATACGGCCTGCTGAGTCCTTAAGACATCCATCCCATTAAAGCTTTTGAATTGGGCCGCAGGAGAGAACAAGAGTGGGGCAGGTGCACCCATACAAAGTCAGAAGACCCCAGACGGTAAAAGTGCCATCGAATAGAATGCCCCATCCGAAGGTCACTCGCACATTTTTTTTTTTTTTTTTTAATTTTCGAGAGAGAGAGAGAGAGCATGAGCAAAGGAGCGGCAGAGAGAGTGAGACACGGAATCCGAAACAGGCTTCAGGCTCTGAGCTGTCAGCACAGAGCCCAATGCGAGTCTCGAACTCACTAACGGAACCGTGAGATCATGACCTGAGCCAAAGTCAGAGGCTTAACCCACTGAGCCTCCCAGAAGCCCCTAGGTGAATAGGTTTTTAAGAGAACAAACAGGAGATAAGAAACTTTGTGATAGTGTTTGCCTGTGCAGGCGTGAGCGGTCTTTCCATCGTCAGGGAATTAGAATAGTAAGTTTACTTTCCTTCTGTTTGGGAACAGCTCTTCCCTGAAGAGGGAGTTTGTTGCATCCTTATACTGTAGAATATTCTGCTTTCAGTCACATAAGGGAAGAGCCAAGAAGGCTCCTTTGTGCATCGGTTGGGTCTCAAATGACTTCCCTTTAAAATAATCTTCAGGGAGCCTGGGTGGCTCAGTCGGTTGAGCGTCCGACTTCAGCTCAGGTCACGATCTCCCGGTCCTTGAGTTCGAGCCCCATGTCCGGCTCTGGGTTGATGGCTCAGAGCCTGGAGCCTGCTTCGGATTCTGTGTCTCCCTCTCTCTCTGCCCCTGCCCCGTTCATGCTCTGTCTCTCTCTGTCTCAAAAATAAATAAACGTTAAAAAAAATTAAAAAATAAAATAAAATAATCTTCATATTCAGGATGCCTGGGTGGCTCCGTTGGTTAAGGGTTGGACTCTTGGTTTTGGCTCTGGTTCGTGAGTTTGAGCAGCGCAGAGCCTGCTTGGGATTCTCTGTCTCCCTCTGTCTTTCCCTTTGCTCCGCTTGGGTTCTCACTCAAAAATACTTATATAAACCTTTAAAAAAAAAAAAAAAAAGCTTTAAGATAATCTTAATGTCAACCCTGGGGGTCTGAGTTGGTTTCCACACAACCAACCACAAGTCTGCTCAAGAGCTTAAGCCACTTCGCTCCATCTTGGGCGGATGGCTTTTTGAAAGTCAGTGAAAGAGTACGGCATTTCAGTCCCATTATTGGTGGATTGTACCCGGCGTTTCAGCACGTCGGGTGTTTGATGCACGTCGTAACCTGTTCCGTCGGTCCTGCACCAGGCCCCTTCCCTCGCCTGGGACTCTCCCGTGAAGGAACTGTGCTTCTTCTGTCTTGCATCACGTTGCGTCTCGTGGCTGCTTGCTCCGCTGGCCCAGCCAGCTGAGCTCCTTGAAGAACAGGATGAATTCATAGTCATCTGTATCTTCTCCCATCCCCATGTGCTAGGCGGGGCGAGTGCATGATGCTTGCTTGTTAAATGCCATGCCTGTGTGGATTAACAGATATCAGAGCTCCCCTGCTTCTGGTTGGGTCCCAGCTCGGCTTGGGGGTCCCCTGCACCCGACTGTCCCAGGCGTGTGCAGACTGGCAAGTCAAGGAGCCTAAGAAGATGGGGGGAGGAAGGGCTGTGAGTGGGGTCCCATGTTATACAGCTCCTACTTCTCTGGGTCCTTGGCGATCAAATGGATTCGAATATTTAAAAATCTGGGGCGCCTGGGTGGCTCAGTCGGTTAAGCGTCCGACTTCAGCTCAGGTCATGATCTCACGGTCCGTGAGTTCGAGCCCCGCATCGGGCTCTGGGCTGATGATGGCCCAGGGCCTGGAGCCTGCTTCCGATTCTGTGTCTCCCTCTCTCTCTGACCCTCCCCCGTTCATGCTCTGCCTCTCTCTGTCTCAAAAATAAATAAACGTTAAAAAAATATTAAAAAAAAATAAAAATCTTAGAAATAAAGGCACCTGGATGGCTCAGTTGGTTAAGTGTCCGACTCTTGGTTTCAGCTCAGGTCATGGTCTCACAGTTTGTGGGATTGAGCCCTGTGCCCGCCTCTGTGCTGACAGTGTGGAGCCTGCTTGGGATTCTCTCTCTCTCCCTCTGCCCCTGCTCATGTTCTCTCTGCAAATAAATAAACGTTAAAAAAAAAAATCTTAGAAAGATATTGAAGGGTTGAGGAAAGGTGCCCCCAGAATAGGCACTGTTGGCTGCAGGTTACTTTAAGTTGAAAGCAGTCAAGACCCTGGAGGCTCAAGAGGAACTTTCGCCCCTCCCTTAATTTTTTTTTTTTTAATGTTTATTTATTTTTGAGACAGAGAGAGACAGAGCATGAACGGGGGAGGGGCAGAGAGAGAGGGAGACACAGAATTGGAAGCAGGCTCCAGGCTCTGAGCAGTCAGCACAGAGCCGGACGTGGGGCTCGAACTCACATACTGCAAGATCGTGACCTGAGCTGAAGTCGGACGCTTAACCGACTGAGCCACCCAGGCGCCCCTTTCACCCCTCCCTTAATTACATAGAAGAATCTAAATTGGAGAGTGTTTCCAGAGTAAAGATTATTAGCAGAGATAAATTTTATCTGAGTGACCCATCTGTATGATAAAAAAAAATTTTTTTTAATGTTTATTTATTTCCGAGACAGAGACAGAGCATGAGTGGGGGAGGGGCAGAGAGAGAGGGAGACACAGAATCTGAAACAGGCTCCAGGCTCTGAGCTGTCAGCACAGAGCTCACCGTGGGGCTCGAACCCACGAGCTGAGATCATGACCTGAGCTAAAGTTGGATGCTTAACCGACTGAGCCACCCAGGTGCCCAAACCATATTTTATTTGTATGTTGCGTAACTCTTCATCTTGCAAGATGAAACTCTGCCCCCATTAAACACCTCCTCCTCCCCCTCCCTCTATCCCACGGCCAGCCCATTGTACTTTCTGTCTCCATGAATTTGAGGACTCCGGGTACTTCATAGAAGTGGAATCATACATCTGTCTTTGTGATCGGCATATCTCAGTTACCATAATGTCTTCCAGATTCATCTGTGTTGCCGCATGTACCAAAATTCAGTCTTTTAAAGGTTGAATAATATTTCTCTGGGGGGCCCCTGGTTGGCTCAGTCGGCTGAGTGTCTGACTCTTGATTTAGGCTCAGGTCATGATCCAAGGAAGGGTCTTGGGATTGAGCCCCAAGTCAGGCTCCGTGCTGAGAGTGGAGCCTGCTGAAGATTCTCTTTCTCTCTCTCTCTCCCTCTGCCCCTCTCCCCTGTTCTCTCTCCCTAAACATTAAAAAAGAAAATTTTTTTTTTAAGTAATCTCCACCCAGTGTGAGGCTTCAACCTACAACCCTGTGATCAAGAGTGACAGGCTCTTAGGGGCACCTAGGTGGTTTAGTCGGTTAAGCATCCGATTTTGGTTCAGGTCATGACCTCATGGTTCATGGGTTCGAGCCCCTCCTTTGTGCTCTGTGCTGACAGCTCAGAGCCTGGACCCTGCTTCAGACTCCGCGTCTCCCTGTCTCTCTGTCCCTCCCCTGCTCACCCTCTCTCTCTCTCTCAAAATAATAATAATAATAATAATAATAATAATAATAATAAATAAATATTAGGGCACAGACTAGAAATAAAAGGAAGGGAAGAGGGGCGCCTGAGCGGCTCAGTTAGTTGAGCATCTGACTTTGGCTCAGCACATGATCTCACGGTTCATGGGTTTGAGCCCCATATCAGACTAGCTACTGTCAGCACAGAGCCCACTTCAGATCCTCTGTCCCTCTCTCTCTCTGCCCCTCCCCTCCTTGTGCTCGCTCTCCCTCTCAAAAATAAACATCAGGCTTGCCTGAGTGGTTCAGTCGGTTAAGTGACTTCGGCTCAGGTCATGATCTCACAGTTCGTGAGTTCGAGCCCCTCGTTGGGCTCTGTGCTGACAGCTCAGAGCCTGAAGCCTGTTTCAGATTCTGTGTCCCCCTCTCTCTGCCCCTCCCCTGTCTGCACTTTGTCTCTCTCTCTCTCTGAGCTAAATAAACATTAAGAAAAAATAAAAACATTAAAAAAAAAAAAAGGAAGAGAATAGACACATCGTGCAGGTGGTAACAGGAAGCTGGCATAGCTGTTTTAACATCAGGCAACGGAGACTCTAAGAGAGTAGTATCAGGTGAGGTACATCATTTCATAATATCCAAGAGAACTGATCATTTTTATTTTCCCGCCAGCTTTATTGAGGTATAGTTGACTTATCAGCTTGTGTAAGTGATCATTTTTCTTTACGTTTTCGGTCATACTCTTACGTGGTAGGGTTGGTGAGGAAAAGTTGTGAACTGAAGAGAATTGCATTGCCAGAGGCGGGGCGGCATGGGAAGTAATGGTGGATATGTGGGTACATTTGGGTGGAACTAAAAGTCAAGACCGCTGTGCTGAAGGGAATACTTGAAATTGAGATTGTGGATGCTGAAGATGTAGATAAGAGCCAAGTACAGGATTGTCTGTGGGGTAAGCAGTAGAGTGAAGAATATGACCATCGTGAGGATGGAAGTCAAGAAAATGAACAGCGAAGTTAATACGGTGAGTTTTTTAAAAATGTTTTAATGTGGTTTTTTTTGAGAGAGAGTGACAGAGTGTAAGTGGGGGAGGGGCAGAGAGAGAGGGAGACACAGAATCCAAAGCAGGCTCCAGGCTCTGAGCTGTCAGCACAGAGCCTGACGCGGGGCTCGAACTCATGAGCCATGAGATCATGACAATAGCCAAAGTCAAGAGTAGGATGCTAAACCAACCGAGCCACTCAGGCGCCCCTAGTTTCCTTTTTGTTTTTTGTGTTTTTAATATTTTTAAATGTTTATTTTGAGAGAGAGAGAGAGTAGGGGACAGGGTGGAGACTCCCAAACAGACTCCACGCTGTCAGCACAGAGCCCGATGTGGGGCTTGAATCCACAAACTGTGAGATCATGACCTGAGCCGAAGTCGGCTGCTTAACCGACTGAACCATCCAGGCGCCCCTCTTTTTATGTATATATTTATAAAGATATTTTCTTAATGGTTACCATGGGGATTTTAGCCGACATTCTAAATTTGTAACAATCTAGTTTGAGCTGATGCCAACTTAGATTCAGTAACAGACACCGTGCTCCTATCACTGTCAGTTACAGGTTTACTTTTGTGCCCATTAACAGAGACATCATTTCTGATGCATTTATCCTTTAAATCATGCAGGAAATCAGAGGGATTACAAATATTTACCTGTGTAGTTACGGTTTCTTTACATGCCTTCAAATTACTGCCGTGTGCCATTTCATGTCAACCTGAAGGACTCCCTTTAGCATTTTTCAAAAATTTTAATGTTTATTTATTTTTGAGATACAGAACGTGAGTGGGGGAGGGGCAGAGAGAGAGGGAGACACAGAATCTGAAGCAGGCTCCAGGCTCTGAGCTATCAACACAGAGCCCGATGCGGGGCTAGAACCCACGAACCGTGAGATCATGACCTGAACGGAAGTCGGATGCTTGACCGAGTCACCCCAGGCGCTCCTTTGGCATTTCTTGTAGGGCAGGTCTGTTAACAAGCAACTCCTTGGTCTTTTATCTGGGAGTGTCCTCACTTCTGTCTAGTTTTTAAAGGACAGTTTTGATGGATAAAGAATTCTTGGTTTGCAGCCTTTTCTTTTAGCACTTTATATCATTCCACCCCCTGTCGAGATCTTGTGAACCCTTGCAACAGCTCTTTAGACATATCCTTAATGATAAAGTGTGTCTTATGCTTATATATTTGAGAAGGGGATCATTGATTAATGTGTTACTGAGGCTCAATAAAATTCAGATGTTCAACGGACATTTCTTGACTGCCTACAACGTACATGGTGCCTACTGTTCAAAAGGGTCAGGATTCAGGGGCACCCGGGTGGCTCAGTTGGTTAAGCGTCCGACTTCGGCTGAGGTCATGATCTCACAGTCCATGGGTTTTGGGCCCTGAGTCAGGCTCTGTGCTGACTGCTCGGAGCCTGGAGCCTGCTTTGGTTTCTGTGTTTCCTTTTTTCTCTCTAACTCTCCCCTGCTCGCGCTCTATCTCTTTCTCTCTCAAAAATAAACAAACATTAAAAAAATTGTTTTTAAAAAAAGGGTCAGGATTCAGAGGTAAGCAAGCGAAACGTCACAGGATTCAAGAACTCACACTCTGATGGAGAACACAGACGATAAGTCAGTAAACCTTCAGTAGAGGGGTGCCTGGGTGGCTCAGCCAAGTTAAGTGTATGACTTCGGCTCAGGTCATGATCTTACGGTTCATGTTCAAGCCCCATGTCAGTCTCTGTGCTGACAGCTCAAAGCCTGGAGCCTGCTTTGGATTCTGTGTCTCCCTCTCTCAGCTCCTCCCCTGCTTACACTCTCTAATAAATAAACATTAAAAATTAAAAAAAAAACAACAAAAAAAAAAACCTTCCGTAGAAATTTCAGTTTTGGATATGCACCAGAAGCAAATGAGTAGTGATGTGACAGAGCTGCATCAAGATGCCTTAAACCCTATTCTCCCAAAAACTGAGCCTGAAGCAAGGATTATGCATTGATGCTTTCATGGGCGGCAAGAACGAACTTGTCAGAACCACTCTGATGCCAGGGTGGCAACCACTGGGAAACCACGCTCTTGAAAACAGTCCAAAGCAGAGTTTGAAGATTTCTGAAGTTGAAACTGTGGGGGTGCCTGGGTGGCCTCGCCCTATCCCTGCCCCCACTTCCCTTCATGCAGGACAGCACCCACCCACACCTGCAGTCTGCAGACATCTGTATTCTGTGAATACTACACCCCAACCCTGAGGTAAACCAAACATTAAGCCCTACGTTGACCCCAGAATCTGGATCCTCTGTTGCCCTTGTAGGACGCTCCTCTGTGCTCTAACCACACTACCACCCCCCGTACCAAGGCCAGACCCACAGGCATTCAAGTCTTCTAGCTCTTGAAGGCTTCAGTCTCCCAGGACCTGTCTGAGCACTAGCCATTCCTCCCCCAGCTTCTCAATCTCACTCCTGTGGGCTCTAGTCCTTTCCACAAGACGACCTCTCCCTTCTCCCTAGGACTCCTGACTCTAACTGCTCCCTTCATTCTCCCAGGACTGGATGGAGGGTCCCAGCGCCTCCCCCCAGGGCAAGTCCACTCGCCACCCCCCTTGAGCACCACCTCCTTGCTCCTGCTGTTGGGACCCCCAAGATCTCACGTGCTGGTCCCATATTCCTTCCGGAACAGGTCACGTGTGACGATCCAACAAAGTGCCAGGCTCACACGTGATTCTAATGGTAGCTATTCTAGTGATCTGGTGAAATCGCAGGTAGTGTTCTTATTTCCTTGGTGAGAAAAGACGTTGAACCCATTTCACTGGCTCACTGGCCATTTGATGATCTCTGTCAAGCACTTATTTAAGTCTCCCTCCCCGCCTTTCCCACCAATTTGTTACTGACTTGGGGGATTTGGTTTTCTGTGTGAGTCCTTTACCAGGTACATAGACAGGAAGTGCCTTCTTCCTGCTGTTTTTGCTGGCTTCATGGTTTCGCCTGACGAACAAGTTTCAACAAGATCCAACATGTAAACTTTTTATTTCACAATGAGCATCTTTTGTGTACCAAGAAACGCTGTCCACCCCAAGGCCGTGGCAGTAATCTCTAGATTACTGTTATTTTCTTCTAGAAGTCTGAGTCTTTTCTAAACCCGCTGTACCCACAGGGAAGGGGGTCTTCCTGTAAGAATTCACTAAGAGCAACACCCATGGTAATGATGGTAAGAACAACAACAGCTAATATTTATTGAGCTTATGTGATATTCCAGATACACTTTCAAAGAGTTTACAAGTACCAGACGCAGTCACCACAACAGCAGTATTAGGTGTAATTATCCCCATTCCACACATAACGCACAGGGGGTACCAGGTCACTTCCCCAGTGAATCACAGGGAGTAAAGCGGTGGGATGGTGCCGATAACAGGGAGGGAGCGTACCATGGCGGGAGGCTCTCCCGCATAGGTTACACTGGCGGAGTTATTCCCCAGAACAAGTCTGAAATGAGACAGACATCGAGTGGTACTAGGAGGCTTCTATCCACTCACTGCACTAACCAATTCAGTAAAAAAAAAAAAAAAAAGTCTACACGGGGTATACGGTGATCACTAAGAAAAAGTGATTTCTCCATTCTCCAAATCTGCCTCAAGCGTGACTCCTCTGAGGTCCTGTGAGCAGAAGGGTGTCCGTTGAAGGCTTTCTCGTGTTAAATCGTATCATGGGCTTTCCTTGTGTTGTGGAAGGAAGGAATGTGGGATGGAAGTTTCTGCATGTTCTTTGTGTTCAAGAGGTTTTCCAGCAGTGTGAATTCTCTCATGTTCTCGAAGATGGTTCACATGGTGACACCCCTTCCCACACTCCTTACCTTCAAAGGGCTTCTCACCCGTGTGAATCTTCTGATGCTGCGTAAGCTGATGGCCGTGACTGAAGGCCTTCCCGCACTCTTTACATTCGTAGGGCTTCTCCCCTGTGTGAATCCTCTCATGTTTCACAAGGCTCGACCCGTAGATGAAGGCCTTCCCGCACTCCCTACATTTGTAAGGCGTCTCGCCCGTGTGGATCCGCTCGTGCTGCGTGAGGTGGTAGCCACAGTTGAAGGCCTTCCCACATTCTGTGCACTTGTAAGGCTTCTCACCCGTGTGAATCCTCTCGTGCTTCACGAGGCTCGAGCCCCAGCGGAAGGCCTTCCCGCACTCCTTGCACTCGTGTGGTTTCTCACCGGTGTGGATCTTCTGATGCTGAGTGAGGTAGTTGACTCGCGTGAAGGCCTTCCCGCACTCCTGGCACTCGTAGGGCTTCTCGCCAGTGTGGATCCTCTTGTGCTGGACGAGGCTCGAGCCGCAGATGAAGGCCTTCCCGCAGTCCTTACACTCGTAGGGCTTCTCGCCGCTGTGAATTCGCTTGTGCTGGATCAGTTTATACACACGGCTGAAGGTCTTCCCGCAGTCTTTGCACTCGTAGTCCTTCTCCCCCGTGTGAAACCTCTGATGCTGGGTGAGCTCGTCACCACGTCTAAAGGCCTTCCCGCAGTCCTTACACTCGTAGGGCTTCTCGCCCGTGTGGATCCTCTTATGAATGACCAGGCTCGAGCCCCAGCGGAAGGCCTTCCCGCAGTCCTTACATTCATAGGGTTTCTCCCCCGTGTGGATTTTCTGGTGTTGTGTGAGTTGATTGCCCCAACGAAAGGCCTTTTTGCATTCTTTACATTCGTAGGGTTTCTCCCCCGTGTGAATCTTCTGATGCTGAGTGAGCTGGTAGCCACGACTGAAGGCCTTCCCACATTCCTTACATTCATAGGAATTCTCCCTAGCATGAGGTCTCTGGTGTGCTCTACCAGAGGTATTTTCTCTACAAGTGGGCGTTTTCTCATGGTTGGTTATCACTTGATTCAAACAGCCCTGCTGAGGGCCCTGTGACCTTTCAAACTCACCTTCACACATCCAGTTAAGGCCCAGGGATTTACTTTTTCCATTTGAGTTCCATCTGGATAAATTTATTTCGTAAATGCCCTTTTCTGTAGGTAAACTCTTGGTCCCATATGGTGACTCCAAATCTGGGGGAAAAAAAATAAACATATTTTGTTTCCTTCTAAGGAGAATGAAAACACAAAACTAACCACAAACCAAAAACCTTGTCTAAGAGAAATAAAACTTCTCTAGGAGAACAAACATGAATCCCCTAAGGGCTCTTGTTAGAATATAGAGTCCACTTCTGGGACCATAATACTTAATGAGGAAACACTGGAGACGCACACATTCCTGCTAAAGTCAGACAAGAAAAAGGAGCTGTCTGTTAGACGCCCCACTATTTCCTATGAGCTGAGGCAATTAAGCAGAAAGAAATCGGAGGGGCAGATCTCAAAAATAAAGATGATAAAGAACAAATCTGCAGATAATGTAATGACATACCTGGAAAATGCAGGAAAGTCAAATACACCACTAATGTAAAAAACAAGAATATACAGTTTGGGTAGCTGGGTATAAAATATTCTGAAATTATGTAGTGTCAGTCATATAATGAAAAGTAGTTCTGGACATAAAGACCCAACATCGAAGGCAATAAAAGAGACAATGTGTAGGATTCACTGTAAGAAACCTGGTAAACGCGTATAAAGGAATGTTCAGGAGGATCTGACCACCCGTACGATGTTAACTCCAAGGGGCTGCAAAATCCTGAACATGTTCAACTTCCTGAGGTCACAACGATGCTACAAAGTGTTAAATGATCAACTGGAAGCATGCTAACAAAGCAGCCCTTTACTGTAGGAACTGGTAATTTTTTCTTTAAAGAACAATCTTTATCAGGTACAAATGGTGTCATTACATAACCAAGTAGTAGATGGAGCAGTTTCTCTTTAAAATAGTGCAGTGAACAAACAAAGAAGTGGTGATAAGAGATCACCATTTTTTAAAATGTATTTTTTATTTTTTATTTAAAAAAAAATTTTTTTTTTAACGTTTATTTATTTTTGAGACAGGGAGAGACAGAGTATGAACAGGGGAGGGGCAGAGAGAGAGGGAGACACAGAATCCGAAACAGGCTCCAGGCTCTGAGCGGTCAGCCCAGAGCCCGACGCGGGGCTCGAACTCACGGACCGTGAGATCATGACCTGAGCCGAAGTCGGACGCTTAACCGACCGAGCCACCCAGGCGCCCCTAAAATGTATTTTTTAAAGCTCATTTTGAGAGAGACAGACAGCATGAGTGGGGGAGGGGCAGAGAGAGGAGAGAGAGGAGAGAGAGAGAAAGAGAGAGAGAATCCCAAGCAGGCCCCTCACCACCAATGCAGAGCCTGACGTGGGGCTCGAACTCACGAACCGCGAGATCATGACCTGAGCCAAAACCAAGAGTCGGACGCTTAACCGACTGAGCCACGCAGGCGTCCCTAGAAGATCACCATTTTGAATCCCTCTGCAAAAGTGGGTCTAGGCACCGAGTGTCAGTGACAGCTAAAGGCACATAAAGGGCCATAACCAGACAACGTCTTGTGATGTTAGAACATAACCACACCCGGGAAGAGGTATTAGTGAAAATTAGACAAAAGGAAAAGGAGAAAAGCCCTCAAAGCTAGGAATCCAGCCAAGTTGCACGAACGACAAAGGGCATGGGATCACGCGGTCTACGCCCCTGCCACCGGAGGCTGGTCCGCAGACCAGCAGCATCCACGACACAAGAAGCGGGGTGAAGTAGAGGAGAGAATGGGTAGAGGGGGATGGGGTGGAGATCAGGTTCCTGGTGGTGACTTCTTCCCCACAGGCCTTGGGCCTTTGCAGCGAGCTTCCCAAATGCCCAGGGGCACACCTGCTCGCTGCCTCGATGGCACGTCCCAGGCGGACCGGCTGTCACTGTCCTCTGCACGCATACCCCCCTCTCAACCCAGGCTCTCTCCCCTGCTCCCAAAAGCAGCAAGTCACATCTGGCTTAGAAATGAAAGGCCCTGCTTCCGAAAAAAGAAATGCACGTGATGCGGGACTTAGGAAACAAATTAGAAGCTCAAAAATGTTTTGATGGAGACTTAGCGAAATTTCTGACAAGCTGCAAGTCAAAGTGGTCAGACTTCAGAAAAGAGAAATGATCAAAGAGCAAACAGGCAGCCAGACAGGAAGATCTTATTATAAACTCCCAAGGGCCTCACCCCTGGAGGCAAGTACAACAGGGGGGGTGACAGTGTGGACCCAGGCCACAACTCTAGGGTTCGATTCTTGCTTCTGCCTCCCTGTCTGACCTAGTCACCCTATGCCCAAGTGTTCTCGCCTACAGATCAGATACGGCAATCGTGCCGACACCATAAGCTGGTGGGGACGAGATGAAGTGTGTTTGTACACACAGTGCTCACAACAACGCCGGGTACACAGTGGGCACAGGATCAGCCACTAACACTACGGCTACTGTTTTCCAACAGAAAAAGAAGACATGTCCTGAGACGTTTACAGGACACGGTCATCCAATGTTTAACTCAGGATTCAGGAATGGTAACTTTCGGCCTCACTGCAGGTAACAACGTGCAGCAAATGGAAAGTGCTCGCTTTGGTTTTACAGGAATGCTGTTCACTCGGTCTGCCTGTATGTCAGACACAGACGCTGGTTTACCAGGAAGACGAGGTTGCTGTGCGGAGCGGTTTTCCCAGGAGGTGGGTCCCCAGAGTAGCACAGTCCATCCACAGTGGTTTGCGCGGTAACATACTACCGTAATGTCAAGATGGCTGTGAAATAAATATTCCAGAATCTAAATTCACTTTGGTCACTAAGGACAGGATGTCCCAAAGGTGGGACGATCGCTGACAGCCCATTTTAGATGCGGCTGAGCTCAGGACACTCCTTGGGAAGGGGAAGAAGGAAGTCGGCTAGGTCCTTGGAAGGCAGTCCCGATGCTCCGGGGGGCAGGCGGCTCACCCAGGGACACCAGGTTGCTGTAGTTCTCCAGCATCACGTCCCAGTACAGGTCCCTCTGCGAGGAGTCCAGGCACGCCCACTCCTCCTGCGAGAAGTCGATGGCTACATCTGAGAACGTCACCAGACCCTGAGAACACAGACCCACACGTTCCTGATGAGATGAGAGAGCACAGGCTCAAGATGAAAGACAGGCCAGAAAGGGCTCTGTGCTGGGTCGGGCTGGACACAGACAGGACGCGGTGGGGGCTGTGACCGCAGCAGGGCCGGGCGGCTGAAGAGAAAACCCCACGGCCTGTGGGATGCCTCCTTACTCCAATCCTGTCAATCCTGGGGCTCCTCCTGAGTGCCTGCCCCATAACACCTCGGCAAGTGTGGATTCCTGGGGCACCCTTTCCATCCTCCAAGGGAAGGAAAATGCCTAGAGTTTTGTTTCCGAAATGTGAGCTCTTTTACCTTCGAAACTAGGGCTCATGTGTCTGAATGTTCTCCAGCCTCATGCTCATCATTTGCCAAGACTTTAAGCAGTCTTCCTACGTAATGAGCAGCATTTTCTTATTCCCTCGTGGGAACAGATTAAATTTACTGCAGCTGTACACCTAGGTACAACCAGACATCCGGGGTTTTCCCCAATTCTGGGAGTAGATGATCATCCGGGACTTCTGTACCGGGTGACCTTCTTACCCGTCGCCACCCACCACCCCCGCCTTTTCCCCGTTCCTGACTTAGGATACTGGTGCAGAATCACGTGGATGGGAGTGTGGGTCTGGCAGGTCTCCATGACAACACAATGCATCTCCTGGGTCCCCTGGTAACACCAGGGGCCCCTCAGGCCCTAAGCACAGCCCTATCCGCCCCCCAAAAGCCTCCTGGAGCTCGAGCTCTCACCGCACACTGACACTGACCAGACAACGTGAACGTTCCCTTTTCTCGGCCTGAAAAAAGACCAGTGGAGAATGGGGAGAATTTTAGTTTTTGCATGTGGTCACATGGGACTGCCACCTCCAACTCCTCTAACAACAGACGCGGCCCAAGTATTTCTCGCAAGGGACTTTCCTCCTCCACTGCTCCCCCGTTACTCCTGACAAAAACGTGAGCACACAGGAGACACAAATCACTGGCTTGGGGGTGAAGTGAGCATTAGCCATGCGGGGGCACAGGGCTGTGTGGCATTGTCGTTCACCAGAACAGAAGACCCGAGGTGGTGGTGGTGGGGGGGCAATTACAGGGGCCTCAGTCGGGCAGGAGGCTTCAGGATAACTCATAAAAATATCCACATATTTCAAGAGAGAGAGAGAAAAACATACTTACGTGGGCCATAGTTTTAGAATCAAGAACTGATCAGTCCTCTTGGGGTTTCTTTTACCAAAGACACAAAATCCAGAGAAGCCAGAGATATACGAGAAAAAAAGAGGCATTAAAGTAAGTGCGCCTTGGTCCCCAAATGCCGACATACAACCTCTCTGCTCCTCTGTCTTTGTTTCCAACCCCCGCCCCCGCATTCCTCTCCCACAATATGCACGTGTCAACATGACACATCCGGAGAGGATACAGGAGTCTGCACAAAAAGGGAAATCGCGCTCCCCGAAACCCCCGGAAACCCAGCTGCACACACACATTAGAGCGGCTTGTAGTTACGGTTTTGCCTTGAAGTCAGACCTACTCTCAGCTGTCATTTCTCAATATAACTCTTTTACTTTATAAATTTTTAATTTTTTAAGTAATCTCTACCCACAACGTGGGTATGAACTCAACGACGCCCAGATCAAGAGTCGCACGCTCCAATGACTGAGACAGCCAGGCGGCCCTCAACATCGTTTTTTCAACTGCAGCGCACGGACAGTGTTGTGTTAGTGTCAGGAACACGCAAGTCTGTATCTCACGCTGTGCACACAAGTGTAGCGGCCCTGTTACACTTGTTACAATGCCGCTGACTGCTGTCCCTCTCATCCCTGTGACTCTCTCCAGGGCTGGAGGCCTGACCTCCCCACCGCCCCCCTTCACCCATTCTGCCCCTCCCCCCTCCCCTCCCTTCCAGCAACCATGCTTGTTGGGTGTTCTGCATTTATGGGTTTGTTTCTGTTTTAGTTTGTTCATTTGTTTTATTTAGATTCCACATATAAGTGAAATCATATGGTATTTATCTTTCTCTTACTTCACTTAATACTCTTTAGGTGCATCCATTTTGCTGCAAATGGCAAGATCTCATTCTTCTTTGTCTTTTGCTCTCAACTTTTTTTTTTTTTTTTTTTAAACAGTGAGAGAGGACAAGAGCTGGGGAGGGGGGCAGAGTGAGAGAAAGTATCTTAAGCAAGCTCAATGCTCATCACAGAGCCCAACTCAGGGCTTGATCCCACGACCCTGGGATCATGACCTGAGTGAAATTAAGAGTCGGGTGTTCAACCTACTGAGCCACCCAGGTGCCCCTGCCCTCAACTTCCAAGAGGTGACCTACATCACACCTGATGAGAATGTCTTTGTTTTGGTGCCTCTGGTTATACCCAACTAGTCTTAGGGCAGGAACTGGCTACACAAGAAAGGCCAACCCAGGTGATTCTGGGTGGGTGCTTTGGGTCATGATCTGATAATGAGATTAGCATGGAGACAATTAGTCAATCATGCCTGGATGATCAATCATTCAGTCAACCAACCAGGCCTGTGAAAACTCTGGGCGTTTGGCAATACTCTCTGCATATTGTCCTACATCCCTGTGACAGGGAATCCAGTCCTAACTCCATGGGGAGAGGACACTGGACACTAGAAGCTTGTTAATCTGCATCCTTCCCCTGTAATTAACTGTAACTATGAGAACAGTTCTCAGTGAATCCTAAGAATGCTTCTAGTCCTGATTTATTGAACCTGAAAGTCATTTCGGGAAAGTCCTGAACTTGGAGTTAGTTGGTGTCAGGGCTGAAGGTAACCCTGTGTGGATCCCGTGCCCTCAAATCTGTTCTGGCCTCTAGATGGGGTGAGGTTGGTCAAGACAAGGCAGGTGGATACAGTGAAGGAAATGCCACCATGTTCAGCACTGAGTCTAGAAAAGCTGACGGCATCAAGTACGATGTAAAAGAGTAAATGTTCATGAAATGCTAAGTTGGGAGAAACCCTTAAAAGACATGACTACTTCGGAGATATTGGCAGCAGAAAAATCAGTCTACCAAAACAGAATAATACAGTTGCAGTATTTTATATATGAACATATGTATGTGTATACAGATACACACAGACACAGAATAACCGTAACACATCAATAGAAACAGGAAACACAGAGAAACGGAAAGAAAATGCCTGGAAAGTTATGCATCCCTTATGCAGAAAAGAGCTAACAGAGCAGGTTTGAAATTTCTTGGCCCTTGGCTGGACTTCCGGAGGGTCCCCGCCACTCCCTGACAAGGCGGCTCACTGCTCCTAAACTGTAGAAACCATGTGGTTTATACGGAACCCTTGCTTTCCTCTGGGGGTCTGCAATTCTGGGATGTACCAGGCAGACGGTGCCTCTGTGACTGGGCCCTGATGAGCTTTCCTGGTGGACGACACTTCACATGTGCTGCTGTCACTCAAGCTGGGGATTAAGCATGTCCTGGGTCACTGCACTGGGAAGACGCTCTTGGAAGTGTGTGCCTGGATTCCTCCCGACATTGTGCCATGCGCCTGTCCCTCGGCTGACTGTGGTGTGTGCCCTGTCACCGGAAAAACCCTGGCCACGAGCAGGACTGCCTGTTGAATCCTGTGAGTCCACTCAGAACCACAGAACCTGCTGGTGGTCCTGGTGACCTGAAACCCGTCTGGTCTTGATTTTCGCCTTCTTTTTTTAATGTTTGGTTATTTTTGAGAGAGACACAAGAGCGTGAGCAGGAGGGGCAGAGAGAGAGAGGGAGACACAGAATCCGAAGCAGCCTCCAGGCTCTGAGCTGTCAGCACAAAGCCCGATGCAGGGCTCAAACGCACAAACCGTGAGATTATGACCTGAGCCGAAGTCGGTGGCTTAGCCGACTGAGCCACCTGGGCGCCCCATGATCTTGATTTTCTTAAGCACACCTCACTTGGTGTGTAACAGCAGGTGTTGGTTGGATGTATATACGTGTGTGCGTTTCTTTTAAGTTCATTAAATGGCAGGGCACCTGGGTGGCACAGTCGGTTAAGTGTCCAACTTCAGCTCAGGTTATGAACTTGTGCGGTTCGTGGGTTCGAGCCCCACACTGGGCTCTGTAGTGACAGCTCAGAGCCTGAAGCCTGCTTCAGATTCTGTGTCTCCCTCTCTCTCCTCCCCTCCCCTGCTCACACTCTCTCTCAAAAATAAACAAACTTTAAAAAATTAAAAAAAATTCATTAAATGGCCGTTGGACTCTCAAACAACAGAGAAACTTCTTTTTTAAAGTCTCCTTTTGACATGGTGGGAAAAAAAGCTCAGAATACATGATCTCTGCATTATTTTACGCATTGACTTTTGTTTCCTTTCACTTCCTAATACGTAAACCAGCTCTTTGGTGTATCCCCATGCCCACACATGTTGGGGCACCGACTAGAAACAGGACGAGAATTCCAAGGGGTGCTCTGCAGATACTGACAGCTGTCTCGCTGGAAGGCTGAACTGGACTTCTGAACTCGGCCTTCCAGCCACGGTGTCCTGTGCACAAATGCTAAACCACCTGACCCTGTCAGTCTTCACTTTGCATCAGACGTCATTACAGACGACTTGTAAGGTCTAAAACTCGGGTAGCAAATTCCATTTTACTCCACACACAGCCCGTGCATTCAGTTATCTGGTCACGACCTGACAACCATGAGAGTGATTCTCTCCTTCCCATCGCCTTTCGGAGCACGTCACCTACGAGTCTCCACAGACCCTGACTGCAGGCAGCCCAGGGCTTCCATTCAGTCTCCCTTTTGGGCCGGGTTATGGGCAACGTGCAGGTAACGATGTGCTCAGTCATCGCTCGTCCCCAGTGCTCACACCACAGGGTCAGGCCCCTTGTAGGCACTTAACAAAGACAGGATCTTGATGCAAAATTCCTCTTTTGGGAACACTTATCCCAAGGAAACAGAAAGAGGTGTACAAATATGTGTACAAGAATGTTGAGGACTTTTTAAAAATGGGACGGCTTTAAAAATGTTTTGAGATAATTGTCGACTCACATGCAGTTGCAAGAAATAATACAGAGGGGGATGTGAGGGCGATCTGGCTGCGACATCTGTCACCCCATTGATCGCCAGGGTTGATTCGGCTGATCTGGCTGGCTAGGCGGGTGTCCCCTTCCTCCCTCACCGCTCCATGTGCGTCCCTCCCGAAGCTGCGCGCTCGGTCGAAGAGGACGACCTTCCCCGATAGAGGAGGACCGTTCTTCGGTCAAGGGTATACGAGTAGCTGCGCTCCCCTGCTAGAACCTCCAAACAAGCTCTCAAGAAATAATACAGAGGGAACCTGTGTACCCTTTACCCAGCTGACCCCAATGGTAACACATCACAAAACTATAGGACAATGTAACAATCAGGACATTGATACGGATGTAATCCATCAATTTTATTCAGATTTTCCAGAGAACTGTTTTAAAAGATGGAAAAAAAAATAAAAGAAAGAAATAGAAATATCTCATGGTAGAGGACAGATGAAATAAATTATGGTCTGTTATAATGGCATATAATACATTTACTAACAATGATATTGACTTATATTCCTTAAGAAAAAAATTTAAGGTAAGTTACTACGTGAAGAAAACAGGTTTAAATAAATACGTGTAATTTGGGAGAAGAGGTCTTGGTGAAATTAAGAATAAGGCCCTGTGGTCTTTTAGGATGTGAATCTGAGCTCTGACAGTTGCTAACCTCCCACTGTCTGTTCCCCCATGGGTAAGACGCGGGTAAAAGCAGTATCGGGCAGGTAGGACTGCAGCAACTATTAAGATAATCTATATAAAACACAATAATATTAACAGTTACTTAATACAAGTTAGCAGTTATGATTGAAAATCAGTCACATCACACTGTTTTTATGAAAGAAACTCAAGCGTGCCTTTTCCTTTCTTCTACTGAAAGGTGCTTCTCAAACCTGTTTCTACATAATCCATGCTAACAATTTTCCGAGCCTCTTGGGAAATGAAATTCTTTTAAATCATCAGCAAAAAAACATTCTGAGACACACAAGGAGAAAATGAGGGACAGACCGGAGTCTGCATGGAAAATCCAGCTCAGAATCTAACCTGAGAAGGTGTCAAACTGACAGCACGCGGCTGGACCTCGTACTCCATTGTCAGGGGAGATTTCTGTCACCTTACACCTTCCTCATGTATCTGCCCGTGCAAATGTTAGAGTACAGCTCGTATCTGTAGTAAGTCAGTGCTTATAGTCACGTTCTGTGACAGGAAAATTCAAATCTTACAAAATCTAATTTTGAAAGCCTGTCTGTGTTGATAATTTGTTCGTGGGATTAATTTTAAATGATGCCTTTCTAATCCTTGAAGGTGTAAATATGTGAGAGATTTTTTTTCCTAAGCAAGATGAGGATCACTGGAACACTTCTCTCCACATGCACACAGGTACAATGGGACCCATGGCTGACTTGGACGCCTCTATAAACTAACATCTGGAGAGTCTATGGCTCACTTACGTTATCACTTAGCGGGATCCAGGACTCTGAGGACAAAAACCACACATGTATGCACAGACGGGGAGGGAAGGGCTGGGCACATACATACCAAAAAATCAACAGCAATTAGCTCTGGATGGTACAGTTATGGGTAATTTCGAGTTTCTTCTTTACGGGCTCCTTAGGGAACTGAAGCTTTTGCGGCAGGCCTGAATTAATCCCATGATAAGAAACATAAGAGTCCCAAATTAAAAAAAAAAATCAACAAAGAGAAAGACCATAGTCATGGGGGAATGGGTATATTGCAGTCATCAGGGGAACGCTGGCTGGACAGGCCTGTGACAGGCAGGAAAACGGTCTCCCCAAGATGTCCATCCACATCCTTGCCCTGGAGCCCGTGAATATGTTACATTACAGAGCAGAGGGGAGCTAGGGTCCAGGTGGACTTGGGAGTTGCTCCTCACCTGACCTCAACACAGGGAGGTACCCTGAATTTTGCCAGGTGGGCCCAACGTAATGCAAGGGTCCTTACAAGTAAGTGAGGGGGTGATAAGAGAGAAAGACCTGACCACTGAGGCAGGGTCAGAGTCACTGGGATCTAGTAACTGGGGTCCTGAAACACAAGGCTGTCACTTAGGGAGACACGGTCTCTGGAAACAAAGGAACAACTTCACAGTGGACAAAACTGACAAACTACCTCAACCAGATGATCAAGTTCAAACTCAGCCATCAGAAATCGTGATGTATTCTTGCCATGACAAGATGAAAGCAGTGTGACCTTCCACCCCCAAAACCATACACCCAGTCCAATTGTGAGAAAAGCATCAGGTTCCGAGAGGGGGGCATCCTACCAAGTACCTGTACCTCTCAAAACCGTCAAGGTCATCAGAAACAAGGGAAGTCTGAGAAACTGTCTCAGCCAAGAGGAGCTTAAGGGCACATGACAGCGAAATGTAATGGGATCTCCTGGATGGCATCCTGGACCAGATGAAGAACATTACGTAAAAACTAAGGAAATCTGAATAAAGCACGGATTTCAGTTAATGATAACATATCAAGCCTGGCTCATCAACTGTGAATTAATATCCCACCCTAACGTACGTTGTTAATGGTGGGCGAGACCTGGGCATTCTCATACTATCTTTGCAATTTTTCTGCAAATCTCAAACCATTTTAAAAATTAACATGGAAAATATGCAACCTGTAGCCCGCAAAACATGAACTATTTAATATGTGACCTTTCATGGAGAACGTCTGCGAAACCCTGCTCTAGACCCAGAACTCACACACAATGTCAAACTACATTGCTTCTTACAGTTCAGACAGAGAGGCAAGTGAAACCCAGGAAAACAAACGGAGGCTGTCCAGACCCCCAACAAGATGGGGATAATACAACAAATCTCTACTTATTGCTTCCTGGAAAAAAAGTCCCTGCCTTTGATGAAAAGACCTTTGTTCAAGCCCCACTTTTAAGAGCATCACAAAGCTGGTAACTTTGTCATTCGCTGGCCCAAACCCTCAAAACTTCTCTGTTCTTATTTTGCTCTGGAAGTCAGGCCTGTGGTTGAAGACCGATGAAGTCTAGTGCTTGATTCCACCTTACAAGTCAGATCGTCCTGACCAAAGCACCGTACCGTCTAAAATAAAGCACCACAGGGAACCTCTCCACTGCAGTCTTCTGTTCTGTGTTGTGTGCATACACCTGCCTGACCCCATCACACCTCTTGGGCAAGAATGACTGAGGTTAAGTCCCTATCAGGGAGAACATTTCAGGCCAAGGAAAGCAGATATTCTGAAGTCCTATAAGCACAAGTCATTGACAGAATAAAAAGGGTAACTCATCTGAACCTTGACTTTAAGGTGTGTAACAAGCCGTCTTCCTCCTCAGGATGCTTTTTCTGGATGACCGCTGGCCTGGGGGAAAGAGGAGACGACACTAGGGCCTTTCTGGAGCACAAACTTATCAGGAGACACCCTCCAAGCCCACACATCCTATCTAAAACCAATCAGAAATGAGAGGGAAATGGGATCTGAGTATTTCGGAGATTCCCGGGGACCAGGCTGGAGTAACTGGGGTTCTGACATATGAAGCAGCCCCATCTCCCAAGTCAGGGACCTCTCCCCTCCAAAGAAGGAATCTCATTCCCGAGGCCCTTCGGTCCTGTTACTCTGGTAGCCCGTAAAGTCAATACTTCGTTCTAAAACAGTCATCTCATGCTACGTCTGCGCCCTTCCTGTCGGTCACTTTCGCGGCAGGGTTTGGGCTCTCATCTCCCTCTGTGACCACTGCTTTTCCTCCCCCCTCCACCCCGGGTTGGAACGTGCTCCGGTTGGAGCAGCGACAGCAAAGCTACAGGTTGCACTGTCCCCTACTAATCCCAGCCTCGCCACCGCACATGCCGTCACGACACGCACCTTGGCCCCGCCACCCCCGCGGCTGCGCGAAGGCACCGTAACACTCCAGACCCGCCCCTCCGCCTCCCTGCTACCCGCCGCACGAAGGCACCCGTGACAGGCACGGTGGCCCATCCGACCCCCTGCCGCCCCCGCCGTGGCGCGAAAGCACCCGTGACAGGCACGCAGCTCCAGCCGGGCCCCTCTACCCCTGCGGAGCCCAGTCGCGCAATCGCGGTCCCGCCGCGTCCCCCCGCCCCCCCGCGCCCCACTCCCGCGAAGTGCGTCACAGCCTCCGAGCTGGGGCCTGCCCCCTCGCGCGCACCGCGACCCCGGGCACCCGGCCCCTGGCACCCCCCACCGACGCTCCCGCACTTCTCCCCGCAGCATCTCCCGCAGGCCCAGGCTCCGCGTCGGGCCTCCGCGCCCGGGATGCCTTCCCCACCGCCCTCCCACGCCGTCCCCCGCGCCGCTCCTCTCCCGGGAGGCCACCCACTCACCGCTCGGGGCCCCACGACCCACTGGAAATCCGGAGGGGGCGGGAGGGGGCGCAAGGCGCGAGGTTAACTCCGACCCGCGTCCGCGGGATGCGAAGCAGAGACGATGCTAGACCTAGCGAGCCTCTCCCAGCAGGCACTTCGCGGCGTTCCGACTTGAGAGAGGGGGCGGTGCACCGGGCCTCTGGGAAATGTAGTCCAGCAGCCCGGGAATACGCGGAGCTTGAAGCGCGGCGGCCCACTTCCCCGGCATGCAACTCTGCGCGGCCCGAAGCGCTGTGCCTCACAGACTTCTGGGAAATGTCGTTCAGGGGAAGGACTCGCGGAAGGATGGGGGTGCGGCGGCGCTCCCAGCATGCATTTCGGTCTCCTACGTAAGGATGGCTCGTCGTCTGTGTGATGTCGCTCGTTGCCAAGGGGTTGACTTTAAGAGTAATTGAGACTTTTCCCTCAGACCATTATTTGACTTATGAAAAACAAAAAGCCCAAAACAACGTTTTTTTCCCCCTAATGCTGACGTTCCTTATACAGCCGTTAACTGGGACATTTCTTTCCTTATGCAGTGGGACTATGTGGTTCCACTCTAGTATTGATCCCATCGGAAAAGCAGCACGTTTGCCTCTGCAATCACCACTCTGTAACCGAATCAGTTGTTTTAAAAACTACCTTGAATGATGATGATGTTAGTTACTTTTGGCTTTTTCTTGTAGGTTCATTTTATTCTTTCTCTATTCCAGATGCAGCATCAGTCACTTCTCCAAAAAGCCTGGACTCCTGTTGTTTGGAAAGGACATTAGAGAACACAGACTCCGTACTCTTGGGCTGACACTGCTTTTAGGTGCTTTTGGTGAACAGAGGTAGGAAAAGAATTCTTGTATTCCTATTCCTAATTTTCAAATTAAATCTGACCTTAGAGCATTGTTCTCTCAATTTATTAAATCCCAACTTTATAATTACTTATTGTCACCTACAACATAAAGGGAATGCTTTTTTATATTTTATATTATTTTTCTTTTTTTCTTTTTAAAGTTTATTTTTTTATTTTGAGAGAGAGAGAGAGAGCAGAAGCGGGGAAAGGTCAAAGAGAGAGAATCCCAAGCAGGCTCTGCAACATCAGTGCAGACCCCGATGTGGGGCTTGAACTCACAAACTGAGATCATGATCTGAGTCAAGATCAAGAGTCGGAAGCTTAACCGACTGTGCCACCCAGTTGCCCATATTTATTATTTTTCTTAAAGTTTATTTGTTTTGAGAGCAAGCGGGTGAGCAGGAGACAGGCAGAGAGAGAGAGAGAGAGAGAGAGAGAGAGAGAGAGAATTCCTGTGCTGTCAGCATAGAGCCTGACTTTAGCTCGAACTCGCAAGCCACCTGAATCGAAACCAGGAGTCAGAGGCTTAACCAACTGAGCCACCCTGGTGCCCCTAAAGGAAATACTTTCAAAATAACGATGTTGGGGCGCCTGGGTGGCGCAGTCGGTTAAGCGTCCGACTTCAGCCAGGTCACGATCTCGCGGTCCGTGAGTTCGAGCCCCGCGTCAGGCTCTGGGCTGATGGCTCGGAGCCTGGAGCCTGTTTCCGATTCTGTGTCTCCCTCTCTCTCTGACCCTCCCCTGTTCATGCTCTGTATCTGTCTCTCTCTGTCCCAAAAATAAATGAAAAAAACGTTGAAAAAAAAAATTTCAAAATAACGATGTTGATAGAACTGTGATATAACAAAAGAAAATCTGAAATGTTCTCCATAATTCTTTTTGTCCTTAGAATGGCTCCCATTCAAGATACTGCACTGTTTCTTTATCAGTAATGAACTATTTAAAAATGGAGTTGCAACGACAGGGTAGTTATTTGGAAAAAGGTCAAATTCATTCAATAGCTCAAATTATATATCAGAGGATCAAGAGGATCAGAGATGTAAAAGTAAAAAAGTAAGTCATAAACATGATAAAAATGTGTACATAACATGGAAATAAGGAGAGATCCTTTCGAACTGTAACCCAAAATCCAGAAGTTGTAAGAGACACATCACAGTTTAAGTGTTGAAAGCAAAAGACAAAGAGGAAATCCTGAAGCAGCAACAGAACAGACTCATTGTATAGAGGATAACAACAACGTGATGACTAATGCCTGGCACTTCATCAGAAATAGTAAGTGAAGGCAGTGGAATAAGATATTCAAAGTAATGAGAGAATAATAATTTAAAAAGGTCAAAGAGGAATACTATATCCAGCAAAACTATCATTAAAAAATTAGGGGGAAATAAAGACATTTCCAGGCGAACAATATGCAAAGAACTTTCGTAACTCATGAAGAAACCAACCCAATTAAAAAAGGAACAGGAGGGGTCCCTGGGTGGCTCAGTCAGTTAAGTGTCCAACTTTGGCTCAGGTCATGATCTCATGGTTTGTGAGTTCAAGCCCCACATTGGGCTCTGTGTTGACACCTCAGAGCCTGGAGCCTGTTTTGGATTCTGTGTCTCCCTCGCTCTCTCTCAAAAATAAATAAACATTAAAAAAAAAAAAAAAAGAAATAGGGAAAAGACTTGAATAGACATGTCACCAAAGATATATGAATGGCTCATAAGCAAATATGCTCAACATCATCAGGCACTAGGAAAATGCAAATCAAAACTATAGTGCAATTATTACACTCTTTAAAATGGCTATAATACGAAAGAGCAAAAACACTGTTGCTGAGGCTATGGAGAAACTGGAGGCCTTACCTATTTCTGCGCAGAATGGAAAATAACAGAGCATTTTCTATTTTTAAAAAAATCTATAATTTTAAGGGACATGTATTACTTTCTAGGTTATATTGCACATCCTGACTGAGAAAGAAAACAATCTGAGTAACCAATTTCAATATACAGATTAAAAGGCATTGGAGGTCTCTGAATCTAATAAGGTCTGTTTCATTTTATTTAAAAAAGATTTTTTTTGGGGGGGGGCGCCTGGGTGGCTCAGTCGGTTAAACGTCTGACTTCAGCTCAGGTAATGATCTCACGGTCTGTGAGTTCGAGCCCCGCATTGAGCTCTGTGCTGACACCTCAGAGCCTGGAGCCTGTTTCAGATTCTGTGTCTCCCTCTCTCTCTGACCCTCCCTCATTCATGCTCTCTCTGTCTCAAAAATAAATAAACATTAAAAAAAAAATTTTTTTTTTAATGCTTATTTTTTGAGAGAGAGAGGGAAACACAGAATCTGAAGCAGGCTCCAGGCCCTGAGCTGTCAGCACAAAGCCCAATGTGGGGCTCAAACCCACGGACCGTGAGATCATGACCTGAGCGGAAGTCGGATACTTAACCAACTGAGCCCCCCAGGTGCCCCAAGCTCTGTTTCATTTTAAGTGAGAGATAGTTCCAATGTGTTGGAATCTCTTTTAATGAAGAAAAATTAATTTGTTCACATTATTTTATCAGGCTACTAAAAAAATCTGAACAAAATGAAACGAGAAAATTTTAACTTGATCTCCTTTAAATACATAATGTAAAGGTACAAATATGACTTTAGCCATTTAAATGTAGCCAGTTAGCAATTAATATTAGCCAAATTCACTTTATTCCATTAATGAAAAAAAGATTCCATATTAGAATACCAATTAATGCAATACATCAAAATAACATATTTTTTAATGTTTTTAATGTTTGTTTATTTTTTGAGAGACAGACAGAATATGAGCAAGGGAGGGGCAGAGAGAGAGGAATACACAGAATCTGAAGCAGGCTCCAGGCTATGAGCTGTCAGCACAGGGCCTGATGTGAAGCTAGAACTCAGGGACCGTGAGATCATGACCTGAGCTGAAGTCGGATGCTCAACTGACTGAGCCACCCAGGCACCTGTAACAGATTTAAACAAAACATAGTTGAGCACTGCTGTAGATCCTTGATAGTTAAATCCTGCCAAATACGACATTTAAAAAATTATTTTTCAGCAAGAAAATTTCAGCAAACATTATGATCAGGAGTTAACACTGGGAATATTTTCATGAAAGTGGGGCTGAGACCAGGGGCCCAGTCAGTGCTCAGCCCGTTCACCCCTGCACAGGATGCCTGAGCCAGGACCCAGAGGAAATGGGTAAAGCAGGAAACAAAACTAGAAGCAGGAGGCTAGAACAGTTATTATTCACAGATGACATGATTACAAACCTTGAAACAGCAGATCTATTTTGACTGTTTGACTAATAAGAGAATCGAGAAGGTTGGGGAGGAAGACCTTCTGCCCTGTGGTCCTTCTAGCTGAACTTAAAAATCGAACTGACATGACACAAATTAACAGGAGAAAACTAGATTTAATAGTGTACATGTGGGAATCCACAGAGGTGTGAAATTCAGAAGACAGGTACCGTGAAGCTTACAGGGAATGAAGGAGAGGGGTATGGGTGTAAACTCAATAGCAAGGTGAGAGGAGATGTTTGAAAAGAAGGCTGATTATACAGATGAGTTCCTTCGGTAAAGGGGGGCCTCTGTTAATACTTGTCTTCCTCCTGCAGACTCTCCTTTCCACTGTAAATTTAGACAGTTATGGGGGGAGGCACAACACCTTTCCTGCATCTGCTGGTTTTTTGTTTTGCTGTTTTTCTTTTTTTTTTACTTAAAAAAATGTTTATTTTGAAGACAGTGCAAGCAGGGGAGGGGTGGACAGAAAGGGAGACACAGAATCTAAAGCAGGCTCCAGGCTCTGAGCTGTCAGCACAGAGCCTGATGTGGGGCTCCAACTCACAAACTGGGAGATCGTGACCTGAGCTGAAGTCGGATGCTCAACCGACTGAGCCACCCAGGCACCCCTGATGAATATTTTCAATATATAATTATCATAAAAGCATTGAGACCTCAACTGAATGATATAATTTATTTAAAAGGAAAAAAGCTGAAACTTGAAAAAAAAAAATGAACACATTAGGAATCATATTGAAATATGAAATTTGAGGATACAGGAATGGAACAAAAATGGCCCCTGGGTGGGGAAAACCCTTTCCAGTGCAACACTGAGGTTGCGCACACACCACTGAGAAAGAGGATCTCGGGCGCCTGCATTTTGACCTCAAACTTTCCCGTTGGGTTCTCTCCAGCTGGACTCTCAGCTCAGGAGGAAGACTCTGAAAGCAAAACATGCCCTGAGGGGAACCAACAGCTGCCCCTTCAAGCAGTAGGGTTTGCCCTGAGCCCCCACTCATCATTGACTCCAAGACAAAGATCTCTTTGACTTTCACTGCCTACCTATCCACCCACCCACCTTTGCCCCACGTTTTCCTTATAAACGTGGAAGTATTTTCAGCACTTTGGACAGTCTTTGAGAAGCGAATCCTAGGTTCCTTTCGTGTTTCACCACGGCTCCTCTCTTTGCCTTTGGATTTTGTCAGCAGGAATGGCCCAACCTGGTCTGTTTGGAACCCCACCCCTCTTGCACCCTTGCGCCCCAGCTACACCATGGTCCGGATGAGCTCAGGGAGGGAAGAAACACTACAGGACACGAGCCTGTCACCTCCGCGGATGGGTGGGGGGACAACAACGAGGAGGTCCCGGGAGGAGTGACAGGTCCCCGCCCCAGGAGCACGCGATGCCGCGGGCTGTGGAGGTGGGGGTCTCAGGACAGGGTGAAGATTGCGGAATGCCAGGCTCAGGGAGGAAACCGGCCACCCCCGCTGACCGCAAGGGGCAGACAGACAATCGAGAGGCGGGAGCCAGCGGCAAGGGCAAGAATCCGTGCACCGAGTGGGGACTTCACACGGCATCGGGTCCGTGAGGAGGGTCGGCGAAGGGTACTGTGCAGGAAAACGACGAGGCCGGTAGTGTCCACATGCCACAGGCAGAGAGGCAGATCTCCTTCCGAGCAATTTTAACCGGGAACAGAGCGGATCCCAGCACTCGGATCGTCTCCAGCGGCGTCGGGACTCACCACTGCATGGACCGGCTGGGGGGGTGCAGCCTTCCAGCGACCCCACACCCACGTGCGGACTTCTGCGGACCGAGCAGCCGCTGCGTTCAAACCTGAACCGGAAAGACAAAGTGTCCCGCAACAGTGGGACACCACTTAACCGGATCTGCTTCCGGGTCTGCCAGAAATGCGCTACGGCCGTGCAGGGGGGTGGGGGGTGGGGGGTGGGGGGCGGGGCTTCGGCTGGCCGGGGCGGGGCTGGGCATGGTGCGTCCTGGGGTCCGGGGAAGCGGGTATGGAGGCTGGGAGTGGGTGGGGCTAGGAGGGTGCTGGCTCCCGAGGGAGCGGGTGTGGGGGCGGGGTCTGGGGGTGGGCGGGGCTGCGGTGAGCGCGGGGCGGTGCCTGGAGCTAGCGAGGACCGGTGGGGGTGGAGTCTGGTGGTGGGCGGGGCCTTGGCCGATCCTGTGTCCCGCCCCCGGGGCGTTCCTGGATCGGCCCCACCTAATGTGGTGTTCGGGGTTTGGATTCATTTAGACTACTTAGGCGTAGTGCGGGGCAGGGTTGACTCCTTCCTGCTTTATGTATATATTTCCAACAATTTAGCGTAAACGCTTAGAGTGCTGTAGACTCTCACACTGGAAGCCGAGATGTTTTCCTCTTACTGAGCTGGAAACGGTTGGAGTCCGAAGCCGCTTTTGCTAGCGGGTGGAGACGAGAGGGGGCGCTGGGCGGTGTACACAATGGTTCCACGGGGAGGAGCTGCAGCAACCCGGGACAAAGGGCCTGGGAGGGTGGGTGGAGGGGAATTTGAGCTTCGACGTCACCAATCCATTGCTTTAAAATATCAATTTAAAAAAAAAAACTTAAAAAATAGGCATTAATTCCTTGGTTCCTTTTTATCTTCGTTGTGTTGGTCTATTACGTGCTGGAGGTGAGCTATAAATCTATGCATGTATCTTGAAATAAAGTTGGATTGCGTCTCCTTGTTTGCAATTAACTGAAATTTTCTTTTGTCCTGCTGTAACCTCACATTTGATAGATGTTCTGTTGTTACCGAACCCCAAGTTCAGGCTCAGAAGGCCCAAGAGATGAATGTTGATTGGAAGGGAATTTGAGCTTTAGTCAGGAGGCTGGCCACCCTGGGAGAGGACAGATTTGTCCCAGGGCCAACACCAAGGAAGGTTTCTGCCTGGCCCAGGGATTTTTAAAGGAGTTTGGGGCAGTTGATCCGTAAAGGGAGGGCAGTGTTCCCTGGAACATTTCTTGATTACCTGCAGACTCAGTGATGCCAGCTACAGATGTTATCTCCGTGTTCTGAGGTTGTGCAAGGGGGTCTGGTTCCTCAGTGCCCAAGTGCCAGTGCTAGTGCATTTGGATTCTGTTTCATGAAGTGCAGAGGTGCTCTGTTGTTTCTAGGAAAGAATGCATGATCTATAGATACTCAAAGACAGGATAGTTAATCACGAGGGCTAAGGGTGCTTGCTAAAGCTTAAAGACTATTAGGTTGCCTGGAGGAGCTCAGGTGGTTTCACTATATGTGTGTTAAAGTGGAATAAGGGTATTTCTGAGGCTCCTGGGTGGCTCAGTTGGTTAAGTGTCTGGGATTTCAGCTCAGGTCATGATCTCACAGTTCATGGGATTGAGTCCTGTGTGGCACTCTGCTGACAGCACGGAGCCTGCTTGGCATTCTTTCTCTTCCTCTCTCTCTCTACGCCTCTCCAGCTCATGCTCTTTCTCTCTCTCTCAAAATAAATAAACATTTTTTTTTTTAAAAGAGTATTTCTGGGGCACCTGGGTGGCTCAGTCAGTTAAGGGTCCAACTCTGGCTCCAGTCATGATCTCGCAGTTTGTGAGTTTGAGCCTCATATAGAACTGTGTGCTGACAGCTCAGCCTGGAGCCTGCTTCAGATTCTCTCTCCCCCTCTCTCTCTGCCCCTCCTACACTTGTGAGCGCACGCATGCGCTCTCTCTCTCAAAAATAAACGTTAAAAAAATTAAAAAAAAAAAGTATTTCTTAGGGGTGTGCCTGGTTGGCTCAGTTGATAGAGTATGCAACTCTTCTCAGAGTTGTGAGTTTGAGCTCCATATTGGGTGAAGAACTTACTTAAATACGCACACACACACCAAAAGTGCAAGAAGAAACAGTACTTAAACACATATTTTATGGGGCGCCTGGGTGGCTCAGTCGGTTAGGCGTCTAACTTCGGCTCAGGTCATGATCTCACGGTCCGTGAGTTCGAGCCCCGTGTCGGGCTCTGTGCTGACTGCTCAGAACCTGGAGCCTGCTTCAGATTCTGTGTCTCCCTCTCTCTCTGACCCTCCCCCGTTCATGCTCTGTCTCTGTCTCAAAAATGAATAAACATTAAAAAAAAAAAACCCACATATTTTATGTGTTTATGTAGAGAACTATTATAAGTTATTAAGTAAAAGTATTTCCACAGTGGAAAAAAACTAATGAGTTCATAGTTCTTTGGGGCAGACAATTGTTCCTCAATTGTCAGAGGGAAAAATGTACCATATACATCAATCCTAGCATGCCAGAATTCCACTGAAAGGAAACCAGGTTTCCAAATCTTTTACAGGTTTCAAAATTTCTTACTTCTTTCAAAATCTTTCACAAATTTTCTCAATGATCGGGTGAGGTGTTGGCACGTTAATATCTCTAAAATAATCAACTCTTCTCAAATGATGACAAGAATACGTAAAGAAAACACAAAGACATGAAAACAGATGGAGCATGTAATTCATACTGATGGAGAAGTGGTCCCAATTCTTTTTTTAAAAAGTCATTATTTATAGTGGACATACAATGTTACATACATTTCAGGTGTACAATACAGTGGTTGGCAATATGTTACTCAATGCTCATCATGATAAATTTAGCCACCATAGAATGTTATGACAGTATTATTGACTATATTCCCTATACTGACTTATTTATCTTATAA